>NC_142392.1:11276626-11984126 GCF_059441095.1 Idiotropiscis lumnitzeri
TGCATATATACACTTTACGCAAGTGTCCAAATTCACGTGGCCTCCGAGAACTAGCCTTATAATCTGTCCTCGTTTCCATGGAGTTTCCATGGAGACGGGCCCTGAGTGAAGGCTACGAGAATGCAACCTTCGCAGCCTTAAAATCCTCGCTCTTCCTCTACGCCGTTCTACACTCGCAAGATGCAAACTACCGAAGCCACGTGTTCCGCCTCATCGGAGTGCACTTTCAGGTGTAAGTATAAGTTATTTATATGCAATATTAAAACATCACTCATGAGAAATATTGGGCAGCAATGTTTGGATATTTAGCTCCAGATTAAGATAATTTTATTAGTTGCGATATCGGCCAAATGTAACTAAGGTAGCTCTAAGAACTATTGCATAGGAGGTAGGGCTGGGCGATAAACCGAAAATTTACCGTTACCGAAATTTAGTACAATGACCGAAATCATTTTGCCCATGTCGGTAAATTCGGTGTTTAAAAAAAAGAAAAAAGAAAAGCCTTTTCTGTCTGCGGCAATGTTCATGCCCCTTTAAGACCGCAACAGCGCCTCTAGTCACGTGACTCCAACAGTCTGCTCGAGAAAGAAAACAGACGTCGCTGTCGTAGCTGGGATTCAAATCCAGAAGCTTTTTCACCACCCACAACACAACCATGCTGTGCTGAAAGTTCAAAGTGAGAAGCAAGGTTCGACAAGTGACAACAGCCCATGAACGGAGGCGACACCATACGAGAGAACGTCTCAGAGGTGGACGCGATAGCCTAGCACATAGCTAAAGATAAAGCTCCTCTAGTTACAGAGGAGCGCACAGGATTTAAACGCTCCATGGAAGCCATATTTCCCGATATGGACAACATCGGGCCGGAAGCTTAGACATGTCAAGCATTTTGCATCTACATCCGACTTGTGGTCGGGTCGCAACATGGATCCCTGATTGAGCCTGACTGTGCATTACATAGATGACAAGTGGCGACTGCGCACCAGAGTACTCGAGACGGCACATTTTCCCCGATGATGCACACTTGTTTATTTGTCTTGCATTGACATTTTCTATCATTTTATTTAGCATTTTTTTATTTGACATTATTTACATCATGAGAGCATCTTGGCGCAATCTATTTGCAGAAAAAGATTTTGCAAGAGGTACCCTTTTTTTGTGACATTGTTCAAGTCATGCAAAGCAAGCTATTTTGGAATTTATACAAATGATTTTTGTACTTTTATTTTTCATTGAAAGTAATGTGTACCAGTTGGTCAATAATAAAAACAGTCAATATGCATTTCCTGCATTTATTTTGATTTTTTTTAGTCCACAGGGGGAATTTATCGTGCATTAATCGTTATCGAGGTAAAATTGGTCAATTTCTCGCGATATTGATTTGAGGTCATATCGCCCAGCCCTAATAGGAGGTACGGCTGAAACATTTGAATTGCCTTATTTCTGCATGTTAGCATTATTTTATTTAATCTTTTCCTTACGTTTTAGGGAGCAAGGAGATGACCGCGGCTGATCAAGCTGTGCGGGGAGTACGACAGCCTCTTTACAGGGGCCAAGTTCTCCGCAGCCACAGCATGGAGGCAAAAATACAATTTCTAGCGGGAAAAATATTTGACGGGTTATTGTCTTATTTATTTCCATCCATTTAAACTCAAAATATCAAAAAGAAAACGCATAAGAATGGTGAGACCCACTATAGCAATTTTATTCCATTCATCAGCCATTTGTGTTTGAATTAGATTTGCGCTAACACGCAGCTGTTTATTCTAGCACAGAATGTGCCCTGTATAAATTCCATGTACCCCCGACAATGTGCTCCCCAATTACTGATATTAATGAATGATATAATCTGCATGTTACCCATAACACCAGGATTTCTGACTAATATTTGCATCTTTTTTACCCGTTTTTTCTTCCTTTATTTTTGCATGTATTTTTATTTATTTAATACAGGACCATCGTGGAAAAACTTCAGCTGCAAGGCAAAGTTACGCCCCTGCAGGCAAAAAAAAAAAATGGGATAATTTAAAAATTAAGTATAAAGTATGGAAGTCCACATTTTTTTTTCTTGTGTGTGAAAATGAAGATATAATTGTTTTAATCTTTTTGCTTCTTTTCATATAAAGGATTGCGAGCGAGCGAGCCTGCGCATGTATTTTAAATGTTTGGATGAGGTGAACTACGCACATGTGCACAAAACTGTGCAGGGCCACCCGAGGTTCATTGACACTCACCCGACTACGCCAGTACAAAGTTCATAAATAATTAAGACCAATACGTACTTTTTTTTTTAACTTATTGTGTTTTATCCACTAAAAAGCCCTTTGAGACTGTCTGTGATTAAGGGCTATACAAATAAAATTGACTTGACTTGACTTAAAATTGATCAACCGCCATTAATGTTTTCGCCGCAGTGTGCACATATTTTAGATTCAAGCAGAATTCCTTCCATAAGGAATTGCTTGAACAAGATATAAAAAACAGTAAATGTAAAATGTTAAATAATCAGTTCGAATTTTATACTGGTTAAAACATGGAGTTCACCCCCCACTATTGGTTATTCTTTGGCATATATTTTCTGCACTGATGATTTGGCATAAACAAATGTTCAGCAAACCGACAAGTAAAAGGCAATATTTAAAAATAAAACGTTAATAACCTTGAACGATTTCCCCAAACAACTTAATGTTGTGATGCATATTTTTAACGATAGAAAGTCGTTCTTTACAAAGCAAATGAGAGTAAGACGTGTACAAACCTGCTTTGTGTAGCACAAGATGAGGCTGGTTCCAACCTTCGCCCAGCAGTTGAAGATGTTGCTCGTTCTCTTCGTTTTTTCCACAAAGTTCCTCTTTGTACTTGGGTGTCGTTCTTGCGCACATTTTCAAACGCCAATCTCAACAAATCCGCACTTGATCTCTGCTTGGCGATAACTCGTGTGCTTCTCTTTGTTCGACGAGACGAATGAAAGATGGCGTCGTTTTTTTTTTTGTTTTTTTTTAATAACAAACTTTATTGAACATTTTAAATAGACAGTACAACACAACAGTATCACAAGTTCACTTCAGGTATTAAACTAACATATACATTTTCATCTTTAAATATAATTTACAACGAAGGGTAATGAATGTAGAAAAACATGTATATTATAAAATAAAATAAAAATACACAGTAAAACAGGAACAATGTCTCTGGATATATGTAATTAAGGCTTTTAAAGGAAAAAGGCATTCAAAAATGTCAATATCTTGTTGCTTTTCTTGTTGTTAATTAATTTAATCGAGTTAAATATGGATTTCAATTCGATCAGGAAAGGGGTAAATCTGGGAGAGGATCTTGAGAATTTCTGTTTGTGGATAAAAATTTTTGCATAAAGAATGATGAAATTAATTAAGTATGCAAAATTGTTATCGTTTGGGTTACTATAATAGCAAACAATATCCTTCAGATTAAGAACACAGGGGGTTTCAGATGGTTTAAAGAAATGAAACGTTAAATCAGCCCAAAATTGCTTTGTGATCATCCAGTCAAAGAATAAATGAGATATTGTCTCAGTTTCATTCCCACAGAAAGAACAAATATTGCTCATATCAATGAATTTGGAAATTAAGGAATTAACCGGATATATATTATGTAAGATATTAAAATGTATCACCTTGGCTTTATTAGTAATACAGTATTTATAAGATAAAAGCCATGCTTTTTTCCAATTTACGTCCATAATCTGAGAATTCCAAAAAGATTTCCCTCTGGGCACAATTTTGTTATTTTTTAATAGAATTCGACGTATATGCTGATTATTACATTTTATGTCTATTAATTCAATTCCGTCTAGTGTTAAAATAGAATCCGTAGGAACAGCTTTATTATATTTTAAGTGGTTTGCCATAAGATGAATCAGACCATTAGGAATGGCACGTATTACTAAATTAAAGATTTTGAAAGGAATTGGAAAGTTGTGTACAGACATGAATTGCTCATAAGATAGCATATTACCCAATTCATCAAATAAATTTAGGAGGTGATTAATTCCTTTTTCGTGCCATTTGGGAAGAAATAGAGACTTGTTTCGAACAAGTATATTGGAGTTGTTCCAAAGGAGAGTTTTGTGAGGTGAGAAATTGTGGACAAAGGCCAATACCCACGCAAGCAGGGCCTGTTGATAAAATTTGGAGAGTTTGATAGGTAATTTGGGTGGCACAAAATTACACTGAAGAAGAAAGCGAAGTCCTCCAATTTTGCTGAAGATGTAATTAGGAATAAAATACCAGATTGAATTTGGATTCGAGAGACACTTCCTTAACCAGGTGATCCTAAATGTGTTAAGAACATCACAGAAATTCAGGACTTCAAGACCCCCCTCCGCTTTGCAATTAGCTAGTACTCTATTCTTGAGTTTGTGGGATTTATTTTTCCAAATGAAATCTAAAAATATCTTATTTATTTCAGTGACTGTTGACTCTTTCACAAAAACAGACAAAGATGGATAAACAAGACGAGATAAACCTTCTGCTTTTGAGAGGAGTACTCTTCCCATTATAGATAAGTCCCTTTGGAGCCATGAACCAAATATCTGTCGAGATTTTTTAAGTCTGTCTGAAAAGTTTAAATGCTGTCTAACTCTAAGATTTTTAGATATGAAAATTCCTAAATACTTAACTGACGATTTCAAAGGGATATCATCCAATACAGAATCTTCGTAGTCATGTAAGGGTAGAATTTCACATTTGGTTTTATTTAGTTTTAATCCCGAAGCCTTGGAAAAGTCATCAATCAATGCTAAAGAATGAGCTATCTGGTTTTTGTCTTTTAGGAATAAGGCGGTGTCATCTGCAAGTTGAGAGATTCTAAGTTCCCTGCCAAAAATGGTGATCCCTTCCAGTATTCTGTCATTACGAATATAAATAGATAATAGCTCTGTAACAATAATAAACAAGAAGGGGGAAATTGGGCAGCCCTGCCTGACCCCTCTGTTGACAGAGAATCTATTAGATGTTTTCTGATTTACCATCACAGAGCTATTGATATCTTTGTAAAACATACGGACAACGTTAACAAAGTTGTTCCCAAAACCAAAAGCCCGAAGAGATTGGAAAAGAAATGCGTGTTCAACCGTGTCAAAGGCTTTATAAAAGTCCAGGAACAAAATAAGAGCCTTAGATTTGACATCATCGGCGTCATCTAGCAAATCCAAGACTAGTCTTATATTACAGCTGATGTGGCGATTTTTCATAAATCCTGTTTGTGTTTCTGCAATGATGGAGTTCAGGTCTTTCTTCAGCCTGTTTGCATAAACTAAAGCCAAGATCTTATAATCTATTGTTAATAGTGTGATGGGGCGCCAATTTTCTATTAATAAAGGATCTTTATTAGGTTTGGTAATAAGCGATATAACTCCTTGCTTCATTGTAGTTGTCATCTCTCCCCGACTGACGCACTCGCTGTACATTAAATTTAAAGGAACATTGATATGATCCCAGAAATGGACGTAGAATTCAACAGAGACTCCGTCAATTCCGGGGGATCTCCCCTTTTTCATGGATACGAGAGCGTCTTGAATTTCTGCCAAGGAAAAATTTGAGTCACAAGATAATCTAAAATCCTCTTTGATCATAGGAATACTGTGGAGTTTCTTCATAAACCTCTCACAGTCGTTTTCGTTAAATTTCGTTTCATATAAATTTTTGTAAAATTTACTGATCAAATCAGATATCAACTTTTGATCTTGGGAGGGAGTTCCATCAATATTAAGAGCAGTAACTGAGTTTCTTTTAATGTTTCTTTTCTCAAGAGCAAAGAAATAACTAGTATTTCTTTCCCCATCCTCTAACCACCGGGCCCTAGATCTAATGAATGCTCCTTCTGCCATATCTAAATATACTTGGTCCAATTGTAGTTGAATCTCTTTCAATTCAAGTTGTTCGTCTTCGGTTAGATTGTTATTTTTTAATAAATAGTCAAGCTTATCCAGCAGATCAGATTCATGGAGGTTTTTCTCTTTCTTTAATTCTTTACTTCTTTTTATAGAAACACAGCGGACCTTAAATTTGAAAAACTCCCATTTCCTACTAAAGTTGTTGTCCGCCCGATCATTTAGAATGTCATTTATTAAGGATTTGATGGAGTTATTGAATGAATCGTCACTAAGTAAAGAGTTGTTAAATTTCCAATATCCTCTTGGGTTTTACCCAATTTTAAAATTATTTGCATGTGATCTGTTAATGGGGCATATTGATGATAAACTTCTTTTACAAATTGAAGAATAGATCTATTCTAGATTTCAGTGTTGCATTTCTATTACACCAAGTGAATTCCACCACATTGGGGTTAAAAAAACGCCAAGCATCAGTCAGGGAGAGATTAGAGCAAAGTAATGACAGAAGGTTATTTGTTGATCTCTGGAATAATCTAGGAGGATATCGATCCTTTGTGTCGTCTGGGCACTCGTTAAAATCTCCACAAATAATGGTGACAGCTCCTTGGTATTTTTTGTTGAGGTCCTTTCGTTTTAAATTTATTAATTCAAATAATATTTTATTAAGAGTGTGAGAGTTAAATCCGTATATGTTGCAAATGATAAATTTAGCATTGTCTTGTTTAACTATCAACAGAATCCATCTACCATCACTAGCAGATATTGTCTCAAGAACCTCTCCCTTGAATTTATGCAAGAAAATCAAGACCCCTGCAGAATGATTAGTGCCGTGGCTAAAATAAGATAGATTCCCCCATTGTGTTTTCCAAAAATTAACGTCTGACTCACTAGAATGTGTTTCCTGAAGTAAAATTAAGTCAGCTTCTGATTTTTTACAAAACAAAAAAATTGCCTTACGCTTAGTAATATCCCTCAAACCTTTAACATTTAAGGACACAACATTAAGAGACTTAAACAAATGATCCATGAAAACAGAGTAGAACACTTAAAATTTGAAACACCAGACAAGAAATGCGCTTTTAGAAAATAAATATCTGAAGAGGTGGTGATTAACAACCATTTAAATTATCTAAGCATTGTTGGAATTTATCTTTATATCAATGTTAGAATTTAACTTTAACCCAATGTAAACTCAAATTAGTAATCTGACTCCAATTTGCGACCTTACCCAACTCTCACTCATCCAACAATATGCGCGCTCGTTCTGCAATAGAAAGGTATCAGGAAGCCGGCATTTTCACACACGAGTGGATTTATTCCTAACACACAAATCTACAACTTGAGTTTGGGTCCCTCTCAATACAGCTCTCTTTGTCTTCGCTGTTCAGCATTAATTTATAGACACAATATGCAAATGACACAGAGACAAAGGCATCCTGGCATGATTCTATTGGCTATGTGTATGCTGCAGTTAACTTTAGCTTGCTTCTCTTGGTCTGTCTTCAAGTGGTGGCCCCTCCTGCTTGTGGCTGAAGGGTCCAGTTTCTTGTGCATCCCTTCCCCCTCGAGGTATCTGTCTGCGCCAGGCACCGACCTAAAACCTCCCAAACCTCACATTCTTTCACTTTCTTTTTCCAACTTCACCAGCCACCCACACAGCATTCCACAGAATAACAGTGACACAAGATGCAGGACATCGAATAAAACTAGCCAGGTTTAAACTCTTCCACTCCTTTATTCCCTCTCATGACCTCAGACAACTGAGGTCATCACTCAAACCCATTATTTTATTGTTACACACGAGCTCAAAATCAAACAATGAAAAGTTAGTAACAACTTACAAATCAATAGAATGTGAGGTAAAGCTCAATAGAGAGTTAGTAAAAGACTAAAGATCAATAAAAATTAGTAAAAATTAAAAATCAATAGAAAACCAGTAAAAATTAAAAATCAATAGAAAATTAGTAAAACTTAAAAATCAATAGAAAATTAGTAAAACTTAAAAATCAATAGAAAATGTCATTCTAGTAGAAAATCCGTAGAAAATTTCATTCCCTCCTTATGGCCTCAGGTCCCCGAGGCCATCTTTCCATACTCACATCCTGGACTCCCGGAGGGCCACGGCTACCTCCGCCTCCTGGGGGTCCTTTTGAGGGATCATCATGTACTGACCACCCGGAGGGAGTGGCCCCAACGTGCGTTCTATTGTCTTAACAGTTAATGATCTGATACATGGAATACAGCAACATCCGCATAACACCATAATAGCGGCAAACACAGCGATAGAAATCAGTACTGATGCAATCAGGCTTTTATATTTACCAAAGATGTTTAACCAGTCAGAATACCAACTGGTGTCCACACCTGAGTGCTCCTTCATTTTGTTACTTAGCGTGCGCAGACCCTCCAATGCCTGGGTAAGGCGACCGTCAGGAGATGTATTGTTGGGAATCAGAGTACAACACTGATCCCCAAAAATACCACACACCCCTCCTCTTTCGGCTAACACCATATCTAAGCTTATTCTGTTCTGGAATGCCATAAGAGACGTGGCAGCCAATTGCTCATGCACTGCCTGGAGTGCCGAGGTGGTGAAGTTCGCCAATCGTTGGACATTATAATCAACATAATTAATCCGGTCCACATTTTTGTTTACCGTAACAAACAGGAAAATACTCTCCCATCCTGCCGCAATTTGATCCACCAATTTATACTCGTCAGGGACCCCTCTTGGAACTCCAATTGCATCTATATACGTGGGATCTCCTGCACTCAACCATTCGTGCATGTCCCTTCTCTTCCTGTTAAGGAAGGGGATTCTTCCCCATTGTCCAACACCTTCCCACTCCATTTTGGCCAGATCTAAGGCTGTCACACTAACTGGCATGATCAGCGTTACCAGGGCGCACTTACCTGAGGCATTGGTGGGAAGCCTATCGTACAGCACTTTCTCTCCACACCACAGCCAAACATCATCACGAGCGAGAGGGATTCCTACTGGCAAAGACACATTTTCATTACACCATGACTCCTGGATATTTCCAATCCCAGGACCCGTCCCATTTAACTTTTAGGCAGGTGAACTTCTGTTTTGCAACTTGGGTGTCAAAAATAGGCTCTTTCTTTTTTATTCCCACATCATTCCATGGGTGTGTCCAATTAAAATTGTCACCCAAGTGTTCACCTGTGTCGGTTGTTTACATTTCAGATTTAGCAGTAGTTGTTGTGTCTGTGTCAGCGTCTTACCATCATCTCGCTCTGCTTCATACCATACCGTTCCATTACAGGAATAGTACACCATCACTCGTTCTCCTTTCACTCCATCACTTCTGTCATCCTGCATCCTTTGTTCAAACGCCAACATAGTCCACACAAAGCACAAGCCATCCAGCAAAATAGTCAAACATTTGCATCGTCATCGTCTTTGTTCAGACTCGAAAGTGTCTGACTTTGATCCAATTCATGCCATCTACACATTCCCTCTCTTGACCTGCCCGTCCGGGCGGTCAACCTCAAAGCTCAACCTTGGCGGGCACAAATACTGGGGCCGGGCGCAACTGTGAGTTATGGTACCACTTTTGTCCCGTAGTTCCCAATTGGATGGCGTGTGAGGTTCTAGCCAGAACTCTAAACTGTCCTTATCAGCGAGATTGAGTCCACCTCCGGGAAAGCACCCGGAGGTTGATGTACGGAGTGAAGTCCGACTCCAGTGATGCTGAGTTCACTGAGTTCAAATATCTAACTGTGTTCCGAGATTACAAATTAAGCCTCGAGCTAACGCTCCAATTTTGACTGTTAATTGACAAATTTTAAAGCAACACAAATGAAATAGTAACCATTTATGCTTAAAATAAAAAAAATCCCAAAACTATAATAACGCAGATACCGAATTAAACCTCTATTTTTTCTTTTTTTTTTTTTTTATGGGAAGAAAAGGTGCTCTACAAGACATAGACAGCTCCAAGACCGCTGCAGTCTTCACCTCCTATTGTCTCATGATTGGCTCAATCCACCTACAGGCTGTGCCCACACTGATTCTGTCAACTGGGGGAGGGGGTAGAGACAGTAAAAACAATCGCGGAGCTGTGGAGCCGAGCCCCAAATCAGTCGGGCCCTGGGTCCACAACACCTCTAGCAGAGACACACACAGAACTACCATTTCCGAGCGACCCTTCCCTGGAAATTTTGAAATTTAGTAATGTTCCCAAAACCAAAGAATTTGTAGTCGGTGCTGATATATGATCTCCCGATTGTGCAACAACTATGGGGTCTAGACCTCTAGTATGATGACGCGCATCAATATTCAATGCGATTTGTGGCTCGGCGAAAGTAAACAATTCATACCATTTCCGCTGCCCAGGGACAAGGCACGCGTGCGAGGCAACGCCGGTAGACATAACAAATATATAATTCTAACGCAAGATGCACTCATGACTAAATTTGGATGAGTGCATTTTTGATAAACCAAATCATGTTTGTGATCACATTTACAATGTGATATGTCAATCGGTGAATTGAAAGGGTGGCGGTTGCTAAACCACTCAGACCAGAGCAAGAACAGGGCATACCCACCGCGGGAGGATGGGAACCAGGTTTCAGAGCTGCCCTCAAATGTTTCAGTTCAGTTTAGCCACTGGGAAGGAAGAGAGCACGACATATGCTCCCTCCGACGGATGTGCACAGTCAAGTTCAGTCCCATCCAGAAATGCCACTCGAATTCCAGTGTTTGTTCAGTCAATGGCAGTGACTCAGGCACTCTTGAGAGTCCACATGGCTCAGTGGGGGTTGCGGAAGGAGCTCATAGCTCGCCCCAATATCCAGCACCATCGAAAACTTGTCCATCCACCGTCCCCGGAATGCTAGGACCTGCTAGTCCTCGAACGCTGAAGCTCCGCGGCCCCCTGTCACGGAATGGGGTACCAGCGGGTTTGTGTCAAGTGCGTTGGGAGTGGGTAACGGTGGCGCCCCCTGCGCTGGTGGAGCTCTTTGTGACAGATATGGCACCGGAGGATGGCACATTCCAGAAAGTGGCTCGGCATGGACAGCTCATCACCCAGTGACCCCACACCCCGCAGCCAGAGCACACCCCACTCACAACCCCCGTCTGTAACCACCCATATCTCTGTTACTGCAATCCCAACCTCGTTGACTGGCCTGCTATGGACAGCAGCCAGTCTGCTGTGGCGCTGCGTCACCCGAACCTTGCCCAGAAGCAGCAGAAGTGGAAGGAGCAGCTGCCTCCTTTTTTCTTATCTCTCTTGGCCTTCTAAACCTGCAAGTACAACAATTTTAGTCACGCTCCTTAATCCAATCCCATATATTCCTTTTCTGATGTCGTGCAAAATTAGGTACAAAATGTGTTCTACTTAGGCCGATTAGCATTTTTTCATTCATGGACTATTTCGCCTGATGTCTGCCACTGGAAGGTGCACGCCCTTGTGGACGGCCAACTGGAACAGCTGTGTAATGTCGACATTATTGGATGGGTCACTGCCGGAAGTCTCACTCTATTCACGTCTCGCCCTGGCCACATAGACCAGGCCTGTCTCCCCCTTCCCCACCTGAAAGACACAGCAACATCGACCCCAACGGGCCAGAAATATCTGATGCACGGCACAGCCAATCTCACCTGAGGTGTCCCCATTTAGTTGGTGACCATCATGCTGGTCAGCAGGTCTGGCCTCGGCCTCAAGTGAGGATAGTTCCTCTGAAATAAATTTTGTCCCGCTTGTAACTCTGTATAAACCTCTTAGTCTGGTGTCTCCTTTGTAGGAGATTTCAACCAACGTGACCTCTTTACAACGTGTGACCTCTTTACAACGTGTCGAATAAACCAATGTTGACCTTTCTGCTATCTTTACAGCTGTGAGAGCTGTTACTAACGCCTCCTTCCCCCTTGGGTAATTACGAATGTCTTATCTTCAAACTTCTTACAAGCACCCAGTATCCTGGCTTTACTAGATTACTGCCCTGCTGGGAGACGGAAAGAGCTTTGTCACTCTAAATTTGCGCCTGTCTTTTGTTTTCCTAACACTTTTCACATATGGTCAACTAAAGTTGCTTCAACATCTATTTCCCATTTGTTCTTAAATTTGAGGTATTCTATGAGTTATTCCAAACAGTGTTTTACAATGTCTTAGTCCTAAATACAATGAAATACGTTACAATGGAAAATATCAGAATAAAATTTCATACATCCAACATGAGACACGTGCTTGAGACCACTTCAGGGTCATTTTTGTCTGAAATATCTCCTCTACAACAACTTACCCTTGCATTAAGTAAGTAATTTTCCATAAAAACAGTGCCACTAATTCGACATTAACTTCAAATATCACTGCTGTGGTGCTGTATTATATGAAAAAGTCTGAACACTCCAAGAAAAGTTTGCCCTATCCTTGACTGGGCGTGTGTTATCTAGTCGCGCATTCAATGTGAATAATAATAATAACTCCTGTGGAGCACATGAACAGGCTAAAGCAACAACTATATTTTAATCTGTTCCGTGGACCCTAAATTAGAATATTTTGTACCTCCCTCCTTGTTGAGGAGAACCTCCGGGATGGGCGTGGTGAGGCGCTATTTGAAGCGTTCTCCGGCCTTCTGGTCACACCGGTCACATGTCACCTCAAACCTGTGGACAGAACTGGACGAGTGGCACTTGCCAGTGAGAATGAGAAGGGGTAAATTATCTTCCTTCCAAAACTTTCAGTTTTGCATAAATTTTGTGTAATAACGTCAATCAACCATTCACTTGATGCTTGAATTTAATTACTCCAATCTTTCTCCAAAAACAATTTGAAAATCAATACTCGGGAGTGCAATAGGGATTCAGGTTGATCAGACCTGTCCACCCATCGCATCCTAAGTACTGTAAGGGCTTGCCGGTGACCTCAAACAATTTTCTGTCCTGAGGCCCGTCCCTTAAACATTCACTCAAACCACATATGCATCCAAACACTTTTTCTTTCACACTTTCATTCACCAAACGATACTTTCCAATTCCACACAGAGACCCCTCCCTTGGCGCGTCCGCCTTGATTTCACTGAGATTTGTGCTGGCAGATCCATAATTTTGCCTTAATTTAGCCAGCGTATGCCAAAATTTACAACTGTGGGTCTCTGGATTTTCCCATTCACTCCCCGTGAAGTTGTTTCTCCTCTCCTGGACGCAGCTGACGAAACTGCACCTGTGACATCAAACAGCTCATAGATGCGAATGTTAGCAGTCTGGTATTTATGGAATGATGTCATATCCTCTAAAATTGTCATGTCAGCGTTCGCGTCGTACAGTCAAAAAAAAACATCTGTCTTCCACCTTTGTCACATTTAATACACATCAGTTAATAAATCATCTACAAAACTATTTAGTCCAACTTTAAATTTGGTAAACCAATCTCCAATGGCTAGATATTCCCCTTTCCAAAGATTTTCTTTCAACATGTTCATAGAATACTTCACTTAAAACTTATCCCAAAACCATAATCCCTTTGCTTAAAATTTAAATTTTAATAAGATTGTCGCCGCCCTGCTGTTCCTCAGGCATCCCCTGCATGTTTCAGTGTTTAACTTGTGTTCTAATTCCCTGCTAATTTGTATTTATTGTTAGGTTGAATACATATATTTTATCCCGTACCATACTACACTAGCACTGTAAAAAAAAAACTGCTCCACACCTCAATGAGAGGCAGATGCCTGAAGATTAGATCAACGTCTGCAACATCGTGGGGGTGCCGCGACACACCTCTGAAACAAAAGGACTGTGACCTTCTTTCGAGAGCACCAAAAGGCATATCTTCCTTTTCAATCAGTTAACGACTGCCATTGATGCCTGTTTTTCCTCTTGTGTCTGAAATGTTTACATGTTCCTGCTGGTGCTCCCCCCCGGGGCCAGCACGGGCGTCTCCACACTCCCCTGCTGTTCTCCGCGCACCCTCTCTCTCATTATTCACAGCCTGTTCGATCAATTGTATGGTCGCTGGTGCCATCCGTGAATCGTTTTATCTTTTGCATCTCAAACCATTCTGCTCCCCCCCCATTAATGGCGCCGTCGGATCGGGCGGCGGCTCAAACACATACTGTTGCGAGTCTGGCAACTGTGGATAAATGCCTCTCAGACATTCCGTCTTTTCTTCCACTTTTTCAATCACTTCATCCTCTTTCTCTGACTTCCTCCCCCTACTTGGGAACGAGCATCTAACTTCAAAGGGCTGTTAACTCTTTGTTAGAGCACACTCATGATTTTACGATTACACCTCTACCCATTGCCTTCTGTAAAATCTTTCTCACTCTTATTTTTTCCCTTTAATTTTCCAAATTCACTGTAGCCTTACCAAAGCCACTCAAACAATCAAGGTATCAAATCACAAACTACAAAGTCAGGAACCACCTATGCTCTTGCAAAGTTTTCTCATGCTCTCAAAAGCTTCATTCAATTATGATTTCATAACACCAATCTTTTTTTTCTTTGTGTCATTTCCATCTGTGCATTTCATTCCAGTTACTAATTACAGTTACCTTAATAGAAAGACCATCAACTAAAGTATGACACATAAAATATTTATTTCTTCAATTCCTCCTTACAGCAGACCCTAATTCTTATCCTTTTCATTTGTTCAAGTCACACCTTCTTCAATACTGCCTGTTTCATCATCCTCCTTTCAATGGAACATTAATTGTTCCTTTCTCTTTTCTACACATTCTGCATCTTTTTCACATTCCTTTTCTTTTCTTATTGAACTTCCAATCGCTACACTGACACAATTTCTTCTCTTTTCTCTAGCTTTCTTTCTTTCTCTTTTTTGTGTTTCATTTTTATGAATTTATCCTCAATCTCCGTGCCACACCCAGGACCCGAGACCACTATAACACTTCCTCTCCTTCGCCATCTTGAAATCAAAATCCACTCGTGCGTGTCCCAACCACTTTTACGCAGAACAATTTTAGCCTTCACATTCACACAGCTTCCACACAGACACGTAAATCCCAGATTTTAAACCGTGTCCCGATACGTAAATCCCAGATTTTATACCGTATCTTAACCACGAATAGTTCCAAACTATTCTAGTAGGTAAATCCCAGATTTTACATCCTACTAACGTCCACACTGTTACACTTACTTTTGCGCCAATAACTATACTCTTACACTAACTATACTCGTAGGTAAATCCCAGATTTTACACCCTACTATTACACTTTTACACTTTCATTTTTTTTAACTATACTACTTTACTTTTGCGCCATTAATTATGCTAGAAGGTAAATCCCAGATTTTACACCCTAATAGCGTCCAACACTTTTACGCTTACTACGTTCCGCTCCTCCTTCCTCTTATAATTTAGCGTTGCCAATGTGCAGAATTTGAAAGGGTTCTGCTTACCTTGTTTCACTGTGGGCCCAAGAGGAAAGACGGTCGGATGTGTGGCTCTTTTATCCTTTGTCAGGTCGTCACCTGGTGTGGACGTGGGCCCCAGGCCCGAGTCTCAGACTCTTGTGGTTTTTCCTGAAGCCCCAGGCTTCCTTTGAGCCCCAGGCTCTTGAAGCCCCAGGCTTCTTTTCTTTTCTTAGAGTCCCAGACTCTCTTTGAAGTCCCAGACTTCTATTACCTCTCATGCATCCCGTCGGCGTCACCATAAATTGTTGGAATTTATCTTTATATCAATGTTAGAATTTAACTTTAACCCAATGTAAACTCAAATAAGTAATCTGACTCCAATTTGCGACCTTACCCAACTCCCACACATCCAACAATATGCGCGCTCGTTCTGCAATAGAAAGGTATCAGGAAGCCGGCATTTTCACGCACGAATGGATTTATTCCCAATACACAGATTTCTACATGGCACCTGGATCTCGAATCCCTCTCAATACAAGTCTACACCTCTCTTGCCACCAGCGAATGTGTTCTACCTCCGAGTTGCCCAGTCCTGATTCATACTATACAACATGCAAAATGGCACAGACAAAGGCATCCTGGCATGATTCTATTGGCTATGTGTATTGCAGTTAACTTTAGCTCGCTCTCATTGGTCTTTCTCCTCCCGCCGAATCCCGTGGCGACTCCTCCTGCTTGTGCTATCCCCCGATGGCCTCTCCTTCGTCCACTGGTCCCGGAGTCATCTCGTCTCGCTCAGCACCATCTGCTTCCAAAACATTCCATTCATGCACAAACCCCCGCAACCAGCCTCGCGCCACCAGTCACACTCTCAGCAATATCACATTTTCATACATTGGATGCACCAACATCTAATGAACTATGTTAAGCTCAAACTCTTATATTCCTTTAATAGTCAAAAGTATGAAATCCTTTAAGTGTAACTGAAGTTTAGACCATGCTAATGACCAGACATTCAGGAGAGGAATGCAGGAAGATTAGATCACAGCTGCACCACAGGAGGTGTGAACGAGACCCCTCTGAAACAATGGACTTCCATGCCAGGATCACAAAAGTGGCTCCGAGCAGTCCAACCTTTGTTCAGTTTTAAATTGACTGCCATTTACATTATCCTTTATGACTCATCGCCAAACAGAGATCAAGTGCGGATTTTTGGGAATTATCATTTGAAAATGTGTGCAAGAACGACACCCAAGTACAAAGAGGAACTTTGTGGAATAAAAGAAGAGAACGAGCAACATCTTCAACTGCTGGACGAAGTTTGCAATCAGCCTCGTGTTGTGCCAGTCAAAGCAGGTTTGTACACGAGTGGGTTGATCTGAATCAGAATGACTTGACCAAACTAAATGTGTGTTCGTCTTTTTGTGTCCTGCAGACATTAGTGAAAAATATTTCTGTTCTGTGAAAGAGGAGCCAGACTTGACTCACATCAAAAAGGAGGAGGAGGAGGAGATTAACCAGTCACCAGTGAACTTTGTCCCGATAAAGACTGAAGATGAAAAAAAGGATGAGAATGAGGACAAAAGAGGGGCGGGGCCTCCAAGCAGCAGCTCAAGTCATCACGTGACAACAGAAGGTGATGAAGACCACTGGGGGCCATCACAAGTACATAATGAGGACACATTATCAGACGACGATGATGATGACGATGATAATGATGATGATGGGCAAGCTAAAGGTGAAAGGGCATGTCACACTGACTCATTAACCTCAAAGTTGTCTTTAAAACGGCACACAAGAAACCACAGTAAAGAAAAACCTCTCGTTTGCTCAATTTGTGGCAAAACTTTCTCTCGAAAGTTTCATTTGACAATTCACACAAGAACACACAGTGGAGAAAAACCTTTTTGCTGCTCAGTTTGTGGCAAAAGCTTTTCTGGAAAGTCACATTTGACAAGTCACATAAAAACACACACTGGAGAAAAAAACTTTTCCTGCTCAGTTTGTGGCAAGAGTTTCTCTCAAAAGTCGAATTTAACAAACCACACAAGAACACACAGTGGCGAAAAACCTTTTTCATGCTCAGTTTGTGGCAAAAGCTTTTCTTTTAAGTCAAATTTCACAAAACACACAAGAACACATAGTGGAGAAAAACTTTTTTCCTGCTCAGTTTGTGGCAAATGTTTCTCTGATAAGTCAAGTTTAACAAAACACACAAGAACACATAGTGGAGAAAAACCTTTTTCATGCTCAGTTTGTGGCAAGAGTTTCTCTCAAAAGTCAAATTTACAAAGCCACACAAGAAGACACAATGGAGAAAAACCTTTTTCCTGCTCAATTTGTGGAAAATGCTTCTCTGTAAAGTCAACGTTAACAAGCCACACAAAAACACACAGTGGAGAAAAACCCTTTTCCTGCTCAGTTTGTGGCAAGAGTTTCTCTCAAAAGTCGAATTTAAGAAAACATAGAAGAACACACACTGGAGAAAAACCTTTTTCCTGCTTGGTTTGTGGTAAAAGCTTTTCTATAAAGGCAAGTTTAACAAACCACACAAGAAAGCACAATGGAGACAAGCCATTCTGTTGCAGCGTTTGTGCGAAAAAAATTTCCACGAAACATAGTGCTGAGAGACACAATTGTGTTGGTGACAAAAGCAGCGATGCTTGAAGATTAAAAAAATGACAAAAAAAACTGAAGGAACCGACTCTCTGTGGTAAGATGTAAATGTGATTTTGAATGAAATATGATGAATTGAATTTTGCAAAGCTCTTTTATTGACATTAAGCCAATGTGATCAGTGCCAGAAGAACCATTGTGTCTGAGTGATGAGAATTTTTTTTGTGTGTTTACATCGAACATTATAAATAAAATTAATTGCTTTTGCCTGGAACAACATTTTTTAACATTATGCTTTTCAGTTGTCTTTTTAAACGTACTTAATGGAAAAGGTGTGAGAAGAAAAGGTGCTTATGAAATCGGTGCCTTCCACAATCATCAATAAAATCACTTGTTCCACTTGCTCAACTGGCCTTCATTACGCTGTGTGAAAAGGTGAAAAACTGAACTAGAAGTTGAACTATAAAAAGAACCAGAAAGAGAAACGCAAATCGTCTCAGTTTCTCTCAAAGCTTTTGGTATGTCAGGAGTTGGCAACTTGATGGCGACTGGAGTCAGCGCTGGTTTTCTCGCTGTGTTTGGCTGGCTCGTACATGTATGGTCCATTGAACAAAACTCAAACTCTTCAAAGATCCCCTCAGATACATTTAATATTATGCTTTGTGAATAAATTTCTGACTGGTTAAATACACTTTCTAGGTTGAGCTCTATCAATTTTGTCAAATATACCAAATATTTTTTTCATGCTATATTATATTTTTTGTACGTTGGATTGTTTATATAATGTCAGGTTTAAAATGCCCTGACGCCGTTTTTAGACTGAAATAACTTACTAAAGACGGCTGAAAACCAAAACAAACCAGGTAAAGCTTTCGTTTTGCACCATTCGCGAATGGGAGAGGGCCAGCGGCAAACAGGCGTCTTGCCAGTTCAATCCCGCTCACCTTCTGCCTGGCTCCTCCCTGCAGCCTCTTTTTAGTTGTCTTTTTAATCGCACCGAATGGAAAAGGTGTGAGAAGAAACGGTGCTTATGAAATCGGTGCCTTCCACAGTCATCAATAAAATCACTTGCTCAACTGGCCTTTTTTTCTGAGCCTTTGTGTTAGTGGAGTCATTTCAAAGTCTAATATCGAAAACAGTGTCAGTGTGAAAATGTCGGTTTCTGATTGCCAAACTTACATTTATGAATAAAAACCTAGCCCTAAGTATGAGCAAATAAATTATGAAAAAAGCATCTTCGGCACCACTTTTCTAAAAGAAACAGAAAACAACATTTTCCCACTTTAAAGAAAAGTCTTTATCAAGAAATAAACTGACAAATTTATTGAAGTCCCCCCAAAATGTCCTTGAGTATGAGCCGATCCAAAACGGCTGTCTCTGTGTGGGTTCCACAAAAATG
Source organism: Idiotropiscis lumnitzeri (assembly GCF_059441095.1). Lineage (NCBI taxonomy): Eukaryota > Metazoa > Chordata > Actinopteri > Syngnathiformes > Syngnathidae > Idiotropiscis > Idiotropiscis lumnitzeri. The sequence goes on from NC_142392.1 coordinate 11,295,851, forward strand.
AGCAACTCTTCCGGCTTCTCTCTCCTCTTGGGTACAAAACACAATTTTACGCCTACGTTGCAAACTGTGCCACAATTATTAACCAATCAGGAGTCGGACACTCGGGCTGATTTTGATTGGCTGTTTACTGTCCAATCGGATTTTACAACAGTACGACATCCGGGAAGACTCAAAAACAGTCGAAAGAAGGGTCTTCTGCATTCTAACATGCTGCTCTTATTGTTTTTGTAATAATTTAAAAAAAAATTGTTTCCAAATATCATTGTTTGGTTCAATAATATTGTCCCTTGAGTTCTATATGCTTCGAAAACATTTTTGTTTGTTTGTTTGTTTTATTTTTAATAAGCAAACGTCACCACTCGGAGTTGTGCATTTGCGTCTTCGTCGTTAGATGGCGCCATGGTACTTTTTTTCTGAAATAAATTTGAAAATATCGATACGCAAACAACTTTGGCACATATTGAATACAAAAAGTGCATCGTTGAACAACAAAAATTAGGAGAGGAAGAAAAAAAGAACAATGTGAGGATGTCGTCCATTAAAGTTGAAGTATAGTTAGTGGAGAGAAGGACATGGACTTTTTGGGAACAATTTAATTTCACTTGCAAAACATTTTATCTGTTGGAGCAGTTTTCTTTTGAGTAATGCAGTATGGCAACACCACCACTAGGGCAATTGATGACGTCAGCACTGGTTGCGTTCATCCATAAATAACGAATGCAGGACAAGTGGGGGAACGCTGGTCGGATACCGTTTTTCAACACTTAATCAAGGCGCATTATTTATGTACAAACTGAAAGATAGAATATAGTATATTGTATTGATTACCGCATATGCGCGTATGGTTTTGATTTGAAGTTTGGAAGACCGTAGCCATTGATTTATTTATTTGATTTACTTGACTTCACGGCATGACATCTGGACTGAAATGACTACGATTAAGACTAACCCTTGACTTTTTGACGTGACATACATAACTACACATCAACATCAAGACCAGTGAAGCCGAGCGAACGTCATCGCAACTTCAACCCATGGTGAGTGAGTGCGCGTTAAAACTTTCTTTCGCCAGCTCATTGAAATGGCAGTAACAAAAGGTTGAAAAACGTCCGAAAGGAAAGTAATTGACGAAAGAAGTAAAAGTTTGAAGACGGAACGCTGTCGTGTGGATAGTGGCGTGGCCGTTTGGAATGATTGATCGTTTATAAATAAAGTGGATCGTTTAATGGTGATCGTTCAGCCAACGCGGAATGAATTGACGTGATGCATTAGTGAAACGCATACAGCTTAAAGATAGAGGTATGACTTGTATTGTTTTTAACGCTTGCAAATGTTAAACGAAGCACAAGTGAACGAAAATATTCCAAACTCCCGTGTTGACTTTGCCGATTGTATATCGTGATAGAGACACTATTTTTTGAACAACGAACGAGCCAGTCAAGTCGCTGTCAAAACAAACGCCGCCTTGTCGCTGTAGATTGCGTGTACGCATATTCGTAAAGTTAACACGATGTCTCGCACCAATGATAATAATGGCAATCTCGACCAAACTATTGGAATTGAGAATATTAATAAAGGCAGAACCCAAAATGACATCGTTAAGTGTCTCACCCATGAAATGGAAGAATTTGATCCCAATCATTCCGACGCCGATAAAATGACGGGTGACAAAAATAAGACATCAGAACCTGAGAATGTGACCCCCAAACCAGTCGAACATGGGAAAAGAAAACCCAAACTAACTGAGAAGGCTCTGAAGAATAAAATGGAGGGATTAATAAAACATAGATCTGCTAAATATAGTAAATTAATATCAAAGATGAATTACATTGAGTCCATTATGCAAGTAGGATATGATGACATTGAAATAATCACCCAATCGTACAGCAATTTCAACGAAATAACTGAAGAATTTACAACCATTCAAAAAACAATTTATGAATTGCTCAAAGAGGAAGAAAGGGATGTGGATCACACACATTGGTACCTGCCCAAAGCTGCTCAGATCTATAAATTTAGAATAACAGTAAAACAATGGCTGCAAAAGGCAACAACAGTTGAACAGTGGGTGCAACAAAGTACAGACTTTCCTTCTAATCAATAACAACATCTGAAGAAAGCTAAAGGACAACGAACGCAGTCCCACGGTCAAAGGGAAAGTCAGGATTCTTGTGTGTCAGTGGGAATAATGAGAAAATTGGAGCGGGATACCAAAAAGAGCAAAAGTAGCAGCCGCTCATCCTCAACCAGATGCAACGCTGAAGTGGAGAGAGCTGCACTTTTAGTCCAGGTCGAAGGTCTAAAGAAAGCACAGGCCCTTGAACAAGAAGAAGCTAAATTAAAGGTGAAAAGAGAAATGTTGGTTCTTGAAATGCAACTTGCTGCTGCAGATGCAAAACTCAAAACCTATGAGGACATGAGTTTAAGTGTAAAGGGCAACAAATAAAGGCCAAAGAAAGGATTAGAACTCCGTTATGGTTATGGTAATGGTGAATGGGATATTGATGACGGCAGTGCTACGGAAACTGACGATGCTGATGATGAATGTGACGATGATGATGATGGTAATGATGAGCGGAGTGGAAAAACAGGTTGGCAACCACAACCATTTGATTGTTTTAACGGGACCAGGCCTCAAACACCATCGCCCACACACAGCAAAACCACCAATGCCAAGCCGACCCAGAAACCAACTGATTCCTGTTCCGAGCTATTAAAAATAATGCAAAAGCAAAACGAAATAACCGAAATGCTAATTAAAGAGCAGAGACTTTCCACTTTACCTGCGAAGGAGCTCACAATTTTTAAGGGAGACCCCCTGCATTACCATACTTTTATACGCACCTTTGAGCACTGCATTGAAAGCAAAACGGACAATGCTCGTTGTAGACGCCAAATAGGGGTCAAATGTGTGTGTGTGTATTACTTTTGTTGAGCACTGTGTGGCGCTCTGACTGATTATATAAAAGGGAAGAGCAAGAAGGTATGCCCAGGTACGGACTTAAAGGGCATACAGGTTTTTGACCGCTTGGGCGGAGCGTGTGCAACTTTATGGTGTTTTAGATTGATTTTAATATTGACGATTGATAAATAAACCTAACCTTTTAACAAGATTCTCATGGACTCTTTGGTGAATAACATCGCAAAGCAATCACAGGTAGCAAAGCCGCCAGCGCGTCAAGCCAAGCCAATCTAAGCAAACAAACAGACAGTCAATACCTCACTAGCCTACTAGTATACTGGCTATTACACTGTCAAAAACCTGCCCAAACAAAGACTGTGTTGGAGGAAACGACGGAGCACGGCAGACGGCGTGGGACGAGCAGGGAAGCCGGTGTGTGGAGGAGCAGCTGGGGTTGATCGACTTCGCAGGCAGCCGTGATGGTTGCTATCATGGCTGATCCAGAGGAGTGCTGCTGACCACCGAGTGGATTGGAGCACCGACGTCATCGTGTGGATTTACAGTTAAGGCGCCCAACGAGAGGTATATGTAGCGCTACTCTGTCGATGGCCAATTGTGTGCACACTTAAAAAAAGGTTAAAAATCCAATGCATTGGTTACGCTCCGTGCGTTAAAATTAATTCGAACGTCGCGGTTCACAAATTGCGCTGGATCACGTGACTCACTGACCAACCTTCGCGTCATCACCGGAGCTGAATTTTGCGTTGCGTTCACTGCCAGCACGTACAATGGAAGCCTGTGCAGCGGACATGGACACAAATAATGAAAATGAAGTACTTAATGATTCGGGAACTCAAAAACGTATTGTTAAATTAACAGAAAAGGGTTTGGTTGATAAACTTGAAAGGTTACGAAACAATAGGAAATGTAAACTTAACAATGTAAGTAAAATTAGAAGCGATTTGAATGCATTCATGTCTCGTGGTGATAAAACCAAGGTGATAAATGGTCTTGATGAGTTGAAAGGGTTGTGTGTTGATGCTAAAAATGTACATGATTCAATGATGGGTTTGTTGTCTGTTGAAGAGGGTGAAAAGCACGAAATATGGTTTGAAGCCAAAATGATCCCAAACAATGAGTGTTTTTCAAGGGTCAATCTATGGTTTTCTCAAGGTTCAACACAAATACAAGAAATCATAAAAGAAACCGATAAAGGTTATGCTAATGATGAAATCTCTCCTGAAGATAGTGTGTCAAACGTGAGCAGCAGGGTTAGCAAAAAAAGTACCAAGTCCTCTGCTTCATCTGCTAAACTAAAGGCAGCAGCGGAAAGAGCTGCAGTGCTGGCTCGTGTGAAAATATTGGAACAACGACATGCTATTGAAGAAGAAGAAGCAAAACTAAGGAGAAGAATGGAGATGCTTGATTTGGAGGCGGAACTGGTGGCATTTGAAGCGCGGATGGACATTTATAATGCCAATGAAGAGGGCCAGTCTCAAGCGCAGTCAACTGTAAAGAAAAATGGAGCAATGAATGGACAAGGTTTAAACCCCACAGTCCAAGAGTTTAAACCTCATCATGATGATATGGAAACAGCACAACAAAAGGAGAGATTAAGGATGCCACAAATGGAAAGCAAAGCAGCGGATGTGAGGCCAAAGAAATTGATTGCATCAAATATAAAGCAACAGCATAACCTCCTGGAACAAAGGAAATGGAACACAAATCAGGAGCACCCTTTGGTGGAGCAAGATGGAAAAGCAATGGAAGTAAAGGTACGGTCAACACAAAGTGATGCGCAAGCTCATTCATCAACCACTTCACAGGTTCCTGCAGACCTTTTGACCATTATGAGCAGACAAACTGAGATTACAGCAGCCTTAATGAACCAACAGCGTTCAATGACACTTCCACCAAGAGACATTCCAATATTTGATGGTGATCCATTGCACTACAGAACTTTCATCAAAGCATTTGAGCAAGGAGTGGAAAGTAAAGCAGCCGCAGCAGACAGTTTGTATTATTTGGAGCAATACACCCGAGGGCAACCTCAGGAACTTGTGCGAAGTTGTCAACACATGGCTTCAGATCGTGGTTATGCCGTGGCCAAGGCTTTGCTCCAGGATCATTTTGGAAATCCTTACAAAACGGCCACTGCATACATTAGTCAGGCTCTGTCATGGCAAGCAATAAAAACAGATGACACAAAGGCACTGCACAGTTACTCCTTTTTTCTCCGCGGCTGCTGTAACATCATGGAGGAGCTGGAGTATGTGCAGGAACTGGACATGCCTGCGAACTTGAGGGCAATCTTGGCCAAGTTGCCCTATAAATTACGAGAACATTGGCGTGGCAAGGCTCATGACATCATGGAATCAACAGGATACAGAGCTGGATTTGCTGACTTGGCACAGTTCATAGAGCGGCACGTAAGAATTCTTTCGGACCCCTTCTTTGGAGATCTGCATGATTACAGCCCTAACTCAACATCAATAGGTCAAGGCAGGTCATATGCGGGCAGTAGAGTGAAGGGGAACGTGGTGGCCAGTACCGTGACTGAGACAGATCCTCCCAAGGTTAAGCAGCCACACTCCTTCGAAGACTATGAAAATGGCCGTTGTATTTTTTGCTCACTGGAACATTTGCCGGAAAATTGTAAGCAGTTTGGAAGAAAGAAACACACGGACAAGCTGTTTATTTTGAAGAAAAGAGGTTTATGTTTTGGCTGCCTTCGTCATGGACATGTTAGCCGTGACTGTGATATGAGATTGAAATGCGACATTTGCAAGCAAAATCATCCAACAGTGTTGCACATAAATAGACAGGCAAGTGCTCCTCAACAAGAGTTGGAAACACCAGAGCTTATTCCCATTTCTCACACGACTTGTGGACATACAGGGGCCGGCAATTGTCGCACCATGTTGTCAGTGCTGCCTGTTAAAGTAAAAGCTGCCAAAGGTGACTGTGTGATCTTAACATATGCATTCTTGGATCCAGGCAGCACCGGAACATTTTGTTCTGAACAACTGATGAATCGCTTGAACCTCTCTGGAAAGAGAACCCAAGTCCTGATACGAACAATGGGTCAAACAAAGATGAGTCATGCCTTTTCACTTTTTAATCTCGAGGTGGCCGGCCTGGAAAGCTCTCAGTTCCATCCACTGCCGGAAGTGCTTACACAGGCGCAAATGCCAGTCACTACAGACGATATGGTAACATCTCAAGACCTCCTTAAATGGCCGTATTTGTCAGGTATACAGGTACCGACCATTCAAGCCAAGGTTGACCTGTTGATCGGGATCAATGCACCCAAGCTATTGGAGCCATGGGAAGTTATTAATAGTCAAGGTAATGGTCCGTATGCTGTCAAAACTGCGCTCGGCTGGGTGGTTAATGGCCCATTAGATGGGAATAGTAGGATGGAAGCTTCTGTCGTATCTGTGAATAGAATTGGTGTCAGCAGGCTGGAGGAGCTGCTAATGAACCAGTATAATCATGATTTCTGCGAGAAGCTCATGGAAAGCCAGGAAATGTCAAGAGAAGACCAGCAGTCTCTCAATATAATGGAAACATCTGCCAAGTTACAGGATGGAAAGTATACTATAAACTTACCTTTCAAGAAGAAAGATGTCTTCTTACCAAACAATTTTGCTGTGGCCCAACAACGGTTACAAGGTCTGAAGAAGAAATTTAAGTTTGATCAGCAACTCCATCAAGAATATGTGAAGTCCATGACTAATATAATCACTTGCAATTATGCAGAACAAGTACCTGACGATCAAAGAGACCTTGATTCAGGAAGAGTTTGGGATATTCCCCATCATGGTGTCCATCATCCCAGAAAGGGAACACTGCGTGTCGTGTCTGACTGCGGTGCCACGTTTAAAGGCTTGTCCCTGAATACGGAGCTGCTGCAAGGGTCCCTTCTCACAAGCACGTTGATGGGCGTCCTCATGAGGTTTAGACAACAGCCAATAGCCTTCATGGGAGACATTCAAGCTATGTTCCATCAAGTCCGTGTGCCAGAGGAGGATCGGGACTTTCTACGTTTTTTGTGGTGGCCTAATGGAGACACAACACAACAACCAGTCCCTTACAGAATGATGGTGCATTTATTTGGAGCCATCTCATCACCAAGTTGCGCAGCTTATGCTCTGAGAAGAATGGCTCAAGACAATCAGTCTAAGTGCCTACCGGTTGTTATAGAAGCTGTTCAACAGAACTTTTATGTTGATGATTGTCTGAAGAGCACTGCCTCTGTCACAAAAGCTATCCAGCTGATACAGGACCTCATTGGTCTCTGTCAACAAGGAGGCTTTGCTTTGGAAAAGTGGATTAGCAACAGTCGTGTTGTTTTGCAAGCCATCTCTGAAGAATGGAGAGTCAAAGAGCTGAAGATGTTGGATTTGGACAATGACAAGCTTCCAGTAGAAAGAGCGCTTGGTCTTCAGTGGTGTGTGGAGACGGATGATTTTGTCTTTGGATTGGAAATAAAGCATCGGGCTCTGACCAGACGTGGGATGCTATCAGTCAACAGTTCTGTTTACGACCCACTGGGGTTCCTGGCGCCAGTGACCCTTCAGGCCAAAATAATGCAACAGGAGCTGTGTAGAAGGGGCTGCAGTTAGGATGATCCTTTGCCACAAGACATTTTAAAGCGATGGAGAAGGTGGTTGGAGGACTTGGGCCAGCTAGCTACATTTAAAGTTGACCGGTGTATTAGACCAGCTGGGTTTGTAGCTGTAAAGCAGGCACAATTACATCATTTTTCTGACGCCAGCGAAGGAGGCTATGGAACTGTCACATATGTGCGTTTAGTGAGTGACGAAAACCAAATTCACATCTCTTTTCTCCTAGGTAGTGATTGGTCCAGCGACACTGAGGAGTCGATGCGCGCGCCGAGCTTCCAGGGCAAACCCCGTGTCGGTGCGCGTACCGCTTTAAGAAAGTCACGTGACCACTGCCGGAATGGTGTCGACACGGCGGTCGCGCGCCAAACCGTGTTCATAGGGACGCGCATCTGTCAACAGGATGGACGCTCAAAACAAGCATCGAGTTATTGGCGCGTTACTTTGCGTTAAATATCCGCAAGATGGAAGACGTCACTGGTAAACGCAAGTTTTCTGCCGTGTGCGCACTCAGAGGTGCAGCGCTATTTGTCAGCAGGACACGTTGCACGTACGGAAGACCCGCTCTTATACTGGAAGTCCATGGAGGCAACGTTCCCTCACCTATTTCTATTAGCCACACAGGCGTTGTGCACACCGGCCTCTTCAGTGCCTTGTGGGAGGATCTTCTCAAAGGCGGGGGAAATTGCCTAAAAAAAAGAAATAGACTGAATAACAAAACGCTGGAGAAACTAATTTTTTTAATAAAAATCTTTAATTACAATGAGTACATTGTCATTCACAACACTTTTATTTGGGCATTCAGACAGATGTTCACTTAATTTATCAACTGCGTCTCGAATATCAAAGATTTTTTTTATGAAATTGCATGTATGTAAAATAATGTGAAAGCAAATGCCTAATCAGAATCAGAAATCCCTTTGTCATTGTGCTCAAGTGTGCAACGAGATTCGAGAGCTCCCCTCTCCAGTGCAATACAACAATAATTCAGTTAAATATATAAATTAGATAAGAGAATAATTAGTGCGATGGAAAGTAATAAGAAATAGGATATATAAAAACACATCACGTCGCTAATCAATGGAATTGGATAAAATTAGTTTGACAGATCAGTGTCAGATGACCCTGTCAAATGTTTCCTGCAAGTCCACCAGGTGTCAGTATTCAGCAACACAGTGTCAACACAGTGTCAATACATTGTCACTGTGTTGAAACGATACAGGATGCCTCATCTACCCATCACTATTGGTTAGAGTCATTGTTAATGATAGCGATTGTCAATGGTATCATGGCAACTCTCTTTGAAATGTGGCGATTGCTTATGGTATTGAGGCAAGGTGAATTGCCATGGGCTGAGTCAGTGCAAGCTATTGCTATGCTAAAAGCAGCTGAGCTAGCGCCTTGTAAGGCGGTGCGCCCAGTGTGTGTTTCAAAGACAGAAATAGCACCTTCAACAGGTGTTGCGCCCTTTGAAGCAGCGCGTCCTATGACTGCGAAAATATGGTAACTTAAAAATTAAAAGTAAAAAAATTACGATTAAGAATGTGCAAGCAAGAACTCAATCTGATCGAAATGTTGTGCTTTGACAAATGTTGAAAATAATGATATTTTCCAGGAGGTATATATTTTTTGTTGCTTATTCATTCAATTCTATACTTATTTCAATATTTGAGTATTATTTTTCTTTCAATATGTAGTATATTTTGTCTTTGAAGTGTGGGTCCTTGCTGCCTTCCGGAGAGGCAGCCGAGCAAGGCTGGATTGGTGATGGAAAAGAACTGGTTCAAAAAAGATTTTATTCTCGTCACATGCTGATGTCAAAAGAAGTCTCCCCAAAAACGTGCGAGCCCCCTCTCAGACATTCCCTTCTTACAGGGAATGCCCAAATAGGACATGAATATCTAATTTTCCCTTGTTGCATATGCATTCCCATCCCGCTAGTCTTCGGGATTTCCCTCCAAAAGTCCCCCAGAGGGAGAGCAGATGCGTCTCCCCGTTGATACGACCAGTCTACTCGTGACCACCTTAAATTACTCTCATACCCTGGAAGGTCACTGACCTGGCGAGAGAATTGCCCCCACCATAAACAATGCTCAGGCCTATTTTCTCTCAGGGCAGTATCTGGTTACATCGGAACTTCAGAACCAAGACTGGTCACTTCTGTGAGCTCCAGTCCCTTCATAGTTTCATAAAGAGAATTACTTCCCAGATCTAAATTAGGCCGTTTAAAAATACACAACTTTTTTTTTCAGTTATTTCAATTTATATTTAAGCTTGCTTATGTAATACAATATTTATTCAATTATTTTAATATGTAAGATTCTCAACAATTTAAACCTTTTTATTTCACACTTGAATATTTCTTAACATATTTGTTCATTTGAATATGTGTGCAATTTCATAAGCACAAGTTTCTTCTCACACCTTTTCCATTAGGTACGATTAAAAAGACGTATAACGTGAACAAATGTTGTTCCAGGCAAAGGCAATTAATTTTATTTACATGTTTGATGTAAACACACAAAAAAAAAATCATCACTCAGACACATTGGTTATTCTGGCGCTGATCCCATTGGCTTAATGTCGATAAATGAGCTTTGCAAAAGTAAATTTTTCATATTTTATTCAAAATCACATTTACATCTTACAGCCATTGAGAGAAACTGAGACGATTTGCGTTTCTCGGTCTGGTTTTTTTATCGTTCAACTTCTAGTTCAGTTTTTCACCTTTTCACACAGTGTAATGAAGGCCAGTTGAGCAAGTGGAACAAGTGATTTTATTGATAATTGTGGAAGGCACCGATTTCATAAGCACCGTTTCTTCTCACACCTTTTCCATTAGGTACAATTAAAAAGACAACTGAAAAGCATAATGTTAAAAAATGTTATTCCAGGCAAAGGCAATTAATTTTATTTACATGTTTTATGTAAACACAAAAAAAAATCATCACTCAGACACATTGGTTATTCTGGCACTCATCCCATTGGCTTAATGTCAATAAAAGAGCTTTACAAAATTACATTTTTCAAAATCACATTTACATCTTACCACAAAGAGTCAGTTCCTTCAGTTTTTTTGTTTTCTTTTTTTTAAGCTTCAAGGATCGCTGCAATTCTCACCAGCACAATCGTGTCTCTCAGCAATACGTTGAGTGAAGAATTTTTTAGCACAAACGCTGCAACTGAATGGCTTTTCTCCATTGTGCGTTCTTGTGTGGCTTCGTAAATGCGACTTTCGAGAGAAACTCCTGGCACAAACTGAGCAGGAAAAAGGTTTTTCTCCACTGTGCGTTCTTGTGTGGAGTGTTAAATCAAACTTTTGAGAGAAGCTTTTGCCACAAACTGAGCAAGAAAAAGGTTTTTCTCCAGTGTGTGTTCTTGTGTGGCAAATTAAATATGACTTTACAGAGAAGCGTCTACCACAAACTGAGCAGGAAAAAGGTTTTTCTCCACTGTGTGTTCTTGTGTGTTTTGTTAAACTTGACTTTTGAGAGAAGCATTTTCCACAAACTGAGCAAGAAAAATGTTTTTCTCCACTGTGTGTTCTTGTGTGTTCTGTTAAACTTGACATTTGAGAGAAGCATTTTCCACAAACTGAGCAAGAAAAAGGTTTTTCTCCACTGTGTGTTCTTGTGTGTGCTGTTAAATTTCCCTTTTCAGAGAATCCTTTGCCACAAACTGAGCATGAAAAAGGTTTTTCACCACTGTGTGTTTTTCTGTGCCCTTTTAAAGACAACTTTGAAGTTAATGAGTCAGTGTGGCATGCCCTTTCACCTTTGGCACTGTGTGTTCTTGCGTGCCTTGTTAATTGTGCCTTTTGAGAGAAGCTTTTGCCACAAACTGAGCAAGAAAAAGGTTTTTCTCCACTGTGCATTCTTGCGTGCCTTGTTAATTGTCCCTTTCGAGAGAAGCTTTTGCCACAAAGTGAGCAAGAAAAAGGTTTTTCTCCACTGTGCATTCTTGTGTGGATTGTTAAATCAAACTTTTGATAGAAGCTTTTGCCACCAACTGAGCAAGAAAAAGGTTTTTCTCCACTGTGCATTCTTGTGTGGATTGTTAAATCAAACTTTTGATAGAAGCTTTTGCCACAAACTGAGCAAGAAAAAGGTTTTTCTCCACTGTGCATTCTTGTGTGACTTACTAAATGAGACTTTCGAGAGAGGTTTTTGCCACAAACCGAGCAGGAAAAAGGTTTTTCACCACTGTGTGTTTTTCTGCGACTTTTTAAAGACAGCTTTGAAGTGAATGAGTCAGTGTGACATGCCCTTTCACCTTTGGCTTGCCCATCATCATCATCATCGTCATGAGCGTCTGATAATGTGTCCTCATTATGTACTTGTGATGGTCCCCAGTGGTCTTCATCACCTTCTGTTGTCACGTAATGACTTGAGCTGCTGCGTGTAGGCTCCGCCCCTCTGTTGTCCTCACTCTCATCCTTGTTTTCATCTTCAGTCTTTATAGGGAGAACGTTCACTGGTGACTTGTTGATCTCCTCCTCCTCCTCCTCCTCCTTTTTCATGTGAGTCAAGTCTGGCTCCTCTTTTACATAAAGGAGATCGTTTTCACTGACGTCTGAAGGACACAGAAAGACAAATTTGGTTTGGTCAAGTCAAACCTCAGGCGGCGACTTTGTCTTATTTTCTACCGTGCTACCTTGACTTGTGCCTGCCGCATACGGAGCAATGCGTGGACCCCAACTTGGACCGGACCATGGGGGCATTTCACAAAATTACGTCCTACGATGTAAACCTCCCTTTAGCAGCACAACTGTGATAAACGAGCATTTAAAAAGGAAGCACGTTGCGGCTGATGCCCGATTTCATTCCTGACATAGTCACAGACGTTTTTGGAATATGTATTCGAATTCAACGAAGATACACCATAATATTTTAAGAGTTCACTGAATTATTTTGGAACTGCAATGATGCTAAACAGCCAAAGGGTGTCAGTGATGAGTAACAAAGTAACACAAGACCTCCCACTGATACATCATCATTGTCATTTGGATAAATTACCAGGAACTATGAGTTGTGGGGGAGATGCAAACCACCTGGGCCACAGGAACTTTATTACCAGGAACTAAATGTTCCTGGACTTGTAGGTAGAAAAGGGGGTTGTGACTTTCAGCCTTTTTGAGCCCATAGTAAGACAAAGATGCAGATGCATTCCTTGCAGCATGCGCTTGTTCACTGATGAGATCCGTGCAACCCTGGATGGATGCATTCAATGTATTTTAAATGTTTGGATGGGGTGAAACGATGCACACGTGCACAAAACAGTGCAGGGCCACCCGAGGTTCATTGACTCTCACCCGACCAAGCCAGTAAAAAGTTCATAAATAAATAAGACCAATCCGTACTTGATTTAAAAAATTTTATTCACTAAAATTGATCAACCGCCATTGACGTTTTCGCGGCAGTGTGCACATTTTTAGAGTCAGGCGGAATTCATTCCGTAAGGAATTGCTTGAACAAAATATAAAAACCAGGAAATGTTATTTTGTTATTTTAAATGTAAATTTTATACTGGGAAAAACATGGAGTTCACCCCCCACTATTGGTTATTCTTTGGCATATATTTTCTGCACTGATTACATTTGACATAAAAAATTGCTCAGCAGACCTGCAAGTAAAAGGCAATATTTAAAAATAAAACGGCAATAACCTTGAACGATTTCCCCAAACAACTTAATGTTGTGATGCATATTTCTAATGAAAGAAAGTCGTTCTATACAAAGCAAATGAGAGTAAGACGTGTACAAACCTGCTTTGTGTAGCACAACACGAGACTGGTTGCAAACTTCGTCCAGCAGTGGAAGATGTTGCTCGTTCTCTTCTTTTATTCCACAAAGTTCCTCTTTGTACTTGTGTGTCGTTCTTTCACACATATTCAAATGATAATTCCAACAAATCCGCACTTGATCTCTGCTTGGCGATGAGTCATGTGCCTCTTTTCGTTAGCGGCTAGCAAGCTAGCAAGCTAAGCTAACTACGCCGAAAAGCATCAACGCGCGAAGATGAGGTTATCGGGACACAAAGACTTAATGAATTATGTCGTAGTCCTTTAGAGTAGCACTGGACATCCTTTGAGAAAATTACAGTCAGTTCCACACTAAATTAGAAGAATTTAGCTGTGGACTGCTTTTGTTCCGGTGTGGACGGGTCGGTGGATGTGGTCGAGGTCCTTCGGAAGCTGCGCGCTTGTTTATGACGTCATGCTTTAAGCGCGTATTTTCCAAATATATTTATTTGCCTCAGTGGGTTTTTTTACACCTGGCTGTTCTATTTTAATATTTATTTTATATAATATTTTAATTCGGTTGATAAAAAAAATTAACAAAATAACTAAATTAACGCCACATTGGCGAGTCATCTCTCGCGTCACTTCCGCCTATGCCCCGAGAAGCCGCTGCTGGAACAGCAGTGGGACGTTTAAGTTTCTCCGACCGAACTTGCAACAATGCTGTGGTTCACTCGGGCTGCAAGATTGTATGAATATAATGTCGGCATATACTCGCAGTGCCTCTCAATTATTTCACGCCCGCCCCTACCAAGAAGAAAAAGATTCGCGCCCCCCCACCACCAATTGTTTTTCTGTCTTTGTAGATTTATATTAGATTGTCAATAAAATATCCCTTAACTAACCTAAATTGATAAGAAATATAATTTTGAGAACTATTATAGTGAGGATCTCGAAACTCAGTACTCTGTTGTGCAAATATTGATGAGATGACAAATATTTGTCATGTCATGTCATTATCCACACGGCTTATCCTGAACAGGGTCGCGGGAGAGTGCTGAAGCCAATTCCAGCTGACTTCGGGCGAAAGGCGCACTACACCCTGAACTGGTCGCCAGCCAGTCACAGGGCAGACATAGGCACCGTCACTGAGAGGGAACTGAACCCACGTTGCCTGCACACAACTCAGGCGAGTGTACCACTACACCATCAGTGACATGATAAATATTTACGAATACGTTTTTTGTCAAAAACTTTATTAACATTAACAAAGTTATTAATACGTACATAATATAGAAAAGACAAAAAGAAGAGCTAGGGAGATTTTAAACAAAAATTCTATATGAATAACAAAGCAACAGCTTTAGTATTGTTGGAGTAGAGTCACCGTGGAAATGAGAAGTATTTAGTAAATCAACTTTTAAAAGCCAAACTTACGCCAATGCGTGTTCGGTTTTTGTACTCAAGAAGAAAAGGGTCAAATAAAGACTCAACAACTGATTAGAGTTCCGATATTTAGTTTCTTTCATTTCTGGAGTTCAGGAAATAGTACAAAGACAGATATCTGGGCAGCTTTTTCTTAATCTCACGAGAAAACTGCACTCGGGCGAGCACAGTCGAAAAATGCGCGCCATCTTTCAGCCCAGCTTAAGTTTTTAGAGGAGTTTTTTTTATGTCAAGGGGAATGTAGGTTGAATCGGTTGAAGCGGTCGTCCCCGCTCCCTCCCACGGCACGGGTCCACGTCCAAGGGAAGGTCCTCCCCAGGTTAGTCATCGTCTGGATAGTTGATTCCCGTCTGGTCCCCAAGACTGGCACGCCAAGGCTGGCCTTCTCCGGCGGGCAGTCTCTCCGTCTCTCCAGCTGGCATTGTTCTGGAATCTTGTCGGTGTGCACGTGTGCGTGTGTATGTGCACGTGTTTGTGCAAGTGTAAGTCCGTGTCTGTGTGTATGCATGCGTATGTGCATGTGCTCCGATCTCCAATTGTTATGTCTTTCGGAATGTATTTTTTGCGATAGTGTCTATGTTACAGTTCTAGTGCCAAATTTGGTATGTTTGCATCTCTCCAGCCAATGTGGAAAATGAGCGTCGTATTAGACCATGAAGTGCTGTGAATGCAGCTCATGGATATGCTATGTGTGCAAATTTGTTCTCACTACCCAAAATTTCAATAAATTTCACACATTTAAACTAAGTACTATAAATTTAGCATATGAGAAAAATATAATAAATCAGAAAACATCAGGACTACAATCCCAGTTATTCTTGTGACCCGTGCTTCTAGTTCCATTTGATAAATGCTTTTTGTTTCATCAATTTTTAACATATTCCGTAAATATGAACCTGCTAAATTAAATAATTGACCTTCTGTCCTGTAAGTGTTTAGAATAATGCCAGCAATCATAATATAATCCTTCATTTACCATTGCAGTCATCTTATCATTGCAGTTGTCAGGGTCGCCGGTCGGCGAGGAGGAGGTGGACCCAGAATGCGGGGAAGCTGGAGAAGGTGTAACTTAAGCAATTTATTAGGGGACCAAAATAATGACAGACAACGGGGCAGGGTGCAAAATAAGAAAGGCAAACTTAACGTGGCTAACCGGATCACAAGAGTGGGGAGCAAGGACAGGGACAAATGCTAGGGGACGAGAGCGGGGGCGGGGGCGGGGGCGAGAGCGGGGGCGAGAGCGGGGGCGAGAGCGGGGGCGAGAGCGGGGGCGAGAGCGGGGGCGAGAGCATGGGCGAGAGCATGGGCGAGAGCATGGGCGAGAGCATGGGCGAGAGCATGGGCGAGAGCATGAACGAGAGCATGAACGAGAGCATGAACGAGAGCATGAACGAGAGCATGAACGAGAGCAGAGAGCCGTCGTGACAGTCCGTAACGGAGGAATGCACCGCCAATGAGTTGTCGGAGTGAGGTGTTCAAATAGTCCAGTAATTAGGGGAGCAGATGGGCATCAGGTGTGTGAGGGTAACGGGGAACAGGTGCGTGGCTGGTGGGGAACGAGTGCTGGAGGGAACGCCCCACTCAGCTGACTAAATAAACAGAATGAGCACATGGCAGGAAGGTGAAGAAAATAATAACAAAAACACTGACATGACCGACACGGGTTATGACAGCAGTATTTTTTTTATCATTGCAGCATTTTATTAATTTTCCCTCTGTACCATATACAGACATTCGGAGTGTTTCCTTACACTTGTAAATGTTGTGGAATGTAAGTGTGTATATTCAGGGGGATTTGTGTATTTACGTATATACAGTGTATATTTGCATGTTTTTTATGAATGTCTGCTGCTAATGTCATACATTAACGGCTACATTGTACCACCGCCTCTGTGTGATCTATATCTTTGCTGCTGTAACACTGCAAATTTACCCATTGTAGGACTATTGAAGGACATCTTTATCTTTATCTTTAAAAACCTTGTGTTGGTGCTTGCTAAATAATTTTCCATAAGATTAAGATTGAACAAAATAGTTAAAATAAAATTTAAAAAGTAAATTCTGTAACAATTAAACATAGAATACTAAATTATTCCTAAAACAGTTAAATGAATCTTGAAATTAATAGTGAATTAAGGTAGTTTATCGAATACTGAAACGAATAATGAAATATTAAAGTACTTAAATAAATACCGAAATAACAGTTAAGACAGACTACATTAACTTCTGCATGGAGAACACCATTCTCACCAGGACTGTAAGATGTTTCTCCAACAACAAACCCTGGATCACACCGGACATTAAAGCTCTCCCGAAGGACAAAAAGAGGGCTTTTGTTTCAGGCGACAAGGACGAGCTGAAGAGAGTGCAGCGTCAGCTGAGAAGGAGGATCCGAGAGGGGAAAAAGTCCTACAGGATGCGGATGGAAGAACAACTGCAGCGGAACAATGCCAGGGATGTCTGGAGGGGCCTGAAGACCATCTCAGGCCACGGACAACCAGGTAAGACCCAGAAGAGGGGGGGGCTTCAGTGGGCAAATGAGTTGAACCTATTTTTCAATAGGTTTGATCAAATGCCTGACCCCGCTCAGGCTTCCCTGATGCAGCCCCCACCAACCCCTCCTGCCACTGCGAACAAGACTCTCTCTCCTCCTCTCTCGCCCCTCTCTCTCTCCACAGGCTCCAGTTCCCAGCCTCATCAGACAACCACCACTTCCTCCTGCTCAGCCTTGTTCCTCACAACATCTCAGGTGAAGAACCAGGTGAGGAAGATAAAGTCAAGGAAGGCAGCGGGTCCAGGTGGGATTAGCTCCCAGCTCCTCAAATCCTGCGCAGACCAGCTGCGTGGAATCGTCCAGCACATGTTCAGGCTGAGCCTGAAGCTGGGAGAGTCCCCCAGCTGTGGAAAACATCCTGCCTGGACCCCCCATCCGAAGGAGCTCAACAACTTCAGACCAGTGGCGCTGACGTCTCATCTGATGAAGACCCTGGAGAAACTGGTCCTCGTCCATCTGCGCCCCCTGGTGAGCTCTTCGATGGACCCACTCCAGTTTGCATACCAGCCTGGCATCAGTGTGGATGATGCCATCATCTACCTGCTCCACACTTCATTCTCCCACTTGGAGAAGGCGGGGGGCACGGTGAGGATCATGTTCTTTGATTTCTCAAGTGCTTTCAACACCATCCAGCCCGCCTTATTGGGAGACAAGCTGGAGCAGGCGGGAGTGGCCCACCACCTCATCACATGGATCCACGACTACCTCACAAACCGGCCACAGTACGTGAGGACACAAGACTGTGTGTCTAACGTGCTACTCTGCAGCATGGGAGCGCCGCAGGGAACTGTTCTGGCTCCCTTCCTGTTCACCCGCTAAACCTCGGACTACAAATACAATTCCTCTACCTGTCACCTGCAGAAGTTCTCTGATGACTCCGCGATTGTCGGCCTCATCACTGACGGAGACGATTGGGAGTACAGAGGGGTTACGCAGGGTTTTGTGGACTGGTGTCAGCAGAACCGCCTCCAAATCAACGCTAGGAAATCCAAAGAGCTGGTGGTGGATTTCTGCAAGCGTTGGCACTCTCCACCTGGACCAGTGAATATCCAGGGAACAGACGTTGAGAGGGTCTCAACTTACAAGTACCTGGGTGTTCATCTGAACAATAAACTGGACTGGAGCGACAACACAGACGCTCTCCATAGGAAGGGCCAGAGCAGACTCTTCCTACTCAGGAGGCTGAGGTCCTTTGGCGTTCGGGGAACACTCCTCAGGAACTTCTATGACTCGGTGGTTTCATCAGTCATTTTCTATGGAGTGGTCTCCTGAGCAGGAGGCATCTCGGGCCGGGACAAAAAGAGACTGGACAAACTAGTGAGGAGGGCCAGCTCTGTCCTGGGCTGCTCCCTGGACTCTGTGGACTCAATGGGGGGTAGGAGGATGACGGCAAAACTGTCATCAATGCTGAACAACCCAGCCCACCCACTCAATGACACTCTTGGAGCACGCCACAGCTCCTTCAGTGATAGACTGAAGAGATTTTTCCGCTCCTTCCTGCCGGCTGCTGTCAGACTTTTTAACAAGAACACTAGGTCAGGTCTACAAATGGGCGGGCATTTGTGCAATTGTGCAGTCCGAGGATGCAACAAACACAACTACTGTGCTTTATCCAATGCTGTACTTAAATATTGACCAATGGTGTATTTTGTTTACCATTGCAGTAGTCTTATCATTGCAGTACTTTTACCATTACAGCACTTTTATCATTGCAGCATTTTTATTAATTTCCCCTCTGTACCATGGACAGACATTCAGAGTGTTTCCTTACACTTGTATATGTTGTGGGATGTAACTGTGTATATACACATGGGGATTTGTGTGTTTACGTATATACTGTGTATATTCGCATAGGTTTGCTTTTTCTGAATGTCTGCTGCTAATGTTATACATTAACGGCCACATTGCACCGCCGCCTCGGTGTGATCTATATCTTTGCTGCTGTAACACTGCAAATTTACCCATTGTGGGACTATTAAAGGACATCTTTATCTTTAAAAACCTTGTGTTGGTGCTTGTTAAATAATTTTCCATAAGATTAAGATGGTGAAACAAAAATGTAAAAAGTAAATTCTGTAACAATTAAACATCGAATACTAAATTATTCCTAAAACAGTTAAATGAATCTTGAAATTAATAGTGAATTATTGTAGTTTAATGAATACTAAAACGAATAATGAAATATTAAAGTACTTAAATAAATACCCAAATCATTTTCGAACACAATAACAGTTAAGTAATAAAAGAGTGACATGTTTTAATTTAAAATTTACAACCACATCGCAACTTGTCAAAAAAGCCTGTAAAAAGGCAAAGGTGCAAATATGTTGACATAAAGTATCACTTTATCATGTCAACTGTTAATAATAGGGAAATACATTTGGAATACTATCCAACCAACAACATGGTGTCAGATGTATAAACAAAACCAGCAACAAAAGTCAAATTCAATACATCTCTCAAGTTCATATTTGGGAACTAAAATGTTTGGTCATACGCATACGGTTTAAATCTTAGGTTTTTTTCTATGTTTCGAAGAAGATAACAATGATTTGCATCGCAAGTGGCGACATCTGTTGGTGAGTTGATGACAGTGCTCCACAAAGCCAGCAGCCAATCATATCACAGCGGGGTGTGTCTTGTTCTTCCGCTTTCGTGCCGAACGGACTGCGGTTTTCTCGAAGGAAAAAAACGACGCCATCTTTCATTCGTCTCGTCGAACAAAAAGAAGCACACGAGTTATCGCCAAGCAGAGATCAAGTGCGGATTTGTTGAGATTGGCGTTTGAAAATGTGCGCAAGAACGACACCCAAGTACAAAGAGGAACTTTGTGGAAAAAAAAGAAGAGAACGAGCAACATCTTCAACTTCTGGGAGAAGGTTGCAAGCAGCCTCGTGTTGTGCTACACAAAGCAGGTTTGTCATATGCTTCTGGCCATTTCGGAAAGTCCAAAGCAGCTAGGACATAACGGTTGCCTGTGTTAGTGCGTGAAAATGGGCCCATTCTGGCCCCCGCAATCCTCTCCATCGGCGCGCCCACTGCTAGCTGTTGGAGGTGGGCACGAGACCGGCCTGGTGGACCCTTGTGCGCTGTGCAGAGGTCACAACGGCGACAAAAGTCCTCAACATCTCGCCTTAATTGACCCCAATAGAAACTTTGCCGGAGTCTGCGAAGTGTTTTTGACACACCAAAGTGTCCTGCCTCTGCAGGCCCATGAGAGGCTTTCAACACAGCCTCTCTCAGAGCCCTGGGGATGACCACCTGCCATCTATCCTCCCCAGTAGCAGGCTCCTTCCAAGCTCTCTGGTGCACCCCATCCTTGACCTGAAGAGTCCCAATCTTTGAATACAGTCCTTTAGTGGCATGCGAGTGTCCAGCGACCTCCTCCCACTCAGGGTTTTGACCCGACTCGACCCACTGCAATACAAGTCGGAGGTCAACATCCTGTTGCTGCTGCTTCCTCCATTCGGGTGCCTCCACAACCTGCACCTCCCTACATACGGGGTCGACATGATCATGCGCGGGACTTTGCTCATCACCACAAAGTTCCTTCTCTCGGGTTTCTCTGTTCTCGCAGAAGCGGTAGCCAGCAAGAGCACAAGGGCGTCGAGACATAGCGTCAGCGTTGGCATGGCAATTTCCAGTCCTGTGCTCCACTTGGAAGACATATGGTGCCAGTTCTTTAAGCCAGCGTGCAATCTGTCCTTCAGGCTCCTTAAAAGACAATAGCCACTGGAGTGCCGCATGGTCAGTGTGTACAATTAGTGGAAACCCGACAGACAATATCGAAAATGGCTAATGGCTCTCACAATTGCCAGCAGTTCCCTTCATGTGACACAATAACGCCGTTCAGCCTTATTCAAGGTTTTGCTGAAGTATGCCACTACTCTCTCCCCGTCTGCCCCCACTTCACTCAAAACCGCCCCAATTCTGACATTGCTGGCATCAGTGTCCAGGACAAACGGCAGGTTGGCGTCTGGGGGGACGAGAATGGGTGCCTCCGTCAGCACCTTCTTTAGTGAGCTGAAGGCCCGTCTGCACTCGGAAGTCCAGTCAAAATCAGTGTCCTTCCGCTGCAGGTGGAAAAGCGGTGCAGCTAGACATGAGAAACCCCGCACGAATCGCCTGTAATAGGATGCCAGCCCAAGGAAGCTCTTCAGTTCACGCGGGTTGCTGGGAGTAGGCCAGTCCCTCACGGCTCGCACTTTCTCCTCCAAAGTGCTAATGCCTTCCCTTCCAACTTTGTGTCCCAGGAACTCAAGCTCTCTTCTCATGAAGCAGCACTTGTTAGGGTGAAGCTTCAGACCCGCAGTGGAAATCCTTTGTAAGACCCGGCGCAGAGCCTCCAAGGCTGTATGGAAAGAGTTCCCATGGACCAGGATGTCAACCAAATAGACCAAACACTCCTGTCAGGGAATGCCAGCCAGCACCTTGTCCATAAGCCGCTCGAAGGTAGCTGGAGCATTACACAGGCCGAAACAGAGAACTCGAAACTACCACAACCCCCTGCCAGTACAGAAAACAGTATTTGGCCTGGCTTCAGGGCTGAGGGGCACCTGCCAATATCCACTGCGCAGGTCTAATGAGGAGAACCAGGACAATCCAGACACCAGATCCAGATTCTCATCAATGCGGGGCAGTGGATAGGAGTCTTTCTTGGTCACGCTGTTTAAGGGTCTATAGTCCACACAGAACCTTTTCTTCACTGTCTTTTTTTTTTTTACCATGACAACCCCTGAGGCACAAGGGCTGTCAGATGGCTCAATGATGCCAGCTTTTAGAATCTCATCAATTGCACTGTCCACTTCTGCCTGATGTGCAAGGGGAAGGCGGCGTGCATCCCCCGTGTCAATTTCGTGCTGCACCAAGTCTGTTCGGCCCACCTCCTCTTCTGTCAGCGCAAAGATGTCCTTAAAGTCCCACAACAGTTGCCACAGCTCCTCCTGTTGCTTGGGTTCTAAACCATCACTGTTGCGCTTCCACACTTCGCGCACCCTGTCATGGACCACGGGGCCAGGGAGGAGGAATGCTCATCAATGTGGGCATCTGATGTGGGTGGAGAAGTCATAGGAGCCAGCGGTTCATGGGTGGGATCAGACTCCTGCTGTGCAATGGCTGCGCTCGACGTCAGAAGAAATGACTTTTCAGGCTGTGTAGGCCGCACCATTTCAAATGTGGGGCGTCTTGGAAAAGCCAACGTGTTCCTCCCCAGGTCAAGCACGCACTGGGCTGTTCGTAGAAAGTCCAGTCCTATGATGCAGGGGTTGCGTACTGCGGCAACCCACACCCGAAGGTTCATGCATAGTCCCCCCACTAGGATAGTCACCACCCCCCTTCCAAGCATAGGGGTGAGCTCGCCAGTCACTGTTCGAAGCTTGACTGACGTAGATTCCAATTGTGCCCCGGCTGGGAATACATCAGGCCTCAACAGGGTTGCAGTGGAGCCGGTGTCGACGAGGGCTACGCAAGGAGACCCCCCAAGCGAAATGGGGACATGGCAGAAATCCCCCGCATGGGTCCAGCCAACCACCCTCACAGACTCTGCAGTATCATCTGCTTCTGGGGAAAATGGAGCCCCTCTCCCCCATCTATGTGGTTGGGTTCCGTCTCCAGGATACAAGGCGTGTTGGGACACAGGTGCAGGGGTCTGCGGTGTCCACTCTACCCAGACGCCGGCCCGTTTCCCTGACCATCTGCCTTCTTGGGGCACCGCACGCTAATGTGCCCAGGCTGGCCACACACCCAACAAACTGGAGGGCCCCGTCGGGAATGAGCACTACTGCGTGGCGACTGCAGTGTGCTAGTGCAAATAAGCTCAGCCAGCTCATCCACCCGTAATGGTTGCTCTTGGATTTGGTCCACCGGTGTGGCAGAGCGCACAACATGGCCGTCAACATGGTCAATCCGTGTGGTGTCCCCTATGACCTCTCTCTCCACGGCCAGCTCCAGTGCCTCCTGAAGAGTACGGGGATGCGCCAGTTGAGTCTGTCTGCGCAGTTCTCTTGGGGTAATGGCCCGGATAAACTGGTCCCTGGCCAGCTTACTCTGCACATCAGTCGGCATATGGGCATATGCACGCCTTGACAGGGTTTCAATGTCATTCGCTAACACACGCAGTGGTTCACCACCCTGTCTTTGCCTGTTAGAGAGCTCCGAGCGGTACGATTAAAAAGACAACTGAAAAACATAATGTTAAAAAATGTTGTTCCAGGCAAAGGCAATTTATTTTATTTACATGTTTGATGGAAATACCTAAACAAATCATCATCACTCAGACACAATGGTTCTTCTGGCAATGATCACACGCTTAATGTCAATAAAAAAGCTTTGCAAAATTCAATATATCATATTTTATTTAAAATCACATTCACATCTTACCACAAAGAGTCAGTTCCTTCAGTTTTTTGTTTTATTTTTTTTAAGCTTCAAGGATCGCTGCTATTCTCACCAGCACAATTGTGTCTCTCAGCACCCTGTTTAGTGAAGAATTTTTTAGCACAAACGCTGCAACTGAATGGCTTGTCTCCAGTGTGTGTTCTTGTGTGGCTTTTTAAATTTCCCTTTTGAGAGAAGCATTTTCCACAAGCAGAGCAGGAAAAGGGTTTTTCTCCACTGTGCTTTCTTGTGTGGTTTGTTAAATGCGACTTTTGAGAGAAACTCTTGCCACAAACTAAGCAGGAAAAACATTTTTCACCACTGTGTGTTTTTCTATGTTTTGTTAAAGCCGAGTTGTCAGAGAAGCATTTTCCACAAACGGAGCATGAAAAAGGTTTTTCTCCACTGTGCGTTCTTGTGTGGCTTCGTAGATGCGACTTTCGAGAGAACCTCTTGGCACAAACTGAGCAGGAAAAAGGTTTTTCTCCACTGTGTGTTCTTGTGTGCCTTTTTAATTTTGACTTTTCAACGAAACTCATGCCACAAACTGAGCAGGAAAAGGGTTTTTCTCCAGTGTGTGTTCTTGTGTGGATTCGTAAATATGACTTTTCAGAGAAGCTTTTACTGCAAACCGAGCAGGAAAAAGGTTTTTCTCCAGTGTGTGTTCTTGTGTGGATTCGTAAATATGACTTTTCAGAGAAGCTTTTGCCACAAACCGAGCAGGAAAAAGGTTTTTCTCCACTATGTGTTGTTGTGTGTTTTGTTAAACTTACCTTTTGAGAGAAGCTTTTACCACAAACTGAGCAGTGAAAAGGTTTTTCTCCAGTGTGTGTTCTTGTGTGACAAGTTAAATTTGACTTTACAGAGAACCTCTTGCCACAAACTGAGCAGGAAAAAGCTTTTTCTCCACTGTGTGTTCTTGTGTGTTGTGTTAAATTTGCCTTTTCAGAGAATCCTTTGCCACAAACTGAGCAGGAAAAAGCTTTTTCTCCACTGTGTGTTCTTGCGTGCCTTGTTAAATCAAACTTTTGATAGAAGCTTTTGCCACAAACTGAGCAAGAAAAAGTTTTTTCTCCACTGTGCATTCTTGTGTGGATTGTTAAATCAAACTTTTGATAGAAGCTTTTGCCACAAACTGAGCAAGAAAAAGTTTTTTCTCCACTGTGCGTTCTTGTGTGCCTTACTAAATGAGACTTTCGAGAGAAGTTTTTGACACATACCGAGCAGGAAAAAGGGTTTTCACCACTGTGTGTTCTTGTGTGCGGTTTTAAAGACAGCTTTGAAGTGAATGAGTCAGTGTGACATGCCCTTTCACCTTTGGCTTGCCCATCATCATCATCATCATAATCATCATCGTCATGAGCGTCTGATAATGTGTCCTCATTATGTGCTTGTGATGGCCCCCAGTGGTCTTCGTCACCTTCTGTTGTCACGTGATGACTTGAACTGCTGCTTGTAGGCTCCGGCCCTCTGCTGTCCTCACGCTCACCCATGTTTTCATCTTCAGTCTTTCTAGGGACACAATTCAGTGGTGACTTGTTGATCTCCTCCTCCTCCTCCTTTTTGATGTGAGTCCAGTCTGGCTCCTCTTTCACAGAACGGAGATCGTTTTGTCTGACGTCTGCAGGACACAAAAAGACAAATTTGGTTCGGTCAAGTCAAAGTTCAAGCGGCGACTTTGTCTTATATTGTTTCTACCGTGCTACTTTGACTTGTGCCTGCCGAACACGGAGCAATGCGTTCAACTAAGATACACCATAATATTTTAAGAGTTCACTGAATCATTTTGGAACTGCAATGATGTTAACAGCCATAGGGTGTAAGTAATGAGTAACAAAGTAACACAAGACCTCCCACTGATACATCATGATTGTCATTTGGATAAATTACCAGGAACTATGAGTTGTGGGGGAGATGCAAACCACCTGGGCCACAGGAACTTTATTACCAGGAACTAAATGTTCCTGGACTTGTTGGTGGAAAAGGGGGTTGTGACGGTCTCCCTTTTTAAGCCCATAGCAAGACAAAGATGCAGATGCATTCCTTGCAGCATGCGCTTGTTCACTGATGAGATCCGTGCAACCCTGGATGGATGCATGAAATGTATTTTAAATGTTTGGATGGGGTGAAACTACGCACATGTGCACAAAACAGTGCAGGGCCACCGGAGGTTCATTGACCGAGGCAGTACAAAGTTAATAAATAAATAAGACCAATACGTACTTGATTTCTTTAAAAAAAAACACTTAATATTTTGTGTTTTATTCACTAAAATTGATCAACCGCCATTGACGTTTTCGCGGCAGTGGGCACATTTTTAGAGTCAGGCGGAATTCCTTCCGTAAGGAATTGCTTGAACAAAATATAAAAACCAGAAAATGTTATTTTGTTATTTCAAATGTAAATTTTATACTGGGAAAAACATGGAGTTCACCCCCCACTATTGGTTATTCTTTGGCATATATTTTCTGCACTGATTACATTTGACATAAACAATTGCTCAGCAGACCTGCAAGTAAAAGGCAATATTTAAAAATAAAACGGCAATAACCTTGAACGATTTCCCCAAAGAACTTAATGTTGTGATGCATATTTCGAATGAAAGAAAGGCGTTCTATACAAAGCAAATGAGAGTAAAACGTGTACAAACCTGCTTTGAGTGGCACAACACGAGGCTGGTTGCAAACTTCGTCCAGCAGTTGATGATGTTGCTCGTTCTCTTCTTTTATTCCACAAAGTTCCTCTTTGTACTTGGATGTTGTTCTTTCACTCATTTTCAAATGATAATTACAAAAAATCCGCCCTTGATCTCTGTTTGGCGATGAGTCATGAGCCTCTTTTCGTTAGCGGCTAGCTAGCTAACAAGCTAAGCTAACTACGCCGAAAAGCATCAACGCGCGAAGATGAGGTTATCGGGACACAAAGACTTAATGAATTATGTCGTAGTCCTTTAGAGTAGCACTGGACATTCTGTCAGAAAATTACAGTCAGTTCCACACTAAATCAGAAGAATTTAGCGGTGGGTGTTTTTGTTCCGGTGTGGACGGGTCGGTGGATGTGGTCGAGGTCCTTCGGAAGCTGCGCGCTTGCTAATGACGTCATGCTGTAAGCACGTATTTTTCAAATATATTTCTTTGCCTCTGTGTTTGTTTTAACACCTGGCTGTTCTCTTTTAATATATATTCTATGTAATATTTTAATTCGGTTGATAAAAAAATGAAACAAAATAATTAAAATAACGCCACAAAAGCGAGTCAGCTCCGACGTCACTTCTTCCCTATGCCCGGAGAAGCCGCTGCTGGAACAGCAGTGGGAAGGTTACGTTTCTCCTACCGAACTTGCAACAATGCTGCTGTTCAATCGGGCTGCAAGATTGTATGAATATAATGTCTGCATATACTAGCAGTGCTTCTCAATTATTTCACGCCCGCCCCTACCAAGAAGAAAAAGATTCGCGCCCCCCCACCACCAATTTTTTTCTGTCTTTGTATATTGAGATTAGATTGTCAATAAAATATCCCTTAACTAACCTACATTGATAAGAAATATAGTTTCGAGAACTATTATCGTGAGGATCTCGAAGCTCAGTACTCTGTTGTGCAAATATTGATGAGATGACAAATATTTGTCATGTCATTTCATTATCCTCACCGCTTATCCTGAACAGGGTCGCGGGAGGGTACTGGAGCCTATCCCAGCTGACTTCGGGCGAAAGGCACACTCTACCCTGAACTGGTCGCCAGCCAGTCACAGGGCAGACATAGACACCGTCACTGAGAGGGAACTGAACCCACGTTGCCTGCACACAACTCAGGCGAGTGTACCACTACAGCATCAGTGACATGATAAATATTTACGAATACGTTTTTTGTCAAAAACTTTAACATTAACAAACACAGTTATTAATACGTACATAATATAGAACAGACAAAAAGAAGAGCTAGAGGGATTTAAAATAAAAATTCTATATGAATAACATAAAGCAACAGCTTTAGTATTGTTGGAGTTGAGTCACCGTGGAAATGAGAAGTATTTAGTAAATCAACTTTTAAAAGCCAAACTTACGCCAATGCGTGTTCGGTTTTTGTACTCAAGAAGAAAAGGGTCAAATAAAGACTCAACAACTGATTAGAGTTCTGATATTTAGTTTCTTCCATTTCTGGAGTTCAGGAAATAGTACAAAGACAGATATCTGGGTGGCTTTTTCTTAATCTCACGAGAAACTGCACTCGGGCGAGCACAGTCAAAAAATGTGCACCATCTTTCAGCCCAGCTTCAGTTTTTATAGGAGTTTTTTATGTCAAGTGTAATGTAGGTTGAATCAGTTGAATCGGTCGTCCTCGCTCCCTCCCACGGCACGGGTCCACGTCCAAGGGAAGGTCCTCCCCAGGTTAGTCATCGTCTGGATAGTTGATTCCTGTCTTGTCCCCAAGACTGGCACGTCAAGGCTGGCCTTCTCCGGCGGGCAGTCTCTCCGTCTCTCCAGCTGGCATTGCTCTGGAATCTTGTCGGTGTGCATGTGTGCGTGTGTATGGGCACATGTATATGCAGGTATACGTGTATGTGCAGGTGTAAGGGTGTGTCTGTGTTTATGCATGCGTATGTGCATGTGCTCTGATCTCCAATTGTTCCGTCTTTCAGAATGTGTTTTTTTATAGCGTCTGCGTGAGTCCTCCAGTGCCCAATTTGGTATGTTTGCATCTCTACAGCCAATGTGGAGAATGTGCTTTGTCGTATTTGACCACGAAGTGCTGTGAATGTGAATGCAAGTCATGGAAATGCTATGTGTGCAAATTTGTTCTCACTACCCAAAATTTCAATAAAGTTCACACATTTAAACTAAGTACTATAAATTTAGCATATGAGAAAAATATAATAAATCAGAAAACAGGACTACAATCCCAGTTATTCTTGTGACCCGTGCTTCTACTTTCATCTGATAAATGCTTTTTGTTTCATCAATGTTTAACATATTCCGTAAATATGAACCTGCTAAATTAAATAATTGACCTTCTGTCCTGTAAGTGTTTAAAATAATGCCAGCAATCATAATACAATCCTTCATTTATTGCAGTCGTCTTATCATTGCAGTTGTCAGGGTCGCCGGTCGGCGAGGAGGAGGTGGACCCAGAATGCGAGGAAGCTGGAGAAGGTGTAACTTAAGCAATTTATTAGGGGACCAAAATAATGACAGACAACGGGGCAGGGTGCAAAATAAGAAAGACGAACTTAACGTGGCAAACTGGATCACAAGAGTGAGGAGCAAGGACAGGGACAAATGCTAGGGGGCGAGAGCGGGGGCGAGGACAAGAGCGGGGGCGAGGACAAGAGCGGGGGCGAGGACAAGAGCGGGGGCGAGGACAAGAGCGGGGGCGAGGACAAGAGCGGGGGCGAGGACAAGAGCGGGGGCGAGGACAAGAGCGGGGGCGAGATCAGAGAGCGGTCGTGACAGTCCGTAACGGAGCAATGTACTGACAATGAGTTGTTGGAGTGAGGTGTTCAAATAGTCCAGTAATTAGGGGAGCAGATGGGCATCAGGTGTGTGAGGGTAACGGGGAACAGGTGCGTGGCTGGTGGGGAACGAGTGCTGGAGGGAACGCACATGGCAGGAAGGTGAAGAAAATAATAACAAAAACACTGACATGACCGACACGGGTTATGACAGCAGTATTTTTTTTATCATTGCAGCAGTTTATTAATTTTCCCTCTGTACCATAGACAGACATTCAGAGTGTTTCCTTCCACTTGTATATGTTGTGGGATGTAAGTGTGTATATACACATGGGGATTTGTGTATTTATGTATATACTGTGTATAGTCGCATAGGTTTGCTTTTTATGAATGTCTGCTGCAAATGTTATACATTAACGGCTACATTACGCCGCCGCCTCTGTGTGATCTATTTCTTTGCTGCTGTAACACTGCAAATTTCCCCATTGTGTGACTATTAAAGGACATCTTTATCGTTATCTTTAAAAACATTGTGTTGGTGCTTGCAAAATAATTTTCCATAAGATTAAGATTGAACAAAATGGTGAAACAAAAATTTAAAAAGTAAATACTGTAACTATTAAACATTGAATACTAAATTATTCCTAAAACAGATCAATGAATCTTGAAATTAATAGTGAATTATTGTAGTTTAATAAATACTGAAACGAATAATGAAATATTACAGTACTTTAAATAAATACCGAAATCATTTTCAAACACAATAACAGTTAAGTAATAAAAGAGTGACATATTTTTATTTAAAATTCGCAATCACATCACAACCTGGTGAAAAACCCTGTAAAAAGGCAAATATGTTGACATAAAGTATCACTTTATCATGTCAACTGTTAATAATAGGGAAATACATTTGGAATACTATCCAACCAACAACATGGTGTCAGATGTGAAAACAAAACCAGCAACAAAAGTAAAATTCAATACATCTCTCAAGTTCATATTTGGGAACTAAAATGTTTTTTCATGTGCATCTTGGGTTTTTCTCTATGTTTAGAAGAAGATAACGATGATTTGCATCGCAAATGGTGACATCTGTCGGTGAGTTGGTGACAGTGCTCCACAAAGCCAGCAGCCAATCAAATCACAGCGGGGTGTGTCCTGTTCTTCCGTTTTCGTGCCGAACAGACTGCCATTTTCTCGAAGGAAAAAAACGACGCCATCTTTCATTCGTCTCGGCGAACAAAGAGAAGCTCACGAGTTATCGCCAAGCAGAGATCAAGTGCGGATTTGTTGAGATTGGCGTTTGAAAATGTGTGAAAGAACGACACCCAAGTACAAAGAGGAACTTGGTGAAATAAAAGAAGAGAACGAGCAACATCTTCAACTGCTGGACGAAGTTTGCAACCAGCCTCGTGTTGTGCTACACAAAGCAGGTTTGTACACGTCTTACTCTCATTTGCTTTGTAAAGAACGACTTTCTTTCATTCGAAATATGCATCACAACATTAAGTTCTTTGGGGAAATCGTTCAAGGTTATTGCCGTTTTAAATGTTGCCTTTTACTTGCCGGTTTGCTGAACATTTGTTTATGCTAAATGAAATCAGTGCAGAAAATGGATGCCAAAGAATAACCATTAGTGGGGGGTAAACTCCGTGTTTTTTTCCCAGTTTAAAATTTGAACTGATTATTTAACATTTTACATATTCCAGTTTTTATACGTTGTGAAAGAAATTAAGTTTGTCATGTCTCAAAACTATGCTGACAGATGTAGTGTATTTTTATATCCACTGTTGGAGTTGAGCCACCGAGAAAATGAGAAACATTTAGTAAATGAATCTTCAAAGCCAAACTTACTCCAATGCGTGTTCGTTTTTTGTACTCAAGAAGAATAGGGTCAAATAAAGACTCAACAACAACTGATTACAGTTGCGATATTTTAGTTTCTAAGATTTCTGGAGTTCAGGAAATAGTACAAAGACAGATATCTGGGCGTTTTTTTCTCAATCTGAGGAGAAACTGTACTCGGACGAGCACAATCGAAAAATGGCGCGCTGATCTCAGCCCAGCCTCACATTTTCTAGGAGGTTTTCTATGTCAAGGGTGATGTAGGTTGAATCGGTCGTCCTTGCTCCTTCCCCCGGCCCGGTCCACATTCCACGTCCAAGGCTGACCTTCTCAGGCAGGCGGCAGTCTCTCCGTCTCTCATTCCCCTGTAATCTCGTCAGTGTACAGATTGTGTGGTGTATGTTTTCACAGATCAAATTATGTGTTTTTGGTACTCCTGATCGTGTCCCTGTGACGTCCTCCCCGGCCCAACTTGATATGTTTGTATCTTCTATGGCCTATGTGGAGAATGTGTTTAGTCGTATTTGTCCATGAAGTGCTATCTGGTTTGTCATCAGTTTAACCTGAGCAGACTGAATCTGTTCTGAATGAGAGTGTGGGTCATGAAAATACTCTGTGTGCAATTTTGAGGTCTTACATTTAAACTAAGTCATATCAATTTAGCATATGAATGCATCAGTGAACATCATGACTACAATCCCAGTCAATCTTATCGATGCACTGTACTTCTACATACATTTGATAAATGCTTTTTGTTTAATCAATGTTTAACATATTCAGTAACTATGAACCTGCTAAATTAAATAATTGACCTGTCCCGGAAGTGTTTAAAATAATGCAAGCAATCATAATACAATCCTTCAATATTCATGTCAGGTGTGGCCATTCCCTATAACAGGGGTCTCAAACTCGCGGGCCATTTGCGGCCCACGCGATGATAGTTTGCGGCCCCCGCCTTATTATGAAAGTTTAATGTTCGTGCGGCCCGCGAATTTGATATGACTGGCACTTTACAGGATTGTAATTTTTTTTTCGATGTTTTAGTAGGGGTTTGATTGATGAATGTTCGGATTTTGTGGCGTCTGAAAATTACTTCCGGTTTTAATTTAGTGAGCAGGCTGGTTGAAAACTTTATCGAAATATAAACTGAGTTTTTATTATTTACTTTTGTTCGTGGCTCAGCTATGCGAAAGGAAGCGCTGCCAGGTCTCTAGCAGCAAGATGTAGGCATGAGAAGCCATGTTCAGAAGATCAGTTCATGTTCAATGTTCCACTCATGTTCATGACTATTCATGTTCAGAAGAAGATTAAAGAACTGTGAAGACAGACATTTGACTCATTATTATTATTTATTACGGATTAATTTTCTTAATAATTTCTTATTTATTTTCTTATTAATTGCTTATTTATTTTTAAATCCTATTTTGTGTTAAAAAATAAAAATCAAGACATTTGAGAAGATTAGATTTTTTTTTTTTTTTTTTCTTGCGGAAAACCTGATGCGGCCCAGCCTCACCCAGAGTCTGCCTGTAGTGGCCCCCAGGTAAATTTAGTTTGAGACCCCTGCCCAATAAGAAGGGAACGTCGGAGAGAAGGGTACACCTTTCCCTTTTTTCTTTTTGGGGAGACTTCTTTTGACATCAGCATGTGACGAGAATAAAATCTCTTTCCAACCAAAATGGCTGTGTCAGAGAATTTTTTTCCATCACCAATTCTGCCATGCTCGGCGACCTGTCCGGAGGGAAGCTGAGACAGACCCACACATCAACAACAAAATATACCAAATTTTTGGCATTTTGCTCCATTGAGGGTCTCAGGGTGCTGGGGCGCAGGCGTTCAACAGCCGGCCGGCTGAACTTTCGGTGAGATGCTTTTACTCACAATGAGTGTTGTGCGCCTGTGTCCAAGCGGTCGGGGCTTTTGGGGTCGTGAAAGAAAGCTTGTGCGTGGGTCTGCTGGCTGGTTGGTCATGGAAAATGTCCCTGTGTTAGTTTCAATTATTGTTTAAACAAGAGGCCTCTATAATGATTAAGACATTAAAAGATGTCAAAGTAACCGCACTATGCAAGAACATTAGAAAATGTATAAAAAAAACAAATAAATAGATAAATGAAAAAAAATGATGATAGGAACTAAGTAAATGGGGACTAGTGCGGGAGAAATGTGCAGAAGATAAAGAAAAGAAAGGTCTAGTGCTTAAAGAGATGAGAAACAAGTGTAAAACTATAGCTATAGACAACATAGTCGTGAATAAGCTCAGTTTGAGCACAGACCCTGGCCAGGGTGTAGATTTTAGCAGGAAAATTATGAGCTGAAAATAGAAATAATGAAGAGAAGCGCGCTTCCACGTATCGTATTGGGCACTTTGTGGCATGGAACACAGTAAGGATCGAGGCGTACCGTTGTGTGGAGGGCCCGACGGTTTCGCTGGTACGTAGCAAGAGATACGCTGTTCAGATACGTACCCTGTGATTACTCGTGTTCTGGTCAAGGCCACACAAAATCAAAAACCTGGCTACCATCTCAGGGTTGGCGGTTAACCGCTTCACGATTGCCCGGGGCAAGTGAAATTTGGCCACGGGCAAGGTAAAATTATGGGCAACTTGCCCAACCGGGCAAGCATTTTTTAAAGCAGCCAAATATCTTTAATTTCGCCGAAAACTGCGATGTGATCTGTTTGTGTGCACTGTATGGTGATGGTTTAACCCAGACACCCCCTTATGTTATGGTTTGGTCCATTGGCCTTATCGGGGACAATGGGCGGGCGCTACGGGGATCAGTTAGTTCAGTGAAAGTCGAGTTAAAGTGGACGTCAATGAATCCCGCAATATTGGAACTCGCTGTAGTTGCATCCTCATTTGAAGTTTGAAAAACACAACAAAAACCGACGATATTTCGGCCGAAAATTGAACCAGACACCGTTGTTAATTTTCACCGCCGGCGGGGGAAAAGAGTGGGACAGAGAGGCCGCGAGCAGCAGCTCGCCTGCTCGCAGCCGCTCCATGCAACTCCTCTCCTTCCTCTTCTCACCGGCTCGGCTTTTATTAGTTTGACTCAAGAATCACAAGAAATTAGAATACAATGAAGGTCTGTTTAGCCTAAACTAAATCACCAGAATACAGGAGATGAATTAACAATGGTGGTCTGTTTTAGACTAAACTAATCAGCAGAAGACAGAAAACATCAATAACTAATCATCAGGAGACAGCAAGCATAACATGACAACTCACGGTGTAAAGGTTACTTTAACTAAACACATCTTCAGGATACTGTGTCTGTGTGTAGTTAAAGCAACGTGTGCATGTGTGTTCCAGCTGTGCGTGTGTGCTATAACATAAATGTCAGTATGTGTGTGTGCAAATATTAATGAGTGTATATAAACATGATCATAAATACACAAAACTGATTACATAAAGTTACTTTAAGTCAATGTGATCCTCAATTTATCTTACATTTCCACATAAGAAGGGAAGGCTCATAGGACTGGACTTTCTACGAACAGCCCAGTGCGTGCTTGACCTGGGGAGGAACACGTTGGCTTTTCCAAGACGTCCCACAGTTGAAATGGTGCGCCCTACACAGCCTGAAAAGTCATTCCTTCCGACGTCGAGCGCAGCCACTGCACAGCAGGAATCTGATCCCACCCATGAACCGCTGGCTCCTATGACTTCTCCACCCACATCAGATGCCCACATGGATGAGCATTTCTCTTCCCCAGCCCCGTGGTCCATGACAGGTGGAGTGGACAGATTGACGGCAGTGCGCAAAGTGTGGAAGCGCAACGGTGATGGTTTAGAACCCAAGCAACAGGACGAGCTGTGGCAACTGTTGTGGGACTTTAAGGACATTTTTGCGCTGACAGAAGAGGAGGTGGGCCGAACCGACTTGGTGCAGCACGAAATTGACACGGGGGATGCACGACCTATCAAAGCACGCCCCCGCCGCTTCCCCTTGCACATCAGGCAGATGCGGACAGCGCAATTGACGAGATGCTGAAAGCTGGTATCATTGAGCCATCTGACAGCCCTTGGGCCTCAGGGGTTGTCATGGTAAAAAAAAGACAGTGAAGAAAAGGTTCTGTGTGGACTATAGACCCTTAAACAGCGTGACCAAGAAAGAATCCTATCTACTGCCCCGCACTGATGAGAATCTGGATCTGGTGTCTGGATCGTCCTGGTTCTCCTCATTAGAGCTGCGCAGTGGATATTGGCAGGTGCCCCTCAGCCCAGAAGCCAGGCCAAAGACTGCTTTCTGTACTGGCAGGGGGTTGTGGCCGTTTCGAGTTCTCTGTTTCGGCCTGTGTAATGCTCCAGCTACCTTTGAGTGGCTTATGGACAAGATGCTGGCTGGCATCCCCCGACAGGAATGTTTGGTCTATTTGGATGACATCCTGGTCCATGGGAACTCTTTCCATGCAGCCTTGGAGGCCCTGCGCCAGGTCTTCCAAAGAATTTCCACTGCGGGTCTGAAGCTTCACCCTGACAAGTGCTGCTTCATGAGAAGAGAGCTTGAGTTCCTGGGACACAAAGTTGGAGGGGAAGGCATTAGCACTTTGGAGGAGAAAGTGCGAGCCGTGAGGGACTGGCCGACTCCCAGCAAGAGCTTTCTTGGGCTGGCATCCTATTACAGGCGATTCGGTCGAGGTTTCTCATGTCTAGCTGCACAGCCAGGGTTCGCGGTTAACCGCTTCCCGATTGCCCGGGGCAAGTGAAATCTGGCCACGGGCAAGGTAAAATTATGGGCAACTTGCCCGAGCGGGCAAGCATTTTTTAAAGCAGCCTAACATCTTTAATTTCGACGAAAACGGTGGTGTGATCTGTTTGTGTGCACTGTATGGTGATGGTTTAACCCAGACACCCCCTTATGTTGTGGTATGGTCCATTGGCCTTATCGGGGCCAATGGGCGGGCGCTACGGGGATCAGTTAGTTCAGTGAAAGTCGAGTTAAAGTGGACGTCAATAAATCCCGCAATATTGGAACTCGCTGTCGTAGCATCCTCATTTGAAGTTTGAAAAACACAACAAAAACCGACGATATTTCGGCCGAAAATTGACAGCCGGAAGTTTTCTTACCTTCTGCGCATGTTTACAAGTGGCGACGAGTTCGTTCAAATCGGAACATTTCGGATTCCTCTGACATGACAAAAATACCTCGAATATTTTTAAGTCGACAATTCAGTTGCGAGTAAGGAAGGGAGTAATATTTCATTATTGGCTGTTAAATCATTAGCTCCATGATGTGCC
Source organism: Idiotropiscis lumnitzeri (assembly GCF_059441095.1). NCBI lineage: Eukaryota > Metazoa > Chordata > Actinopteri > Syngnathiformes > Syngnathidae > Idiotropiscis > Idiotropiscis lumnitzeri. The sequence goes on from NC_142392.1 coordinate 11,332,034, forward strand.
CTGACATAGTGTCAGTGACTGTGTTCTGTTGATGCTATGAAATTTATGGAGGCAGCGCCACAGGCACTGGTCTTAAAGGAATACACAAATTTCCCACACTCATATTTTACTCATGTGATTACTCAATTAATAGGCTCTCCTGGACTTAAAATTGATCATCTGGATTGCTGTAATATCATTTTCCCCATTTAACATGCAGATTTGTTAATTATTAAAACTACAATTAACATTTTCAATAACTGCTCAAGATGATACATGCTGTTGTGAGTAGGGTTTCATGGTTGATGATGAAAACAAGATTAATTTATGCTTATCAGATTATATGTTTATTTACATTTGTGGCGCACATTTTACAACCATAAACATTTTATTCTTAGAGAAAAAAAATTGTCGCTTGCCCAAGTCGGGCAAGTAATTTGGCCACTCGGGCAAGGCAAATTTTAGTGGCACTTGCCCTATGGGCAAGCAGTTTTTAAAGTTAACCGCGAACCCTGACTAGACCTTTCTTTTCTTTATCTTCTGCACATTTTTCCCGCACTAGTCCCTATTTACTTAGTTCCTATCATTTTTTTTTCATTTATTTATTTATTTTTTCATACTTTTTCTAATGTTCTTTCATAGTGCGGTTACTTTGACATCTTTGAATGTTTTAATCATTTATAGAGGCCTCTTGTTTAAACAATAATTGAAACTAACACAGGGACATTTTCCATGACCAATCAGCCAGCAGACCCACACGCACAAGCTCTCTTTAACGACCCCAAAAGCCCCGACCGCTTGGACACAGGCGCACAACACCCATTGTGAGTAAAAGCATCTCACCGAAAGTTCAGCCGGCCGGCTGTTGAACGCCTGCGCCCCAGCACCCCGAGACCCTCAATGGAGCAAAATGCCAAAAATGTGGTATATTTTGTTGTTGATGTGTGGGTCTGGCTCAGCTTCCCTCCGGACAAGTCGCGGAGCATGGCAGAATTGGTGATGGAAAAAGATTCTCTGACACAGTCATTTTGGTTAGAAAGAGATTTTATTCTCGTCCCATGCTGATGTCAAAAGAAGTCTCCCCAAAAAGAAAAAAGGTTAAGATGTCCCCTCTCTCCGGCCTTCCCGTCTTATAGGGAATGGCCACACCGGACATGAATATTGAAGGTTTGTATTACGATTGCTGGCATTATTTTAAACACTTACGGGACAGAAGGTCAATTATTTAATTTAGCAGGTTCATAGTTACTGCATATGTTAAACATTGATTAAACAAAAAGCATTTATCAAATGAAAGTAGAAGTACAGTGCATCGATAAGATTGACTGGGATTGTAGTCATGGTGTTTACTGATGCATTCATATGCTAAATTTATATGACTTAGCTGAAATGTAAGACCTCAAACTTGCACACAGTATTTTCATGACCCACACTCTGATTCAGAACAAACAGATTCAGTCTTCTCAGGTCAAACTGATGACAAACCAGATAGCACTTCATGGACAAATACGACTAAACACATTCTCCACATAGGCCATAGAAGATACAAACATATCAAGTTGGGCAGGGGAGGACGTCACCGGGACGCTATCAAGAACACATAATTTGATCTGTGAAAACATACACCACACAATCTGTACACTGACGAGATTACAGGGGAATGAGAGACGGAGAGACTGCCGCCTGCCTGAGAAGGTGAGCCTTGGACGTGGAACGTGGACGTGGGAGGGAGCAAGGACGACCGATTCAACCTACGTCACCCTTGACATAAAAAACCTCCTAGAAAATGTGAGGCTGGGCTGAGATCAGCGCGCCATTTTTCGATTGGACTCGTCTTGAGTACAGTTTCTCGTCAGATTAAGAAAAAGCCGCCCAGATATCTGTCTTTGTACTATTTCCTGAACTCCAGAAATTGAAGAAACTAAATATCGGAACTCTAATCAGTTGTTGAGTCTTTATTTTACCCTTTTCTTCTTGAGTACAAAAAACGAACACGCATTGGAGTAAGATTGGCTTTGAAGATTCATTTACGAAATGTTTCTCATTTTCTCGGTGGCTCAACTCCAACAGTGGATATAAACATACACTTCATCTGTCAGCATAGTTTTGAAACCTGATGACATGACAAACTTAATTTATATTAAAACATTTAAAAACCGGAATAAGTAAAATATTAAATAATCAGTTCATATTTTAAACTGAGAAAAAAACACGGAGTTTACCCCCGCTAATTGTTATTCTTTGGCATTTAATTTCTGCACTGATTTCATTTGGCATAAACAAATGTTCAGCAACCCGGCAAGTAAAAGGCAATAATTAAAAATAAAACGGCAATAACCTTGAACGATTTCCCCAAACAACTTAATGTTGTGATGCATATTTCTAACGATAGAAAGTCGTTCTTTACAAAGCAAATGAGAGTAAAACGTGTACAAACCTGCTTCGTTCTCTTCTTTTATTCCACAAAGTTCCATTTTGTACTTGGGTGTCATTCCTGCACTCATTTTCAAACGCCAATCTCAAAAAATCCACACTTGATCTCTGCTTGGCGATAACTCGTGTGCTTCTCTTTGTTCGACGAGATGAAAGAAAGATGGCATCGTTTTTCCAAGTCGCACTGAAAGGATTTCCTGTTCGTCACGAAAGCGGAAAAACAGGACACACCCCGCTGTGACATGATTGGCTGCTGGCTTTGTGGAGCACTGTCACCAACTCACCGACAGATGTCGCCAATTGCGATGCAAATCATTATCTTCTTCTTAACATTGGAAAAACGTACGATTTGAACCGTATGCACATGAACAAACATTTTAGTTCCCAAATATGAACTTGAGAGATGTATTGAATTTTACTTTTGTTGCTGGTTTTGTTTATACATCTGACACTATGTTGTTGGTTGGATAGTATTCCAAATGTATTTCCCTATTATTAACAGTTGACATGATAAATTGATACTTTATATCAACATATTTGCAACTTTGCAGGGTTTTTCAACAGGTTGCGATGTGGTTGCGAATTTTAAATGAAAATATGTCACAGTTTTATTACTTAACTGTTATTGTGTTCGAAAATGATTTAGGTATTTCTTTAAGTACTTTAATATTTCATTATTCGTTTCAGTATTCATTAAACTACAATAATTCACTATTAATTTCAAGATTCATTGAACTGCTTTAGGATTAATTGAGTATTCAATGTTTAATCGTTACAGTATTTACTTTTTAAATTTTTGTTTCACCATTTTGTTCAATCTTAATCTTATGGAAAATTATTTAAGAAGCACCAACACAATGTTTTTAAAGATAAAGATAAAGATGTCCTTCAATAGTCCCACAATGGGGAAATTTGCAGTGTTACAGCAGCAAAGGTATAGATCACACAGAGGCGGCGTAATGTAGCCATTAATGTATAACAATAGCAGCAGACATTCAGAAAAAGCAAACCTATGCGAATATACACAGTATATACGTAAATACACAAATCCCCATGTGTATATACACACTTACATCCCACAACATTTACAAGTGTAAGGAAACACTCCGAATGTCTGTCTATGGTACAGAGGGAAAATTAATAAAATGCTGCAATGATAAAAAATACTGCTGTCATAACCCGTGTCGGTCATGTCAGTGTTTTTGTTCTTATTTTCTTCACCTTCCTGCCATGTGCTCATTCTGTTTATTTAGTCAGCTGAGTGGGGCGTTCCTTCCAGCACTCGTTCCCCACCAGCCACGCACCTGTTCCCCGTTACCCTCACACACCTGATGCCCATCTGCTCCCCTAATTACTGGACTATTTGAACACCTCACTCCGACAACTCATTGGCGGTGCATTGCTCCGTTACGGACCGTCACGATCGGTCTCTGATCTCACTATAATATTTCTCAAAATTATATTTCTTATTAATTTAGCTTAGTTAAGGGATATTTTATTGACAATCTAACATCAGAACACTCAGACAGAAATATAATGGTGGTTGGGGGGCGCGAATCTTTTTCTTCTTGGTAGGGGTGGGTGTGAAATAATTGAGGAGCACTGCGAGTATATGCAGACATTATATTCATACAATCTTGCAGCCCGAGTGAACCACAGCATTGTTGCAAGTTCGGTAGGAGAAACGTAAACGTCCCACTGCTGGAGCAGCAGCGGCTTCTCGAGCCAAAGGCGGAAGTGACGTAAGAACTGCCTCGCCAATGTGGCTTCAATTTATTTATTTTGTTAATTTTTTCATCGACCGAATTAAAATATTATATAAAATATATATTAAAACAGAACAGCCAGGGGTAAAACAAACACAGAGGCAAAGAAATATATTTGAAAAATACGTGTTTAAAGCATGACGTCATGAGGAAGCGCGCATCTTCGACCTCGTCCACATCCACCGACCCGTCCACACCGAAATAAAAACAACCACCGCTAAATTCTTCTGATTTCGTGTGGAACTGACTGTAATTTTCTCAAAGGATGTCCAGTGCTACTCTAAAGGACGTCGACATAATTCATTAAGTCTTTGTGTCCCGATAACCTCATCTTCGCGCGTTGATGCTTTTCGGCGCAGTTAGCTTAGCTTGTTAGCTAGCTAGCCGCTAACGAAAAGAGGCACATGACTCATCGCCAAGCAGAGATCAAGTGTGGATTTTTTGGAATTATCATTTCAAAATGTGTGCAAGAACGACACCCAAGTACAAAGAGGAACTTTGTGGAATAAAAGAAGAGAACGACCAACATCTTCAACTGCTGGGCGAAGTTTGCAACCAGCTTCGTGTTGTGCTACACAAAGCAGGTTTGTACACGTTTTACTCTCATTTGCTTTGTAAAGAACGACTTTCTATCGTTCGAAATATGCATCACAACATTAAGTTATTTGGGGAAATGCGTTCAAGGTTATTGCCGTTTTATTTTTATTTTTTGCTTTTAACTTGCCGGTCTGCTGAACATTTGTTGATGCCAAATTAAATCAGTGCAGGAAATAAATGCCAAAGAAAAACCATTAGTGGGGGGGGGGGGGTAAACTCCATGTTTTTTTCCAGTATAAAATTTTAACTGATTATTTAACATTTGACATATGACAATGTCAAAGTGTTCATGTTTTTCCATTCTTTATGAGTTTGCATTTACAATTTGCTTTGCTGTGCTTCAATAAAACGCCGCACAGGAGCGGGAAAGTTTTTCTCTTTGGCGGACTGCTCCTTGCAAGTGACAAAGACAATCTTGGCTGGGTGATTCATTTATCAAGGCTTGTCTCGTTTTTGACAAAAACTCTGACATATCTTGTTCAAGCAATTCCTTATGGAATGATTCAACCTGACTCTAAAAACTGTGCACACTGCGGCAAAAAGATCAATGGCGGTTTATGAATTTTAGTGGCTATAACACAATGGATTAAGTTTTTGAAAAAATCAAGTAGAATAGAATAGAATAGAAATCCCTTTATTGTCATTGTACTCAAGTGTGCAACGAGATTAGAGTACGTATTGGTCTTATTTATTTATGAAATTTTTACTGGCTCGGTCAATGAACTTCGGGTGGTCCTGCACAGTTTTGTGCACATGTGCGTAGTTTCACCTCATCCAAACATTTAAAATACTTTGAATGCATCCATCCAGGGTTGCACGGATCTCATCAGTGAACAAGCGCATGCTGCAAGGAATGCATCTCCATCTTTGGCTTACTATGGGCTTAAAAAGGGAGAACGTCACAACCCCCTTTTCCACCAACAAGTCCAGGAACATTTAGTTCCTGGTCATAAAGTTCCTGTGGCTCAGGTGGTTTGCATCTCCCCCACAACTCGTAGTTCCTGGTAATTTATCCAAATAACAATGACGATGTATCAGTGGGAAGTGTTGTGTTCCTTTGTTACTCATTACTGACACCCTTTGGCTGTTAAGCATCATTGCAGTTACAAAATAATTCAGTGAACTCATAATATTTTGGTGTATCTTCGTCTAATTTTAATACATATTGGATCACTTTAAAATACACCTTATTCATATATGTCAGAGTGAAAGTGTTGTTGCTTAATTTATGCGTAGGGATTTTGATTCTTCACACGTAATTTTGTTTTCAAATTTATTTCGAAACAGAAATTTTATAAAAAAAATTAAAAAGGGGAATGTTGGAATGTACTAGAAACAATATAAGACAAAGTCGCCGCATGAGGTTTGACTTGAGCAAACCAAATTTGTCTTTTTGTGTCCTGCAGACGTCTGTGAAAACGATCTCCGTTCTGTGAAAGAGGAGCCAGACTTGACTCGCATCAAAAAGGAGTAGGAGGAGGAGGAGATTAACAAGTCACCAGTGAACGTTGTCCCTACAAAGAGTGAAGATGAAAACAAGGATGAGAGTGAGGACAAGAGAGGGGCGGAGCCTCCAAGCAGCAGCTCAAGTCATCACGTGACAACAGAAGGTGATGAAGACCACTGGGGGCCATCACAAGCACATAATGAGGACACATTAGACGCTCATGACGATGATGATGATGATGGTGATGATGATAATGGGCAAGCTAAAGGTGAAAGGGCATGTCACACTGACTCATTAACTTTGTGTTTAAAAGGGCACAAAAAAACACACAGTGGTGAAAACCCTTTTTCTTGCTCAGTTCATGGTAAAAGCTCTCAAAACGCAACGTTAACAAGACACACTAGAACACACACTGGAGAAAAAACATTTTCCTGCTCAGTTTGTGGCAAGAGTTTCTCCCGAAAATCACATCTAACAAGCCACACAAGAACACACAGTGGTGAAAAACCTTTTTCCTGCTCAGTTTGTGGCAAGAGTTTCTCTCAAAAGGCAAATTTAACAAGTCACACAAGAATACATAGTGGAGAAAAACCTTTTTCCTGCTCAATTTGTGGAAAAAGCTTCTCTCAAAATTCAAGTTTAACAATCCACACAAGAACACACAGTGGTGAAAACCCCTTTTCCTGTTCAGTTTGCGGAAAAGGTTTCTCTCAAAAGTCTCATTTGGTAAGGCACATGAGAACACACAGTGGTGAAAAATCTTTTTCATGCTTAGTTTGTGGAAAATGTTTCTCTCAAAAGGCGAATTTAACAAGCCACACAAGAACACACAGTGGAGACAAGCCATTCAGTTGCAGCGTTTGTGCTAAGAAATTCGCCACTAAACAGCAAGCTGAGAGACACAATTGTGCTGGTGACAATAGCAGCGATCCTTGAAGCTTAAAAAAAGACAAAAAAAAACTGAAGGAACTGACTCTTTGTGGAAAGATGATGTTGGAGTTCAGTCACCATGGAAATGAGAAGTAGTTTCGTAAATCAACATTTAAAAGCCAAACTTACGCCAATGCATGTTCGTTTTTTGTACTCAAGAAGAAAAGGGTCAAATAAAGACTCAACAACAACTGATTAGAGTTCCGATATTTAGTTTCTTCCATTTCTGGAGTTCAGGAAATAGTACAAAGACAGATATCTGGGCAGCTTTTTCTTAATCTCACGAGAAAACTGCACTCGGGCGAGCACAGTCGAAAAATGCGCGCCATCTTTCATCCCAGTTTCAGTTTTTATAGGAGTTTTTTTATGTCAAGGGTAATGTAGGTTGAATCGGTTGAATCGCTCGTCCTCGCTCCCTCCCACGGCCCGGGTCCACGTCCAAGGGAAGGTCCTCCCCAGGTTAGTCTGGATAGTTGATTCCCGTCTGGTTCCTAAGACTGGCACGCCAAGGCTGGCCTTCCCTGGCGGGCAGTCTCTCCGTCGCTCGCCTCGCTGGCATTCCTCTGGAATCTTGTCGGAGTGCATGTGTGTGCAGGTATACGTGTATGTGCAAGTGTGTATGTGCGTGTGCTCCGATCTCCAATTGTTCTGTCTTTCGGAATGTGTTTTTTGCGATAGTGTCTGTGTGAGTCCTCCAGTGCCCAAGTTGGTATGTTTGCATCTCTACAGCCAATGTAGAGAATGTGCTTTGTCGTCTTTGTCCATGAAGTGCTGTGAATGCAAGTCATGGAAATGCTATGTGCGCAAATCTATTTTCACTACTGAGAATTTCAATAAAGTTCACACATTTCAACTAAGTACTCTAAATTTAGCATATGAGAATAATATAATAAATCAGTAAACATCAGACCTATAATCCCAGTCATTCTTGTGACCCGTGCTTCTAGTTTCATTGGATAAATATTCAGTAAATATGCACCTGCTAACTTTAATTATCGACATACTGTCCCGTATGTGTTCAAAATAATGCCAGTAATCGTAATACAATCCTACAATGTAAATTTTGATTTTGAATAAAATATGATATATTGAATTTTGAAAAGCTTTTTTTATTGACATTAAGCCAATGTGATCTGTGCCAGAAGAACCATCGTGTCTGAGTGATGATGATTTTTTTTGTGTTTACATCAAACATGAAAATAAAATTAATGGCCTTTGTGTGGAACAACATTTGTTTGCGTTATGCTTTTCAGTTGTCTTTTTAATTGTACCTAATGGAAAAGGTGTGAGAAGAAACTGTGCTTATGAAATCGGTGTCTTCCACAATCATCAATAAAATCACTTGTTCCACTTGCTCAACTGGCCTTCATTACACTGTGTGAAAAGCTGAAAAACTGAACTAGTAGTTGAACTATAAAAAGAACAAGAAAGAGAAACACAAATCGTCTTGGTTTCTCTCAAAGGTTTTGGAATGTCAGGAGTTGGCAATCTGATGGCGACTGGAGTCAACGTTTATTTGTCACCACGGAGATGATCCCCATCACGCAGTTCGTTGCTGCGGCTGTCTGAATTGGAAAGGTGAATTGCCGTAGTTTAATGAATACTGAAAGCAATAATGAAATATTTAAGTAATTAAATAAACTGAAATAATTTTTAACACTCTAACATTTCAATAAAATAGTGAAAAAATTAAAATTCGCAACCATATACAGAACGTCTGGTTAGCACGCTTGCCTCACAGTGAGAGACAGCATCGGGCGCGGGTTCGATCCCGGCTCCGGCCATCCTGTGTGGAGTTTGCATGTTCTCCTCGTGCTTGCGTGGGTTTCCTCCGGGTACTCCGGTTTCCTCCCACATTCCAAAAACATGCATGGTAGGCCGATTGAACACTCTAAATTGCTCCTGGGTATGAGTCTGAGCGCGGATGGTTGTTCGTCTCTGTGTGCCCTGCAATTGGCTGGCAACCAGTTCAGGGTGTCCCCCACCTACTGCCCGAAGATAGCTGGGAAAGGCTCCAGCACCCAACGCGACCCGAGTGAGGAGAAGCGGTATAGATAATGGATGGATGGATACAGAGTTAATTAAATTCATAATAAAAATAGAATTATTTACTAAATATTGGACAAATTGAAGGGTCCAAATTTTGAAAGATAAAAAATAATAAATGAAATTTTAAGTATGAATTAATTCAATAAATAATTAAAACAATTCCACACATATTTAAATGGACAAATATTCAAGATTGAAATAAAAAGTATTTAAAAATATTAATAGAATTTTTACATTTTGAAATTTTTTAATACATATTGGAGTAATACATAAGCAAGCTAAAATAATTACGTGAAAATCGATTTAAATACTGAAAGAGGTAAAAAAACGTGAAAGAAAATAAAACTTAAATTGAAGTGAGTATACAATTAAATGAATAAACAACAAACAAAAACCTCATCGAAAATATAATTTATCAACATTTGTCAAACCACAATGTGAAATTTTGATCTGAAAGATTTCTTTCTTGCATATTCTTAAAGAATCTTCATTATTGTTTTTCTTTTACTTTTTTAGTGACTTAACAGCTCAATCCATGTGAAATGTCCCCTTGTGAGAAAGAAAACATCACATGCAAAAAATAAAGAGCAACCTATTGTTTTTTCGGACAATCAAGGCACCATAGCACTGTCGAAAAAGCCTGTAAAAAGGCAAAGGTGCAAACTTGACAAAGTATCACTTTATTACATCAACTGTTAATAATGGGAAAATAGATTTGGGATTGTCACTGATGGTGTAGTGGTACATTCGCCTGATTTGTGTGCGGGTATCGCGGGTATCGTGGGTTCGGTTCTCACTCAGTGACAGTGTCTATGTCTGCCTTGTTCCTGGCTGGCGACCAGTTCAGGGAGTTGTGCGCCCTTCGCCCATAGACAGCTGGGATAGGCTCCCGTGATCCTTTGCAGCAGGGATGGGAAAACATTTTGATTGGCGGGCCACAATGGGTTCTAAAATTTGACAGACGGGCCGGACCAGGAGCAGATGGATAAAGTGTTTTGGTACCCTCACGTCATCTGAGAAAAAAAAACACATTTAATTTTAAATGAAAGTGGAAAAAAAGCATTAAAACAGTATATGTCTTTGAAAAACCACAGTATTTAGAAAATAAAACATGAACAAGGTTTATTAATTTAATTTTTTTAAAGTTCGGCAGGCCGGATTAAAACATTTAACAGGCCGCATGTGGCCCCCGGACCGTGGTTTGCCCACCACTGCTTTCCAGGATAATCGGTAAGAAATACTGTCCAACCGACAACATGGTGGCAGATGTGTTAACAAAATCAGAAATGTTTGTTAATGTTAATAAAGTTTTTTTTTTAAACGTATTCGTAAATATGTATCATGTCACTGATGCTGTAGTGGTACACTCGCCTGAGTTGTGTGCAGGCAACGTGGGTTCAGTTCCCACTCAGTGACGGTGTCTATGTCTGCCCTGTGACTGGCTGGCGACCAGTTCAGGGTTTGGTGCGCCTTTCGCCCGAAGTCAGCTGGGATAGGCTCCAGTACCCTCCCGCGACCCTGCACAGGATAAGCAGTGAGGATAATGACATGACGTGACAAATATTTGTCATCTTATAAATATTTGCACAACAGAGTACTGAGTTTCGAGATCCTCACTATAATAGTTCTCAAAATTATATTTGTTATCAATTTAAGTTAGTTCAGAGATATTTTATTGACAATCTAACATCAATATACAAAGACAGAAAAAAATGGTGGTGGGGGGCGCGAATCTTTTTCTTCTTGGGAGGGGCGGGCGTGAAATAATTGAGAAGCGCTGCGAGTATATGCAGACATTGTATTCATACAATCTTGCAGCCCGAGTGAACCACAGCATTGTTGCAAGTTCGGTCGGAGCAACGTAAACGTCCCACTGCTGGAGCAGCGGCGGCTTCTCGGGACAAAGGCGGAAGTGACGTGAGAGCTGACTCGCCAATGTGGCGTTAATTTAGTTATTTTGTAAGATTTTTTTATCAACCGAATCAAAATATTATATAAAATATATATTAAAATAGAACAGCCATGGGTAAAAACAAACACAGAGGCAAAGAAATATATTTGAAAAATACGTGCTTAAAGCATGACGTCATTAGCAAGCGCGCAGCTTCCGAAGGACCTTGACCACATCCACCGACTCGTCTACACCGAAATAAAAACAGCCACCGCTAAATTCTTCTGATTTAGTGTGGAACTGACTGTAATTTTCTCAAAGGATGTCCAGTGCTACTCTAAAGGACTACGACATAATTCATTAAGTCTTTGTGTCCCGATAACCTCATCTTCGCGCGTTGATGCTTTTCGGCGTAGTTAGCTTAGTTTGTTAGCTAGCTAGCCGCTAACGAAAAGAAGCACACGAGTTATCGCCAAGCAGAGACCAAGTGCGGATTTGTTGAGATTGGCGTTTGAAAATGTGTGAAAGAACGACACCCAAGTACAAAGAGGAACTTTGTGGAGTAAAAGAAGAGAACGAGCAACTTTTTCAACTGCTGGACGAAGTTTGCAAGCAGCCTCGTGTTGTGCTACACAAAGCAGGTTTGTACACGTCTTACTCTCATTTGCTTTGTAAAGAACGACTTTCTATCGTTAAAAATATGCATCACAACATTGAGTTGTTTGGGGAAATCGTTCAAAGTTATTGCCGTTTTATTTTTAAATTTTGCCCTTTACTTGCCGATTTGCTGAACATTTGTTGATGCCAAATTGCAGAAAATAAATGCCAAAGAATAACCAGTAGTGGGGGGTGAACTCCATGTTTTTCCCAGTATAAAATTTTAACTGATTATTTAACATTTTACATTTTCAGTTTTTTATATCTTGTTCAAGCGATTCCTTACGGAAATAATTCTGCTTGAATCTAAAATATATGCACACTGCGGCGAAAACATTAATGGCGGTTGATCAATTTTAGTGGATAAAACACAAAATATTATGTATTTTTTTTTTAAAATCAAGTACGTATTGGTCTTATTTATTTATTTATTTATTAACTTTGTGCTGGCTTCGTCGGGTGTAAGTCAAGTTTTGTGCATGTGCGCATAGTTTCACCTCATCCGAACATTTAAAATACATTGAATGCATCCATCCAGGGTTGCACGGATCTCATCAGTGAACAAGCGCATGCTGCAAGGAATGCATCTGCATCTTTGGCTTACTATGTGCTTAAAAAGGGAGAACGTTACAACCCCCTTTTCTGCCAACAAGGCCAGGAACATTTACGCGCTGCCTCTAAGGGCGCAACACCTGTTGAGGGTGCTATTTCTGTCTTTGAAGCACGTACTGGGCCCACCGCCTTACAAGGCGTTAGCTAGGCTGCTGTTAGCACAGCAGTAACTCAGCTGCTCACGCTGACTCAGCCGATGGCAACTCACTTTGCCTCAATACCATCAGCAATTGCCCCATTTCAATGACCGATGCCATGAAACCATTGGGAATCAAGGTCATTAACATTGACTCTAACCAATAATAGGTGTCTTGGCAATAGCCTACAAGACAACGTCAGGGGAGGGACTTCACTGGTCACCAGACTCCTTAGAGTCACGGTTTCAAATCCCCCAAAAAAACCTCAGCATACAAGCAAACAATGAAACAAAGAAATAAGATTAACACAAAACATGTATCTCTCATGCCATCTATATACCCAAAAGAAATAAAAATAACACAAAACGATTATAGCAGTGGCTTCTTGGGAGCCACTCAGACTCAGCCAATCACATGGCTGTTTAGAGAGATGTGCTGTTGTGATTTGGGCTTTTTGTTTGTTGTCTAAACCTGGGACGTTTCTTGCTTGCAATAACATAAATGATAAGACAGACTACAACATTGTGGACAGCTGCCCTTTTGTCCAGCTTTCTCCTACACCATCACCCAAACACCATAGTCACATAATGTATAAGTCACGGTCAATTAGAAGCATGGATGACTCAGACTTTGTCCAGCAGGGTGTGCTAACATGCACTCCGAACAGCCCAATGAGTAAAAGGGTTGATGGTCGTGAGTGATACTTTGTCCATATAATGGGCGCAGTCGCCTTACAAGGCGCTTTGTTTGTTTAGGGTAAGATTTGGGACTTTAAAGTGCGCCTTATGGCTGCGAAAATACAGTAGTTCCTGGTAATAAAGTTCCTGTGGCCCAGGTGGTTTGCATCTCCCCCACAACTCATAGTTCCTGGTAATTTATCCAAATAACAATGACGATGTATCAGTGGGAAGTGTTGTGTTCCTTTGTTACTCATTACTGACACCCTATGGCTGTTATACATCATTGCGGTTACAAAATAATTCAGTGAACTCTTAAAATATTTTGGTGTATCTTAGTCGAATTTGAATACATATTGGATAACTTTAAAATATACAGTCATTATTCAAATATGTCAACATGAAAGTCAGAGTGAAAGTGTTGTTGCTTAATGCTTATGTGTAAGAACTTTTACTCTTCAAACGTAATTTTGTTTTAAAATTTATTTCAAAACAGAAATTTTATAAAAATAAAAAGGGTAATGCCGGAACTTACTCGCAGGATAAATGTCATTTTGGGTAAAAAAAACCCCAAACGTAAATCATACAATAAATAGCGACTCTGATGCCAGGGCTCCTTGAATTCTTTTAGGTATCCAGATTATCATGAAAGCAAAAAGTACCCACGATGAAACTATCCATAAATGCAAAATGAAATACTTGTAAACATATTTCGCTTGAAGGATTACTATTTTATCAATGACATTATGTTGCGATGGCCCCCATCAATAAGTTAGGGTCCCACAACAGGTGTTCCATCAGACGCACACGATAGCCTGTGTGTGCTAACTTCAGCTAGCTTCCAGAAACGTCTGTGACGATGTCAGGAATGAAATCGGGCATCAAAAGGGGGTTTACATCGTAGGACGTAATTTTGTGAAATGCCCCCATGGTCCGGTCCAAATCGGGGTCGCACGCATTGTTCCGTATGCGGCAGGCACAAGTCAAGGTAGCACGGTAGAAAATAAGACAAAGTCGCCGCCTGAGGTTTGACTTGACCAAACCAAATTTGTCTTTCTGTGTCCTACAGACGTCAGTGAAAACGATGTCCTTTATGTGAAAGTGGAGCCAGACTTGACTCACATCAAAAAGGAGGAGGAGGAGGAGGAGATCAACAAGTCACCAGTGAACGTTGTCCATATAAAGACTGAAGATGAAAACAAGTATGAGAGTGAGGACAACAGAGGGGCGGAGCCGACAAGCAGCAGCTCAAGTCATCACGTGACAACAGAAGGTGACGAAGACCACTGGGGGCCATCTCAAGCACAAAATGAGGACACATTATCAGGCGCTCGTGACTATGAGGATGATGATAATGAGCAAACTAAAGGTGAAAGGGCATGTCACACTGACTCATTAACTTCAAAGCTGTCTTTAAAACTGCACACAAGAACACACAGTGGAGAAAACCTTTTTTCTTGCTCAGTTTGTGGTAAAAGCTTCTCTCAAAAATCAAGTTTAACACTCCACACAAGAACGCACAGTGGAGAAAAACCTTTTTCCTGCTCAGTTTGTGGTAGACGCTTCTCAGTAAAGTCAAATTTAACTTGTCACACAAGAACACACAGTGGAGAAAAACCTTTTTCCTGCTCAGTTTGTGGTAAAAGCTTCTCTCGAAAATCAAGTTTAACACTCCACACAAGAACACACAGTGGTAAAAAACCCTTTTCATGCTCAGTTTGTGGCAAATGCTTCTCTCGAAAGTCTCATTTAGTAAGACACACAAGAAATCACAGTGGAGAAAAACCTTTTTCTTGCTCAGTTTGTGGCAAAAGCTTCTCTCGAAAGTTTTATTTAAAAATCCACACAAGAACGCACAGTGGAGAAAAACCTTTTTCTTGCTCAGTTTGTGGAAAATGCTTCTCTCAAAAGGGAAATTTAACAGAACACGCAAGAAAACACACTGGAGAACCTCTTTCTTGCTCAGTTTGTGGTAAAAGCTTCTATGGAAAGTCTAATTTAATAAAACACACAACAACACATAGTGGAGAAAAACCTTTTTCCTGCTCAGTTTGTGCCAAGAGTTTCTCTCGAAAGTCACATTTACGAAGCCACACAAGAACGCACAGTGGAGACAAGCCATTCAGTTGCAGCGTTTGTGCTAAAAAATTCTTCACTAAACGTAGTGCTGAGAGACACGATTGTGCTGGTGAGAATTGCAGCAATCCTTGAAGCTTAAAAAAAAGACAAAAAAACTGAAGGAACTGACTCTTTCTGGTAAGATGTAAATGGGATTTTGAATAAAATATGAAATATTGAATTCTGCAAAGCTTTTTTATTGACATAAAGCCAATGTGATCCGTGCCAGAAGAACCAACGTGTCTGGGTAATGATTTTTTTGTTTCCATCAAACATGTAAATACAATTCATTGCCTTTGCCTGGAAAAACATTTGTTAACTTTATTCTTTTCAGTTGTGTTTTTGATCGTACCTAATGGAAAAGGTGTGAGAAGAAACTGTGCTTATGAAATCGCTGCCTTCCACAATCATCAATAAAATCACTTGCTCAACTGGCCTTTTTTCCTGAGCCTTTGTGTTAGTAGAGTCATTTAAAAGTCTAATATAGAAAACAGTGTCAGTGTGAAAAGATCGGTTTCTGATTGCCAAACTTACATTTATGAATAAAAAAAATATTATTAGCAAATAAATTATGAAAAAAACATCTGCAGCATCACACTTCTGAAAGAAACAGAAAACATTTTCCCACTTTAAAGAAAAGTATTTAAAAAGAAATAAACTGACACATTTATTGAAGTCCTTCCAAAATGTCCTTGAGTATGAGCCGATCCAAAACGGGTGTTGAACTGTCTCTGCGTGGGTTCCACAAAAAGAGCAACTCTTCCGGCTTCTCGCTCCTCTTCGGTACAAAACAGTTTTAAGCTTACAATGCAAACTGTTCCACAATTATTAACCAATCAGGAGTCGGACACTAGGGCTGATTCTGATTGGCTGTTTACCGTCCAATCGCATTTTATAACAGTATGACATCCGGGAAGACTCAAGTCTGTGACGTACTGACTGCAGCTGTGAGTAGGCTACAAACAAAGCACCCAAATACCCTGCTCCTTATCTCTGGTGACTTCAATCATGCTTCTCCTTCCTCCTCTCTGCCTTCATTCACACAATATGTAACCTGTCACACCAGAGACAATAAAATCTTGGACCTTTTCTATGCCAACACCAAGGAGGTGTACACATCACTATCCCTCCCCCCCGCTGGGCAAAGCTGATCACAACTCGGTGGTTCTCCTTTCCTGTGTACAAACCTCTGGTCTGCAGGCCGCCAGCTGTGACAGGCACAGTTCAGAGATGGTCTTTAGAAGCAGAGGAGGCCCTAAAGGACTGTTTCAACACAACTGTGTGGGAGGTATTCAGCGAAGCTCACGGTGAGGACATTAATGGTCTAACAAACACAATTACAGACTATATTAACTTCTGCATGGAGAACACCATTCCCACCAGGACAGTAAGATGTTTCTCCAACAACACACCATGGATCACAGCAGACATTAAAGCTCTCCTGAAGGAGAAAAAGAGGGCTTTTGTGTCAGGCGACAAGGAAGAGCTGAAGAGAAACGTCAGCTGAGAAGGAGGATCAAAGAGGGGAAAAAGTCCTCCAGGATGTGGATGGAGGAAAAGCTGCAGAGTAATAATGCCAAGGATGTCTGGAGGAGCCTGAAGACCATTTCAGGCTATGGACAACCAAAGCCCCAGAAGAGGGGGACCTTAATAGGGCAAATGAGTTAAACCTATTTTTCAATATGTTTGATCAGATGCATGCCTGTAAGATGGGCTGAGGATAGTTAATCAGTTTGTGTATTTATAATCATGTTTTTATACACTCATTTCTGTTTAAACACACACACATAGACACTTACTTGTTATTTTAGCACACACACGCACGCAGACACTGTATCCTGATGATGTGTATAGTTAAACTGACCTTTACACTGTGAGTTGTGATTCTCTGCCTGCTAGAGTTACTGATGATTAGTTATTGATGTTTTTCTGTCTTCTGCTGATTAGTTTAGTCTAAAACAGACCACCATTGTTAAGTAATCTCCTGTCTTCTGGTGATTTAGTTTAGGCTAAACAGACCTCCATTGTCAGTTAATCTTCTGTCTGCTGAGGGATGAGTTTTCTTCTTCTAATAAAAAAGCCAGAGCAGGGTGTGAGAGTCAGAGGTTGCAAAGGCTTGAAGAGAGCAAGACGTTCGTTCCAGCCTGACCCCTCTCCCCTTCGCGAACGGTCAAAAACAAAACTTTATCTGGTGTTTCTCTGGGTCTCTGCAAAGTTAATTCAGTCTATAAAAGGCGTCAGGGCATTTTAAACCTGACATTTATTTGGTGCCGAAACCCGGGAGCCACACCTGGACGGACGCTCGTTGCTGGATATTTTGGACGCCACCGAATCTGACGTCAGCGCTTTCCCATTGAAAGAAAGCGGGCCTCCGAGTTCCGGCTACGGCCGTCTGCCCGGATGTCGGTTCCCTAGCGGACAAGGCTGATCCAGAGGAGACCAGGTATTGTTTTTCAAATTATTTTGTACCACCATTTTAAAATTTTAAGAGTTTAAAATATTAAAACAATTGGAAGTGGGTGATTGAGGTGAGTGAGACAAGCACGCGCAGAGGCCGGGCCTCGACCGTTTAGTCAGTACGGTAATAAAACTGCATGGTGCTAGTCCAAGGAGTTATACAAAAATAATTGGTAGCGAATTAGGCCATAACTCATTGATAGCAAATTGACCATAACTCGTTGAAACTGAGCAAATTTTAGCGATACGGGTAGCACGGTGAACAAATTGAGTTGTGTTTCCTCGGTGTCGAATTGGGCCATAACTCTGTGAGAAATTGAGCAGATTTTAGAGAAAAGACGACAGCCTAAGAGAAGGGAAACAAGGTTTCCGCGAAAATTAGAGGTTCCCTCCGGTGTCGACAATGGAAATGATCGACAATCTGTGGAGAAGGTCTACTCACAATTTCACATTAAAATTTAGGGAATAATAAGGCATTATTTTTGGTGGTTTTTATTTAGATTTTCTTTGATAAGCAGACTGCTTGTTTGATTGAGAGGTGTGTGCGTGAATTTGGTGCTGTACAGCTGTGTGTGTGTGTGGTGAATGAGACTGAGTGAAGAGGAAGGGGGGGGGTGATTGAGTGCGTGTGCGAGTGTGTGTGAGTGGAGACGGCGGACTTCGGACAACAATGGAAAATGGGTCAAAATCTGGCAAAAGAGTTGAAAGCAAACCCCTTATGTGAAGTTTATGAACGGGTATGACCCGGATTGTTGCCAATTTCTGGAGAAATGGGTGAGGAAATATGACTTTAAGCCACGTCTGAAAGATCCGGCAAATTTCGAAGCAGTGAAAAGTGCGTTGATGGAAAAAAGAAAGAGGAAGATAAGAAAGGGGGAAAACACTAAATCAGTGGACAGGCAACTGAGGGCTAACATAAAGTGGGTAGAACAGAGTAAGAAGAGAGTGGAAGATATTAGAACAAAAGAGGAGAAAAAAGTTTATCAGATGAAGAAAAGGAAAGATGACGAGACCGGAGTCAGAGGCAAGAGAGGAAGTGCACTGTTCAATGAGCGAACCCGCACTGCCGCGCAAGCAGGAAGACAGGCGGCCACAACCCCAGAGACGGAGCTAAGTGACGATGAGATGCCGCCCCTGGAGAGCGAGGAGAAAAATGGCACTCCCCGCTCCTCACAAACGGCCCCTCCTGCCTCATTCGATTCCACACAGCGACCCCCTGCGGCTGGAACAAGGGAACAAATGAAAAAGAGAGCTCAAGCACAGCCGATGGAAAAATCACTTAATTACCCTGAAAGAGCACAAGTCTTTCAAGCCACGAACCTCTACCCACCGCTATGGCCGTTGCCAACCCAGCTTTTGGGACTAATGATGCAAATGGCCACCCACATGAACCTACCATCATGGTCTACAGGCCCTGGACCCAAGATGAATGGAAGGCGGCCTGTCAATCAATTCCTCCAATCGAAGCGGATGTGGAGAAATGGATTGAGAGTATGCACGACCTGATGAATAGCTACCACCTGAATGGAAAGGAATTTGAAACATGCATGAGAATGATCCTAGGATATAGATATGGCAGAATCAGAGGTGCCTTCAACCCTTACGATGCCATAGGCCAGCCCCTCCAGCCTGGAGCTCCCGAGCTCGCAAACGCAATCCGCGCCATGTTTGATGAAGCAAGAAAAATCTTCAAGAAGCAACCAGACAACACAAAGATCAGACAATGCCGCCAAGAAGACATGGAATCTGTCCGACGGTATTTGGAAAGGTTATCTGGAGTCTACAGACTCTATTGCGGCCTACAGGAAGACAATGCAGACAACAGCCCATACCAAATCCTCTTGAAGTCGGCCTACCTAGATGGCATCCATGAATCCACCAGAGACTTCATCTGCAAACACCACGTTGGGTGGCGAACTGCGAACCTCGATACGCTCATCGAATATGCCTCCCATGCCGAGGAAATCCAGAAGAAAGAGAAGGAGCGAAACACATCGACCACTTTGGCTGCTGTAATGAAGGGCCTTTCCACAGCGGCCTCCGCCCCCATCTACTATCAAGGTCAAGGGGACAGAGGACGAGGACGAAGGCGCGGCAAATATTATGGTGCTAGGGGACAAGGTCGAGGACGATTTTCCAACAGAGATGACGGCTGCTACAATTGTGGCAAACTAGGACATTTTGCCAGAGACTGCGTCAACCACCCAGGAAGACCACACCAGAAGAAGGCTATACCGGTAACATGTGACTAGTAGGTTACCAGCCACAGGGCGAAGAACAACCTGAGCAAAGGCCGCTCAGCAATAGCGAAGATGAAGAAGAAGTAACATTAGAATCGCCACTGGTCGTTTTAGATTTATCTGTCTTGTTTGGAATGGCTTCTTCAGTGGACCCACCAATGAGAACACTACAATTAGGCCCAAAGAAAACAACAAAACAATTTATAGTTGACTCTGGAGCAGAAAGTTCAGTAATCAAGGCCCTACCTGCAGGGACCAAACTGTCAAATAAAGCTGTCATGGTGATAGGAGTAGGAGGAAAGGCAGCGCAACGGTTTTATACCAAACCCCTCACAATAGAAGACGAAGATGGAAGTTTATATCGAGG
Source organism: Idiotropiscis lumnitzeri (assembly GCF_059441095.1). Classification (NCBI taxonomy): domain Eukaryota; kingdom Metazoa; phylum Chordata; class Actinopteri; order Syngnathiformes; family Syngnathidae; genus Idiotropiscis; species Idiotropiscis lumnitzeri. Next base: position 11,352,391 of record NC_142392.1, read on the forward strand.
CAAGAGGTTAGTCGTAGTTCCAGAATGTCCATCCAACCTTTTGGGAAGAGACTTAATCAAAACCCTCCAGCTCGTTCTCACTGTAGAAGGAGAAAAAATGACAGTGATGAAACGAGGACAGGAAGTTAAACAAATGATGATCTTGGAAGGAAAAGGAGGCCCTTTCACCTTCTACAGCTTGGACCTAATAACCACAGGACCACAATCGAGTACTGAAGACCTCCAAGAAATGCCCAATAAACTACTCCAAGGGAAAGACAAAGAAACAGGAATGAGAAAAAAAATACAGGCTTTTCAAATAAAACAACCTAATTTAAATTGGCCAACTTGTAAAATGGAAAAGAAAATTCTAAATTATGCACAAAAAGCATGAACGTGTTGAGCAAAAGGAAGGAAAAGGAAGAAAAAAGGAGAAAGCAGAAAGTCCTGTTTTAAACATTACTTTTTCAGGACCAGTCGTGGTAGCGACGGAGGATCACGTGACGTAAAAAAAAAAAAAAAAAAACTTATAAAAGTGTGTGTAGAAGGAGATCTACATCAACGTGCATTTTACTTATTAGGCCGTGATACGCTGACACAATTGGACCTTAATATCAGAGTCAATAAGCAAGGGCGAATTCAAACAGACATCAAAACTTTGAAAGGGCGCATTATTAGTGATAAGCAAAAAGAAAAAAACATTACCAGAGCCTTAAAGCCAATAACAGAGAAGTAAATGATGTTTTTATAGAAGTGTGTAATTCTTTTTGTAGCATTAATTGCAAATTACTCAGAAATCACACGACCATTGCTGGACATCGTTTATGACCAGGCAATGACATTTGCGGAAGAGAAAAATTGTTTGAACACTTAAGGCTGACAAAGCTTTTGAACTTGTCAAGCATGAACTCATTGATTACGATGTGTTAGCACTACCAACTTGATATTTAACTGCTAAATTGAGTCATGGAAATTCCCATGTTTCAACGGGGGGGATTGATATCCATCATACAGCTAGGACAACAAACCTTTTTAAAAAATTTTGTAGGTCATGTGTAGTGTGTAGTAAACATAATGTTCAAGGGAACATGAGACCAAAAAGGAGCATCTTAACGCACTACCAAATTACTATGAGCATTGAGCAAACAGTGACTGCAAAAAAAATGGCTTCATGGACTTGTGTTGCTGCAGAAACACAGGAAAGTGAATGCATTTGCATATTAGTCACAATAATTGGATCCCGTGGTGAGAGCCACGTCAGAGTGTGTTCAAGCAGTCTTGACTGCTGCTTCAGGAATTAAAAAATTATATTCTTGTCCACCACATTCACATTGCACGGCGACCTCATTGTCACAGGGACACATTACACTGATAAGGTGCGGTGCGTTTCAGCCCAGCGTCACTTTTCCCGCACCAGTAGAAGACGCCACACGACTGTGGAAGCCGCTCCAAATTATCACCAAACCGCGACTTGACCTTATGGACATTTTTTTTTAGGACATTTTTCTCTCGCCTGGAGGAACATTTTTTGTTTTGGGGATTGCAAATGGTAATTTAGTTTCAAGGGATACTAGGTTCTTTATGTTCAGGACAAGCAGCATGATGTTTTGCACTGATTCAGGCGTGTAAGAAAAAAAAAAACAGGTGCACATTCCAGACTGACAAGAAAGAAATGAGGTGCACATTCCGGACTGGTGAGGAGTAGAAGCGTTTGAGAAGCAAGGTCACAAAACAGATCATTTGTAAGAGAGAAATTGTTAGGATAAGCAGGAAGAGCGTAGCAGGTGTGAGCTAATTAAAATTTAGGGTTTCCCATCTTGTATGGGTTGTATGGTTACAATGTGAACTGACAGTCAAGATAAATGTTCATGTGTTCTGTCGACATTGGGCAGACCAGGGCTTTTAAAACCACAACAGGAAAAGAAAAGTTGTGCATAAAACACGTCTAAATAGTTATTTGAAAAAGCAAAACTTACTTCATAAAAATGACCCAATTATAATTGGAAACTGCCTCGCTGACAATGCAGCGAAGGCTGCAGCCCAAGGCATGACCTCAAAGTCGGCACTGCATTACTATAAGGGAAAATGAACACATACACACACACACCCACACCCACGCACCCACGCACACACACACGCAGCAAATCAACTTGACAATTTGATGTCACGCCAGGAAAAATACACCACTAATTGAATGCACACATTGGGATAACAAAGGTGCAAACAAATCCTATATGGCCACCCCTATAGATTCCCAGATCTTGACTTATCAGAACCACCAGCGACTGGCACATCGGTCGCAGTCCACATGAAAAACATGTTTGACCGAAAAAGATGCAAAAGACACAATTACTGGTCAGTGTGTTCTGATCCACAGAGAAATCACGTCCGTGTGGGAGTCCAACTCTTCTTCAAGGTGTTGAAACGACTTCGTTGGGACAAGTGAATGCTGAGATGGCCCTCGCCAGATGATGGCAGTGACCCCGATGGCAGCAAAGGTCGCGGGGCGTGGCGACTGGATCCACCAGTCGCAGTACAAGCTGAAAGGCCTAGCGACGCGAATCCCTCGAAAAGGAGCCCACCTGAGTCACAATCTCGGACCACACGCACATCAGAACCACACAACCAGCCACAGATACAAATGTTGAAGCCACAGAAAAAAAAGATTAGATATTGTTTGGACATTAATGACGTACATAACAAAGAAATTTCAGCCTTGATTGGAGAACATTACTGCATTTAAATTTTTAGTAAAATGAAACAATTATTGATGTTATGACCACAATGAAAAATCTGAAAGACACAATTTATCGGGATAATCATAGTTTTCATTTTGTTATGTGTTGTTTGTTCATGTTGCATTGTTCCTATGACAAAGACTATGGTTAATCGTATGTTTGTTGCCCAAATGTACCATTCCAACCTGATTGATGTTGAGAATGACGAACTCGAACTGGACACTGAAACCTAAAAAACACATGGACCCTTTTTGCCCCTGCCCAAACATGTGCACACATACACCACACACGAAGACCCAGGAAGTAAGGACGGCTGTCCCATCCTACCACGAGGCAAGGGCCTCCACCAAGTCACCTCAGGGACAAGCTCTGCGTGGAGACAGTTTTTTTTTTTTTTCACTAGGCATATTGAAATGTTTTTTTTAATATATATATATATATATATATATATATATGTTTTATTCCCTGATGGTCATCAAATTATGAGGATCTCGTTCCACGCCGGAAGGGAGGAGGGGAATTTTGTCCCTACTGAGGGTTTTCACCCCTCCACTGATAATCACACTGTTGTATGATGATCTGTCTTAAAGCCGTAAGGCCATGATTTAAACCCACAAACGGGGGGAAATGTAAGATGCGCTGAGGAGAGGTAATCAGTTTGTGTATTCATAATCATGTTTTTATACACTCATTAATGTTTAATACACACACATAGACACTTACTTGTTATTTTAACACACACACACACTGTATCCTGAAGATGTGTGTCAGGTTCGCCAATTTGACATATAGGGTTCATAGCTGAAAGAAGAGAGGCACTCAGCTCAAGTGGAGACAGAGAGGTTAATAATGTTTACTTGGCAACTTCATCTCCCTTCTGTTCCTCGATGTTTTTCACACATTCCCTTTTATAACATCGAGGAATCAGATTACACTCAAGGGTGGTACAGTTCGTCTTCTCAAAAGCTGGTTTAGTCCGGTTTATCATGAGCGTGCCGTCGTGGGTCACAGCTGACTTTGACGTCAACATCTTCTATCAGGACCCAGCACGATGCTGTTTGCGTCAGACTTTGGTGCCAACTTCTTCTATCAGGGCTCATTACGATGTTGTGTTACGGCCCTGGGCTCGGGCCCACCTACAAGGCCACGCCCTTGTTGTATTGCAGTAACTCTTCCACCCTTTCGTTTGTAAAGTCAATGGACTTGTGCCTCAGCACTGGACTGCTTTCCCGCTCGTTCCCCATTGCTGGACTGCTTTCCCGCTCGTTCCCCATTGGTGGACTGCTTTCCTGCTCGTTACTCATGGACGTCCCAACCAACGAGCTCCACCTGGGCAGCTGGGACCAATAAAAGGACCTCGGTTCTGCTGCTCAGGGCGGCTGGGACTTTAGAGTTCAGTTTGCCTCGCTTGCGCTTGTTGTGTCTCTTGTTTGGACTTTTGTGAATTTTGGAGACACTTGCTTTTGTTATTCATACACATTTGTCAACTTGGGTTAATACCTGTTGGTTGAGATCATTTGTTTAAACCCCACCTCTCTTCTTTACTAAAAATAAATTGTAAACTCTCTCCACACCATTTAACAGCTCGGTTTATGTTACTTCCCTCCTTCCCTAGCAGAGCCGGTCGTCACAGTTGTTTACTTCATCCTCACTTCTGAAGAAGTGCCGCCGCCCATAAATTGAAATAAAGCTGTGTCATGGCAAATGTATAATAACCTCTAAATATTATTCGAACAATGTTGTTTAGTTAAAGTAACCTTTACACCGTGAGTTGTGATTTCCTGCCTGTTGGAGTCTTCTGGTGATTAGTTTAGTCTAAAACAGACCACCATTGTCAGTTATTCTCCTGTCTTCTAGTGATTAGTTTAGACTAAACAGACTCTAATTGTATTTTAATTTCTTGTCTCCTGGTGATTCTTGAGTCAAGCTAATAAAATCAGAGCAGAGCAGAGCAGGGAGGAAGAGAGAGGAAGGAGTCACGCGGAGCTGCCTGCTCGCTTCTGCTTTGTCCCACTCTTTCCCCCACCGGCCGGTGAAAATGAACGCCATGTCTGGTTCCTCCTGGCCTCTCAGGCATATTTTTATTTCGGCCGTTACCTTTAGTAAGTTATTTCAGTAAGCTCTCCCAAAAGGCGTCAGGGCATTTAAACCTGACAAAAAGACAACTGAAAAGCATAATGTTCACAAATGTTGTTCCAGGCAAAAGCAATTTTATTTATAATTTTTGATGTAAACACAAAAAAACTCATCATCACTCAGACACAATGGTTCTTCTGGCACTGATCACATTGGCTTAGTGTCATTAAAAGAGCTTTGCAAAATTTAATTTATATTTTATTCAAAATCACATTTACATCTTACCACAAAGAGTCAGTTCCTTCAGTTTTTTGTTTTATTTTTTTTAAGCTTCAAGGATCGCTGCTATTCTCACCAGCACAATTGTGTCTCTCAGCACTATGTTTAGTGGAGAATTTTTTAGCACAAATGCTGCAACTGAATGGCTTGTCTCCACTGTGCGTTCTTGTGTGGCTTCGTAAATGCGACTTTTGAGAGAAACTCTTGGCACAAACTGAGCAGGAAAAAGGGTTTTCACCAGTGTGTGCTCTTGAGTGCACTGTTAATTGTGACTTTCGAGAGAAACTTTTTCCGCAAATTGAGCAGGAAAAAGGTTTTTCACCACTGTGTGTTATTGTGTGGCTTGTTAAATTTGCCTATAAAGAGAAACTCTTGCCACAAACTGAGCAGGAAAAAGGGTTTTCTCCAGTGTGTGTTCTTGTGTGCCTTTTTAAATTTGACTTTTTATCGAATTTCATGCCACAAACTGAGCAGGAAAAAGGGTTTTCTCCAGCGTGTGTTCTTGTGTGCCTTGTTAAACTTGACTTTACAGAAAAGCTTTTGCCACAAACTGAGCAGGAAAAAAGTTTTTCACCACTGTGTGTTCTTGTGTGTCTTGTTAAACTTGACTTTTGAGAGAAACACTTGCCACAAAATGAGCAAGAAAAAGGTTTTTCTCCAGTGTGTGTTCTTATGTGGCTTGTTAAATGCGACTTTTGAGAGCAACTCATGCCACAAACTGAGCAGGAAAAAGGTTTTTCTCCACGATGTGTCCTTATGTGCAGTTTTAAAGAGAATTTTTAAGTTAATGATTTCCCACAGTGAGAACATATCCATCTGTCAGTGTGACATGCCCTTTCACGTTTGGCTTGCCCATCATCATCATCATCAGGAGAGCGTGATAATGTGTCCTCATTATGTGCTTGTGATGGCGCCCAGTGGTCGCCGTCACCTTCTGTTGTCACGTGATGACTTGAACTGCTGCTTGTAGGCTCCGCCCCTCTGTTGTCCTCACTCTCATCCTTGTTTTCATCTTCAGTCTTTATAGGGACAACATTCAGTGGTGACTTGTTGATCTCCTCCTCCTCCTTTTTGATGTGAGTCCAGTCTGGCTCCTCTTTCACAGAAAGGAGATCGTTTTCACTGACGTCTGCAGGACACAAAGACAAACACACATTTGGTTTGGTCAAGTCAAAGCTCGTGCGTCGACTTTGTCTTATATTGTTTCTACCGTGCTACCTTGACTTGTGCCTGCCGCACACGGAGGAATGCGTGCGACCCCGATTTGGACCGGACCATGGGGGCATTTCACAAAATTACGTCCTACGATGTAAACCTCCCTTTCCTCGCAGCACAGCTGTGATAAACGAGCATTTAAAAAGGAAGCACGTTGCGGCCGATGCCCTATTTCATTCCTGACATTGTCACAGACGTTTCTGGAAGCGAGCTGAAGTTAGCACACATAGGCTATTGTGTGCATCTGATGGAACACCTGTTGTGGTACCTTAACATATTGATGCAGACCACTGGGGGCCATCGCAACATAATGTCATTGATAGAATAGGAATCCTTCAAGTGAAATATGTTTACAAGTATGTCTTTTTGCATTTAGAGATAGAACTAAATGTTCCTGGGCTTGTTGGTAGAAAAGGGGGTTGTGATGTTCTCGCTTTTTAAGCCCATTGTAAGACAAAGATGCAGATGCATTCCTTGCAGCATGCGCTTGTTCACTGATGAGATCCGAGTAACCCTGGATGGACGCATTAAATGTATTTTAAATGTTTGGCTGGGGTGAAACTACGCACATGAAGACAGAACAGTGAAGATCCACCGGAGGTTCATTGACTCTCACCCGACCGACCAAGACAGAACAAAGTTCTTCAATAAATAAGACCAATACGTACTTGATTTTTTAAAAAACGTAATAATTTGTGTTTTATTCACAAACATTGATCGACCTCCATTGATCTTATTGCTGCAGTGTGCACAGTTTTTAGAGTCAGGTCGAATCATTCCATAAGGAATTGCATGAACAAGATATGTCAGAGAAGTTATTGTCAAAAACGAGACAAGCCTTCATAAATGAATCACCCAGCCAAGATTATCTTTGTCACTTGCGAGGAGCAGTCCTCCAAAGAGAAAAGCGTTCCCGCTCCTGTGCGGCCTTTTATTGAAGCACAGCAAAGCAATTTGAATATGAAAACTCATAAATAATGGAAAAACATGAACACTTTGACTTCATCACACCCGTCCACACTCTTCCTGTTGTTCGAACGGTTTCAGCTTACAAGACATGTTTGGGTCACACTTCTGTTAAATGCGAGCGAAACGGTTTCCTGTCAAACACGGTTCAAGACGTGCATCTGTTTTTGTGGCTTCCGGCTAAACTGCCAGCATAGACACAACTCTGTTACCACTGAACTCACGTTTTCCTGTTTAAGAGGTCCATGTTTTTGTGACTTTTTATAAACCTGTAAGCATATTTTTGAAACATGATGACATGACAAACTTCTTTAAACACATATAAAAACTGGAAAATGTGAAATGTTAAATAATCAGTTAAAATTTTAAACTAGGAAAAAAACACGGAGTTTACCCCCCACTATTGGTTATTCTTTGGCATCCATGTTCTGCACTGATTTCATTTGGCATAAACAAATGTTCAGCAAAATAGCAAGTAAAAGGCAATATTCAAAAATAAACCGGAAATAACCTTGAACGATTTCCCCAAACAACTTAATGTTGTGATGCATATTTTTAACTACAGAAAGTCGTTCTATACAAAGCAAATGAGAGTAAGACGTGTACAAACCTGCTTTGAGTGGCACAACACGAGGCTGGTTGCAACCTTCGCCCAGCAGTTGAAGATGTTGCTCGTTCTCTTCTTTTATTCCACAAAGTTCCTCTTTGTACTTGGGTGTCGTTCTTTCACACATTTTCAAACGTCAATCTCAACAAATCCGCACTTGATCTCTGCTTGGCGATGAGTCATGTGCCTCTTTTCGTGAGCAGCTAGCTAGCTAACAAGCAGCTAAGCTAACAAGCTAAGCTAACTACACCGAAGAGCATCAATCCGCGAAGATGAGGTTTTCGGGACACAAAGACTTAATGAATTATGTCGTAGTCCTTTAGAGTAGCACTGGACATCATGTGAGAAAATTACAGTCAGTTCCACACTAAATCAGAAGAATTTAGCGGTGAGTGTTTTTGTTCCGGTGTGGACGGGTCGGTGGATGTGGTCGAGGTCCTTCGGAAGCTGCGCGCTTGTTTATGACGTCATCCTTTAAGCGCGTATTTTTCAAATATATTTATAATATTATGTATATTTCTTTGCCTCTGTGTTTTGTTTATATTTTAATATATATTTTATATAACATTTTAATCGGTTAACAAAATAACTAAATAAACGCCACATTGGCGAGTCAGCTCCTATGTCACTTCCGCCGAAGCCCCGAGAAGCCGCCGCTGCTCCAGCAGTGGGACGTTTACGTTTCTCCTACCGAACTTGCAACAATGCTGTGGTTCACTCGGGCTGCAAGATTGTATGAATATAATGTCTGCATTTACTAGCAGTGCTTCTCAATTATTTCACGCCCGCCCCTACCAAGAAGAAAAAGATTCGCGCCCCCCACCACCATTTTTTTTCTGTCTTTGTAGATTGATATTAGATTGTCAATAAAATATCCCTTAACTAACCTAAATTGATAAGAAATATAATTTTGAGAACTATTACAGTGAGGATCTCGAAACTGTATTCTGTTGTGCAAATATTGATGAGATGACAAATATTTGTCATGTTATTGTTGGAGTTGGGTCACCGTGGAAATGAGAACTAGTTACTAAATCATCCTTTAAAAGCCAAACTTCCTCCAATGCGTGTTCGTTTTTTTGTGCTCAAGAAGAAAAGGGTCAAATAAAGACTCAACAACTGATTAGAGGTCCGATATTTAGTTTCTTCAATTTCTGGAGTTCAGGAAATACTACAAAGACAGGTATCTGGGCAGCTTTTTCTTAATCTCACGAGAAACTGCACTCGGGCGAGCACAGTCGAAAAATGCGCGCCATCTTTCAGCCCAGCTTCAGTTTTTAGAGGAGTTTTATATGTCAAGGGTAATGTAGGTTGAATCGGTTGTCCTCACTCCCTCCCACGGCACGGGTCCACGTCCAAGGGAAGGTCCTCCCCAGGTTAGTCATCGTCTGGATAGTTGATTCCCGTCTGGTCCCCAAGACTGGAACGCCAAGGCTGGCCTTCTCCGGCGGGCAGTCTCTCCGTCTCTCCAGCTGTCATTGCTCTGTAATCTTGTCGGTGTGCACGTGTGCGTGTGTATGTGCACGTGTTTGTGCAAGTGTAAGTCCGTGTCTGTGTGTATGCATGCGTATGTGCATGTGGTCCGATCTCCAATTGTTATGTCTTTCAGGATGTGTTTTTTGCGATGGCTTCTATGTGACACCTCCAGTGCCAAATTTGGTATGTTTGCATCTCTACAGCCAATGTGGAGAATGTGCTTTGTCGTATTTGTCCATGAAGTGCTGTGAATGTGAGGGCAGCTCATGGAAATGCTATGTGTGCAAATTTGTTCTCACTACCCAAAATTTCAATAAAGTTCACACATTTCAACTAAGTACTATAAATTTAGCATCTGAGAAAAATATAATAAATCAGAAAACATCAGGACTACAATCCCAGTTATTCTTGTGACCCGTGCTTCTAGTTCCATTTGATAAATGCTTTTTGTTTCATCAATGTTTAACATATTCCGTAAATATGAACCTGCTAAATTAAATAATTGACCTTCTGTCCTGTAAGTGTTTAAAATAATGCCAGCGATCATAATACAATCCTTCATTTACCATTACAGCACTTTTATCATTGCAGTATTTTCTATCATTGCAGCATTTTATTAATTTTCCCTCTGTACCATAGACAGACATTCGGAGTGTTTCCTTCCACTTGTGTATGTTGTGGGATGTAAGTGTGTACATACACATGGGGATTTGTGTATTTACGTATATACAGTGTATATTTGCATGCTTTTTCTGAATGTCTGCTGCTAATGTCATACATTAACGGCTACATTGCACCACCGCCTCTGTGTGACCCATATCTTTGCCGTCGTAACACTGCAAATTTACATTTACCCATTGTGGGACTATTGAAGGACATCTTTATCTTTATCTTTAAAAACCTTGTGTTGGTGCTTGCTAAATAATTTTCCATAAGATTAAGATTGAACAAAATGGTGAAACAAAAATTTAAAAATTAAATACTGTAACGATTAAACATTGAATACTAAATTATTCCTAAAACAGTTCAATGAATCTTGAAATTAATAGTGAATTATTATAGTTTAATGAATACTAAAACAAATAATGAAACATTAAAGTACTAAAATAAATATTGAAATCATTTTCGAACACAATAACAGTTAAGTAATAAAAGAGTGACATATTTTAATTTAAAATTCGCAACCACATCACAACCTGGTGAAAAACCCTGGAAAAAGGCAAGGGTGCAAATATGTTGACATAAAGTATCACTTTATCATGTCAACTGTTAATAATAGGGAAATAGATTTGGAATACTATCCAACCAACAACATGGTGTCAGATGTATAAACAAAACCAGCAACAAAAGTAAAATTCAATACATCTCTCAAGTTCATATTTGGGAACTAAAATGTTTCTTCATGTGCATCTTGGGTTTTTCTCTATGTTTAGAAGAAGATAACGATGATTTGCATCGCAAATGGTGACATCTGTCGGTGAGTTGGTGACAGTGCTCCACAGAGCCAACAGCCAATCATATCACAGCGGGGTGTGGCCTGTTCTTCCACTTTCGTGACGAACAGGAAATCCTTTCAGTGGGACTTTGAAAAACGATGCCATCTTTCTTTCATCTCATCGAACAAAGAGAAGCACACGTGTTATCGCCAAGCAGAGATCAAGTGCGGATTTGTTGAGATTGGCGTTTGAAAATGTGTGAAAGAACGACACCCAAGTACAAAGAGGAACTTTGTGGAATAAAAGAAGAGAACGAGCAACATCTTCAACTGCTGGACGAAGTTTGCAACCAGCCTCGTGTTGTGCCACTCAAAGCAGGTTTGTACACGTTTTACTCTCATTTGCGTTGTAAAGAACGACTTTCTATCGTTAAAAATGTGCATCACAACATTAAGTTGTTTGGGGAAATGCGTTCAAGGTTATTGCCGCTTTATTTTTAAATATTGCCGTTTACTTGCAGGTCTGCTGAACATTTGTTTTTGCCAAATGAAATCAGTGCAGAAAATATATGCCAAAGAATAACCAATAGTGGGGGGTGAACTCCATGTTTTTTTTTTATAAAATTTGAACTGATTATTTAACATTTTACGTTTTCTGGTATTTATATCTTGTTCAAGCAATTCCTTCCGGAAGGAATTATGCCGGACTCTAAAAAATGTGCACACTGCGGCGAAAACATCAATGGCGGTTGATCAATTTTAGTGGATAAAACACAAAATATTAAGTTTTTAAAAAAAATCAAGCACGTAATGGTCTTATTTATTTTTGTACTGGCTTCGTCGGGTGAGAGTCAATGAACCTCCGGTGGCCCTGCACTGTTTTGTGCATATGTGTGTAGTTTCACCCCATCCAAACATTTAAAATACATTTAATGCATCCATCCAGGGTTGCACGGATCTCATCAGTGATCAAGCGCATGCTGCAAGGAATGCATCTGCATCTTTGGCTTACTATGGGCTTAAAAAGGGAGTACGCCACAACCCCCTTTTCTACCAACAAGTCCAGGAACATTTAGTTCCTGGTAATAAAGTTCCTGTGGCCCAGGTGGTTTGCATCTCCCCCGCAACTCATAGTTCCTGGTAATTTATGCAAATGACAATGTTGTGTTACTTTGTTACTCATTACTGACACTCTATGGCTGTTAAGCATCATTGCAGTTCCAAAATAATTCAGTGAACTCTTAAAATATTATGGTGTATCTTAGTCGAATTTGAATACATATTGGATAACTTTAAAATATACAGTCATTATTCAAATATGTCAACATGAAAGTCAGAGTGAAAGTGTTGTTGCTTAATGCTTATGTGTAGGGATTTTGACTCTTCAAACATAATGTTGTTTTAAAATTTATTTAAAAACAGAAATTTTATCAAAATAAAAAGGCTAATGTCGGAACTTACTCGCAGGATAAATGTCATTTTGGGTAAAAAAAAAAAACCCAAACGTAAATCATACAATAAATAGTGACTCTGATTCCAGGGCCCCTTTAATTCTTTTAGGCATCCAGATTATAATGGAAGCAAAAAAATACCCACGATGAAACTTTCTCGAAATGCAAAAAGAAATACTTGTAAACATTTTTCACTTGAATGATTTCTATTCTATCAATGACATTATGTTGCGGTGGCCCCCATTAATAAGTTAGGGTCCCACAACAGGTGTTCCATCAGACGCACACAAGAGCCTGTGTGTGCTAACTTCAGCTCGCTTCCAGAAACGTCTGTGACCATGTCCGGAATGAAATTGGGCATCAGCCGCAACGTGCTTCCGTTTTAAATGCTCGTTTATCACTGTTGTTGTGCTGCTAAAGTGAGGTTTACATCGTAGGACGTAATTTTGTGAAATGCCCCCATGGTCCGGTCCAAATCGGGGTCGCACGCATTGATTGGTGTTCGGCAGGCACAAGTCAAGATAGCGCTGTAGAAAATAAGACAAAGTCGCCGCATGTGGTTTGACTTGACCAAACCAAATTTGTCTTTTTGTGTCCTGCAGACGTCAGACAAAATGATCTCTGTTCTGTGAAAGAGGACCCAGACTTGACTCACATCAAAAAGGAGGAGGACGAGGAGGAGATCAACAAGTCACCAGTGAACGTTGTCCCTATAAAGACTGAAGATGAAAACAAGGATGAGAGTGAGGACAAGAGAGGGGCGGAGCCTACAAGCAGCAGCTCAAGTCATCACGTGGCAACAGAAGATGATGAAGACCACTGGGGACCATCACAAGCACATAATGAGGACACATTATCAGACGCTCATCACGATGATGATGATGATGATGATAATGAGCAAACTAAAGGTGAAAGGGCATGTCACACTGACTCATTATCTTCAAAGTTGTCTTTAAAAGGGCACAGAAAAACACACAGTGGTGAAAAACCTTTTTCCTGCTCGGTTTGTGGCAAAAGCTTCTCTCGGAAGTCTCATTTAGTAAGGCACACAAGAACGCACAGTGTTGAAAAATCTTTTTCCTGCTCAGTTTGTGGAAAATGCTTCTCTCAAAAGGCAAATTTAATAGAACATGCAAGAACACACCGTGGAGAAAAACCTTTTTCTTGCTCAGTTTGTGGCAAAAGCTTTTCTTTTAAGCCAAATTTAAAAACACATACACGATTACACACTGGAGAAAAACCATTTTCATGCTCAGTTTGTGGAAAAAGCTTCTCTCAAAAGGCACATTTAACAAGCCATGCAAGAACACACAGTGGAGAAAAACCTTTTTCCTGCTCAGTTTGTGGCAAGAGTTTCTCTCGAAGGTCTCATTTAATAAATCACTCAAGAACACACAGTGGTGAAAAATCTTTTTCCTGCTCAGTTTGTGGCACAAGCTTTTCTTTTAAGTCAAATTTAAAAAGACATACACAATTACACACTGAAGAAAACCCTTTTTCATGCTCAGTTTGTGGAAAATGCTTCTTGAGAAAGGAAAGTTTAACAGAACACACAAGAAAACACAGTGGAGAAAACCCTTTTTCCTGCTCAGTTTGTGGCAAGAGTTGCTCGCGAAAGTCTGATTTAATAAGTCACACAAGAACACACACTGGAGAAAAACCTTTTTCTTGCTCAGTTTGTGGCAAAAGCTTTTCTTTTAAGCCAAATTTAAAAACACATACACGATTACACACTGGAGAAAAACCATTTTCATGCTCAGTTTGTGCCAAGGGGTTCTCTGTAAAGTCACATTTACAACGCCACACAAGAACACACAGAGGAGACAAGCCATTCAGTTGCAGCGTTTGTGCTAAAAAATTCTCCACTAAACAGCATGCGGAGAGTCACAATTGTGCTGGTGAGATAAGCAGCGATACTTGAAGCTTAAAAAAAGACAAAAAAACTGAAGGAACTGAGTCTTTGTGGTAAGATGTAAATGTGATTTTGAATAAAATATGAAATATTGAATTTTGCAAAGCTCTTTTATTGACATTAAGCCAATGTGATCATTGCCAGAAGAACCATTGTGTCTGAGTGATGATGATTTTTTTTTGTGTGTGTTTACATCAAACATGTAAAATAAATTAATTGCCTTTGCCTGGAATAGCATTTGTTAATGTTCTGCTTTTCAGTTGTCATTTTAATCGTACTTAATGGAAAAGGTGTGAGAAGAAACTGCTTATGAAATCGGTGCCTTCCACAATTATCAATAAAATCACTTGTTCCACTTGCTCAACTGGCCTTCATTACGCTGTGTGAAAAGGTGAAAAACAGAACTCGAAGTTGAACTATAAAAAGAACCAGAAAGAGAAACGCAAATAGTCTCAGTTTCTCTCAAAGGTTTTGGAATGTCAGGAGATGGTAACCTGATGGTGACTGGAGTCAGCGCTGGTTTTCTTGCTGTGTTTGGGTGGCTCGGGTATGAATGGTCTATTGAACATAACTCAAACTCTTCAAATATCCCCTTACATACATTTAATATTATGCTTTCTGAATAAATTTCTGCAAAATACACTTAATGGGTTGAGCTCTATCAAGTGTTTGGGGTTTGTTACTAATCAGAATCTCACTTTGGAAAAAAACTATTTTGTCAAATATACCAAATATTTTTTTTCATGCTGTATTATATTTTTTATACATTGGATTATTTAGATAGTGAAATAGGAAAATATTAAAATGTAAAATTGGAAACCACATACAGACTTAATTCAATTAACAAATATAGAAACATTTTATAAATATTGAACTAATTGAGAAGAGTCCTGATCTTGAAATAAATATTGAATTATAAAAAATACTTAAAAAATTAATTCAATAACCCGACCCTGGATGAGCGGCAGAAAATGGCTGGATGGATGGAATAATTTAAATTGCACACATTTTCAAAAGAACAAATATGTTCAGAAATATTCAAGTGTGAAATAAAAAGGTTTAAATTGTTGAGAATTTTACACACTAAAATAATTGAATAAGTATTGTATTATTACATAAGCAAGCTTAAATATACATTGAAATAAATAAAAAAAAAGTTGTGTATTTTTAAATGGCCTAATTTAGATATGGGATGTAATTCTCTTTATGAAACTATGAAGGGACTGGAGCTCACAGAAGTGACCAGTCTTGGTTCTGAAGTTCCGATGTAACCAGATACTGCCCTGAGAGAAAATAGGCCTGAGCATTGTTTATAGTGGGGGCAATTCTCTCGCCAGGTCAGTGACCTTCCAGGGTATGGAAGTAATTTAAGGTGGTCACTAGTAGACTGGTCGTATCAAAGGGGAGACGCATCTGATCTCCCTCTGTGGGACTTTTGGACGGAAATCCCGAAGACTAGCGTGATGGGAATGCATACGCAACAAGGGAAAATGAGATATTCATGTCCTATTTGGGCATTCCCTATAAGAAGGGAATGTCTGAGAGGGGGCTCACACGTTTTTGGGGAGACTTCTTTTGACATCAGCATGTGACGAGAATAAAATCTTTTTCGAACCAGTTCTTTTTCATCACCAATCCAGCCTTGCTCGGCTGCCTCTCCGGAAGGCAGCAAGGACCCACACTTCAAAGACAAAATATACGACATATTGAAAGAAAAATAATACTCAAATATTGAAATAAGTATAGAATTGAATGAATAAACAACAAAGAAATAAATACCTCCTGGAAAATATCCTTATTTATCAACATTTCTCAAAGCACAACATTTCGATCAGATTGAGTTCTTGCTTGCACATTCTTAAACAATCGTAAGTTTTTTACTTTTAATTTTTAAGTTACTTCAGTGCATTTCACACCTGTGCCTTCAGTGAAGTACTACTTTGTCCTACTTGAATGAATCCCCATTAAAATACCATAATTTATGACACCACGGCTGGACAAATAATATCCAGAAACACACTTACGCACCACTGAGTGAGTGTTGACGATATAGCTTCTCTTGAAAGGTCCGACTTGAAAATGTCCTTTCAAGTGTATCTGCAATAAAATCCACGCTTTTCCCTCCTTCGGCCATTGTGGTTAAAAAAAAGCAAGAATATATTTTAGATTTTCGAACGGCCGCCAATTACGACTGTGTTACGAGTGTGTTGATTCGGCATCGCGCTGCCCCCTCACGAGTGAGTATCCAATCACAAAACGCGTTCCTCACCCTCAGCAAAAGGCCAGCGAAAAGGCTCACTTTAACCAACTCGTGATCTGATTGGCTGTCGCAACCGTCTAACAAGGCCGTGAAATTGAAAACCGACAACAATCAGCCAATAAAAACAAAGGGATGTTGTCGGCTAAAAGTGACAGCAAAGGGAAGACAACACAAATTAACGTTCACAATTGTGCCAAGTGGACTGGAGTCAATCCTTTGGGACAAGACATCTGAAGAGCTTGGACTGGTAAAAGGAATTAACCAAATCAACAGCAAGGATGTCAATAAGAACAACAAAGTGTTGCAGAGTGAAGGTAGTAAGAGTATAGTGAACAAATACTTTTCTGTCTTCAAAGGACAAGGGACGCTACCTTACACTTACAAAATACAGCTCAAGGAAGATGCTAAACCTGTAGTACATGCCCCCAGAAGAGTTCCAGCCCCTCTCAAAGATAGATTAAAAATGGAACTGAGCAGAATGACACAAATAAGAGTCAGAGAGAAAGTGGAAGAACCCACCGACTGGGTAAATTCCATCACGTGTGTTAAAAAGAGGAACGTTTGCCTCGACCCCAAAGATCTGAATGAGAACATTAAAAGAGAACATTATCAGATTCCCAAGCGTGAAGAAATCCTGAGTGACATGGCAGGTGCTAAGTACTTCAGCAAATGAGATGCATCGCATGGATTTTGGCAGCTGAAGCTGGACACCGAAAGCAGCAGGTACACCACCTTCAACACACCATTTGGGCGTTTCTGTTTTCTGAGACTGCCATTTGGCATAAAGTCTGCGCCTGAGATCTTTCACAGAGCTATGGAGTCAATCATAGAAGGTCTGGAAGGAACCCGTGTGTACATTGATGATTTGGTTGTTTGGGGAAACACGGAACAAGAACACAATGAAAGACTTGAGGAACTGCTACAAAGAGTTCAAATGAATGGACTTAAACTAAAACGAGAGAAATGTCTGTTTGGAGTTACAGAATTGACATTCTTGGGAGACAAGCTCACAGCAGATGGAGTGGTGCCTGACAGAACCAAAGTGCAAGCAATACTGGACATGCCAGCTCCAACTGAGAAAAAAGGACTTCTGCGAGCAATGGGGATGATAAACTTCCGGGGCAAGTTCATTCCAAACCTCTCTTCAAGGACAAAGTCCCTAAGTTTGCTGCTGCATCACAACGTAGTCTTTGAGTGGACAACAAAACATGACAAAAAATGGCAAGATCTAAAGAGAACTGTGACAGCTGAGCCAGTCCTTGCCTACTTTGATCCATCAAAACCAACCAAAATTTCCACTGAAGCGTCGAAAGATGGGCTAGGTGCCGTACTGCTGCAAAAGGCGAGAGACACATGGCAACCTGTAGCCTATGCATCCAGGTCAATGTCAGAGACTGAAAAACGCTCTGCTCAGATAGAAAAGGAGTCACTGGGTCTAGTGTTTGGATGTGGCAAATTTCACACGTATGTTTATGGACTGCCCACGTTCATAGCAGAGACTGATCATAAGCCACTGATTTCAATTAGGAAGAAAAATCTCAATGACATGACGCCCAGAATTCAACGCATGATGATGACGTTGCAGCGCTATGATTTTGAGCTAATATACACGCCTGGAAAATACATAGTGCTTGCTGATGCGTTATCCCGAGCGCCGCACCCTAACAGTGACATCAAGGACTGCGTTACGGCGGAGGAGGCTGAGGCTCACATCATCACTTCAAGCCCTTTTTCCGACAGGCAAATGGGCAGGCTGAGAAGGGAGTGCAAATCATCAAGAGACTGCTAAGGAAGGCCAAGGATGATGCATCTGATCCTTACCTTGCCCTATTGAGTTACAGAGCTGCACATCTGGAGTGGGGAGCTTCTTCGCCTGCTGACCTACTCATGTGCCGTAAGCTTCGCACCACAAATACCACAAGGACATGTGTAACCCTGGTTAACATAGCCTCATAAAATAAGAGCTTGTTATTAAAACAGTCATTAACAAAATATTCATTGTAGATGCGGAAAAATGATCAACATGACATAGAAATATATTAAAAGGTTAAACACTGGTAAATTCATTGTTTAATTAGTGTTTTTGTAATTCTTCAAAATGATTCCGCGCTAAGTGAATGCTTTTATTTTGAAAGGCACGTAGCGACATAATGCCGTTAGTCACGTGACTAGAAATGCGCACTTTATTTTATTCTTCTCATACTTGATAAAGAAGCTGAAGGAGAACTACGGTTAAACGAAAGAGAGACCGAGCTATTCAATGTTATTTTTGTATGTTGAAGGAGTCGTTTTTGAGTTTTCCAACCTGTCCTTCAATTGGTGATGCACTAATTACTGAACGGGTCTTGGTGAGTTTCAGACTTTTATTGTATTTTATTTCATGCAATGAACATTTTACAGTTGTATTGGTCAAATGGAAAAAAAGAAAAGAAACCTTTCAATGTAAATGTATATTGTTTTATTTTAAGTAATGGCTGTAAAAGGTGAATTGATGCTTAATTGAATGCTAGTTGTAGTTTCCCTGCAATGTTTTCCATTCTTCACCGGCCACCTCCATTATTTAAACTGCGTCATTGTGTGAGCATCGATTTCATTCGACGAAAAAACGAGTTTAATTTGCATTTGATGCCACCTGATGTAATATTTAGGTTTTGTATAAGTATTATTTTGTTGTTATGATAGGCCATTAAAGTTTGGTTCAGAAACTTCTGAGCTAAATGACGGAGCTGAACTCTTGAACGAGACACAAGATGGCGAGCCACCCACGAGCCCCTTGAGCTGTTTCTCACGCAGGAGCGGAGAGCAGTTACTGGACGTTGTGTTGATTCATCAACCTGGTAGGATTAATCCGTTTTCTACTCTGCTACACTGCAGTGGATTCCCGGAACACAGGATTGACTATTCAGGACAACTAGAGGAACACAAATATTCAAACAAGACACTTGGACATTGGGATCGATTCAGTCTTTTGCTGAATTGTTTTTGAGTTTTGTACATTGTGTCACATTTATTTTTGTAAACCATGCATGATAATGCTGTAACGGTATTATTGAAATGTTGACTGTGTGAACCACATCCAGTGAAATGGTTGAAAATTGAAGTTAGACTTAACTGATCAAACAAAATACTTACTTCTTACTGAACTTTATTCAACAAAGTGAGGTAAGGTAATTGAGTATAGATTAGGTAAGATTTGAACATAAAATTAGACTTTATTAAACAACAACCCGGGTTGAAATTATATTTTCCAAACTAAATAATAGTTGAACAGAAAAGGATATTGATAAAGAAAAATTCACTTGAAAGAAAGGGGAAACCCTTTTTCCTTTGGGTCAACTGTGTGTAAATTGTATGTCAATTGTGTGTAATTGTATGTCATTTCTATGTCTACAACTGTTATTTACTAAATTACGCCGGCAGTTCTAACTTATTCTATTGTCTGTGGTCCTTTATTTGGTTGTTAATATTATCTATATCTATATCTTAATAGTCGAACCTAGTACTGGTCTATAATTAACTGTAATCACTCTAGAGGTGTTACACATGACAACAACATTTGGATTGAAAATAAGAGAATGCTCAAACTCAAACAGAAAATTGCATATGACAGAGCTACAAAACATCTGGAACCTCTTTCTGAGAAAGACACTGCAAGGATCGAGGGACCTAATTGTTGGGACAGAAAAGTGACTGTCCTTATCGAAGCTGGACCGAGATCTTACATTGTGGAAACAAAGGATGGACAAAGAGTGAGGAGGAACAGGAGGAGTCTTCTGAAGGTTCCCGAGGACTGTAAGAAATCTTCTGATGCGGCTGAGGCTGCAAAGCAGGCGGATACATCGAAGGAGCACAGACCTCAACCACCAGCAATTTCTGGGAGTACTGAACCTCTTCGAAGATCAACAAGAGTTAGACGACAACCGGACAGGCTGATTGAAAATGTTTAATGTTGTGTGATTGTTGCTAAAATTGTTGTAGAGCTGCTTGTTGTCAGAAAAAACAAATGGGTAGATATTGAAAAGAAGTGAAAATAATTGCGAACAAAACAAAATTATAATAATAATTATAAAATAAAAAAGGTTTATTAAAAAAAGGCATAGGCATTGTTTAACGTTTGAAAGGGAGATGTAATGATAGCAGTTATATCATTGGCCACTAGTTGGCAGTATTGCCTGATGTGTGTGTGGTTACCAGACGAACTCGTGTGTCCGCACATAGACGAGAATGCAAGTCAATAAATAAAGAGACACAAGCCTGCAGCATCACTGTACCAGCGTGACTTCTTAAGATAGAAGACGGAACATTACAGTAACCATTAAAAAAAAACGTATAGTAACCATAAAATTGTTTTTTAAAAAAACGTATCGTAAACATACTAAAGCTGTTGCTTTATGTTATTTACAAACAATTTTTGTTTAAAATCCCCCTGGCTCTTCTTTTTGTCTTTTCTATATTATGTACGTATTAATAGCTGTGTTTGGTTTGCAAATGTCAATAAAGTTTATACAAAAAACTATGAGTAAATATTTATCATCTCATCAATATTTGCAAAACAGAGTACCGACTTTCGAGATCCTCACAATAATAGTTCTCAAAATTATATTTCTTATCAATTTAGCTTAGTTTATGGATATTTTATTGACAATCTAACATCAATATACAAAGACAGAAAAAAATTGGTGGTGGTGGGGCGCGAATCTTTTTCTTCTTGGAAGGGGCGGGCGTGAAATAATTGAGAGGCACTGCTAGTATATGCAGACATCATATTCATACAATCTTGCAGCCCGAGTGAACCACAGCATTGTTGCTTCGTTCGGTAGGAGAAACGTAAACGTCCCACTGCTGTTGCAGCAGCGGCTTCTCGAGGCATCGGCGGAAGTGACGTACGAGCCGACTCGCCAATGTGGCGTTAATTTAGTTATTTTGTTATTTTTTTTTATCAACCGATTTAAAATATGATATAAAATATATTTTGAAATAGAACAGCCAGGGGTAAAAACAAACACAGAGGCAAAGAAATATATTTGAAAAATACGTGCTTAAAGCATGACGTCATTAGCAAGCGCGCAGCTTCCGAAGGACCTCGACCACATCCACCGACCCGTCCACACCGGAACAAAAACAACCACCGCTAAATTCTTCTGATTTAGTGTGGAACTGACTGTAATTTTCTCACAGAATGTCCAGTGCTACTCTAAAGTACCACGACATAATTCATTAAGTCTTTGTGTGCCGATAACCTCATCTTCGCGCGTTGATGCTTTTCGGCGTAGTTCGCTTAGCTTGTTAGCTAGCTAGCCGCTAACGAAAAGAGGCACATGACTCATCGCCAAGCAGAGATCAAGGGCGGATTTTTTGGAATTATCATTTGAAAATGTGTGAAAGAACAACACCCAAGAACAAAGAGGAACTTTGTGGAATAAAAGAAGAGAACGAGCAACATCTTTTCCTTCTGGGCGAAGGTTGCGAGCAGCCTCGTGTTGTGCTACACAAAGCAGGTTTGTACACGTTTTACTCTCATTTGCTTTGTAAAGAATGACTTTCTATCGTTAAAAATATGCATCACAACATTAAGTTGTTTGGGGAAAGTCAGAGTGAAAGTGTTGTTGCTTAATTTATGTGTAGGGATTTTGATTCTTCACACGTAATTTTGTTTTAAAATTTATTTAGAAACAAAAATTTTATAAAAAAAAAAAAAAAAAAGGGGGGAATGTTGGAACGTACTAGCAGGCTAAATGTCAGTTTGGGAAAAAAAACAAACAAAAAACAAACATAAATCATGCAATAAATAGCGACTATGATGCCAGGGCCTAGGGCTGGGCGATAAACCGAAAATTTACCGTTACCGAAATTTATTACTATGACCGAAATCATTTTGCCCATGTCGGTAAATTCGGTGTTTAAAAAAAAAGAAAAGCCTTTTCTGTCTGCGGCATTGTTCATGCCCCTTTAAAACCGCTACAGCGCCTCTAGTCACGTGACTCCACCCGCCTGATCGAGAAAGAAAACAGACGTCGCTGTCGAAGCTGGCGAATCACATCCAGAAGCTTTTTCACCACCCACAACACAACCATGCTGTGCTGAAAGTTCAAAGTGAGAAGCAAGGTTCGACAAGTGACAACAGCCCGTTAACGGAGGCAACACCATACGAGAGAACGTCTCAGAGGAGGACGCAATAGCCTAGCACATAGCTAAAGATAAAGCTCCTCTAGTTCCAGTGGCGCGCACAGGATTTAAACGCTCCATGGAAGCCATATTTCCCGATATGGACAACATCGGGCCGGAAGCTTAGACATGTCAAGCATTTTGCATCTACATCCGACTTGTGGTCGGGTCGCAACATGGATCCCTGATTGAGCCTAACTGTGCATTACATAGATGACAAGTGGCGACTGCGCACCAGAGTACTCGAGACGGCACATTTTCCCCGATGATGCACACTTGTTTATTTGTCTTGCATTGACATTTTCTTTCATTTTATTTACCATTTTTTTGTTTGGCATTATTTGCACCATGACAGCATCTTGGCGCAAGGTATTTGCAGAAAAAGATTTTGCAAGAGGTACCCTTTTTCTTTGTGACATTGTTCAAGTCATGCAAAGCAAGCTATTTCGAATGTTTATACAAATGATTTTTGGACTTTTGTTTTTCATTGAAAGTAATGTGTACCAGTTGGTCAATAAAAAAGACAGTCAGTACGCATTTCCTGCATTTATTTTGATTTTAGCCCACTGGAAATTTATCGTGCATTTATCGTTATCGAGGTAAAATTGCTCAATTAATCGCGATATGGTTTTGAGGTCACATCGCCCAGCCCTACCAGGGCCCCTTTAATTCTTTTAGGCATACAGATTAGAATGGAAGCAAAAAGTACCCACGATGAAACTATCTCTAAATGCAAAATGAAAAACTTGTAAACATATTTCACTTGCAAAATGAAAAACTTGTAAACATATTTAACTTGAAGGATTCCTATTTTATCGATGTCATTATGTTGCGATGGCCCCCAGTGGTCTGCATCAATATGTTGGGGTCCCACAACAGGTGTTCCATCACACCCACACAATAGCCTGTGTGTGCTAACTTAAGCTCGCTTCCAGAAACGTCTGTGACTAATTCAGGAATTAAATCGGGCATCAGCCGCAACATGCTTCCTTTTTAAATGCTCGTTTATCACTGTTGTGCTGCTAAAGGGAGGTTTACATGGTTGGACGTAACTTTGTGAAATGCACCCATGGTCCGGTCCAAATCGGGGTCGCACGCATTGCTCCGTGTGCGGCAGGCACAAGTCAAGGTAGCACGGTAGAAACAATATAAGACAAAGTCGACGTTTGACTTGACCAAACCAAATGTGTGTGTCTTATTGTGCCCGACAGAGGTCAGTAAAAACGATCTCCGTTTTGTGAAAGAGGAGCCAGACTTGAGTCACATCAAAAAGGAGGAGGAGGAGGAGGAGATCAACAAGTTACCAGTGAACGTAGTCCCTATAAAGACTGAAGATGAAAACAAGGATGAGGGTGAGGACAAGAGAGGGGCGGAGCCTCCAAGCAGCAGTTCAAGTCATCACGTGAAAACAAAAGGTGATGAAGACCACTGGGGGCCATCACAAGCACACAGTGAGGACACATTATCAGACGCTCATGACAATGATGATGATAATGGGCAAGAAAACCCCTTTTCTTGCTCAGTTTGTGGTAAAAGCTTCTCTCAAAATTCAAGTTTAACAATCCACACAAGAATGCACATTGGAATGCATCTGCATCTTTGGCTTACAATGGGCTTAAAAAGGGAGAACGTCACAACCCCCTTTTCTACAAACAAGTCCAGGAACATTTAGTTCCTGGTAATAAAGTTCCTGTGGCCCAGGTGGTTTGCATCTCCCCCACAACTCCTAGTTCCTGGTAATTTATCCAAATGACAATGATGATGTATCAGTGGGAGGTCTTGTGTTACTTTGTTACTCATTACTTACACCCTATGGCTGTTAAGCATCATTGCAGTTCCAAAATAATTCAGTGAACTCTAAAAAAATATTTTGGTGTATATTAGTTGAATTAGAATACATATTCCAGAAACGTCTGTGACTATGTCAGGAATGAAATCGGGCATCAGCCGCAACGTGCTTCCTTTTTAAATGCTCGTTTATCACTGTTGTGCTGCTAAAGGGAGGTTTACATTGTAGGACGTAATTTTGTGAAATGCCCCCATAGTCGGGTCCAAGTTCAGGTCGCACGCATTGCTCCGTATGCGGCAGGCACAAGTCAAGATAGCACGGTAGAAAATAAGACAAAGTCGCCGCCTGAGGTTTGACTTGACCAAACCAAATTTGTCTTTCTCCAGACGTCAGTGAAAACGGTCTCCGTTCTGTGAAAGAGGAGCCAGACTTGACTCACATCAAAAAGGAGGAGGAGGAGGAGGAGGAGGAGATCAACAAGTCACCAGTGAACGTTCTCCCTATAAAGACTGAAGATGAAAACAAGAATGAGAGTGAGGACAACAGAGGGGCGGAGCCTACAAGCAGCAGCTCAAGTCATCACGTGACAACAGAAGGTGATGAAGACCACTGGGGGCCATCACAAGCACATAATGAGGACACATTATCAGACGCTCATGACGATGATGATACTAATGATGATGATGATGATGATGATGGGCAAGCCAAAGGTGAAAGGGCATGTCACACTGACTCATTCACTTCAAAGCTGTCTTTAAAAGGGCACAGAAAAACACACAGTGGTGAAAAACCTTTTTCTTGCTCAGTTTGTGGAAAATGCTTCTCTCAAAAGGCAAATTTAACAGAGCACGCAAGAACACACACTGGAGAAAAACCTTTTACTTGCTCAGTTTGTGGTAAAAGCTTCTCTCAAAATTCAAGTTTAACAATCCACACAAGAACGCACAGTGGAGAAAAACCTTTTTCCTGCTCAGTTTGTGGTAGACGCTTCTCTGAAAAGTCAAATTTAACTTGTCACACAAGAACACACACTGGAGAAAACTCTTTTTCTTGCTCAGTTTGTGGTAAAAGTCTCTCTCAAAATTCAAGTTTAACAATCCACACAAGAATGCACAGTGGAGAAAAACCATTTTCCTGCTCAGTTTGTGGAAGACGCTTCTCTGTAAAGTCAAATTTAACTTGTCACACAAGAACACACACTGGAGAAAAACCTTTTTCTTGCTCGGTTTGTGGCAAGAGTTTCTCCCAACTCAGTTTGTGGCAAAAGCTTCTCTGGAAAGTCTAATTTAAGAAAACACACAGCAACACATAGTGGAGAAAAACCTTTTTCTTGCTCAGTTTGTGGCAAAAGCTTCTCTTTTAAGTCAAATTTAACAAGTCACACAAGAATACATAGTGGAGAAAACCCTTTTTCTTGCTCAGTTTGTGGAAAATGCTTCTCTCAAAAGGCAAATTTAACAGAACACGCAAGAACACACACTGGAGAAAAACCTTTTACTTGCTCAGTTTGTGGTAAAAGCTTCTCTCAAAATTCAAGTTTAACAATCCACACAAGAACGCACAGTGGAGAAAAACCTTTTTCCTGCTCAGTTTGTGGTAGACGCTTCTCTGAAAAGTCAAATTTAACTTGTCACACAAGAACACACACTGGAGAAAACTCTTTTTCTTGCTCAGTTTGTGGTAAAAGTTTCTCTAAAAATTCGAGTTTAACAATCCACACAAGAATGCACAGTGGAGAAAAACCATTTTCCTGCTCAGTTTGTGGAAGACGCTTCTCTGTAAAGTCAAATTTAACTTGTCACACAAGAACACACACTGGAGAAAAACCTTTTTCTTGCTCGGTTTGTGGCAAGAGTTTCTCCCAAAATTCTCATTTAACAATCCACACAACAACACACACTGGAGAAAACCCTTTTTCCTGCTCAGTTTGTGGCAAAAGCTTCTCTGGAAAGTCTAATTTAAGAAAACACACAGCAACACATAGTGGAGAAAAACCTTTTTCTTGCTCAGTTTGTGGCAAAAGCTTCTCTTTTAAGTCAAATTTAACAAGTCACACAAGAATACATAGTGGAGAAAACCCTTTTTCTTGCTCAGTTTGTGGAAAATGCTTCTCTCAAAAGGCAAATTTAACAGAACACGCAAGAACACACACTGGAGAAAAACCTTTTACTTGCTCAGTTTGTGGTAAAAGCTTCTCTCAAAATTCAAGTTTAACAATCCACACAAGAACGCACAGTGGAGAAAAACCTTTTTCCTGCTCAGTTTGTGGTAGACGCTTCTCTGAAAAGTCAAATTTAACTTGTCACACAAGAACACACACTGGAGAAAACCCTTTTTCTTGCTCAGTTTGTGGTAAAAGCTTCTCTAAAAATTCAAGTTTAACAATCCACACAAGAACGCACAGTGGAGAAAAACCTTTTTCCTGCTCAGTTTGTGGAAGACGCTTCTCTGTAAAGTCAAATTTAACTTGTCACACAAGAACACACACTGGAGAAAAACCTTTTTCTTGCTCAGTTTGTGGCAAGAGTTTCTCCCAAAATTCTCATTTAACAATCCACACAACAACACACACTGGAGAAAACCCTTTTTCCTGCTCAGTTTGTGGCAAAGGCTTCTCTGTGAGGTCAAGTTTACGAAGCCACACAAGAACACACAATGGAGACAAGCCATTCAGTTGCAGCGTTTGTTCTAAAACATTTGCCACGAAACCGGAAGCTGAGAGACACGATTGTGCTGGCGAGAATTGCTGCGATCCTTGAAGCTTAAAAAAAGACAAAAAAAACTGAAGGAACTGACTCTTTGTGGTAAGATGTAAATTTTGATTTTGAATAAAATATGAAAAATTGAATTTTTCAAAGCTCTTTTATTGACTTAATGCCAATGTGATCAGTGCCAGAAGAACCATTGTGTCTGAGTGATGATGATCGTTTTTTTTTGTTTTCATATCAAACATTATAAATGAAATTAATTGCCTTTGCCTAGAACAACATTTGTTAACGTTATGCTTTTCAGTTGTCTTTTTAATCGTACTTAATGGAAAAGGTGTGAGAAGAAACGGTGCTTATGAAATCGGTGCCTTCCACAGACCTGCGTGAAGTTGGCCCCCCATTTGTTGCAAAAATAGGTGGAAATAGTTTGTTTCGTTTGTGCTGCGTTTGTGCCCGTTTGTGCTGTTAAAATTTTCGTTTGTGCTGCTTCGGTTCGAAAGATATTACACTTTGTTTTATTTCGAGTGTGACGTCACCCAGCCCCCCATTTTCATCCGATTGACTTGGGAATGGTGCCATTCGTTTGTGCTACGTTTGTGCCCGTTTGTGCTGTTAAAATTTTCGTTTGTGCTGCTCCGGTTCGAAAGATATTACACGTTTTAATTCACGCGGTGACGTCACAAACAGGAACACGCCAGCGTCAGTTTGTTTTGTTTTGCTGTCGAACAAGGAGCTCTGTATCGCGCTACCGCGTTCAGTCAATCACTTGAATCACTCGTATTTGTTATTAATTCCAGGTTATAAACTAGTTCCTGGAATGAACTGATGTTTTGTATGTTTTTGCGCATTTTACATTCTTCATGATCCTGGAAAGCAACTGTTGCCGGACGAACTTCAGGTAAACATGTCACACTCACTGTTGTAGCTTTTTTGCTAGCATACAGTAATCTTAAAACCTTCCTGTTTTCACTGCTGTAAATTACTTTAAATTCGGTCTTATTTCTTTTAATAGTGTTGTTCTACTGCTCATTCATTTATTTCATCAGTAGTCATTAAAGCTATGTGATTATTTCTTAAAATTATAGTAGACGTGAGGCTGAAACATATCCGTTGAACTTTTTGAAATAAAAACAACTTAAAGACACCCCTCGATGAAGCATTCCCTCATTTGAGAACAACTGAATTAATATAAAAACAGTCCGTGTGTAATTGATGAGAGCCTGCAGAGAAACCTTGGGTGAAACGATAGCTTTATGTGTAAAGA
This sequence comes from Idiotropiscis lumnitzeri, assembly GCF_059441095.1. NCBI lineage: Eukaryota > Metazoa > Chordata > Actinopteri > Syngnathiformes > Syngnathidae > Idiotropiscis > Idiotropiscis lumnitzeri. The sequence continues at coordinate 11,380,711 of NC_142392.1, forward strand.
AAACAGCAACAAACAAAACCCCAAACTATTTACATTTCAACAATTAAGCAATCACTGCTTTGTGAAGCTCTTTGTCTTTTCTGATGCTGCTTTCACTCTACTTTCCAGGTCATTGTGCATCTCCCAGTCAAAAGCAGCCCTCCTGCAATATGCCACATAATGTCCTAGAGAATCCTCTTCGAGATGATATGACTGCTCTAAAAGTAAACTGTCAGCATCAGACTTCTGGGAATTTCCAGCAGGGCAACTTCTGTTCAACTCATACCTAGGTCGGTGTCAATCCACTAAGCCTCTCCATTTCTCAACTTCAGTAGTATGAATACTGTAGCAACATCAGACTCATCACAGAGGTCAACATAATTTTTTAATATATTTTTTCCTCAGTATGAGAAGTAGTAGAGGCATCGTCAGGTCTTAAGACATAACCTACATCAGCTTTTTTGTTTTGCAGCAGAATTCCACGTTTCCCTCAATGAAGGCATGATGATGAGCAACGAAACGGTCAACACGATTGAGAAGGCTTTCATGCTTGAAAAGCCCATTTTTTATGTTTTTGAACTCTGCTTCAACAGCTGCCGAACTTGCAGTGATGCTGGTACTCCGGAAGAGAGGGACCATTACTCCTGTCCAGAGTGGTAAGTAACTTCCCAGTCTGATGATGTGGGGAATAATCTCAGGGAGGAAGTGGATGTTATCCCTGTCCCCCTCAGCCATGGCAAGTGACCTGATCTCCTCACATATTTCTGTCACCCACTGTCGAGCATTAGTGTGGATCTGTTGATGCGCCTCGACGGGTTCCTGTGCCTGAACCTCTGTGTCTGGCATGCTGATACAGTCTTCTTGTGCTATTTGTGTTTTCAGGTATTTCTTGCACTTTTCTGATGGGAGAGGGGTTCCAGAAACGTCTGTGACTATGTCAGGAATGAAATCGGGCATCAGCCGCAACGTGCTTCCTTTTTAAATGCTCGTTTATCACAGTTGTGCGGCTAAAAGGAGGTTTACATCGTAGGACGTAATTTTGTGAAATGCCCCCATGGTCCGGTCCAAGTTGGGGTCGCACGCATTGCTCCGTGTGCGGCAGGCACAAGTCAAGGTAGCACGGTAGAAACAATATAAAACAAAGTCGCCGCCTGACCTTTGATTTGACCAAACCAAATTTGTCTTTTTGTGTCCTACAGACGTCAGTGAAAACGATCTCCGTTCTGTGAAAGAGGAGCCAGACTTGACTCACATTAAAAAGGAGGAGGAGAAGGAGGAGGAGGAGATCAACAAGTCACCAGTGAACATTGTCTCTATAAAGACTGAAGATGAAAACAAGGATGAGAGTGAGGACAAGAGAGGGGCGGAGCCGACAAGCATCAGCTCAAGTCATCATGTGACAACAGAAGGTGATGAAGACCACTGGGGGCCATCACAAGTACATAATGAGGACACATTATCAGACGATCATGACGATGATGATGATGATGATGGGCAAGCCAAAGGTGAAAGGGCATGTCACACTGACTCATTCACTTCAAAGCTGTCTTTAAAAGGGCACGTAAGAACGCACAGTGGAGAAAAACCTTTTTCCTGCTCAGTTTGTGGTAAAAGCTTCCCTCAAAATTCAAGTTTAACAATCCACACAAGAACGCACACTGGAGAAAAAACCTTTTTCCTGCTCAGTTTGTGGAAAATGCTTCTCTCAAAATTCAAGTTTAACAATCCACACAAGAACGCACACTGGAGAAAAACCTTTTTCCTGCTCAGTTTGTGGCAAAAGTTACTCTCGAAAGTCATATTTAATAATTCACACAAGAACACACACTGGAGAAAAAACATTTTCCTGCTTGGTTTGTGGTAAAAGCTTCTCTCAAAATTCAAGTTTAACAATCCACACAAGAACGCACAGTGGAGAAAAACCTTTTTCCTGCTCAGTTTGTGGAAAATGCTTCTCTCAAAATTCAAGTTTAACAATCCACACAAGAACGCACACTGGAGAAAAACCTCTTTCCTGCTCAGTTTGTGGAAAATGCTTCTCTCATAAGGCAAATTTAACAATCCACACAAGAACACACACTGGAGAAAAAACATTTTCCTGCTTGGTTTGTGGTAAAAGCTTCTCTCAAAAGTTTGATTTAACAATCCACACAAGAACACACAGTGGAGAAAAACCTTTTTCCTGCTCAGTTTGTGGCAAAAGCTTCTCTCAAAAGTCTCATTTAATAATTCACACAAGAACACACACTGTAGAAAAACCATTTTCCTGCTTGGTTTGTGGTAAAAGCTTTTCTCGAAAATCAAATTTAACAAGTCACACAAGAAAGCACAGTGGAGACAAGACATTCAGTTGCAGCGTTTGTGCTAAAAAATTCTCCACTAAACAATATGCGGAGAGTCACAATTGTGCTGGTGAGAAAAGCAGCAATCCTTGAAGCTTAAAAAAAAGAAAACAAATAACTGAAGGAACTGACTCTTTGTGGTAAGATGTAAATTTTGATTTTTAATAAAATATGATATATTGAATTTTGCAAAGCTTTTTTATTGACATTAAGCCAATGTGATCTGTGCCAGAAGAAGCAATGTGTCTGAGTGATCATGATTTGTTTTGTGTGTTTACATCAAACATGTAAAGGAAATTAATTGCCTTTGCCTGGAACAACATTTGTTAACGTTATGCTTTTCAGTTGTCTTTTTAATCGTACCTAATGGAAAAGGTGTGAGAAGAAACGGTGCTTATGAAATCGGTGCCTTCCACAATCATTTATAAAATCACTTGTTCCACTTGCTCAGCTGGCCTTCATTACGCTGTGTGAAAAGGTGAAAAACTGAACTAGAAGTTGAACTATAAAAAGAACACGAAAGAGAAACGCAAATAGTCTCAGTTTCTCTTAAAGGTTTTGGTATGTCAGGAGTTGGCAACTTGATGGCGACTGGAGTCAGCGCTGGTTTTCTCGCTGTGTTTGGCTGGCTCGTATATGTATGGTCCATTGAACAAAACTCAAACTCTTCAAATATCCCCTCAGATACATTTAATATTTCGCTTTCTGAATAAATTTCTGACTGCCCAAATACACTTTCTAGGTTGAGCTCTATCAATCGTTTGGGGTTTGTTGCGAAGCAGAATCTCACTTCGGGAAAACTATCATTTTGTCAAATATAACCAAATATTTTTTTTCATGCTGTATTATATTTTTTATACATTGGATTATTTTTATAGTGAAATGGGAAAATATTAAAATGTAAAATGGGGAATCACATACAGACTTAATTCAATTAATAACAAATATAGAAACATTTTATAAATATTGAACTATTTGAGAAGAGTCCTGATCTTGAAATAAATATTGAATTATAAAAAATACTTAAAAAATTAATTCAATAACCCGACCCCGGATGAGCGGCAGAAAATGGCTGGATGGATGGAATAATTTAAATTGAATAAATATTGTAGTATTACATCAGCAAGCTTAAATATACATTGAAATAAAAAAAAGTCATGTATTTTTAAATGGCCTAATATAGATCTGGGAAGTAATTCTCTTTATGAAACTATGAAGGGACTGGAGCTCACAGAAGTGACCAGTCTTGGTTCTGAAGTTCCGATGTAACCAGATACTGCCCTGAGAGAAAATAGGCCTGAGCATTGTTTATGGTGGGGGCAATTCTCTCGCCAGGTCAGTGACCTTCCAGGGTATGAGAGTCATTTAAGGTGCCTTCAGTGAAGTCCTACTCTGTCCTACTTGAATGAATCCGCATCAAAATACCATCATTTATGACACCACAGCTGGACAAATAATATCCAGAAACACACTTCCGCACCACTGAGTGAGTGTTGGACGATATAGCTTCTCTTGAAAGGTCCGACTTGAAAATGTCCTTGCAAGTGGATCTGAAATTAAATCCACACTTTTCCCTCCTTCGGCCATTGTGGTTTAAAAAAAGCAAGAATATGGCCGTGTCCAAATTAACAGGCTGCGACCTCCGAAGGCTGCTTTTTCGGCCGCATGACGTCACTTTCGGCGCGACACGACCGCGCGGGCGTGGTGTCCAAATTCACGCTGTCACGTGCGACCTTCGAATCCGGCCTTGGAATTGGTCTTCGTTTCCATGGAGCCAAGGCCGCTTGGCGCAACATTTACGTTACGCCCCCATGTACTTTGCTCCTCTGTTCGACGCAGGTGATACGTATTTGTGGTGGATTTATGAACGGCTTGGATAATCAATGGATAATCTGCGACGAGCGCCAGACCGAAGGCATCGGCTTAGCAAAACATTTGTATCATTTAATTTTAAACGATGGAACCCGAACTTTTCTTCATTTTATTTCACTTTTTGGTTTATTTCCATTTTGTTCTTGAGGAGAGGAGGATCACGCTTTCCCATCGCAGAGTTGTCCTTTATCGAAGGAATGAAGTAAGTTCTAAATCCGTCTATCAGCATTTTCACACTATTACCAACATTGACAGGTCAATAGGGTTATAACGTGATGGTTACAGATGAGCTAAAAACATCAGTAGTACAACTTCAATAGTACATGTGTTAACTTCATAATAGAACAAATATCGAATGGAAATGATGTAATTATATACATTCTGAAAGAGTTTTTATGAATTTAGATACTTGTGACGGCTTTATTGTCCCCGTGATTAGTTTGTACATATGGCAAAACACCAGAATACCACTAGAGAGTTTAGGGCCAGAGTTATTAAAATTAAGTTGGTGATACTGTAGGAATGATGCAAGCAAACGAAACAAGTACAATAATTAATGCGTTCATGTTTTGTTTTTTTTTATTCAAAACATTAACAGCCAAGAAGTCCATACTGCAGGATAAACCTGGGTGTGCCAGTGTTGGATTGTTTTTTCAATGGAGAGGATCTCCAAACAGACTTTCGCCTGAGCAGGGACTTATTCAGAGTGTTGCTGAACCTCCTGGACCAAGACCGACGACATGGATGGGGTGTCGAGATAGAGGTCCTTGTCTTTCTCTTCTGGCTGGCGAGTGGGGCATCATATCGGGTGGTGGCACGAGCATTTGGGATGCCGCGGTTCACCGTCCACTACATCATCCACCGGGTCACTGGGGAAGTGGTGGCTCTTCGCCACAGAGTCATCCACTTCCCCAACACTGCAGGAGACCTTCAGGCAGTGACCCAGGGATTTGCAGGGCTGGCGAGACACCATGCATTTGCAAGAGCTGCTGGAGCAATAGATGGTTGTCATGTCCGAATCAAGCCTCCAAGTGGCCCTGATGGTCATGACTACAAGAACCGCAAGCTTTTCAGCAGCATAATCATGCAAGCTGTGTGTGACCATCAGGGTCGCTTTCTGGACATATTCTTGGGTTGGCCTGGATCAGTCCACGACTCCAGGGTCCTCCGGCACAGCCCTCTTTACCAAAGAGGGCTGTATCCTCCTCCAGGGCACTTCATCTTGGCAGATGGAGGGTATCCGTGCCTCCAGCGACCACTCCCCCTCATCACTCCTTACAAGCGGCCGGTGCAGGGCGTGGGGGCCCGGCGCTTCAACGTTCATCATTCCAAGGCACGCTCAATAATTGACAGCACAATTATTGAGCACAGCCACACAAACATGGCAAAATATCAGAAGATGGAAAAATAGATTCAAATACAATGTAATGAATGGTTAATAAATCTATCTCATCTTTTGTAGTGACATTCACTTTGGAATGATGAAGGTGAGATTCCGGGCCATCTTTTTCCACGCCCTGGAGGTGCACCACACCTTTGCAACACATGTAAGTAAATAAAAAAAAAAAGTATAATTGATACTTATTGTTAAGAATTCTTCAAGTCGTTTAATAGGTGACGTTTCATTGTCTTATTCTGATAGGCGGATCTTTTATTTTGAAGGGCGCTTCGTATTTCCGTTTCCTGTTTAGCGTTCTCGTTCGTCATTCAGCTCAGAGCGGTGCAGTAGTCAATGACGATGTGAGTACTTGTTCTAGTTCATTCTGATTAATATTGATAGCATACTCTTCTTGCTTTATTCAGTAAAATAATGCGTGTGTTTATATTATTTATACACTCGTTTTATTCTCATGTTTACATTCGTTAGTCAACAGTGTTTAGCTAACTTGTGCAATAGGTAGCCATTGGCAACTTGCTAGTACAGATAATATAGACTGGAAAAGACAACATTTTAATGTCTATATATGTCAGTTTACTTGTGTTGAGAGTGTTGCTGACTGTTAGATAGTAGAAACATTTAGTTGTTTATTCCAACTGTATGTTGATGGGGTTTCTTTCTCTCATTGTTTCAGATACTTTATATATATATAATTGTGCGTATACATTTATGCACATCTGCACAGTGAAGCTGAATAAAGTGCTGAGTTCTACTGAAGACTCTGTGCTCTCTTACCGGAGCCCCTGTAGTGGTCAATAGTCCAAATAACCAGTTCAGAGGTCGAATCCTCAACAACGGTCCTTCGAGCCGGATAAATTGACTCCTACAAGACATGTCTTCAGCGGAGGACTCGCCATCTCACCCTCGTCCTGATGTGCAACAGCGACATGAGAGACAACTGCATACACCTAAGCATCTCGAGGACTACATCGTTTCCTACCATCCACAAAGGTCTGCACTTTCCTCCCAACCCAACGAGAGGGTTCAAGAGGAGCAGAGAGGAGCAGCGACCGCAGCAGATGGTGGAAGAGCAGATGTGAGTGTTTACTCTGCCCACAGTAGAGCTACACCTAGTCCCAGTTCAGGTGACCCACTAAGCACCACAGCACTAAGACGACTTGTTGAATCCATGTCCAGGAGTGAGAGGGAGGATAGGATGGAAATTACACAACTCACTAACAAACTCGTCCAGTATGAAGCAAAGCAACGTCGCCGCCAAGAGCTATTGGAACACATTAATGCGTTCCTCACAAGAGAAGAGGAAGATGATGACCACAACATGACAAAGACTAGGGCACAGCCGCCACAGATACAGTCCTCGCTTCAGCTCCCTTCACACGTCCACCCTCCACTACCAGTGCTTGGCATGACAGCTCAGGCGGAGGGAGACACATCAGTAAGCATTACTTCCAAGTCGGAGGGAGTGGATAAGCACAAAGGTGACGCTACTGCAGCAGCATATAACATGGAAAATTCTGCGTTTCGAACAATACAGCCAGTTTCTCTAGCAACTCCCACCTCTCCTCGTTCAGCCATTTCATCTGGTATGGTGTCACCAAACGTGGTCCAGCAACACCATATCCCACCTGTCCCATCTCAGCCACAGATGACAGAGCAATTTCACAGAAAGGATGAGTTTGTCCCCATACATCAGTCCCTGCAGCAGTCTCAGCCAATGGCTTCTTATCCTAGCTATTCAGCACGGTTGAGCGATCCTCCACCGCAGGCTTCTTCGTCTCACAATCCATATAACTATGTGCCTGCACCCAAACCATTTGTTCCATCAATCCCAGCAGTGAGTCACAGCAATCAAGCGGCCCAGCCACAACAACCAACGAGTCAGATTATGACTCCACGAGACTTTGATTTGCAAACACGGTCAATATATGGCGTGCCTAAACCCAAAATTCCCCATTTCACTACAGATAGTGAGAGGGAGTTTGCTAACCTCAAGTTGGCCTTGGATAATCTGCTGGAGCCCTATCCCGAACTCACGGAAAAGTACAAATACCATGTTCTATTGGAGCATCTTGAACTCCCGGAAGCACAAATGATTGGTCAGTCGTGCCGTCATGATCCATTTCCATACTCCGCAACCATGCAAGCCCTACAGCTACAGTATGGACAGCCTCACCAACTAGCACAAAGTGAAATAGCTGCCATCCTGACTATGTCAGACGTGAAATCTGGTGACGCACGAACTTTTCAAAGCTTCGCTCTCAGAGTCCACCTCTTAGTCAGCATGCTGCTCTCCTTGGAGGGGCCTAAAGGGATGGAATTAAACTGCTGTTCCCATGTCGATCGCTTGCTAAGTAAGCTACCAAGGTACCATAGAGATGGGTTCATTGAATATCTTCAGCTACAAGGGAAGCTCAACACCATGAGTCTCAACCCCTATAACCTGCAAGACCTGAATGGATGGCTCCAAGGGAAAGCCCAGCAACAGCGCCTTTCAAGTCGATTAGTACAACGCTATCAGATGGAGAAACCGACAAATGACGGAAAAGAGGTTTCATCCAAAAGGAAAGGCCGTAGCGTAGCTGTGTACCATGGCTCTGAGCCCCAGCAACCTAGCGCGTCCAAGTCATCCAGTGGCAAGAGACAGCCCACAATCCACTGCCTCTTTTGCAACAGTAAAGAACATTACATTAGTCGTTGCCCCACCATAAGAGAGCAATCTGCAATGGATGTAAACAAGTGGATAACAGAAGGAAAACGCTGCTGGAAGTGTGCACGTAGTCACACACCTGAGTCCTGTAACTTGAAAAAACCTTGTAGTGACTGTGGCAGTATTCATCTCCAAGTGCTTCACGACGCTGCTCAATATCGCTTCACTGGCTCACCTTCAAGGACCACAGAGAGCCGTGTGTATTTGACGCCTACTGTAAGGACAGCGCAAGTGCTTTTGAAGGTAGTTCCTGTCGTGTTACACCACAAATCCAACTCACTGGAAACATTTGCAGTATTAGATGATGGAGCTCAACGGACAATGATCTTAACATCGGCCGTCAAGCATCTCCGATTGAGGGGTGAATCAGAGACTCTAGCTTTGCGTACCGTACGGCCAGATGTTACGCACCTCCAAGGGGTTACAGTTAGCTTTGAAATCTCTCCCCAAGACAACCCACAGAAGAGGTACCATGTGCAAGGAGCATTTACCGCAGCAGGGCTTGATCTGATGGAGCAAACTTACCCAGTTAAGTTGCTTCAGAAACGTTACTCCCATCTGAAAGGAATACCCCTGAAATCATTCCGTAACGCACGCCCAGTGTTGCTTCTCGGCTCAGATCATGTACATCTAATCACAGCTACGGCGCCAATTCGTCGAGGCGTCAATGGTGGTCCCATTGCTGTTCGAACTGCCCTCGGTTGGGCGCTGCAAGGGGCACAAGGATGTAATGATGGACAGACCCCAACACAACAGTGCCTTCTCACTTCATTAACTAGTCCAGAGGATCTTCTGTACCAAAATGTTGCAAGGCTATGGCAGCTTGATATCTTACCTTTTCGGAACGAGAAAGTGGTCGTCCGTTCACGCGAGGATCAAGAGGCCATGAATCTGCTGGAGAAGAAAACCCAGCGTCTCGAAGTTGGAGGAGTCAACCGATATGCAACACCTCTATTGAGGAAGACTGGAGCTCCGAAGCTCAACAGTTCTCCACATTCAGTCATAACTCAGCTCAGAGCTACAGAGAAACGATTGAAAAGGGATGCAGAGAAGGCCACTATCTACTCAGCTGAGATCGACAAGCTTATTGCAGCTGGATATGCAAAAATACTTAACCGTGAAGAAGTAAACCAGTCCGCAGAAGCATGGTATCTTCCACACCATCTCGTGTGTCATAACAATAAACCACGATTGGTTTTCAACTGTTCGTTTCGACATCAAGGAGTCTCCATGAACGACCAACTTCTACCTGGGCCTACACTGAGTCCATCTTTAGTAGGTGTCCTCATTCGATTTCGGCAGCATCAAGTGGCAGTGAGTGGAGATATCCGTGCAATGTTTCACCAAATTCGCTTACTTCCAGAGGACAGACCACTCTTGCGGTTCCTCTGGAGAGACATGCGTTGTGAAGAACCCCCAGATGTATATGAATGGCAAGTGTTACCCTTCGGCACGACAAGTAGCCCCTGCTGTGCAGTATTTGCTCTTCAACGTCATGCTCGCAATTATAAGGAGAGCCATCCCGAGGTACTGCAGTCAGTTCAGCAGAGCTTTTATGTTGACAACTGCCTCGAAAGCTTCCCCGACATCTGGACCGCAAAACAGAGAGTAGACCAGTTGCGCACTTTGTTGGCCGATGGAGGATTTGATCTCCGACAGTGGGCAACTAACCAGCCTGCAGTAATAGCCCATCTTCCCACCAAGGCCAAGTCACCTTCTGCCGAACAATGGCTAAACCAGAGCCGCACCGATCCACTTGAACCCACTCTAGGCTTGAGATGGAACTGCGCGGCTGATACTCTCGGCTACCAGTATCGAATCATCGAATACTCGACATTGACAATGAGGGCAGCTTACCAAGTGCTGGCAAGCCAGTATGATCCTCTGGGATTTATGGTGCCTTATACTACCCGCGCCAAAGTCCTCATTCAACAACTCTGGTCTAAACAAAGAAGCTGGGATGACCCGGATTTACCTCTTCACCTTCGACAAGCCTGGCAAACATGGGAAGATGAGTTGAAACATCTCAACGGCGTGTTCCTTCCTCGATGTTACTCCCCAAGTTCTCTACAAGACGACGATTTGGAGTACAATCTCCATATCTTTTGCGTTGCTTCAGAACGGGCCTATGGAGCAGTAGCCTATCTTACAGTCCAAGCAAAGAATATCATTCACACATCCTTCGTTATGGCTAGGTCAAGAGTTGCCCCCAAAAGACAACAATCGATACCTCGCCTTGAACTATGCGCAGCCCTGGCAGGAGCCCAACTTGCCAAGCTCCTCGAGACTGAAATGACGCTCCACATACAGCAAACTACCCTGTGGTCTGACTCAACTACCGTTCTAGAATGGCTACAATCGGACTCCTGTCGATTTAAGGTGTTCGTTGGAACCCGCGTATCAGAGATTCAAGAACTAACAGACCGTCAGGCTTGGCGCAATGTTGACAGTCAGAATAACCCAGCAGATGACATAACTAGGGGAAAATCTTTGCTAGATCTAACAGAGTCCAGTCGCTGGAATCAAGGACCACAGTTCCTCACCCATGATGTGGAGTGCTGGCCAAAGAGGCCCGTACAAGCCTCGAAAGAAAGTTCATCCGAGCTGAAATCTATCACCTTTTGCTGTTTGGTTTCAACTAAGCCAACTGAAAACATCCCTGACGCCACACAGTTCAACTCTTGGAGGGAGTTATTGGATGCGACGAGACAAGCGCATGGGGCGGCCGTGGTTATGGGGCATGACCCACCTATCAGTCATCGGGAGGCTGAGGTCTTGCTCTTGAGAAGGTGTCAAATGCAGAGCTTCCCAGAAGAAGTTGCTGCGCTAAGGGCACAGAAATCTGTGCACGATCACAGTCGGTTGGCTAGCCTCTCTCCAGAGTGGGATGCAGCATCATTACTCATCCGTGTCGGAGGTAGATTACGCAGAGTACGAGATCCAAGTGTCGGGGAGATTCATCCCATTGTGCTTGATCCAAAGCACCCAGCGGTGAAACTTCTTATCAAAGACATGGATGAGCGTCTGCTACACCCGGGCTCGGAACGAGTCTATGCTGAAGTACGAAGACAATTCTGGATCCTGAGAGGACGACAAGCCATCCGATATCACCAACTTAACTGTCCAACCTGTCAGCATTGGAGAGCTCGGCCAAAGGTTCCACCGATGGCGGACTTACCTCCGCAACGTCTGAGACTTGTCTCGCCCCCCTTTTACTCAACAGGGGTCGACTGCTTTGGGCCGTACATTGTGAAGATTGGCAGGAGGACGGAGAAACGTTGGGGCTGTCTTTTCAAGTGTCTCACCACACGAGCAGTTCATATAGAACTTTTGAACTCCCTGGATGTGGACGCATTTCTTCTTGCTCTTCGCCGTTTCATGGCTAGACGGGGCAGACCTAAAGAAGTGCTTTCTGATTGTGGTACCAACTTCCGTGGCGCAGAGCGAGAGTTACGGGAGGCCTTTGCAGCTATGGAACCCCAACTGAAGGAGCAGTTAGCAGACTACCAAATCCAGTTCAGGTTCAATCCACCAAATGCCCCTCACTTTGGAGGCGTATGGGAGAGAGAGGTGCGTTCAATCAAGGCTGGTCTTCGAGTTGCAGTGGGGTCTCAATCTGTCTCAGAGGATGTCTTCTACACAATCTTGGTGGAAGTGGAAGGGATCTTAAACTCCAAGCCCCTGGGCTATGTATCAGCCGATGTAGCGGACCCTGACCCCGTTACGCCAAATCTTCTTCTCATGGGGCGGCTAGATGCTACACTCCCTCAAGCTGTCTATGCTCCAGCAAGTATCGGCCGACGAAGATGGCGCCATTGTCAAACACTGGTGGATCATTTTTGGCGTCAATTCACAAGGAACTATCTGCCAAATCTACAGACACGGCACAAGTGGAGGACGTCAAATGAAAACTTGACAGTGAACTCAGTTGTTCTGATTGTTGATCCAACGCTTCCGAGAGGTCAGTGGCCTGTTGGCAAAGTGATCAAGACAATCACCAGTCAGGATGGACATGTAAGAACGGCAGATGTTCTCGTCAACAGCAAGACTTATACGAGACCAGTTTCACGTCTGATCAAACTTCCTGTCCTCCAGCCCGACGACGACACCGCGAAAGACTCTTGAAGAATTATCTGGGGGTTTTCACATTTACTAGGCAAATGTGGGGGCGGCTGTTAAGAATTCTTCAAGTCGTTTAATAGGTGACGTTTCATTGTCTTATTCTGATAGGCGGATCTTTTATTTTGAAGGGCGCTTCGTATTTCCGTTTCCTGTTTAGCGTTCTCGTTCGTCATTCAGCTCAGAGCGGTGCAGTAGTCAATGACGATGTGAGTACTTGTTCTAGTTCATTCTGATTAATATTGATAGCATACTCTTCTTGCTTTATTCAGTAAAATAATGCGTGTGTTTATATTATTTATACACTCGTTTTATTCTCATGTTTACATTCGTTAGTCAACAGTGTTTAGCTAACTTGTGCAATAGGTAGCCATTGGCAACTTGCTAGTACAGATAATATAGACTGGAAAAGACAACATTTTAATGTCTATATATGTCAGTTTACTTGTGTTGAGAGTGTTGCTGACTGTTAGATAGTAGAAACATTTAGTTGTTTATTCCAACTGTATGTTGATGGGGTTTCTTTCTCTCATTGTTTCAGATACTTTATATATATATAATTGTGCGTATACATTTATGCACATCTGCACAGTGAAGCTGAATAAAGTGCTGAGTTCTACTGAAGACTCTGTGCTCTCTTACCGGAGCCCCTGTAGTGGTCAATAGTCCAAATAACCAGTTCAGAGGTCGAATCCTCAACAACGGTCCTTCGAGCCGGATAAATTGACTCCTACAAGACATGTCTTCAGCGGAGGACTCGCCATCTCACCCTCGTCCTGATGTGCAACAGCAACATGAGAGACAACTGCATACACCTAAGCATCTCGAGGACTACATCGTTTCCTACCATCCACAAAGGTCTGCACTTTCCTCCCAACCCAACGAGAGGGTTCAAGAGGAGCAGAGAGGAGCAGCGACCGCAGCAGATGGTGGAAGAGCAGATGTGAGTGTTTACTCTGCCCACAGTAGAGCTACACCTAGTCCCAGTTCAGGTGACCCACTAAGCACCACAGCACTAAGACGACTTGTTGAATCCATGTCCAGGAGTGAGAGGGAGGATAGGATGGAAATTACACAACTCACTAACAAACTCGTCCAGTATGAAGCAAAGCAACGTCGCCGCCAAGAGCTATTGGAACACATTAATGCGTTCCTCACAAGAGAAGAGGAAGATGATGACCACAACATGACAAAGACTAGGGCACAGCCGCCACAGATACAGTCCTCGCTTCAGCTCCCTTCACACGTCCACCCTCCACTACCAGTGCTTGGCATGACAGCTCAGGCGGAGGGAGACACATCAGTAAGCATTACTTCCAAGTCGGAGGGAGTGGATAAGCACAAAGGTGACGCTACTGCAGCAGCATATAACATGGAAAATTCTGCGTTTCGAACAATACAGCCAGTTTCTCTAGCAACTCCCACCTCTCCTCGTTCAGCCATTTCATCTGGTATGGTGTCACCAAACGTGGTCCAGCAACACCATATCCCACCTGTCCCATCTCAGCCACAGATGACAGAGCAATTTCACAGAAAGGATGAGTTTGTCCCCATACATCAGTCCCTGCAGCAGTCTCAGCCAATGGCTTCTTATCCTAGCTATTCAGCACGGTTGAGCGATCCTCCACCGCAGGCTTCTTCGTCTCACAATCCATATAACTATGTGCCTGCACCCAAACCATTTGTTCCATCAATCCCAGCAGTGAGTCACAGCAATCAAGCGGCCCAGCCACAACAACCAACGAGTCACATTATGACTCCACGAGACTTTGATTTGCAAACACGGTCAATATATGGCGTGCCTAAACCCAAAATTCCCCATTTCACTACAGATAGTGAGAGGGAGTTTGCTAACCTCAAGTTGGCCTTGGATAATCTGCTGGAGCCCTATCCCGAACTCACGGAAAAGTACAAATACCATGTTCTATTGGAGCATCTTGAACTCCCGGAAGCACAAATGATTGGTCAGTCGTGCCGTCATGATCCATTTCCATACTCCGCAACCATGCAAGCCCTACAGCTACAGTATGGACAGCCTCACCAACTAGCACAAAGTGAAATAGCTGCCATCCTGACTATGTCAGACGTGAAATCTGGTGACGCACGAACTTTTCAAAGCTTCGCTCTCAGAGTCCACCTCTTAGTCAGCATGCTGCTCTCCTTGGAGGGGCCTAAAGGGATGGAATTAAACTGCTGTTCCCATGTCGATCGCTTGCTAAGTAAGCTACCAAGGTACCATAGAGATGGGTTCATTGAATATCTTCAGCTACAAGGGAAGCTCAACACCATGAGTCTCAACCCCTATAACCTGCAAGACCTGAATGGATGGCTCCAAGGGAAAGCCCAGCAACAGCGCCTTTCAAGTCGATTAGTACAACGCTATCAGATGGAGAAACCGACAAATGACGGAAAAGAGGTTTCATCCAAAAGGAAAGGCCGTAGCGTAGCTGTGTACCATGGCTCTGAGCCCCAGCAACCTAGCGCGTCCAAGTCATCCAGTGGCAAGAGACAGCCCACAATCCACTGCCTCTTTTGCAACAGTAAAGAACATTACATTAGTCGTTGCCCCACCATAAGAGAGCAATCTGCAATGGATGTAAACAAGTGGATAACAGAAGGAAAACGCTGCTGGAAGTGTGCACGTAGTCACACACCTGAGTCCTGTAACTTGAAAAAACCTTGTAGTGACTGTGGCAGTATTCATCTCCAAGTGCTTCACGACGCTGCTCAATATCGCTTCACTGGCTCACCTTCAAGGACCACAGAGAGCCGTGTGTATTTGACGCCTACTGTAAGGACAGCGCAAGTGCTTTTGAAGGTAGTTCCTGTCGTGTTACACCACAAATCCAACTCACTGGAAACATTTGCAGTATTAGATGATGGAGCTCAACGGACAATGATCTTAACATCGGCCGTCAAGCATCTCCGATTGAGGGGTGAATCAGAGACTCTAGCTTTGCGTACCGTACGGCCAGATGTTACGCACCTCCAAGGGGTTACAGTTAGCTTTGAAATCTCTCCCCAAGACAACCCACAGAAGAGGTACCATGTGCAAGGAGCATTTACCGCAGCAGGGCTTGATCTGATGGAGCAAACTTACCCAGTTAAGTTGCTTCAGAAACGTTACTCCCATCTGAAAGGAATACCCCTGAAATCATTCCGTAACGCACGCCCAGTGTTGCTTCTCGGCTCAGATCATGTACATCTAATCACAGCTACGGCGCCAATTCGTCGAGGCGTCAATGGTGGTCCCATTGCTGTTCGAACTGCCCTCGGTTGGGCGCTGCAAGGGGCACAAGGATGTAATGATGGACAGACCCCAACACAACAGTGCCTTCTCACTTCATTAACTAGTCCAGAGGATCTTCTGTACCAAAATGTTGCAAGGCTATGGCAGCTTGATATCTTACCTTTTCGGAACGAGAAAGTGGTCGTCCGTTCACGCGAGGATCAAGAGGCCATGAATCTGCTGGAGAAGAAAACCCAGCGTCTCGAAGTTGGAGGAGTCAACCGATATGCAACACCTCTATTGAGGAAGACTGGAGCTCCGAAGCTCAACAGTTCTCCACATTCAGTCATAACTCAGCTCAGAGCTACAGAGAAACGATTGAAAAGGGATGCAGAGAAGGCCACTATCTACTCAGCTGAGATCGACAAGCTTATTGCAGCTGGATATGCAAAAATACTTAACCGTGAAGAAGTAAACCAGTCCGCAGAAGCATGGTATCTTCCACACCATCTCGTGTGTCATAACAATAAACCACGATTGGTTTTCAACTGTTCGTTTCGACATCAAGGAGTCTCCATGAACGACCAACTTCTACCTGGGCCTACACTGAGTCCATCTTTAGTAGGTGTCCTCATTCGATTTCGGCAGCATCAAGTGGCAGTGAGTGGAGATATCCGTGCAATGTTTCACCAAATTCGCTTACTTCCAGAGGACAGACCACTCTTGCGGTTCCTCTGGAGAGACATGCGTTGTGAAGAACCCCCAGATGTATATGAATGGCAAGTGTTACCCTTCGGCACGACAAGTAGCCCCTGCTGTGCAGTATTTGCTCTTCAACGTCATGCTCGCAATTATAAGGAGAGCCATCCCGAGGTACTGCAGTCAGTTCAGCAGAGCTTTTATGTTGACAACTGCCTCGAAAGCTTCCCCGACATCTGGACCGCAAAACAGAGAGTAGACCAGTTGCGCACTTTGTTGGCCGATGGAGGATTTGATCTCCGACAGTGGGCAACTAACCAGCCTGCAGTAATAGCCCATCTTCCCACCAAGGCCAAGTCACCTTCTGCCGAACAATGGCTAAACCAGAGCCGCACCGATCCACTTGAACCCACTCTAGGCTTGAGATGGAACTGCGCGGCTGATACTCTCGGCTACCAGTATCGAATCATCGAATACTCGACATTGACAATGAGGGCAGCTTACCAAGTGCTGGCAAGCCAGTATGATCCTCTGGGATTTATGGTGCCTTATACTACCCGCGCCAAAGTCCTCATTCAACAACTCTGGTCTAAACAAAGAAGCTGGGATGACCCGGATTTACCTCTTCACCTTCGACAAGCCTGGCAAACATGGGAAGATGAGTTGAAACATCTCAACGGCGTGTTCCTTCCTCGATGTTACTCCCCAAGTTCTCTACAAGACGACGATTTGGAGTACAATCTCCATATCTTTTGCGATGCTTCAGAACGGGCCTATGGAGCAGTAGCCTATCTTACAGTCCAAGCAAAGAATATCATTCACACATCCTTCGTTATGGCTAGGTCAAGAGTTGCCCCCAAAAGACAACAATCGATACCTCGCCTTGAACTATGCGCAGCCCTGGCAGGAGCCCAACTTGCCAAGCTCCTCGAGACTGAAATGACGCTCCACATACAGCAAACTACCCTGTGGTCTGACTCAACTACCGTTCTAGAATGGCTACAATCGGACTCCTGTCGATTTAAGGTGTTCGTTGGAACCCGCGTATCAGAGATTCAAGAACTAACAGACCGTCAGGCTTGGCGCAATGTTGACAGTCAGAATAACCCAGCAGATGACATAACTAGGGGAAAATCTTTGCTAGATCTAACAGAGTCCAGTCGCTGGAATCAAGGACCACAGTTCCTCACCCATGATGTGGAGTGCTGGCCAAAGAGGCCCGTACAAGCCTCGAAAGAAAGTTCATCCGAGCTGAAATCTATCACCTTTTGCTGTTTGGTTTCAACTAAGCCAACTGAAAACATCCCTGACGCCACACAGTTCAACTCTTGGAGGGAGTTATTGGATGCGACGAGACAAGCGCATGGGGCGGCCGTGGTTATGGGGCATGACCCACCTATCAGTCATCGGGAGGCTGAGGTCTTGCTCTTGAGAAGGTGTCAAATGCAGAGCTTCCCAGAAGAAGTTGCTGCGCTAAGGGCACAGAAATCTGTGCACGATCACAGTCGGTTGGCTAGCCTCTCTCCAGAGTGGGATGCAGCATCATTACTCATCCGTGTCGGAGGTAGATTACGCAGAGTACGAGATCCAAGTGTCGGGGAGATTCATCCCATTGTGCTTGATCCAAAGCACCCAGCGGTGAAACTTCTTATCAAAGACATGGATGAGCGTCTGCTACACCCGGGCTCGGAACGAGTCTATGCTGAAGTACGAAGACAATTCTGGATCCTGAGAGGACGACAAGCCATCCGATATCACCAACTTAACTGTCCAACCTGTCAGCATTGGAGAGCTCGGCCAAAGGTTCCACCGATGGCGGACTTACCTCCGCAACGTCTGAGACTTGTCTCGCCCCCCTTTTACTCAACAGGGGTCGACTGCTTTGGGCCGTACATTGTGAAGATTGGCAGGAGGACGGAGAAACGTCGGGGCATTCTTTTCAAGTGTCTCACCACACGAGCAGTTCATATAGAACTTTTGAACTCCCTGGATGTGGACGCATTTCTTCTTGCTCTTCGCCGTTTCATGGCTAGACGGGGCAGACCTAAAGAAGTGCTTTCTGATTGTGGTACCAACTTCCGTGGCGCAGAGCGAGAGTTACGGGAGGCCTTTGCAGCTATGGAACCCCAACTGAAGGAGCAGTTAGCAGACTACCAAATCCAGTTCAGGTTCAATCCACCAAATGCCCCTCACTTTGGAGGCGTATGGGAGAGAGAGGTGCGTTCAATCAAGGCTGGTCTTCGAGTTGCAGTGGGGTCTCAATCTGTCTCAGAGGATGTCTTCTACACAATCTTGGTGGAAGTGGAAGGGATCTTAAACTCCAAGCCCCTGGGCTATGTATCAGCCGATGTAGCGGACCCTGACCCCGTTACGCCAAATCTTCTTCTCATGGGGCGGCTAGATGCTACACTCCCTCAAGCTGTCTATGCTCCAGCAAGTATCGGCCGACGAAGATGGCGCCATTGTCAAACACTGGTGGATCATTTTTGGCGTCAATTCACAAGGAACTATCTGCCAAATCTACAGACACGGCACAAGTGGAGGACGTCAAATGAAAACTTGACAGTGAACTCAGTTGTTCTGATTGTTGATCCAACGCTTCCGAGAGGTCAGTGGCCTGTTGGCAAAGTGATCAAGACAATCACCAGTCAGGATGGACATGTAAGAACGGCAGATGTTCTCGTCAACAGCAAGACTTATACGAGACCAGTTTCACGTCTGATCAAACTTCCTGTCCTCCAGCCCGACGACGACACCGCGAAAGACTCTTGAAGAATTATCTGGGGGTTTTCACATTTACTAGGCAAATGTGGGGGCGGCTGTTAAGAATTCTTCAAGTCGTTTAATAGGTGACGTTTCATTGTCTTATTCTGATAGGCGGATCTTTTATTTTGAAGGGCGCTTCGTATTTCCGTTTCCTGTTTAGCGTTCTCGTTCGTCATTCAGCTCAGAGCGGTGCAGTAGTCAATGACGATGTGAGTACTTGTTCTAGTTCATTCTGATTAATATTGATAGCATACTCTTCTTGCTTTATTCAGTAAAATAATGCGTGTGTTTATATTATTTATACACTCGTTTTATTCTCATGTTTACATTCGTTAGTCAACAGTGTTTAGCTAACTTGTGCAATAGGTAGCCATTGGCAACTTGCTAGTACAGATAATATAGACTGGAAAAGACAACATTTTAATGTCTATATATGTCAGTTTACTTGTGTTGAGAGTGTTGCTGACTGTTAGATAGTAGAAACATTTAGTTGTTTATTCCAACTGTATGTTGATGGGGTTTCTTTCTCTCATTGTTTCAGATACTTTATATATATATAATTGTGCGTATACATTTATGCACATCTGCACAGTGAAGCTGAATAAAGTGCTGAGTTCTACTGAAGACTCTGTGCTCTCTTACCGGAGCCCCTGTAGTGGTCAATAGTCCAAATAACCAGTTCAGAGGTCGAATCCTCAACACTTATACTTTCAATATGTTGCTCTTTATTCAGGATCAAATCATGTCCTGTTCAGTGCAATAACTATCAAATATAGCTAATATACAGCATTTCCTTTTTATTTCTTTTAGGTCATCGCTGCCTGTGCCGTCCTCCACAACATCTGCCTTGGGGTGGGAGACCTCATGGCCTCGGAGGACGAAGGGGAAGAGGAGGCTGCTGTGGAAGAGGTGGCTGACACAGTCGCTGGAGTGCAGTGGAGGGACCACCTGTCTGCTCAGGTGTCTGCCCTGGAGGAGGTACCAGAGGACCACGAGTATATTTAGGTATTTAAATACTTTTAACTGCACAATGGTATTTGAGCAATCATCCCATCAAATATGCCACAAAATAATCTTTAACTGAATCATCAAACAGCACAGCCACACAAACATGGCAAAATATCAGTAGATGGAAAAATAGATTCATATACAATGTAATGAATGGTTAATAAATCTATCCCATCTTTTGTAGTGACATGGCAGCCATCTATTGCCCCAACCATCCCTGCAAACCCCCACGTAATGGATGATGTAGTGGACACTGCAACTGGTATGATGCCCCACTTCAAGTCACGAGAGGAAGATCAGGACTCTTGCTCGTGCCCCATCCATGTCATGGGTCCTGGAAGAAAGGTTCCATCCATGCTCCAAATGAGTCCCTGCTCAGGCGAGAATTGGCAAAACTGCACTGACACACTCAGGTTTATCCTGCAACAGTTATGAACTGGGGAATGCTTTTTATTTACTGTGAATAGTTACTGTGAATTATAATGTACTTAATTTATGCCTTGTTTGTCCACCAGTTTTTCAATGAATTAATAGTTTGTAAACAAAACAGACATGGTGGAGTCTTCATATTATTGTAAAGGTTTTGGTCTTTCAAAAACCTGGGCTTTTTCACTTTTGTCTGAAGAAGCTGATCTCAAGGTGTGACTGGGATACAAACTAGTTCATCTGTTTTGAAAGTATCCCGGTTTTTGTTTAATTTTAAATGAATGTTATCTAAATTTTAGTCTTGAACACCAAGCATTGATTTTTATTTTGATCAATCATTTTTTTCATTAAACTGAAAAACCTTCGTCTCCCTCCTCTCAGTTGCCCTTCCCTCCTCTGCCAACCTCTGTCTCTCCAATTCCTGTCTCCGCATTGCTAAATCGAGTCTGTAAAGTCTGATAATTTCATCCTCTCTCCTTCGCTTTCTCCCTCTCTGTCGTTGCTCCGGCTGTTGGCCTCGCTCTTCTTCTTCTTCTACTTCTTCTTCTTCTTCTTCTTCCTCCTCCTCCTCCGCCTCTTGCATCACCCTGGCCCGACTTGGCCCTGGTATTTCTTCAGGGATGGCCTGACTTGGCCCTGGTCTTTCCTCAGGGAATGAGGCAATTAGGACAGGGGGGGTGATGAACTCTGTCCGAGCACTCCATCCATAAGTTCGAACCAGGGCCAAGTATCGGCAGTAGCTCTCCCTGCCACCCTTCGCCAATCCCTGGGTTTTTGCAATCCTTTATCTGAAAAGAAGCAAAAAGATAAAACAATTATATCTTCATTTTCACACACAAGAAAAAAAATGTGGACTTCCATACTTTATACTTCATTTTTAAATTATCCCATTTTTTTTTGCCTGCAGGGGCGTCACTTTGCCCTGCAGCTCAAGTTTTTTCACGATGGTCCTGTATTAAATAAATAAAAATGCATGCAAAAATAAAGGATGAAAAAAAGGGTAAAAAAAGATGCAAACATTAGTCAGAAATCCTGGTGTTATGGGTAACATGCAGATTTATGCACTTCAGTACATTAGTTCTTGAACTTTTCAGTGCGTTTTATCATGTTAATGTGGAGGGTGATTCGTATATTATTCATTAATATCAGTAATTGGGGAGCACATTGCAGGAGGTACATGGAATTTATACAGGGCACATTCTGTGCTAGGATAAACAGTTAGCGCAAATCTAATTCAAACACAGATGGCTGATGAATGGAATAAAATTGCTAGAGTGGGTCTCACCATTCTTATGCGTTTTCTTTTTGATATTTTGAGTTTAAATGGATGGAAATAAATAAGACAATAACCCGTCAAATATTTTTCCCGATTGTAATTGTATTTTTACCTCCATGCTGTGGCTGCGGAGAACTTGGCCCCTGTAAAGAGGCTGTCGTACTCCCCGCACAGCTTGATCAGCGCGGTCATCTCCTTGCTCCCTAAAACATAAGGAAAAGATTAAATAAAATAATGCTAACATGCAGAAATAAGACAATTCAAATGTTTCAGCCGTACCTCCTATGCAATAGTTCTTAGAGCTACCTTAGTTATATTTGGCCGATTTCGCAACTAACAAAATTATCTTAAGATGGAGCTAAATATCCAAACATTGCTGCCCAATATTTCTCATGGGTGATGTTTTAATATTGCATATAAAGAACTTATACTTACATCTGAAAGTGCACTCGGGTGAGGCGGAACACGTGGCTTCGGTAGTTTGCATCTTGCGAGTGTAGAACGGCGGAGAAGAAGAGCGAGGCTTTTAAGGTTGCATGCTCGTAGCCTTCACTCAGGGCCCGTTTCCATGGAGTTTCCACGGAAACGAGGACAGATTATAAGGCCAGTACTCGGAGGCCGCGTGAATTTGGACACCGGCGGAAGCGTCCTTGTCGCACCGGAAGTGACGTCTTCTGTCCGCCATATTAGACATCGAAGGACGCAGCCTAATTATTTGTACGTAGCTATCGAGCTTGTCCAAATTCACCACGGGTTATGCGGTCCATATAAGGCTACATGAGGAGGAGCCTTCTTAGGCTTCGAGGACCCAGCCTGCGAACTGGCCTTCGGAGGTCGCAGCCTGTTAATTTGGACACGGCCACTGTGTGTGTGTGTGTTCATTACCACTCTTGTGCTATGCCGACTTTGGGATTATGGCTTGGCTCCAGCCTTTATTCAATCATAATCGTGTCATTTTCTGTTCCGAAAATTTTGCATTTACAAATACTTATTTAGACGTGCTTTATGCACAATTTTTCTTTCATCTGTGATTTTTTTAAAGCGCTGTTTGCCCAATGTCGACAGAACACATAAACATTTATCTTGACTGTCAGTCCACATTGTACCCATACAGCTCATACAGGATGGGAAACCCCAAATTTTTATTAGCTCACAACCGCCTACGCTCTTCCTGCTTATCCTAACAATTCCTCTCTTTTACAAGTTATCTGTTGGTATCACACTACTAATACTCCCATCGCATAAAAGTCAGTGTGATTTCTTCCTGCAACCTTGGTTCTCAGACACTTTTACTTCTTATCAGTCTGAAAGCGCACCTGGTCTGTGTCTCACCAATCTTAGCTCCTCCAGTCGGGAGGAAGGAAAAAATGTCAAAAAGGTCAAGTCATGGTTTTGGTGTTAATTTTGGAGCGGCATCCACAATTTGTGTGATGCCTTCTACTGGTGCGGAAAAACAGAATGACGCTGGGCTGAAATGCATCGCACCTTATCAGTGTAATGTCCCTGTTACAATTAAGTCGCCGTGCAATGTGGATGTTGTGTGATGGAATGTCATTTTATTTTTTTTATTTTCAACTATTAAAGCAGCGGTGAGGCCTGCTCAAACACACGGAAATCCAATTGTTGTGATTAACATGCAAATGATTTCATGAGCCCTGTGTGTCTGCAGCCAAACAAGGTCATAAAAGCATTTTTTGCAATCACTGCTCAAATGGCTTATAATAATAATTTGGTAGTGTTAAGAGGCTTTGTTAATACAATCTTGTAGGTATCTTCTCAAAGTCCAACATACACGACCCATTCCATGGCCATGACGATACCGTTGTTTTAAAGATAACCAAGGCTTGTTGGACCTTTCTCTGCCACATAAATTACAGCCCTGAGAGGCACTGGGCCTCAACTTTATCTATGAAGGGTCATGGATTTAATTGGGGTCACCGAGGCGTCCCAAGGAAGGAGTTTACAGAAAAGTGGTCTGGCAATATCTTTTTTTTTTTATCACTGATAATGCGCCCGTTTAAAGTTTTGATGTTTGTGTAAATTCGCCCTTGCTTATTGATTCTGATATTAAAGTCTAATTGTATCAGTATCACAGCCTAATAAGTAAAACGCATGTTGATGTAGAACTCCTTCTACACACACTTTTATGTTTGTTTTTTATGTCACGTGATCCTCCGTTGCTACCACAACTCGTCCTGAAAAGTTAATGTTTGGAACAAGACTTACTGCTTTCTCATTTTTTTTTTTCTTCTGCTCAACGCGTTCATGCTTTTTGTGCATAATTTAGAATTTTCTTTTCCATTTTACAAGTTGGCCAATTTAAATTACCGTATTTTCACACCCAAAAGACGCGCCGAGTCAAAGGGCGCAGTACCAGTGGAGGGTGCTATTTCTGTATTTGTTACATAGATAGAACACGCCGTCTCATTGGGCGCTAACAGAACCGAGCAGTCGCGCTGGCTGCTCAGTCACGCTAGCGTGTTTTTAAAATGGCAGCGGGAGTTCAGTGGTACTTTATTTTAGCTTTTAACAACGTGCTGAAGTTGTCCTCATCCAAAAATGCACCAAGTCCTTGTCTTCTGTATCCAAGATAAACAGTTGGACACTTCGCCACTAAACACGAGAGTCATTATCAGTCTGCCTCGCCGTCTCGCTGCGGCGCAGCCCCTCAGATGGGATGCCGACACAATGCCGGTGTGAGCAAATCACTAATCAACAAACGATGTGCGGTCACGGTGTTACATCAAAACTAAAACTATCACCCCAAATCAACTGAATAGCATAAGAGTGTAGGCCCAGCAAAATTCCGCCTCCCAGCCTACCATACAATACCTTAGTTTACATGCATGCACACTAAAACAGAAGATAGCATGGCTAGCGTGGCTAGCTGTTTTTAAAAAGGCAACAGGAGCAAAACTGAGTTTGGTTGTATTTTATTTAACAAGGTACTCACATTAATATTGATCAGTCATCCACAAATCCTTCAAAATCAGATTCTTCCGTATCAGATACAAACAGTTGGGCAAGTTCTCCCACAAACACGCCAGGTTCCCTCTCGTCATTGTCCGATTCTGTGTCGCTGCTGAGCGGCTCCTCGGATGTAATGCCGGCTTTCGCGAAAGCTCTTACAATAGAGCTAGCAGACACGTTCGTCCAAGCACCTACAATCCACTCGCAAATTGTGGCATAACTTGCTCTTCGCTGTCTCCCAGTCTTTGTGAAGCTGTGTTCGCACTCCGCCATCCATCGCTCCCACGCAGCACGCAACTTCACTTTGAACGCCCTGTTTATACTAATGTCGAGTGGTTGGAGTTCCTTTGTCAAGCCTCCCGGGATGATGGCAAGCTCTGAGTTCATATGCGTGACTTGGTTTTTCACAGCGGCTGTCAGATGGGTACGCATGGAGTCACAGACCAACAGCGACGGTGACGCGTGGAAAAAACCAACGGGTCTCTTTACGTACACCTCACTCAGCCACTCTCTCATTTTGTCCTCGTCCATCCAGCCCTTTTGATTGGCCTTGATGATAACGCCGGCAGGAAACTTCTCTTTAGGCAGCGTCTTCCGCTTAAAAATCACCATAGGTGGCAATTTTTGTCCGTTAGCATGGCAAGCTAGCACAACAGTAAAAGCCGACTTCTCGTGTCCCGTTGTGCGGATTGCTACCGTGCTGAGCCCCTTCTTCTCCACAGTGCGGCTCGCCGGGATGTCGAAAGTCAGCGGCACCTCGTCCATATTGGTGATGTGGCTGGGCTGGATACGTTTGTCGGCAATCTTTTTGCTGCAGTAAGAGCGGAAGGCGACCATCTTCTCCTTGTAATCCTCTGGGAGTTGCTGCGCGACGGTCGTCTTTGCCCGGATGGATAGATGGCGCCGTTTCATAAAACGAAAATACCAAGACGCCCCTCCTTGGAAATGTTCGATGTTCAATTCGCCAGCAAGCGTTACTGCCTTCTGTCGAATGGTGATGGTAGATACGCTTCTCCCAGCTGTTCTGTGAGAAGCAATCCATTGCTCGAGCTGGTCTTCCAACACGGGCCATCTTGCCTTGCTTCCACGAAAACTCAGTGTAGTTTTCTTGACTTGCGAACCATGGATTCGTTGATTTTTAATTCCCTCGCAGCTGCTCGATTCCCATGAACATTTACGTAGCTGATAGCTTGTAGCTTGAACTGTGCTTCGTAAGAGTGTCTCTTCATTGATGCCATTTTTGCTGATTAATTGCCTGAGCAACGTGTTGCACCTGGTATATATTGGGGCATTGGGGCTGCTTTGCACTGGGGGCGTGCCTTTGCATTGTC
This sequence comes from Idiotropiscis lumnitzeri, assembly GCF_059441095.1. Lineage (NCBI taxonomy): Eukaryota > Metazoa > Chordata > Actinopteri > Syngnathiformes > Syngnathidae > Idiotropiscis > Idiotropiscis lumnitzeri. Next base: position 11,406,834 of record NC_142392.1, read on the forward strand.
ATTCACGCCCATCTCCCCTCTCATATCCGCCTGTTGTCGTTCACGCCCATCGTTCCCCTCTCACGCCCCCTGCTGTCGTTAGCCACGCCCGCCTTCTCTCTCTATATAAGCGGTGTGCATGCAGTAAATGTTTGCAGTCAGCCCAGCAGTGCACTTGTTGCACTTGGTCCACATAATGGGCGCTCCACCTCAAAAGGCGCCCTGGCTTTCTTGGACGAGTTTCTGGACTTTAAAGTGCGCCTGATGACTGCGAAAATACGGTAATCCAATGTATAAAAAATATAATATTGCATGAAAAAAATATTTGGTATATTTGACAAAATTATACGTTTTTTCCGAAGTGAGATCCTGCTTAGCAACAAACCCCAAACGCTTGATAGAGCTCAATCTAGAAAGTGGTTTTAGCAAGTCAGAAATTTATTCAGAAAGTGAAATATTAAATGTATGTGAGGGCATATTTGAAGAGTTTGAGTTATGTTCAATGAACCATACATATACGAGCCAGCCAAACACAGCGAGAAAACCAGCACTGATTCCAGTCGCCATCAAGTTGCCAACTCCTGACATTCCAAAACCTTTGAGAGAAACTGAGACTATTTGCGTTTCTCTTTCTGGTTCTTTTTATAGTTCAACTTCTAGTTCAGTTTTTCACCTTTTCACACAGTGTCATGAAAGCCAGTTGATCAAGTGGAACAAGTGATTTTATTGATGATTGTGGAAGGCAACGATTTCATAAGCAGAGTTTCTTCTCACACCTTTTCCATTAAGTACGATTAAAAAGAAAACTGAAAAGCATAATGTTAACAAATGTTGTTCCAGGCAAAGGCAATTAATTTCATTTACATGTTTGATGTAAACACACAAAAAACTCATCATCACTCAGACACAATGGTTCTTCTGACACTGATCACATTGGCTTAATGTCAATAAAAAAGCTTTGCAAAATTCAATATATCGTATTTTATTCAAAATCACATTTACATCTTACCACAAAGAGTCAGTTCCTTCAGTTTTTTGTTGTCTTTTTTTAAGCTTCAAGGATTGCTGCAATTCTCACCAGCACAATTGTGACTCTCAGCACCATTTTTAGAAAATAATTTTTTAGCACAAACCCTGCAACTGAATGGCTTGTCTCCAGTGTGTGTTCTTGTGTGGCTCGTTAAATACGACTTACGATAGAAACTCTTTCCACAAACTGAGCAGGAAAAGGGTTTTTCGCCACCGTGCGTTCTTGCGTGCCTTGTTAAAGTTGATTTTTGAGTGAAACTTTTCCTACAAACTGAGCAGGAAAAAGGTTTTTCTCCACGATGGGTTCTTGCGTGTTCTGTTAAATGTGCCTTTTGAGAGAAGCATTTTCCACAAACTGAGCAAGAAAAAGGTTTTTCTCCACTGTGCGTTCTTGTGTGGATTGTTATCTCAAACTTTCGAGAGAAGCTTTTGCCACAAACTGAGCAAGAAAAAGGTTTTTCTCCAGTGTGCGTTCTTGTGTGCCTTACTAAATGAGACTTTCGAGAGAAGCATTTGCCACAAACTGAGCATGAAAAGGGTTTTTCTCCACTGTGTGTTCTTGTGTGCCTTACTAGAGACTTTTGAGTGAAGCATTTACCGCAAATTGAGCAGGAAAGAGGTTTTTCTCCACTGCGTGTTCTTGTGTGGATTGTTACATCAAACTTTCGAGAGAAGCTTTTGCCACAAACTGAGCATGAAAAGGGTTTTTCTCCACTGTGTGTTCTTGTGTGCCTTACTAAATGAGACTTTTGAGTGAAGCATTTACCGCAAACTGAGCATGAAAAAGTTTTTTCTCCACTGTGTGTTCTTGTGTGCCGTTTTAAAGACAACTTTGAAGTTGATGATTTCCCACACTGAGAACATACCCAATTGTCAGTGTGACATGCCCTTTCACCTTTGCCATGCCCATCATCATCATTAGTATCATCATCGTCAAGAGCATCTGATAATGTGTCCTCACTATGTGCTTGTGATGGCCCCCAGTGGTCTTCATCACCTTCTGTTGTCACGTGATGACTTGAGCTGCTGCTTGTCGGCTCCGCCCCTCTGTTGTCCTCACCCTCACCCATGTTTTCATCTTCAGTCTTTATAGGGACAACATTCACTCGTGACTTGTTGATCTCCTCCTCCTCCTCCTTTTTGATGTGAGTCAAGTCTGGCTCCTCTTTCACAGAACGGAGAGAGTATTCACTGACGTCTGCAGGACACAAAAAGACAAACACACATTTTGTTTGGTCAAGTCAAACCTCATGCGGCGACTTTGTCTTATATTGTTTCGACAGTGCTACCTTGAATTGTGCCTGCCGCACACGGAGCAATGCGTGCGACCCCGATTTGGACCAGACCATGGGGGCATTTCACAAAATTACGTCAGACGCAGTAAACCTCCCTTTCCTAGCAGCACAACAGTGATAAAAGAAGCATTTAAAAAGGAAGCACGCTGCGGCTAATGCCCGATTTCATTCCTGACATGGTCACAGATGTTTCCGGAAGCGAGCTGAAGTTAGCACACACAGGCTATTGTGTGCGTCTGATGGAACACCTCTTGTGGGACCCGAACATATTGATGGGGGCCATCGCAACATGTCATTAATAGAATAGAAATCCTTTTCGAGAAATATGTTTACAAGTATTTCTTTTTGCATTTCGAGATAGTTTCATCGTGGGTACTTTTTGCTTCCATTATAATCTGGATACCAAACAGAATTAAAGGGGCCCTGGCATCATAGTCACTATTTATTGCATGATTTACGTTTTTGTTTTTTTTCCCCCAAATTGACTTTTAGCCTGCTAGTACGTTCCAACATTCCCCTTTTTACTAAAATTTATCTTTCTAAATACAATTTAAAACAAAATTAGGTTTGAAGAGACAAAATCCCTACACATAAGCATTAAGCAACAACACTTTCACTCTGACTTTCATGTTGACATATTTGAATTATGACTGTATACAGTGAACCCCCGGTTATCGCGGTTAATGGGGACCGAGACCACCCGCGAAAACTGAAAATCCGCGAAGTAGCGTCGCACCTTCAAAAAAAAAAAAAAAAACACTGTATATAAATACTTCTATATATATATATAAATATATATATATATAAATATATATAGGTGCGAAGTAGCAGCACACCTTCAAAAATGCTTAAAAAAAAAATTATATATATATATATATATATATACACACACTGGTAGCGAGAGAGAGAGTGAAATTCATGTTATAACAAAAAAAATTATTATTAAAACTTATTATTTTTTTATTCCCCAGCCATTATTTTTGTATTTATTCAATTACTTCTTTTTGTATTTATTTAATTACTTCGACTTTTACCTGGTGGTACGCCGTCCGGTGTGCCCTGTGAATGTTATGATCCTCCAGCAGAGCTGGAGGATTGAACAGGACTCTCCAAACGCAGACCCGGGAAAAAAGGTGGTGATACAAAGATATTTATTATAATCATTATATAGTCAGTGTAATCAGCGCGTTTCGCAGCAGCTGACGGCATGGCGCGAGACGATCGCTGGAGGAATGCCCACACAGCTGAAAAAACAAAAACACGCGGCATGACAGGCACAGATCATGACAGTGAAATGATAGGTGGCATTCTTCATTTATTTATTTATTCATTCATAACTGACAGCCTCGCGCTCCGCCGGTGCCCGGGCGGAAGGTGCTCCTCTTCGGCTTACTGTGACGCGAGCATGCCCTCCTCCTCGGGAGCTTCCATTCGGTTAAACTTAGGGCCCGCTTGGCACCGCCCGTGCCCGGGGAAGGTGCTCATCTACGGCTTAACTGCCACGCACGCCGGCCGGAGCTCTGATACGGTCCGAACCGCGCGAAACGTCGCCATCAATTGTGTCCGGGGGAACCTGCTCTTCTTCGTCTACTCTCTTCTTCGTCCACTCTCCTCTTCGGCGCACGCCGGCCGTCTAACCGCTTCAGCGCCCCCTTGTGCCGCTCGGCGAAACTACAATGCCCCCGATTATTTTTTAGACCCGCGAAGCACTGAACCCGCGAAAGGTGAACCGCGAAGTAGCGGGGTTTCACTGTTTTTGACAAAATGATAGTTTTTTTCCGAAGTGAGATTCTGCTTAGCAACAAACCCCAAACACTTGATAGAGCTCAACCTAGAAAGAGGTTTTAGCCAGTCAGAAATTTATTCAGAAAGTGAAATATTAAATGTATGGGAGGGCATATTTGAAGAGTTTGAGTTTTGTTCAATGGACCATACATATACGAGCCAGCCAAACACAGCGAGAAAACCAGCGCTGACTCCAGTCGCCATCAAGTTGCCAACTCCTGACATCCTAAAACCTTTGAGAGAAACTGAGCCGATTTGCGTTTGTCTTTCTGGTTCTTTTTATAGTTCAACTTCTAGTTCAGTTTTTCACCTTTTCACAGCGTAATGAAAGCCAGTTGAGCAAGTGGAACAAGTGATTTTAATGATGATTGTGGAAGGCAGCGATTCCATAAGCACCGTTTCTTCTCACACTTTTTCCATTAAGTACGATTAAAAAGACAACTGAAAAGCATAATGTTAAAAAATTTTATTCCAGGCAAAGGCAATTTATTTTATTGACATGTTTGATGTAAACACCAAAACAAATCATCATCACTCAGACACATTGCTTCTTCTGGCACAGATCACATTGGCTTTATGTCAATAAAAAAGCTTTGCAAAATTCAATATCATATTTTATTCAAAATCAAAATTTACATCTTACCACAAAGAGTCAGTTCCTTCAGTTTTTTGTTTTCTTTTTTTTAAGCTTCAAGGATCGCTGCTTTTCTCGCCAGCACAATTGTGACTCTCAGCACCGATTTTAGAAAAGAATTTTTTAGCACAAACGCTGCAACTGAATGGCTTGTCTCCAGTGTGTGTTCTTGTGTGGCTCGTTAAAAGCGACTTACGATAGAAACTCTTTCCACAAACTGAGCAGGAAAAGGGTTTTTCTGCACTGTGTGTTCTTGTATGATTTGTTAAAGTTGATTTTTGAGTGAAACCTTTCCTACAAACTGAGCAGGAAAATGGTTTTTCTCCACTGTGCTTTCTTGTGTGGCTTGTTAAATGTGTCTTTCGAGAGAAGCTTTTTCCACAAACTGAGCATGAAAAAGGTTTTTCTCCAGTGTGTAATCGTGTATGTTTTTTTAAACTTGACTTAAAAGAAAATCTTTTGCCACAAACTGAGCAAGAAAAAGGTTTTTCTCCAGTGTGTTTTCTTGTGTGTTCTGTTAAACTTGCCTTTTGAGAGAAGCATTTTCCACAAACTGAGCATGAAAAAGGTTTTTCTCCAGTGTGTTTTCTTGCGTGTACTGTTAAACTTGCCTTTTGAGAGAAGCATTTTCCACAAACTGAGCATGAAAAAGGGTTTTCACCACTGTGTGTTCTTGAGTGGCTTGTTAAATGAGACCTTCGAGAGAAACTCTTGCCACAAACTGAGCAGGAAAAAGGTTTTTCTCCACTGTGTGTTCCTGAGTGGCTTGTTAAACGAGACCTTCGAGAGAAACCCTTGCCACAAACTGAGCAGGAAAAAGGTTTTTCTCCACTGTGTGTTCCTGAGTGGCTTGTTAAATGAGACCTTCGAGAGAAACCCTTGCCACAAACTGAGCAGGAAAAAGGTTTTTCTCCCGTGTGTTTTCTTGTGTGTTCTGTTAAACTTGCCTTTTGAGAGAAGCATTTTCCACAAACTGAGCATGAAAAGGGGTTTTCACCACTGTGTGTTCTTGAGTGAATTATTAAATGAGAACTTCGAGAGAAACTCTTGCCACAAACTGGGCAGGAAAAAGGTTTTTCTCCACTGTGTGTTGTTGCGTGGCTTGTTAAATGTGTCTTTTGAGAGAAGCTTTTTCCACAAACTGAGCATGAAAAAGGTTTTTCTCCAGTGTGTAATCGTGTATGTGTTTTTAAATTTTGCTTAAAAGAAAAGCTTTTGCCACAAACTGAGCAAGAAAAAGGTTTTTCTCCACTGTGTGTTCTTGTGTGGCTTGTTAAATGTGTCTTTTGAGAGAAACTTTTTCCACAAACTGAGCATGAAAAAGGTTTTTCACCACTGTGTGTTTTTCTGTGCCCTTTTAAAGACAACTTTGAAGATAATGAGTCAGTGTGACATGCCCTTTCACCTTTAGTTTGCTCATTATCATCATCATCATCATCATGAGCATCTGATAATGTGTCCTCATTTTGTGCTTGTGATGGCCCCCGGTGGTCTTCATCACCTTCTGTTGTCACGTGATGACTTGAGCTGCTGCTTGGAGGCTCCGCCCCTCTCTTGTCCTCACTCTCATCCTTGTTTTCATCTTCAGTCTTTATAGGGACAACGTTTAGTGGTGACTTGTTGATCTCCTCCTCCTCCTCCTCCTTTTTGATGTGAGTCAAGTCTGGCTCCCCTTTCACAGAACAGAGATCATTTTGTCTGACGTCTGCAGGACACAAAAAGAAAAATTTGGTTTGGTCAAGTCAAAGCTCATGCGGCGACTTTGTCTTATATTGTTTCTACCGTGCTACCTTGACTTGTGCCTGCCGCACACGGAGCAATGCGTGGACCCCAACTTGGACCGGACCATGAGGGCATTTCACAAAATTACGTCCTACGATGTAAACCTCCCTTTTGATGCCCGATTTCATTCCTGACATGGTCACAGACGTTTCTAGGAGCGAGCTGAAGTTAGCACACACAGGCTATCGTGTGCGTCTGATGGAACACCTGTTGTGGGACCCTAACATCAGGGATCGCGGCTAATCGCTTCCCGATTGCCCGGGGCAAGTGAAATTTGGCCACGGGCAAGGTAAAATTATGGGCAACTTGCCCGACCGGGCAAGCATTTTTTAAAGCAGCCAAATATCTTTAATTCCGACGAAAACTGTGACGTGATCTGTTTGTGTGCACTGTATGGTGATGGTTTAACCCAGACACCCCCTTATGTTATGGTTTGGTCCATTGGCCTTATCGGGGGCAATGGGCGGGCGCTACGGGGATCAGTTAGTTCAGTGAATGTCGAGTTGAAGTGGACGTCAATAAATCCCGCAGTATTGGAACTCTCTGTAGTTGCATCCTCATTTGAAGTTTGAAAAACACAACAAAAACCTACGATATTTCGGCCGAAAATTGACAGCCGGAAGTTTTCTTACCTTCTGCGCATGTTTACAAGTGGCGACGAGTTCGTTCAAATCCGAACATTTCGGATTCTGACATGACTAAAGTAGCTCGAATATTTTTAAGTAGACAATTCAGTTGCGAGTAAGGAAGGGAGTAATATTTGATTATTGGCTGTTAATTCATTAGCTCCATGATGTGACCTGACATGGTGTCAGTGACTGTGTTCTGTTTATGCTTTGAAACTTATGGAGGCAGCGCCACAGGCACTGGTCTTAAAGGAATACACAAATTTCCCACACTCATAATTTACTCATGTGATTCCTCAATTAATAAGATCTCCTGGATTTAAAATTGATCATCTGGATTGCTGTAATATCATTTTCCCAATTTAACATGCAAATTTGTTAATTATTAAAACTACAATTAACATTTTCAAAAACTGCACAGGATGATACATGCTGTTGTGAGGAGGGTTTCATGGTTGATGATGAAAACAAGATTTATGTTTATCAGATTATATGTTTATTTACATTTGTGGCGCACATTTTACAACCATAAACATTTTATTCTTAGAGAAAAAAATTGTCACTTGCCCAAGTCGGGCAAGTAATTTGGCCACTCGGGCAAGGCAAATTCTAGTGGCACTTGCCCTATGGGCAAGCAGTTTTTAAAGTTAACCGCGAACCCTGCTAACATATTGATGCAGACCACTGGGGGACATCGCAACATAATGTCATTGATAAAATAGGAATCGTTCAAGTGAAATATGTTTTCAAGTATTTCATGTTACATTTATAGATAGTTTCATTGTGTGTACTTTTTGCTTCCATTATAATCTGGATCCCTAAAAGAATTAAAGTGGCGCTGGAATCAGAGTCGCTATTTATTGTATGATTTACGTTTGGGGGTTTTTTTACCCAAAATGACATTTATCCTGCGAGTAAGTTCCGACATTACCCTTTTTATTTTCATAAAATTTCTGTTTTGAAATAAATTTTAAAACAAATTTACGTTTGAAGAGTAAAAATTCCTACACATAAGCATGAAGCAACAACACTTTCACTCTGACTTTCATGTTGACATATTTGAATAATGACTGTATATTTTAAAGTTATCCAATATTTATTCAAATTAGACTAAGATACACCATAATATTATTAGAGTTCACTGGATTATTTTGTACCTGCAATGATTTATAACAGCCAGAGGGTGTCAGTAATGAGTAACAAAGTAACACAAGACCTCCCACTGATACGTCATCATTGCCATTTGGATAAATTACCAGGAACTATGAGTTGCAGTGGAGATGCAAACCACCTGGGCCACAGGAACTTTATTACCAGGAACTAAATGTTCCTGGCCTTGTTGGTAGAAAAGGGGGTTGTGACGTTCAGCCTTTTTGAGACCATAGTAAGACAAAGATGCAGATGCATTCCTTGCAGCATGCGCTTGTTCACTGATGAGATCCGTGCAACCCTGGATGGATGCATTAAATGTATTTTAAATGTTTGGATGAGGTGAAACTACGCACACGTGCACAAAACTGTGCAGGACCACCCGAGGTTCATTGACCGAGCCAGTAAAAATTTCATAAATAAGACCAACACGTACTTGATTTTTCAAAAAAAATAAGATGTGTTTTATCCACTAAAATTCATCAACCGCCATTGATGTTTTCGCCGCAGTGTGCATATTTTTTAGAGTCAGGCAGAATTCCTTCCGGAAGGAATTGCTTGAACAAGATATGCCAGAGAAGTTATTGTAAAAAACGAGACAAGTCTGCACAAATAAATCACCCAGCCAAGATTGTCTTTGTCACTTGCGAGGAGCGGTTTCCTGTCAAACACGGTTCAAGACGTGCATCTGTTTTTGTGGCTTCCTGCTTAACTGCCAGCATTGACACAACTCTGTTACCACTGAACTCACGTTTTCCTGTTGAAGGATTTTATAAGATTCACTACAAGTTACATGTATTCAGTTTAATGCAATAAAGATATATACTGATTGGGCTTTAAATCAATGCATGAGAAAAGGTCAGGCCAGGCTGTGTGAAATGCATGGGTGGCAGATGTTTTGTGCAGGACGAGCCGCACGTTGGAGAACTGGGTGAGCTGACGCGGAAAGGTTCCAGACATCAAGGACATCCAGGTGCTGGTGTGAGATGGTCACACGGTCGCCCGTGAGAGCAGAATAACGGATCCAGTGGCTCATGGACAGTGGAGCGCACAAACAACAACATTGGTGCGCCATGGGAAGAGCCGACACGTCACCTTGCGGGCAGAAGACGTCCACTAAGAGAAAGCTAAAGTTAACTACAGATGACACATGGCCAATAGTAGGACAGGAGGATGTCTTTGTTTTTGATTAAATGTATAAATGATCCAGGGCAACTCGTGGGTGGGGGTCTTCTGTTGGGTACAGGGGCGCGCAGAACTGTGTTGAGGAATTTGTTGTACTAGATCTCCTGTTAGGAATAAATCCGCTCCCGTGTGAAGTTGCAGGCTTCCTGGTCATTTCTCTCTCAAAACGAGCGCGCAAAATTGTTGGATGAATGTAGGTTGTGATTAATTTAATGGAGTCAGATAACTAATTCGAACAGTTCGATAAACTTTTGGTACATTCATAGAGTTAGATTCCAACACTGTTTAAGAGGTCCATGTTTTTGTGACCTTCTATTAATCCGTAAGCATAGTTTTGAAACATGATGACATGACAAACTTAATTTCTTTCACAACGTATAAAAACCGGAATATGTAAAATCTTAAATAATCAGTTCAAATTTTAAACTGGGAAAAAAACACGGAGTTTACCTTCCTCTGTTGGTTATTCTTTGGCATTTGTTTTCTGCACTGATTTCATTTGGCATAAACAAATGTTCAGCAAACTGGCAAGTAAAGGGCAATATTAAAAAATAAACCGGAAATAACCTTGAACAATTTCCCCAAACAACTTAATGATGTGATGCATATTTTTAACGATCGAAAGTCGTTCTTTACAAAGCAAATGAGAGTAAGACGTGAACAAACCTGCTTTGAGTGGCACAACACGAGGCTGGTTGCTAACTTCGTCCAGCAGTTGAAGATGTTGCTCGTTCTCTTCTTTTATTCCACAAAGTTCCTCTTTGTACTTGGGTGTCGTTCTTTGACACATTTTCAAATGATAATTCCAATAAATCCGATCTCTGCTTGACGTAGAGTCATGTACCTCTTTTGTTAGCTGCTAGCTAGCTAACAAGCTAAGCTAACTACGCCGAAAAGCATCAACGCACGACGAGATGAGGTTATCCGGACACAAAGACTTACTGAATTATGTCGTGGTCCTTTAGAGTAGCACTGGACATCCTTTGATAAAATTACAGTCAGTTCCACACTAAATCAGAAGAATTTAGCGGCGGGTGTTTTTGTTCCGGTGTGGACGGCTCGGTGGATGTGGTCGAGGTCCTTCGGAAGCTGCGCGCTTGCTAATGACGTCATGCTTTAAGCACGTATTTTTCAAATATCTTTCTTTGCCTCTGTGTTTGTTTTCATCCCTGGCTGTTCTATTTTAATATATATATTATATAATATTTTAATTCGGTTGATAAAAAAATGTAACAAAATAATTAAAATAACGCCACAAAAGCGAGTCAGCTCCGACGTCACTTCCGCCTATGCCCCGAGAAGCCGCTGCTGGAACAGCAGTGGGAAGGTTACGTTTCTCCTACGGAACGAAGCAACAATGCTGTGGTTCACTCGGGCTGCAAGATTGTATGAATATAATGTCTGCACATACTAGCAGTGCTTCTCAATTTTTTCACGCCCGCCCCTACCAAGAAGAAACCACCACCAATTTTTTTTTCTGTCTTTGTAGATTGATATTAGATTGTCAATAAAATATCCCTTAACTAACCTAAATTGATAATATAAATTTGAGAACTATTATAGCGAGGATCTCGTAACTCAGTACTCTGTTGTGCAATTATTGATGAGATGACAAATATTTGGCATGTCATGTCATTATCCACACGGCTTATCCTGAACAGGGTCGCGGGAGGGTACTGGAGCCTATACCAGCTGACTTCGGGCGAAAGGCGCACTACACCCTGAACTGGTCGCCAGCCAGTCACAGGGCAGACATAGACACCGTCACTGAGTGGGAACTGAACCCACGTTGCCTGCACACAACTCAGGCGAGTGTACCACTACACCATCAGTGACATGATAAGTATTTACTAGTACGTTTTTTGTAAAAAAAACTTTATAAACATTAACAAACCAAACACAGTTATTAATACGTACATAATATAGAAAAGACAAAAAGAAGAGCCAGGGGGATTTTAAACAAAAATTCTATATGAATAACATAAAGCAACAGCTTTAGTATTGTTGGAGTTGAGTCACCGTGGAAATGAGAAGTATTTAGTAAATCAACTTTTAAAAGCCAAACTTACGCCAATGCGTGTTCGGTTTTTGTACTCAAGAAGAAAAGGGTCAAATAAAGACTCAACAACTGATTAGAGTTCCGATATTTAGTTTCTTCCATTTCTGGAGTTCAGGAAATAGTACAAAGACAGATATCTGGGTGGCTTTTTCTTAATCTCACGAGAAACTGCACTCGGGCGAGCACAGTCAAAACATGTGCACCATCTTTCAGCCCAGCTTCAGTTTTTATTGGAGTTTTTTATGTCAAGAGTAATGTAGGTTGAATCGGTTGAATCGGTCGTCCTCGCTCCCTCCCACGGCACGGGTCCACGTCCAAGGGAAGGTCCTCCCCAGGTTAGTCATCGTCTGGATAGTTGATTCCTGTCTTGTCCCCAAGACTGGCACGCCAAGGCTGGCCTTCTCCGGCGGGCAGTCTCTCCGTCTCTCCAGCTGGCATTGCTCTGGAATCTTGTCGGTGTGCATGTGTGCGTGTGTATGGGCACATGTATATGCAGGTATACGTGTATGTGCAGGTGTAAGGGTGTGTCTGTGTTTATGCATGCGTATGTGCATGTGCTCTGATCTCCAATTGTTCCGTCTTTCAGAATGTGTTTTTTTATAGCGTCTGCGTGAGTCCTCCAGTGCCGAATTTGGTATGTTTGCATCTCTACAGCCAATGTGGAGAATGTGCTTCGTCGTATTAGACCATGAAGTGCTCTGAATGCAGCTCATGGAAATGCTATGTGCGCAAATTTGTTCTCACTACCCACAATTTCAATAAATTTCACACATTTAAACTAAGTACTATAAATTTAGCATATGAGAAAAATATAATAAATAAGAAAACAGGACTACAATCCCAGTTATTCTTGTGACCCGTGCTTCTACTTTCATCTGATAAATGCTTTTTGTTTCATCAATGTTTAACATATTCCGTAAATATGAACCTGCTAAATTAAATAATTGACCTTCTGTCCCGTAAGTGTTTAAAATAATGCCAGCAATCATAATACAATCCTTCATTTACCATTGCAGTCGTCTTATCATTGCAGTTGTCAGGGTCGCCGGTCGGCGAGGAGGAGGTGGACCCAGAATGCGAGGAAGCTGGAGAAGGTGTAACTTAAGCAATTTATTAGGGGACCAAAATAATGACAGACAGACAGACGGGTTATGACAGCAGTATTTTTTATCATTGCAGCATTTTATTAATTTTCCCTCTGTACCATAGACAGACATTCGGAGTGTTTCCTTACACTTGTAAATGTTGTGGGATGTAAGTGTGTACATACACATGGGGATTTGTGTATTTACGTATAAACTGTGTATATTCGCATAGGTTTGCTTTTTCTGAATGTCTGCTGCTAATGTTATACATTAACGGCCACATTGCACCGCCGCCTCGGTGTGATCTATATGTTTGCTGCTGTCACACTGCAAATTTCCCCATTGTGGGACTATTAAAGGACATCTTTATCGTTATCTTTAAAAACCTTGTGTTGGTGCTTGCAAAATAATTTTCCATAAGATTAAGATTGAACAAAATGGTGAAACAAAAATTTAAAAAGTAAATACTGTAACTATTAAACATTGAATACTAAATTATTCCTAAAACAGATCAATGAATCTTGAAATTAATAGTGAATTATTGTAGTTTAATAAATACTGAAACGAATAATGAAATATTACAGTACTTTAAATAAATACCGAAATCATTTTCAAACACAATAACAGTTAAGTAATAAAAGAGTGACATATTTTAATTTAAAATTCGCAATCACATCACAACCTGGTGAAAAACCCTGTAAAAAGGCAAATATGTTGACATTGTAACAATGGGATTGTTAGTTGGTGGTTGGGTGTTCCCAGGGGGACTGTTTGAGTAGACGCACACTGCGCCAGCAAGGCGGAAGTGGAGGGTATGAGAGCCATCCAGTTTATGTTACAATAAAGATTCAGTGAGCAAATGAAAGAGCTCTAACCGTCCATTCTGTATAGTCATATGACAGAACAGAACGAAACATGGTGGCAGCGGTCTAGTCGCTAGTGGGGACGCGGGAGAGGATTGACAACAACCGTGTGTACGTGCTGCCGACGAGCTGAGTGAACGGAACGGCGCGGCAGCAGGTGAACTAAACGGACAGAGGACGTCGCGATGGAAGGACTGAAACCTCCGTCGATGTTGTTGTTGGACTCCGGCGACCTAGCCAAGACATGGAAATGCTGGAAGGAGGAATTTACACTCTACACGGACCTCACCATGCCCGGCGCAGAGGAAGGAGCGAAAGCAAAGCTTTTCTATTACCTCGTCGGCGCGAGTGGGAGGGAGCTTTTGGCCACACTGGCGGGTGACGACTCGTCGGCAAGGAGGTCAGTGAGTGCAATGATAAGGTTGCTGGATGAACATTGCACACCGAAAGTGAATGAGACTGTCGAGAGATACAAGTTTTTTGTGCGAAACCAAGGCACGGATGAAACCATTGACAAATATTTTACGGACCTGAGAGTGCTAGCCAATGGATGCAACTTTGGAGACATAAAAGACTCGCTAATTAGAGATCGCATTGTGTGTGGCACCAATAGCTCAGCCATGAGAGAGAGACTCCTCAGGGAAGATAGACTGACACTGGAGAAATGCCTACTAATATGTAGAGCTGCTGAACTGTCAAAAGAAAACAGCAGGACACTGGAAGGACACACTGTGGAGGAAATACATACAGTGAAACAAGATGCAAGGAAAAGCAACGGTGATGTAGTCGATTGTAGGTTTTGTGGACGAAAGCATGAGCGAAGTAAGACAAAATGCCCAGCTTTTGGAAGGAAATGTAAAAAGTGTGGGAAAGAAAATCATTTCGCTGTGAAGTGCAAATCGAAAATAGGACAAGGAGGGAAATGTAAACCAGTGAATGCTGTCACGGAAGAGGATGGAGAAACATATGAGGATATAATGACAATTGCAGTGATAAATGGCAAGGGGAACAATGAAATAGTTCACCAAGTGAATGAGCGACTCAACAAGGGACAGCAACTCTTTGCAAGGATGCTGGTAAACGGGACACATGTGAACTTTCAGATAGATTGTGGGGCGACCTGTAACATAATCCCAATAAACCTCCTAAACTCAGACACACAACTGGAGCACACAGAGAAAGTGCTGGTCATGTATAATAAATCCAGGTTGTGTCCGTTGGGGAAATGTAGGGTTAAAGTGAGAAACCCTCGAAACAACAAATTGTACAGGTTGGAGTTTCTCGTGGTGGACCAAGTGGACAAAATCCCCATATTGGGCCGGAAGGCCAGTGAGGCCATGAAACTAATTAAAGTACACTACGAGAACATCCTTACCATTGATGACATTGTGAAAAAAGAATTGGAACAGGTCAAAGAAGAAGGACAACAGGATTGCATAACGTTGGAGAAAATAAAGACTGAGTTTGGCGATGTGTTCACTGGTGATGGCTGTTTGGAGGGCGAGTATAACATTGAAATAAACAGTGAAGTGCCGCCTGTTAAACTGCCGAAACGCAGAGTACCCGTTTCACTGATGTCTCCACTGAAAGAGGAATTAAAAGATCTTGAGAGAAGAGGCATTATCGCACCGGTTGAGTGTAGCACTGACTGGATAAGTAGCATGGTGACAGTGATGAAACGCAATGGAAAACCGAGAATCTGCATAGACCCAAAACCACTCAATCGAGCGCTGAAAAGAAGCCACTTCCCTCTTCCGACGATTGAGGATATACTTCCGGAAATGGCAAAGGCGAAAATGTTCACAGTGTGTGATGTGAAGCATGGCTTCTGGCATGTTAAATTGGGGGAGGAGTCAAGCTACCTCACCACGTTTGCCACTCCTTTTGGTCGGTACCGTTGGCTGAGAATGCCGATGGGAATAAGTCCAGCGCCGGAAGTATTCCAAAGAAGACTCATACAAGCGCTAGAAGGAATACCGGGAATATACATCATCGCTGATGATGTGTTGATCACGGGTGAAGGGACATCGCTGGAAGAAGCAAGTAGAGACCACGACAACAAACTCAGGTGCTTCCTAAACAGATGTAGAATGCGAAACATCAAATTGAACTTTGAGAAGATAAAACTACGGCGACAGGCCGTGCCGTATATTGGACATTTGTTGACAGCTGAGGGACTGCAGATAGACCCGGAGAAGGTGCGTGCAATCCAAGAGATGCCGAGGCCGACGGATGTCAAGGCAGTACAGAGACTGGTTGGGATGATAAATTACTTGTCCAAGTTTTATGACCACTTGTCTGATGATTGTGAAATATTACGCCAACTTACACACAAAGAGAATGTGTGGGAGTGGACTGACACACAGGAGGAAGCGTTTAATAGACTGAAACACAAAATTGCCAGTGCACCCATTTTGAAGTATTACAATCAAGACGAGGAGTTGACACTTCAATGTGATGCATCAGAGACTGGGCTGGGGGCTGCTCTGACACAAGGAGGTAAGCCTGTAGCATATGGGAGCCGGGCCTTGACACAGACAGAAAGGGGCTATGCCCAGATAGAGAAGGAATGCTTGGCTATAGTCTATGGGATGGAGAAGTTTCACCAATACACATTTGGCAGGCAGGTGACGGTACAGAGTGACCACAAACCGTTGGAAAATATTCACAAGAAGCCACTTTTGAGTGCACCAAAGAGACTACAGAGGATGTTACTCCGATTACAGAAATATAACATGGAAGTGACCTATGTACCAGGCCGTCATATGTTGCTGGCTGACACACTCAGTAGGGCATACTTGCCAGAGGACACTAAAGGGGACATGGAGTCAGAGATAGAAACCGTAAACATGGTAGACTACCTACCTATTTCGCTGGAGAGACTGAGCTCCATTAGGAAGGCTACGTCAGTGGATTGGAAGCTGCAGAGAGTAATTGGCATGATTCTGTCAGGGTGGCCAAAATGCAAAAAGGATATACCCACGGACATTCAACACTATTACTCATTCCAGGAGGAACTTAGCTTCCAAAATGGTATCGTGTTTAAAGGAGAGAGAGCTGTGATACCAGATTCACTCGGGACTGACATTACACGCCGTGTACACTCTTCTCATTTAGGAGTGGAAGGTTGTCTAAGGAGAGCAAGGGAGTGCGTGTACTGGCAAGGGATGAATGAGCACATTAAGACCTTTGTCTCCAAGTGTGACATCTGTAGGTCCATGGACCCCAAGCAACAGAAAGAGACACTATGTCCACATGATATGGTGTGTAGACCCTGGGCCAAGTTAGGGATGGACTTGTTTTCCTTTCATGATAGAAACTACCTGATTACAGTGGACTACTACTCCAACTTTTGGGAAGTGGATTACTTGCCCGATACGACAAGCAGCGCTGTGATTAGGAGATTGAAAGCACATTTTGCAAGGCAGGGCATACCGGACGTGGTAGTGTCAGATAACGGACCACAATTCTCCTCCAAAGAGTTTCGTCTGTTTAGTGAAAAGTGGGAGTTTGAACATAGGACGTCGTCGCCAGGATATGCCCAGAGCAACGGGAAGGCCGAGTCAGCAGTGAAAACTGCCAAGCGACTGATGATGAAAGCGGCGGCTGCGAACCAGGATGCATACGTGGCTATATTGGACCACCGAAATACACCGACCCAAGGCTTGGGTACAAGCCCAGCACAGAGACTTCTGAGTAGGCGGACTCGGACGCTTCTTCCAATCAGGGACGCTCTTTTAGAGCCGGAGTTGATCAAAAATGCAGAAGGCCTGTGGAAGAACAGTCAGAGACAGGAGAGATACTACAACCGCACTGCGAAAGACCTGGACATCCTTGAGAAAGGAGACACCGTGAGAGTTCAGCCGTTTCAGCGACATGGAGTCTGGCGGAAGGCGACGGTGCTGAAACCTGCGAGCCACAGGTCGTATGAAGTGGAGATGGAGTCGGGTGGTGTGTTGCGGAGGAATCGACGTCACCTCAGGCGTGACCTTTGCCCACCGGCCTCGCCTAAAAAAGCTGAGACTGTGGAGAGTACGGCTGAGGTGGGGTCGGAACTGTGCCGTGCTGGTGACCAAGCGGCTGTGACGACCAGGTCTGGCCGTCGGGTCATTAGACCTCGATATCTGGAGGACTTCACGGAGTGATGTTTGTTTTGGAACTTTGCATGAGTCTAGGGTTGCTTGTCAGTTAAGGAAAAAAAAAAAAAGGAAAAAATGTGAGAGTTAATGAGAGTAACGTGTATTCTTTAGTTGTGATTACATTTAAATTCATAGTCTTCGATGCTGTAATATGTTGCTGTCAATTAAAGAAGTTGACTTAAAAGAAAAAAAAAAAAAAGACGTAACAATGGGATTGTTAGTTTGTGGGTGGGTGTTCCCAGGGGGACTGTTTTAGTTGACGGACACCGCGCCAGCAGGGCAGAAGTGTAGTGTTTGAGAGCCGTGTAGTTGATGTTACAATAAAGATTCAGTGAGCAAATGAAAGAGCTCGAACCGTCCATTCTGTATAGTCATATGACAGAACAGAACGAAACATGTTTGTTCCGACTGCCAAATAGTAACCATGAATCAAAAAAAAAAATGTTTGTTAAACATACTAAAGTTGTGGCTTTGTAATTTATATAGAATTTTTGTTCAAAATCGCCCAGACTCTTCTTTTTGTCTTTTCTATATTATGTACGTATTAATAACTGTGTTTGGTTTGTTCATGTTAATAAAGTTTGTGACAAAAAACGTATTCGTAAATATTTATCATCTCATCAATATTTGCACCAGAGAGTACTGAGTTTCGAGATTCTTACGATAATAGTTGTAAAGTCACGCAGGTAACGTGATGCTGCAAGCTTGTGTCTCTTTATTAACTGACTCGCATACTCGTCTATATGCACACACGCTTGTTCGTCTGGTAACCAAAACACACATATCAGGCAATACTGCCAACTAGTGACCAATGATATAACGTCTATCATTACAATAGTTATCAAAATTATATTTCTTATCAATTTAGCTTAGTTAAGGGATATTTTATTGACAATCTGACATCAATATTCAAAGAGGAAAAATGGTGGTGGGGGGGGCGTGAATCTTTTTTCTTCTTGGTAGGGGCGGGAGTGAAATAATTGAGAATCACTGCTAGTATATGCAGACATTATATTCATACAATTTTCAGCCCGAGTGAACCACAGGATTGTTGCAAGTTCGGGAGGAGAAACGTAAACGTCCCACTGCTGGAGCAGCAGAGGCTTCTCAGAGCATAGCCGGAAGTGACGTAGAGGCCAACGCGCCATCATGGTGGTATGCAGTAATTTTGTTCAAAAGAAAAATTATCAACCGAATCAAAATATTATATAGAATATATATTAAAAAAAGGAACAGCCAGCTGTAAAAACAAACACAGAGGCAAAGAAATATATTTGAAAAATACGTTTTTAAATCATGACGTCATAAGCAAGCGCGCAGCTTCCGAAGGACCTCGACCTCATGCACCGACCCGTCCACATCGGAACAAAAACACCCACTGCCAAATTCTTCTGATTTAGTGTAGAACTGACTGTAATTTTCTCACAGGAGATCCAGTGCTACTCTTAAGGACTACGACATAATTTATTAAGTCTTTGTGTCCCGATAATCTCATCTTCGCGCGTTGATGCTTTTCGGCGTAGTTAGCTTAGCTTGTTAGCTAGCTAGCCGCTAACGAAAAGAGGCGCATGACTCATCGCCAAGCAGAGATTGAGTGCGGATTTTTTGGAATTATCATTTGAAAATGTGTGAAAGAACGACACCCAAGTACAAAGAGGAACTTTATGGAATAAAAGAAGAGAACGAGCAACATCTTCAACTGCTGGACGAATTTAGCAACCAACCTCGTGTTGTGCTACACAAAGCAGGTTTGTACACGTCTTACTCTTATTTGCTTTGTAAAAAAAGACTTTCTATCGTTAAAAATATGCATCACAACATTAAGTTATTTGGGGAAATGCGTTCAAGGTTATTGCCATTTTATTTTTAAATGTTGCCTTTTACTTGTCGGTTTGCTGAACATTTGTTTATGCCCAATGAAATCAGTGCAGGAAATAAATACCAAAGAAAAAACAATAGTGGGGGGTAAACTCTGTGTTTTTTACCAGTATCAAATTTGAACTGATTATTTATCATTTTACATTTTCTGGATTTTATATCTTGTTCAAGCAATTCCTTAATGACTGCCTTACTTATTCTGCCTGACTCTAAAAAATGTGCACACTGCGGCGAAAACATTAAAGGCGGTTGATGAATTTTAGTGAATAAAACACAAAATATTAAGTTTTTTAAAAAAACAAGTACGTATTGTACATTATTTATGAACTTTGTACTGGCTTGGTCAATGAACCTCGGGTGGCCCTGCACTGTTTTGTGCACGTGTGCATCGTTTCACCTCATCCAAACATTTAAAATACATTGAATGCATCCATCCAGGGTTGCACGGATCTCATCGGTGAACAAGCGCATGCTGCAAGGAATGCATCTGCATCTTTGGCTTACTTTGGGCTTAAAAATGGAGAACGTCACAACCCCCTTTTCCACCAACAAGTCCAGGAACATTTAGTTTCTGGTAATAAAGTTCCTGTGGCCCAGGTGGTTTGGATCTCCCCCACAACTCAAAGTTCTTGATAATTTATGCAAATGACAATGATGATGTATCAGTGGGAGGTCTTGTGTTACTTTGTTACTCATTACTGACACCCTATGGCTGTTAAGCATCATTTCAGTTCCAAAATAATTCAGTGAACTCTAAAAAAATAATATGGTGTATCTTAATTGAATTTGAATTCATATTCCAGAAACGTCTGTGACTATGTCAGGAATAAAATCGGGCATCAGCCGCAACGTGCTTCCTTTTTAAATGCTCGTTTATCACGGTTGTGCTGCTAAAGGGAGGTTTACATCGGAGGACGTAATTTTGTGAAATGCCCCCATGGTCCGGTCCAAGTTGGGGTTGCACGCATTGCTCCGTATGCGGCAGGCACAAGTCAAGATAGCACGGTAGAAAATAAGACAAAGTCGCCGCCTGAGGTTTGACTTGACCAAACCAAATTTGTCTTTCTGTGTCCTATAGATGTCAGTGAAAACGATCTCCTTTCTGTGAAAGACGAGCCAGACTTGACTCACATCAAAAAGGAGGAGGAGGAGATCAACAAGTCACCAGTGAACGTTGTCCCTATAAAGACTGAAGATGAAAACAAGGATGAGAGTGAGGACAACAGAGGGGCGGAGCCTACAAGCACCAGCTCAAGTCATCACGTAACAGCAGAAGGTGATGAAGACCACTGGGGGCCATCACAAGCACATAATGAGGACACATCAGACGCTCATGACGACGATGATGATGATGGGCAAGCCAAAGGTGAAAGGGCATGTCACACTGACTCATTCACTTCAAAGCTGTCTTTAAAAGGGCACAGAAAAACACACAGTGGTGAAAAACCTTTTTCCTGCTCAGTTTGTGGCAAAAGCTTCTCTCGAAAGTCTTATTTAGTAAGGCACACAAGAATACATAGTGGAGAAAACCCTTTTTCTTGCTCAGTTTGTGGAAAATGCTTCTCTCAAAAGGCAAATTTAACAGAACACATAAGAACACACACTGGAGAAAAACCTTTTACTTGCTCAGTTTGTGGTAAAAGCTTCTCTCAAAATTCAAGTTTAACAATCCACACAAGAACGCACAGTGGAGAAAAACCTTTTTCCTGCTCAGTGTGTGGTAGATGCTTCTCTGAAAAGTCAAGTTTAGCTTGTCACGCAAGAACACACACTGGAGAAAACCCTTTTTCTTGCTCAGTTTGTGGTAAAAGCTTCTCTCGAAATTCAAGTTTAACAATCCACACAAGAACGCACAGTGGAGAAAAACCTTTTTCCTGCTCAGTTTGCGGCAAAAGCTTCTCTGTCAAGTCAAGTTTAACTTGTCACACAAGAACACACACTGGAGAAAAACCTTTTTCTTGCTCAGTTTGTGGAAAGAGTTTCTCCCAAAATTATTATTTAACAATCCACACAACAACACACACTGGAGACAAGCCATTCAGTTGCAGCGTTTGTTCTAAAAAATTTGCCACTAAACAGGGAGCTGAGAGACACGATTGTGCTGGCGAGAACTGCTGTGATCCTTGAAGCTTAAAAAAAGACAAAAAAAAAAACAGAAGGAACTGACTATTTGTGGTAAGATGTAAATGTGATTTTGAATAAAATATGATGAATTTAATTTTGAAAACCTTTTTTTATTGACATTAAGCCAATGTGACCAGTGCCAGAATAACCATTGTCTCTGAGTGATGATGAGTTTTTTTGTTTTTATACCAAACATTATCAATGAAATTAATTGCCTTTGCCTAGGACAACATTTGTTAACCTTATGCTTTTCAGTTGTCTTTTTAATCGTACCTAATGGAAAAAGTGTGAGAAAAAACGGTGCTTATGAAATCGGTGCCTTCCAGAATCATCAATAAAATCACTTGTTCCACTTGCTCAACTGGCCTTCATTACGCTGTGTGAAAAGGTGAAAAACAGATCTCGAAGTTGAACTATAAAAAGAACCAGAAAGCGAAACGCAAATCGTCTCAGTTTCTCTCAAAGGTTTTGGAATGTCAGGAGTTGGCAATCTGATGGCGACTGGAGTCAGCGCTGGTTTTCTCGCTGTGTTTGGCTGCCTCGTATATGAATTGTCCATTGAACAAAACTCAAACTCTTCAAATATCCCCTCAGATACATTTAATATTTCGCTTTCTGAATAAATTTCTGACTGGCTAAATACACTTTCTCGGTTGAGTTCTATCAAGCGTTTGGGGTTTGTTGCTAAGCAGAATCTCACTTTTGTCAAATATACCAAATATTTTTTTTCATGCTTTATTATATTTTTTATACTTTGGATTGCTTATATAATGAAATCGGGAAATATTAAAATGTAAAATTAGCAACGACATACAGACTTAATGCAATTAATAAGAAATATAGAAACATTTTATAAATATTGAACTCATTGAGAAGAGTCCTATTCTTGAAATAAATATTGAAATATAAAAAATACTTATGTATTTAATTAATTCAATAACCCGACCCCGGATGAGCGGCACAAAATGCCTGGATGGATGGAATAATTTAAATTGCATACATATTCAGATGAACAAAAATGTTAAGAAATATTCAAGAGTGAAATAAAAAGGTTTAAATTAATATTGATATAATTTAACATTAAAATAATTGAATAAATATTGTAGTATTACATAAGCAAGCTTGAATATACATTGAAATAAATGAAAAAAAGTCGTCGATTTTTAAATGGCCTAATCTAGACATGGGAAGTAATTCTCTTTATGAAACTATGAAGGGACTGGAGCTCACAGAAGTGACCAGTCTTGGTTCTGAAGTTCCAGATACTGCCCTGAGAGAAAATAGGCCTGAGCATTGTTTATGGTGGGGGCAATTCTCTCGCCAGGTCAGTGACCTCTGAGGGTATGGAAGTAATTTAAGGTGGTCACGAGTAGACTGGTCGTATCAACGGAGAGATGCATCTGGGGGACTTTTGGAGGGAAATCCCAAAGACTAGCGTGATGGGAATGCATACGCAACAAGGGAAAATTAGATATTCATGTCCTATTTGGGCCTTCCCCATAAGAAGGGAATGTCTGAGAGGGGGCTCGCACGTTTTTGGGGAGACTTCTTTTGACATCAGCATGTGACGAGAATAAAATCTTTTTCGAACCAGTTATTTTCCATCACCAATCCAGCCTTGCTCGGCTGCCTCTCCGGAAGGCAGCAAGGACCCACACTTCAAAGACAAAATATACGACATATTGAAAGAAAAATAATACTCAAATATTGAAATAAGTATAGAATTGAATGAATAAACAACAAAGAAATAAATACCTCCTGGAAAATATCCTTATTTATCAACATTTCTTAAAGCACAACATTTCGATCAGATTGAGTTCTTGCTTGCACATTCTTAAACAATCATAAGTTTTTTACTTTTAATTTTTAAGTTACTTCAGTGCATTTCATACCTGTGCCTTCAGTGAAGTCCTTCTTTGTCCTACTTGAATAAATCCCCATCAAAATACCATCATTTATGACACCACGGCTGGACAAATAATATCCAGAAACACACTTACGCACCACTGAGTAAGTGTTCGACGATATAGCTTCTCTTTGAAAGGTCAGACTTGAAAATGTCTTTGCAAGTGTATCTGCAATTAAATCCACACTTTTCCCTCCTTCGGCCATTGTGGTTAAAAAAAAAGCAAGAATATATTTTAGATTTTCGAACGGCCGCCAATTACGACTTTTGGGTGTGTCGATTCGGCATCGCGCTGCCCCCTCACGAGTGAGTATCCAATCACAAAACGCGTTCCTCACCCTCAGCATAAGGCCAGCGAAAAGGCTCACTGTAACCAACTCGTGATCTGATTGGCTGTCGCAACCGTCTAACAAGGCCGTGAAATTGAAAACCGACAACAATCAGCCAATAAAAACAAAGGGATGTTGTAGGCTAAAAGTGACAGCAAAGGGAAGACAACACAAATTAACGTTCACAATTGTGCCAAGTAGACTGGAGTCAATTATTGGAGACAAGACATCTGAAGATCTTGGATTGATAAAAAGAATTTACCAAATCACCAGCAAGGATGTCAATAAGAACAACAAAATGTTGCAGAGTGAAGGTAGTAAGAGTATAGTGAACATATACTTTTCTGTCTTCAAAGGACAAGGGACGCTACCTTACACTTACAAAATACAGCTCAAGGAAGATGCTAAACCTGTAGTACATGCCCCGAGAAGAGTTCCAGCCCCTCTCAAAGAAAGATTATAAAAGGAACTGAGCAGAATGACCCAGATTGGAGTCATAGAGAAGGTGGAAGAACCCACCGACTGGGTAAATTCCATCACATGTGTTAAAAAGAGAAACTCCCCAGAGTTGCGTGTTTGCCTCGACCCCAAAGATCTGAATGAGAACATTAAAAACGAACATTATCAGATTCCCAAGCGTGAAGAAATCCTGAGTGACATGGCAGGTGCGAAGTACTTTAGCAAATGAGATGTATCGCATGGATTTTGGCAGGTGAAGCTGGACACCGAAAGCTGCAGGTACACCACCTTCAACACACCATTTGGGCGTTTCTGTTTTCTGAGACTGCCATTTGGCATAAAGTCTGCGCCTGAGTTCTTTCACAGAGCTATGGAGTCAATCATAGAAGGTCTGGAAGGAACCTGTGTGTTCATTGATGATTTGGTTGTTTGGGGAAACACGGAACAAGAACACAATGAGAGACTCGAGGAACTGCTACAAAGAGTTAAAATGAATGGACTTAAACTAAAACGAGAGAAATCTCTAATCTCGTTGCACAGTTGAGTACAATGTCAACAAAGGGATTTCTGATTTCTGAAATGTCTGTTTGGAGTTACAGAATTGACATTCTTGGGAGACAAGCTCACAGCAGATGGATTGGTGCCAGACAGAACCAAAGTGCAAGCAATACTGGACATGCCAGTTCGAACTGAGAAAAAAGGACTTCTGCGAGCAATGGGGATGATCAACTTCCGGGGCAAGTTCATTCCAAACCTCTCTTCAAGGACAGTCCCTAAGTTTGCTGCTGCATCACAACGTAGTCTTTGAGTGGACAACAAAACATGACAAAGAATGGCAAGATCTAAAGAGAACTGTGACAGCTGAGCCAGTCCTTGCCTACTTTGATCCATCAAAACCAACCAAAATTTCCACGGATGCGTCGACAGATGGGCTAGGTGCCGTACGGCTGCAAAAGGCGAGAGACACATGGCAACCTGTAGCCTATGCATCCAGGTCAATGTCAGAGACTGAAAAACGCTCTGCTCAGATCGAAAAAGAGTCACTGGGTCTAGTGTTTGGATGTGGCAAATTTCACACGTATGTTTATGGACTGCCCACATTCATCGCAGAGACTGATCATAAGCCACTGATTTCAATTAGGAAGAAAAATCTCACTGACATGACGCCCAGAATTCAACGCATGATGACATTGCAGCGCTATGATTTTGAGCTAATATACACGCCTGGAAAATACATAGTGCTTGCTGATGCGTTATCCCGAGCGTCGCACCCTAACAGTGACATCAAGGACTGCGTTACGGCGGAGGAGGCTGAGGCTCACATCAACATGGTCACAGCCGCGCTTCCTGCTACTGACGCTATGCTGCAACAAATTGTTGCAGAGACGGCTAAGGACCCAGTCTTGAACAAAGTGTCACCATGTATGAACAATGGATGGTCAAAAGGGAACTGCCCTCAGTTTTACCCGATGAGAGCGGAGTTGTGCATGGCGGACGGCCTCCTGCTGAGGACGGACAGGATTGTAGTTCCACAAGCTATGCACAAGGACATGCTTCAGCGTCTTCACGAAGGACACCTGGGAGTGGAGAAATGTAAGAGAAGAGCACGAGAAGCCATCTCCTGGCCGGGCATTAACAAAGACAGAGAAGAAATGATTTAAAAATGCCAAGTTTGCCAAAAACATCAACACAAACAAGTCAAAGAGCCAATGCTGGTAGCTGACCTTCCCACAACTCCCTGGCAGAAGGTAGGCACTGATTTGTTTCATATAAGAGAACATTATCAGATTCCCAAGCGTGAAAAAATCCTGAGTGACATGGCAGGTGCTAAGTATTTCAAATTAGATGCATCGCATGGATTTTGGTATTCATAAATGTGTTTGGTTGTGGCAGTTGAAATGAGCACACACGACTGACTGTGAACACGTCTTTATTCCAAGACTGCCAACAACAGAATAACGCACAAACACAAATTCGCGCCAACAAACATTAACATGAATACGCCCCCAAACGGGATGCCTGCTGGGTGAGAGGCATGGTCCTAATGTCCGCCACACAGCCCCCCCCCCGAACACCCAGAAGGTCGCTCAGAACGAAAACCTCACCGGGGGCTTCACCGGCCTGCCACAACGACTACGCAGGCCATCCTTTAGTGGTGCAGTTGAAACCCGGTGGGCAGGGGGGTCAGGCGAGACGGGAGCGGGAGCACGACACACAACGTCGTCGCGCGGAAGTGAGGGCGTGGACTTTGGAGGGCGACCGCGGCGAGGGACGTGGGCCGGCAACAGCACATCGCCTGCAACCAAATGAGCTGGTTTTAGCCTATCTACCGAGACGCACTCCCTTCGCCCACCCATATCAAGCACAAAACTCTTATTGCCGCGCTCCAGCACCCTAAACGGGCCGTCATACGGTGGCTGCAAGGGCGAGCGGTGGGCATCGTGGCGCACAAAAACAAAACGGGCTGACATAAGCGCGGACGGCACGAATACCTTGGGAACACAGTGGTGAACCGGTGCAGGGCTCAGGGGCCCCCCCGACAAAAAGGAAAAGGGCGGAGCGTCCAAACCGTCTGGCAGAAATTCACCAGGTACGCGAAGCGGCTGACCGAGCACCAACTCAGCAGGAGCGGCGTTAAGATCCTCCTTCGGCGCTGAACGTAAGCCGAGCAAAATCCATGGCAGACGGTCGACCCAGTTACCGTCCGATAACGCAGCTCGCAGCGCAGCTTTAAGTGACCGGTGAAAACGTTCGCACAAACCGTTAGCCTGCGGATGGTAGGCAGTAGTGCGGTGCACGCGCACACCCAACGATACTGCCAAGGCTGACCAGAGCTCAGATACAAACTGGGGGCCCCTGTCCGAGGTGATATCGGACGGCGTGCCGAAACGCGCGACCCAGGACGACAGAAACGCACGGGCTATATCCACCGAGGTCGTGGAGGACAGAGGAACCGCCTCTGGCCACCTAGTCGTCCGGTCCACCATAGTGAGTAGGTGAGTAAAACCTTGCGAAGGGGGAAGGGGACCTACCAAGTCCACATGCACATGGTCGAACCTCCTGGCCGGAATCGGAAAAGGTTCAAGGCTCGACCTGGTGTGTCGGTGGACTTTGGCACGCTGACATGCTACACAGGCCGCTGCCCACATCCTGACGTCCTTACGAAGCCTGGGCCAGACAAACTTTGCCCCAACCAGCTTGACCGATGCACGGACGCCAGGGTGTGACAGGGAGTGGATCGAATCAAAAATCCGGCGACGCCATTCCAACGGAACCACAGGACGAGGGCGGCCCGTGGACACATCGCAGAGGAGAGCAGTGCGACCGCCCCGCAACACCACCTCCTCAAGCTGAAGAGCCGTACTCACTGCCTTGAGGTTGCGGATGTCAGGATCAACGGACTGGTCGGCAGCCATTTCCGAAAAATCAACCCCGAGCTGGACTGGACACACGATCGCGCGCGATAAACAATCAGCCACAGGGTTACACTTACCGGCCACGTGCCGAACGTCCGTCGTAAACTCTGAAACGGCCACCAAGTGCCGCTGCTGACGGGCCGACCATGGTTCAGTAACCTTTGACATCGCAAACGTAAGTGGCTTATGATCCACGTAAGCCGTGAAACGGCGTCCTTCAAGAAGGAAGCGAAAGTGGCGCGTCGCAAGGTACAAAGCCAACAACTCTCGGTCGAAAACACTATACTTGCGTTCGTTATCCCGCAGCTTACGACTGAAAAACGCAAGAGGCTGCCACACATTTGCCACGAGCTGCTCAACCACTGCCCCAACAGCTATATCAGAAGCATCTGTAGTTAAGGCAACTTGCGCAGTCGCAATCGGGTGGACCAGGAGAGTCGCACTCGCCAGGGCGTCCTTAGTTTGTTGAAAAGCCTGTTCCCGCCGTGCAGACCACTCGACAGTATCATTAGCTTTCTTATTTTTCAAGGCATTGTAAAGAGGAAGCAGGAGGTGGGCCGCACGCGGGAGAAACCGGTTATAAAAATTAACCATGCCCAAAAACTCCTGCAGCGCCTTAATTGAGGCCGGGCGGGGGAAATCCACCACTGCCTTCACCTTGGCGGGCAAGGGGACCGCGCCCTGTGCTGAAATCCGGTGGCCTAAGAAATCAATCTCAGCCAGACCAAATTGACATTTCGCTGGGTTAACGATCAGACCATGCGAATCAAGACGCTTGAAAACCTCTGTTAAGTGCGACAGATGTTCCTCTGGTGAAGGACTGGCCACCAGAATATCGTCAAGATAAACAAACACAAAGTCGAGGTTGCGCAACACAGAGTCCATCAATCTTTGAAAAGTCTGTGCTGCCCCCTTCAGTCCAAAAGGCATGCGCAAGAATTCAAAAAGACCGAACGGGGTTATCACCGCGGTTTTGGGCACATCTTCCGCCTGCACAGGCACCTGGTGGTAACCACGGACCAAGTCCATTTTTGAAAAAATGGTGGTGCCCGCCAAACGGGTGGAAAAGTCTTGAATGTGTGGAATGGGGTAACGGTCATGCGTAGTCACATTGTTAAGGCGACGAAAATCACCACAAGGCCGCCAGGAACCATCCCTTTTAGGCACCATGTGTAAAGGCGAGGCCCACGGACTGTTAGAACGCCTCACAATCCCCAAACGCTCCATTGTAGCAAACTCCCCTTTTGCTATCGCCAATTTGGCCGCGTCAAGGCGACGCGCGCGAGCAAAAACAGGCGGGCCGACCGTGGGTATGAAATGCTCCACCCCGTGTTTAGTGCATGCGGTGGAAAAGGCTGGAGTCGTTAGGGAGGGAAAGTCTGTCAGCAGGCGCTGATAAATGTCACCCGATGCCAAATAATTCGCATGCGTTAATGGCCCGAGTCCCCCAGCCTCACACGGAAAAGTAGCAAAAGAAACAGCGTCAATCAAACGGCGGTTTGCGACATCAACGAGCAGTCCATGTGCACACAGAAAATCCGCGCCGATAATGGGAACCGTGATTGCGGCAACAAGAAAGTTCCACTGGAAATCACGTCCATGGAAGCACAGAGTCACCGACCTGGAACCAAAGCTGATGATGGGCGAGCCGTTAGCCGCACACAGGGGTGGTCCACAAACGCCGCCCGCCTTGTCCACGGCGGAGGGTGTAAGCAGGCTGACTTGCGACCCGCAGTCCACCAGGAAACGTCGTCCAGAGGACGAGTCTGTAAGGAAAAGCAGCTCGCTCTCTTTGCCGGCGCCCACAGCCACTACTGAACGCCGGCGTTGGAGTTTCCCGGAGTTTCGTAGGTGCAGGGGGGAACACAACGCCGAGCCCTGGCGCCAAACCGCTGATGGAAGAAGCAGAGAACCTTCCCACAACGCTTTCGAACGACCACCGCGGCCACCGTTGACGGATCCACGTCCGGTGTCGTCCCAAGGGTGGAATCGGTCGCCACACTTTGCACGGCGAACCGTCTCGTAGCCAGCAGAACTCGATCCGCTTCCTCAGCCAAACCTCGATGATCGCCGGTCGCCAGACAAGCGGAGTTAGCCAACACTGCGCGCACCGGAGATGGTAGCTGTCGCAGGAAAATGTGCGGGAAAATAAAACCGCCCTCATCCGAACCCAAGAGCGACAGCATATTGTCCATGAGATCCACTGCCGTGCCATCGCCCAAACCGGGCAGGGAAAGGAGCCTATCTGCCCTCTCTGAGTCCGACAAACAGAACCTCCTCAGCAGAAGCTGTTTGAGCGCATCGTATTTCCCGCCATGTGGAGGTGCTCGCAATAGCTGCATAACACGACGTGTAGTCAGTTGGTCGAGGGACGCCACGACCATGTAGTACTTCGGGTCATCGGAGGTGATTCCACGAAGGTGGAAAAGCGCTTCCACATGCTGGAACCACGAAGCCGGATCGCTCTGCCAGAACTCCGGTAGCCTCACGGTAGCGGTGACGGCTGCAAGATGAGGGAGTTGGGGCGGCATGGCCGAGGAAGACACCTCTTCATCTACGACTTGAAACATACTCAGCGTCGGGGTCACCAATGTGGCAGTTGAAATGAGCACACACGACTGACTGTGAACACGTCTTTATTCCAAGACTGCCAACAACAGAATAACGCACAAACACAAATTCGCGCCAACAAACATTAACATGAATACGCCCCCAAACGGGATGCCTGCTGGGTGAGAGGCATGGTCCTAATGTCCGCCACAATCTCATCAATATTTGGACAACAAAGTACTGAGTTTCGAGATGCTTGCGATAATCGTTCTCGAAATTGTATTTCTTATCAATTTAGCTTAGTTAAGGGATATTTTATTGACAATCTAACATCAATATACAAAGACAGAAAAAAAATTGGTGGTGGGCGATAGCGAATCTTTTTCTTCTTGGTAGGGGCGGGTGTGAAATAATTGAGAAGCACTTCTAGTATATGCAGACATTATATTCATACAATCTTGCAGCCCGAGTGAACCGCAGCATCGGTCAGAGAATCGTAAACGTCCCACTGCTGTTGCAGCGGCGGCTTCTCGGGGCATAGGCGGAAGTGACGCGAGAGATGACTCACCAATGTGGCGTGAATTTAGTTATTTTGTTACATTTTTTTAATCAACCGAAATAAAATATTATATAAAAAATATATATTAAAATAGAACAGCCAGGTGTAAAAAACAAACACAGAAGCAAAGAAATATATTTGAAAAATACGCGCTTAATAAAGCATGACGTCATAGCAAGCGCGCAGCTTCCGAAGGACTTCGACCACATCCACCGACCCGTCCACACCGGAACAAAAAATCCCACCGCTAAATTCTTCTGATTTAGTGTGGAACTGACTGTAATTTTCTCAAAGCATGTCCAGTGCTACTCTAAAGGACTACGACATAATTCATTAAGTCTTTGTGTCCCGATAACCTCATCTTCGCGCGTTGATGCTTTTCGGCGTAGTTAGCTTAGCTTGTTAGCTAGCTAGCCGCTAACGAAAAGAGGCACATGACTCATCGCCAAGCAGAGATCGAGTGCGGATTTTTTGGAATTATCATTTGAAAATGTGTGCAAGAACGACACCCAAGTACAAAGAGGAACTTTGTGAAATAAAAGAAGAGAACGAGCAACGTCTTCAACTGTTGGGCGAAGGTTGCAACCAGCCTCGTGTTGTGCCACTCAAAGCAGGTTTGTACACGTCTTACTCTCATTTGTTTTGTTTCGAACGACTTTCTTTCATCAGAAATATGCATCACAACATTAAGTTGTTTGGGGAAATGCGTTCAAGGTTATTGCCGTTTTATTTTTAAATATTGCCTTTTACTTGTCGGTTTGCTGAACATTTGTTTATGCCAAATGAAATCAGTGCAGAAAATAAATGCCAAAGAATAACCAATAGTGGGGGTAAACTCCATGTTTTCCCAGTATAAAATTTGAACTCGTTTAACATTTTACATTTTCTGTTTTTTATATCTTGTTCAAGCAATTCCTTACGGAAGGAATTCTGCCCGACTCTAAAAAATGTGCACACTGCGGCGAAAACATCAATGGCGGTTGATCAATTTTAGTGGATAAAACACAAAATATTAAGTTTTTAAAAAAAAAAATCAAGTACGTATTGGTCTTATTTATTTATTTATTTATTAACTTTGTACTGGCTTCGTCGGGTGAGAGTCAATGAACCTCCGGTGGCTCTGCACTGTTTTGTGCATATGTGCGTAGTTTTACCCCATCCAATCATTTAAAATACATTGAATGCATCCATCCAGGGTTGCACGGATCTCATCAGTGATCAAGCGCATGCTGCAAGGAATGCATCTGCATCTTTGGCTTACTATGGGCTTAAAAAGGGAGAACGTCACAACCCCCTTTTCTACCAACAAGTCCAGGAACATTTAGTTCCTGGTAATAAAGTTCCTGTGGCCCAGGTGGTTTGCATCTCCCCCACAACTCAAAGTTCCTGGTAATTTATCCAAATGACAATGATGTGTTACTTTGTTACTCATTACTTACACTCTATGGCTGTTATACGTCATTGCAGTTACAAAATAATTCAGTGAACTCTAATAATATTATGGTGTATCTTAGTCTAATTTGAATATGTATTGGATAAGTTTAATATAAACAGTCATTATTCAAATATGTCAACATGAAAGTCAGAGTGAAAGTGTTGTTGCTTAATGCTTATGTGAAGGGATTTTGTCTCTTCAAACATAATTTTGTTTTAAATTTGATTTAGAAACAGAAATTTTATTTAAAAAAAAGGAAAAAGGGGAATGTCGGAATGTACTAGCAGGATAAATGTCATTTTGGGTAAAAAAAACCAAACAAACGTAAATCATGCAATAAATAGCGACTCTGATGCCAGGGCCCCTTTAATTCTTTTTGGTATTCAGATTATAATGGAAGCAAAAAGTACCCACGATGAAACTATCTCTAAATGCAAAATGAAATACTTGTAAACATATTTCACTTGAAGGATTTCTTTTCTATCAATGACATTATGTTGCGATGGCCCCCAGTGGCCCCCATTAATAAGTTAGGGTCCCACAACAGGTGTTCCATCAGACGCACACAATAGCCTGTGTGTGCTAACTTCAGCTCGCTTCCAGAAACGTCTGTGACTAATTCAGGAATGAAATCGGGCATCAGCCGCAACGTGCTTCCTTTTTAAATGCTCGTTTATCACTGTTGTGCTGCTAAAAGGAGGTTTACATCGTCGGACGTAATTTTGTGAAATGCCCCCATAGTCCGGTCCAAGTTGGGGTCGCACGCATTGCTCCGTATGCGGCAGGCACAAGTCAAGGTAGCACAGTAGAAACAATATAAGACAAAGTCACCGCATGAGCTTTGACTTGACCAAACCAAATGTGTGTTTGTCTTTTTGTGTCCGACAGACGTCAGTGAATACGATCTCTGTTCTGTGAAAGAGGAGCCAGACTTGACTCACATCAAAAAGGAGGAGGAAGAGGAGGAGATCAACAAGTCACCAGTGAACGGTGTCCCAATCAAGACTGAAGATGAAAACAAAGATGAGAGTGAGGACAACAGAGGGGCGGAGCCTCCAAGCAGCATCTCAAGTAGTCACGTGACAGCAGAAGGTGATGAAGACCAATGGAGACCATCACAAGTACATAATGAGGACACATTATCAGATGCTCATCACGATGATGATACTTATGATGATGATGAAGATGATGATGATGATGGGCAAGCCAAAGGTGAAAGGGCATGTCACACTGACTCATTAACTTCAAAGTTGTCTTTAAAAGGGCACACAAAAACACACACTGGAGAAAAAACATTTTCCTGCTCAATTTGTGGCAAGAGTTTCTCTCAAAAGTCGCATTTAACAAACCACACAAGAACACACAGTGGAGAAAAACTTTTTTCTTGCTCAGTTTGCAGTAAATGCTTCTCTCCAAAGTCTTTAGTAA
Organism: Idiotropiscis lumnitzeri; assembly: GCF_059441095.1. Taxonomy (NCBI): domain Eukaryota; kingdom Metazoa; phylum Chordata; class Actinopteri; order Syngnathiformes; family Syngnathidae; genus Idiotropiscis; species Idiotropiscis lumnitzeri. The sequence continues at coordinate 11,440,528 of NC_142392.1, forward strand.
GGCACACAAGAACACACACTGGAGAAAAACCTTTTTCCTGCTCAGTTTGTGGCAGAAGCTTCTTTGATAAGTCAACTTTAACAAAACATAGAAGAACACACAGTGGTGAAAAACCTTTTTCCTGCTCAGTTTGTGGCAAAAGCTTCTCTCAAAAGGCACATTTAACAATCCACACAAGAACACACACTGGAGAAAAACCTTTTTCCTGCTCAGTTTGTGGCAAGAGTTTCTCTCATAAGATAAGTTTAACAAAACACACAACAACACACAGTGGTGAAAAACCTTTTTCCTGCTCAGTTTGTGGAAAATTCTTCTCAAGAAAGACATATTTAACAGAACACACAAGAACACACAGTGGTGAAAAACCTTTTACCTGCTCAGTTTGTGGCCAAAGCTTCCTGTATAAGTCAACTTTAACAAGACACACAAGAACACACAGTGGTGAAAAACCTTTTTCCTGCTCAGTTTGTGGCAAAAGCTTCTCTCAAAAGGCACATTTAACAATCCACACAAGAACACACACTGGAGAAAAACCTTTTTCCTGCTCAGTTTGTGGCAAGAGTTTCTCTCATAAGATAAGTTTAACAAAACACACAACAACACACAGTGGTGAAAAACCTTTTTCCTGCTCAGTTTGTGGAAAATTCTTCTCTGTAAAGTCAAGTTTACGAAGCCACACAAGAACGCACAGTGGAGACAAGCCATTCAATTGCAGCGTTTGTGCTAAAAAATTCTCCACTAAACGGAGTGCTAAGAGACACGATTGTGCTGGTGAGAAAAGCAGCGATCCTTGAAGCTTAAAAAAAAGTCAACAAAAAACTGAAGGAACTGACTCTTTGTGGTAAGATGTAAATGTGATTTTGAATGAAATATGATAAATTTAGTTTTGCAAAGCTCTTTTATTGACACTAAGCCAATGTGATCATTGCCAGAAGAACCTTTGTGTCTGAGTGATGATGAGTTTTTTTTGTGTGTTTACTTCAAACATGTAAATAAAGTTAATTGCCTTTGCCTGGAACAACATTTGTTAACATTATTCTTTTCAGTTGTCTTTTTAATCGTACTTAATGGAAAAGGTGTGAGAAGAAACTGCTTATGAAATCGGTACCTTCCACAGTCATCAATAAAATCACTTGTTCCACTTGCTCAACTGGCCTTCATTCCGCAGTGTGAAAAGGTGAAAATCTGAACTAGAAGTTGAACTATAAAAAGAACAAGAAAGAGAAACGCAAATCGGCTCAGTTTCTCTCAAAGGTTTTGGTATGTCAGGAGTTGGCAACTTGATGGCGACTGTAGTCAGCGCTGGTTTTCTCGGTGTGTTTGGCTGGCTCGTATATGTATGGTCCATTGAACAAAACTCAAAGTCTTCAAATATCCCCTCACATACATTTAACATTTCACTTTCTGATTAAAAGAGATAGAAAATAGGCCTGAGCATTGTTTATGGTGGGGGCAATTCTCTCGCCAGGTCAGTGACCTTCCAGGGTATGAGAGTAATTTAAGGTGGTCACTCGTAGACTGGTCGTATCAACGGGGAGACGCATCTGCTCTCCCTCTGGGGGACTTTTGGAGGGAAATCCCAAAGACTAGCGTGATGGGAATGCATATGCAACAAGTCAAGTCAATTTTATTTGTATCGCCCTAAATCACAGACAGTCTCAAAGGGCTTTACATAACCACAATCGACATCCACTGATCTTAACCCCCAGGAGGGCAAGGAAAAACTCAAAAAACCTCATTAGGGGAAAAGTGAGAAACCTAGAGAAGGGACCACAGATGGGGGAATCCCCCTTCCAGGCTGCAATGGATGCCAACTGGGCAACATTTGACACATAAGATGATGCTATACAATGTTAGATGAGATAATGTGAGAGTCAATCAAAAGAAGTGCTGCAGGAAGATGACTTCAGTGGAGTGCGTCCTCATCCAGGGCCGTAATCTCCATGGCAGCATATCCGAGGATGAGCCTTCGATCTTGTACCGGTCAGTTGGTGTAAATTCAGAACAGCCACTTCCAGGTGAATCACCATCGCCTAATTCCTGTGAGAGTATGTAAATAGTTTGTGTATTTTTAATCATGTTTTTATACACTATTTGTATCAATGATAATTACACACACACTCACAGACACGCACATCATTGCTTCAGCACACATGCGCACAACTGGCACACCCACACGCTTGTATAAGTTTCACTTTCCATAAGTTTCGTTTTCCTTTGAATAAAAGTCCAAAGGGTTGGGCGAAGAAGTCAGTGAGAGTGCGGGAGAGTGAACTGGCAAGACGTCTACTTCATCTCCTGGCTTCTCCTCCCATCGCGATGGAGAAAAGACAAAACCTTCTCTGGTTCTCTGTATTTTAATTCAGTCTAATGAAGGCGTCAGGACCCTTTTAAACCTGACATTTATTGGTGCCGGTCAACCCGGGAGCCACACCCGGACGGGCGATCGTCGCTGGATATTTCGGGGGCCAACGAATCTGACGTCAGCGCTTCACCATTTGAAAGCGGGCCTCTGAGCTCCGGTGCGGCCGTCTGCCCGGATGTCGGTTCCCTGTCGGACCAGGCGGATCCGGAGGAAGCCAGGTATGGTTTTTCAAATTATTTTGTACCACCATTTTAAATTTTAAAACAATTCGTAAGGGGTGATTTATGTGAGGGAGTGAAAAAGCTGAGTAAGGAAGCGCGCCGGCCGTTTTGCAGTAGTTCGGTTGAAAAGAAAAGAAACTGGATCGTGCTCGTCTAAGGAGTTCTAGAAAAATAATTAGGCCATAACTCATTGCGCTGAAGGGAAGCTGGACTTCTCGGGAGGCTGGATCTCCCTTACGGAGAGCATGGTAGCATTGATTTGCGGTTCTGCGGTCCGTCTGACAAGGAAGAAAGAAGAAAAAAAAACCGGATCGCGTTATTCAAGGAGTTACAAATAGTATTAGGCCGTAACTCGTTTAAACAGTGTTAAACATCTCAACTGAACATTACGGATAGCGCGGTAGTATCTATTAGAACGTCCTGCGGTACGTCTAAACCGGATCGTGTTGTTTAGGGAGTTACAAAAAGAAGAAATTAGGTCGTAACTCGTTCAAACCGACAGCACGGTAGAGTGTATTAGAAGTTCCTCGGTGTCGATAAATAGAGAGAAAGAGAAAAATAATCGCACTTGGAGGAGGTCTCCTCACAATTTCACATTGAAATTTAGGGAAAAATAAGGCATTATTTTTGGTGGTTTTTATTATTTTTATTTGAATTTCTTTATAGCTGCGCAGCTGTGTGTGTGTGTGTATGAGGACAAAGAGAAAAAAAAGGTGGGGGTTTTGAGTCAGTGAGAAAGAGCGTACGTGCGTGAGTGTGCGTGCGTGGGTTTGGAGAAGTAGCAGACCAGACAACAGCAAAAGAAGAGGTCTGGCTGGGCCAAGCCTGAAGGATCAGGTTTCAGGGTAGTGAGAGAAGAATTTGCAGAGAAGCTGAAGAGAAAAAAAAAAAAAAAAAACGCACACACAACACCAGATGTGGAATGATCATTTTGCTGTATGCAAAGTGAGTGAATGGTGTGATTGGGGATTACAAATACCATTTGGTATTTTATCCCGTATAATGCAATAAGGGTTATAAACAGGAATAGTATTTGAGGATGACAGAGTGTTGTTGAAGAAGGTAAAGAAGGGGGGGGGGTTGCAACTGCCCCCTGCATCCTGAATTACCCCCCACCACCCACATTATCAGGCTGCGACGGCAGCCCCATAGGCAACCACTACCGAGTCTGCACCTCACCAACGCCAGATCCGTGGTCCACAAAATCGACGACCTGGGATTACAAATCCTGGGAAACCGCTATGTGCGCGATAGCAGTGTGATCGTCGTCACGGAAACCTGGCTGCACGCAGACGTCCCCGACGCTAGCATCCAGCTGGCCGGGCGCTCGCTACATCGCGCGGATCGGACGAGGGACACCGGTAAGAGGAGGGGCGGGGGGCTCTGTGTTTACGTGCATGAGAACTGGTGCGGCGATAGCACGATCGTCGAGAAGCACTCTTCCCCCGACATCGAGTTCATGTCCGTTAAATGCCGGCCTTATTTTCTCCCGAGGGAGCTAACGGTAGTGATTGTCACAGCTGTTTACATCCCTCCCGACGCTAGCACTAGCACGGCGCTCTCGCTACTCGCGTGCGTCATCAATAAACATCAGCGGGCCCACCCTGATGGCGTTCACGTAGTAGCGGGAGACTTTAATAAGGCCAATTTAAAGACTGTACTCCCAGAGTTTCACCAGCATGTCAAGTGCCCAACGAGGGGAGACAACACTCTCGACCATGTGTACTCGAACATCAAGCACGCATACAGAGCCCTCCCACTCGCCCCTCTCGGCCAGTCAGACCACCTGTCCTTGCAGCTCGCACCTGCGTACACCCCTCTCAGGCGCAGATTCAGGCCTACCACAAAGACTGTGAAAACCTGGCGTGACGACGCCATGAGTGAATTACAGGACTGCTTTCAAGGCACAAACTGGGACCTCTTTGATCATCAGGACCTTGATGTCTACACACATTGTGTACTGGACTACATCAAGTTCTGCATGGATACTGTGTCCCTACACAGGACGATACGGACCTTCCCAAATGTGAAGCCCTGGATGTCCAGCAGGGTTCGCGCTCTCCTCAAGGCCCGGGACGCTGCCTTCAGGTCAGGCGACAAAGCCCAGTACAGGGTGGCCCGTGCTGACCTGAGCAAAGGCATCAAGCTAGCCAAGGCAATCTACAAGGGGAGGCTGGAGGCCCACCTTGCCAGTAACAGACCACGGGAGGTGTGGCAGGGTCTACGGAGCATCACCAACTTCCGTGGCGGCAGCACGACCTCTGTAGACCCGAGTGCATCGCTGGCAGAGGAGCTTAACTACTTCTTCGCTCGCTTTGACTCGCCCCAACCGTCACATCCCCACACTTCATGATCCAACTCCCCCCCACTCATCGTAGAGGAACACGATGTGAGGCGCGCGCTCCTGGCGGTTAACCCCAGAAAGCTACTGGACACGACGGAATACCAGGCAAGGTCCTCAGAGCATGTGCCCACCAACTGTCACATGTTTTCTGCAGGATCTTCAACCGCTCCCTGGCTCAGGCAGTCATCCCCTCCTGCTTGAAAACTTCCACCATTATTCCTGTCCCCAAAAAGTCACCAGCCGTCCACCTGAATGACTACCGTCCTGTTGCTCTCACACCAGTCATTATGAAGTGCTTCGAGAGGCTGGTTCTCCAGCACATCAGGGACTGCCTTCCTCCCACTCTGGACCCCTACCAGTTTGCATACCGGGCTAACAGATCCACTGAGGACGCCATCGACACTGCTCTGCATGTTGTACTGGGCCACCTGGAACAACAGCGGAGCTATGCAAGGATGCTCTTTGTGGACTACAGCTCGGCATTCAACACGATCATCCCAGACATCCTCGTCACCAAACTGGACACTCTCGGCCTCCCTGCCCTCACACGCATCTGGATTAAGGACTTTCTGACCAACAGACCCCAGACTGTGTTGCTCGGCCCCTACACGTCCTCCACCCTCATGCTGAGCACCGGTTCCCCCCAAGGATGCGTGCTGAGCCCTCTCCTGTACGCCCTCTACACCTACGACTGCAGCCCGGCCCACGGCAACAACACCATCGTCAAGTTTGCTGACGACACGACAGTGGTCGGTCTGATCTCGGAAGGTGACGAGACAGCCTACAGAGAGGAGGTAAAGAGACTGACAACTTGGTGCAAGGACAACAGACTGCACCTTAACTCTGCTAAAACAAAGGAGATTGTCGTCGACTTCAGGAGGAACAAGACGCTGCCGCCCCCCCTCTGCATCGAAGGCGTGTGTGTGGAGAGGGTCCACACGTTAAAGTTCCTGGGAGTACAGATCTCCGATGACCTTTCTTGGAGTCACAACACCACAGCAGTGGTAAAGAAGGTCCGCCAACGTCTGCACTTCCTGAGAGTCCTCAGGAAATTCAACCTGGACAGGAAGCTGCTGCTGGCCTTCTACCAATCGTCCATCGAGAGCCTGCTGACGTACTGTGTCTCCACCTGGTACAGCGGCTGCACGGAGGCGGACAGAGTGAGGCTCCAGAGGACAGTCAAAACAGCGCAAAGGATTATTGGCTGCCCTCTCCCCTCGCTGTCGGACATCTACACCGCCCGGTGCCTCAGAAGGGCTCTCAACATCGTCAAAGACAATACCCACCCAAACTCACACCTGTTCGACCTGTTGCCCTCTGGCAGGCGCTACAGATGCATCAAATCAAGGACCAATAGACTGAGAAACAGTTTCTTTCCGAGAGCCATCTCCATACTGAACTCTCACACACACACGAGACCACCCTAACCTTGCAAAACAGCATTGTGATGTGTTTCTATATGCCCTATTCAGTACTGAATTCCATTGCACTGTCTTATTTATTTATCTAATTTATATATTTGTCTGTATTATTGTTGTATTGCACTGGAGAGGGGAGCCCTCTAATCTCGTTGCACACTTGAGTACAATGACAATAAAGGGATTTCTATTCTATTCTATTCTAAATGCAAAAAGAAATACTTGTAAACATATTTCACTTGAAGGATTCCTATTTTATCAATGACATAATGTTGCAATGGCCCCCAGTGGTCTGCATCATTATGTTAGGGTCCCACAACAGGTGTTCCATCAGACGCACACAATAGCCTGTGTGTGCTAACTTCAGTTCGCTTCCAGAAACATCTGTGACTATGTCCGGAATGAAATCGGGCATCAGCCGCAACATGCTTCCTTTTTAGATGCTCGTTTATCACTGTTGTGCGGCTAACGGGAGGCTTACATCGTAGGACGTAATTTTGTGAAATGTCCCCATGGTCCGGTCCAAGTTGGGGTCGCACGCATTGCTCCGTGTGCGGCAGGCACAAGTCAAGGTAGCACGGTAAAAACAATATAAGACAAAGTCGCCGCCTGAACTTTGACTTGACCAAACCAAATTTGTCCTTTTGTGTCCTGCAGACGTCAGTGGATATGATCTCCGTTCCGTGAAAGAGGAGCCAGACTTGACTCACATCAAAAAGGAGGAGGAGGAGGAGGAGATCAACAAGTCTCCAGTGAACGTTGTCCCTATAAAGACTGAAAATGAAAACAAGGATGAGAGTGAGGACAACAGAGGGGCGGAGCCTACAAGCAGCAGTTCAAGTCATCACGTGACAACAGAAGTTGATGAAGACCCCTGGGGGCCATCACAAGCACATAATGAGAACACATTATCAGACGCTCATGTCGATGATGATGATACTAATGATGATGATGGGCAAGCCAAAGGTGAAAGGGCATGTCACACTGACTCATTAACTTCAAAGCGGTCTTTAAAAGGACACAGAAAAACACACAGTGGTGAAAAACCTTTTTCTTGTTCATTTTGTGGGAAATGCTTCTCTCGAAAGTCTCATTTAGTAAGGCACACAAGAACACACAGTGGTGAAAAACCTTTTTCTTGCTCAGTTTGTGGTAAAAGCTTCTCTCAAAATTCAAGTTTAACATATCACATAAGAACACACAGTGGAGAAAACCCTTTTTCCTGCTCAGTTTGTGGCAAAAGCTTCTCTGGAAAGTTTTATTTAACAATCCACACAAGAACGCACAGTGGAGAAAAACCTTTTTCTTGCTCAGTTTGTGGAAAATGCTTCTCTCAAAAGGCAACTTTAACAGAACACGCAAGAACACACACTGGAGAAAAACCTTTTACTTGCTCAGTTTGTGGTAAAAGCTTCTCTCAAAATTCAAGTTTAACAATCCACACAAGAACGCACAGTGGAGAAAAACCTTTTTCCTGCTCAGTGTGTGGTAGACGCTTCTCTGAAAAGTCAAGTATAACTTGTCACACAAGAACACACAGTGGAGAAAACCCTTTTTCCTGCTCAGTTTGTGGTAAAAGCTTCTCCAATAATTCTCATTTCACAAGGCACACAAGAATACACAGTGGAGAAAAACCTTTTTCCTGCTCAGTTTGTGCCAAGAGGTTCTCTCGAAAGTCGCATTTACGACGCCACACAAGAACACACAGAGGAGACCAGCCATTCAGTTGCAGCGTTTGTGCTAAAAAATTCTTTTCTAAAGAGGGTGCTGAGAGACACAATTGTGCTGGTGAGAATTGCAGCGATCCTTGAAGCTTAAAAAAAAGACAACAAAAAACTCAAGGAACTGACTCTTTGTGGTAAGATGTAAATATGATTTTGGATAAAATATGATGAATTTAATTTTGAAAAGCTTTTTTTATTGACATTAAGCCAATGTGATCCGTGCCAGAAGAACCATTGTGTCTGAGTGATGATGATATTTTTTGTGTGTTAACATCAAACATGTAAATAAAATTAATTGCCTGTGCCTGGAACAAATATTTGTGAACATTTTGCTTTTCAGTTGTCTTTTTAAACGTACTTAATGGAAAAGGTGTGAGAAGAAACGGTGCTTATGGAATCAGTGCCTTCCACAATCATCAATAAAATGACTTGTTCCACTTGCTCAACTGGCCTTCAATAGGCCGTGAAAAGGTGAAAAACTGAACTAGAAGTTGAACTATAAAAAGAACAAGAAAGAGAAATGCAAATAGTCTCAGTTTCTCTCAAAGGTTTTGGAATGTCAGGAGTTGGCAACTTGATGGCGACTGGAGTCAGCACTGGTTTTCTCGCTGTGTTTGGCTGGCTCGTATATGTATGGTCCATTGAACAAAACTCAAACTCTTCAAATATCCCCTCACATACATTTAATATTACACTTTCTGAATAAATTTCTGACTTGCTAAAAACACTTTCTAGGTTGAGCTCTATCAAGCGTTTGGGGTTTGTTGCGAAGCAGAATCTCACTTCGGAAAATGTATCATTTTGTCTAATATACCAAATATTTTTTTTCATGCTGTATTATATTTTTTATATATTGGATTATTTTTATAATGAAATGGGGAAATATTAAAATTGGCAACCACATACAGACTTAATTCAATTAATAAGAAATATAGAAACATTTTATAAATATTGAACTCATTGAGAAGAGTCCTAATATTGAAATAAATATTGAAATATAAAAAATACTTATGTATTAAATTAATTCAATAACCCGACCCCGGATGAGCGGCAGAAAATGGCTGGATGGATGGAATAATTTAAATTGCATACATATTCAAATGAACAAATAAGTTAAGTGTCAGGGTCGCCTTTTGGCGAGGAGGAAGGTGGACCCAAAAGGCGAGGAGGCAGGGAATGGATGTCGTTCAGGGGGTTTATTAAAGGGGTTCAACAAAGGAAGACAACCGGGAAGGGAGAAAAATAACAACGTGACGAACAGAAAAAGGGGGGCGAGGAACAAAAACCGAGGCAAAAGGCTGAGGAAGGCAAACGGGAACGAGGATGGGAACAAAAGCATGAACATGAACGTGAGCGAAACGTGGTCGTGGCAGTCCGTAACTTGCGGCAATGACCCGACACAGAGTGGTGGGTCTGGGAGGCTTAAATAGTCCCAGTAATTAGGGGAGCAGATGGGAATCAGGTGCGTGATGAGGGTAACGGAGAACAGGTTCGTGGCTGGTGAGGACGAGTGCTGAGGGGAGGCGCTATCACAGCTGACCAAAACAATAACAGAAAACACATGGCGGGAAGGAGGGGACGAAAACAACAACAAAACCGCATGCACATGAAAACAATAACAATTCATGCCCGACGCGGATCATGACAGTACCCCCCCCCTCAAGGGACGGATTCCAGACGTCCCACAAAAAAGAACAAAAAGAAAAACCATGTCCAAAAACGAGGGTGGGCGGAAGGGGTCGGGCGGGGGGTCAACGACCCGTGATCGAAGCCGGTCTGGCGGATGTCCGGGAGGCCAGACCAGCGAGTCCTTTCGTGGCCATTCAGGCGGCCGTCCGGGTGGCCGAACCCGCAAGTCCAGTCGTGGCCATTCGGGCGGGCGTCCGGGAGGGCCAGATCGCCACATCGAGTGCGCCGCCGAGGCTGAGACGAAAAGCGGCGGCGGGTCGCGGGGCGCAGCCGAGACAGGAACTTGGAGCGGCGACGAGTCGGCGAGCATTGCTGACACAGGAACGTGGAGCGGCGGCTGGTCGTTGAGCCCCGCCGAGTCAGGAACGTGGAGCGGCGGCTGGTCGTCGAGCCCCGCCGAGTCAGGAACGTGGAGCGGCGGCTGGTCGTCGAGCCCCGCCGAGTCAGGAACGTGGAGCGGCGGCTGGTCGTCGAGCCCCGCCGAGACAGGAACGTGGAGCGGCGGCTGGTCGTCGAGCCCCGCCGAGACAGGAACGTGGAGCGGCGGCTGGTCGTCGAGCCCCGCCGAGACAGGAACGTGGAGCGGCGGCTGGTCGTCGAGCCCCGCCGAGACAGGAACGTGGAGCGGCGGCTGGTCGTCGAGCCCCGCCGAGACAGGAACGTGGAGCGGCGGCTGGTCGTCGAGCCCCGCCGAGACAGGAACGTGGAGCGGCGGCTGGTCGTCGAGCCCCGCCGAGACAGGAACGTGGAGCGGCGGCTGGTCGTCGAGCCCCGCCGAGACAGGAACGTGGAGCGGCGGCTGGTCGTCGAACTCCGCCGACACAGGAACGTGGAGCGGCGGCTGGTCCTCGAACCCCGCCGACACAGGAACGTGGAGCGGCGGCTGGTCCTCGAACCCCGCCGACACAGGAACGGGGCGCGATGGTGGGTCGTCGTGCGTCGCCGAGGCTGAGGCGAGATGCGGCGGCGGACCGTCGTCCATCGCGGGCACCGGAACCGGGAGCGGCGGCTGGTCGTCGAACCCTGCCGAGACAAGAACGTGGAGCGGCGGTGGGTCGTCGTCCACCGCCGAGGCTGGAACCAGGAGCGGCCGTGGGTCGTCGAGCGCTGCCGGGACCAACGCGAGCAGTGGCGACGGGTCGTCGGATGCTGCCGAGGCCAGGGCGGGGCGCGATGGTGGGTCGTCGTGCGTCGCCGAGGCTGAGGCGTGACGCGGCGGCGGACCGTTGTCCATCGCGGGCACCGGAACCGGGAGCGGCGGCGCTTCGTCAGGCGCCGCTGAGGCAGACACGGCAAGCGGCTGCTCGTCGTCCACCACGGATGCAGGGACCGGGAGTGATGGCTGCGGGCCGTGTTCTGCCGAAACGTGAGCTTGGGGCGGGAGCACGGCGTGATCAGCCTGAACGTGAACTTGGGTCGGAAGCAGGGTGTGCTCCCCTTGAACGAGAACTTGGGACGGACGCAGGACGTGCTCCGCCTGAACGTGAACTTGGAACGGACGCACAGCGTGCTCCGCCTGAACGAGAACTTGGGACGGACGCAGGGCGTGCTCCGCCTGAACGTGCTCCGCTGGATCGGGAACTTGGAGCGCGGGCGCGGCGCCGGAAAGGGGCTCAGCCGCGGGCGCGGCGCTGGAAAGGGGCTCAGCCGCTGGCGGGGAACCGGAACGGGGCTTGCCCGCGGGCGAGGAACCGGAACGAACCTCAGCGGCCGGCGAGGAGCCGGGACGGGGTTCAGCAGCCGGCGGGGAGCCGGGACGGGGCTCGGCAGCCGGCGGGGAGCCGGGACGGGGCTCGGCAGCCGGCGGGGAGCCGGGACGGGGCTCGGCAGCCGGCGGGGAGCCGGGACGGGGCTCGGCAGCCGGCGGGGAGCCGGGACGGGGCTCGGCAGCCGGCGGGGAGCCGGGACGGGGCTCGGCAGCCGGCGGGGAGCCGGGACGGGGCTCGGCAGCCGGCGGGGAGCCGGGACGGGGCTCGGCAGCCGGCGGGGAGCCGGGACGGGGCTCGGCAGCCGGCGGGGAGCCGGGTACTGAAGGCTGCAGCGGACGAGGAGCCGGTCCTGGAGGCTGCACCGGACGGGGGCCGGCACTGGAGGCTGCATAGGTTGCTGCAGCTGGCATGAAGGCGGCTTGGGTTGCTGCGACAGACGTGGGGGCGGCATGGTCTGTGCAGCTGACGTGGAGGAGACTGCGGGCCGAGCGCAGCATTCGGGCCGGGCGCAGCCGAGACGGGAGACCTGATCCCCGTCAGCCTTCTTCATGTCGACCAGCTGGGCTTGAAGTAAGTAGACCTGCTTCTCCGCGTTCCTCTTGCCCTCTTCTGCCTCAGCCAGCACCTTCCGCAGAGCGTTCCGCTCATCCTCCTGCTGCCGCAAGCGAGTGAAGAGGCTCAGCTTTTGGCGAGTCTCCTCTTGGAGCAACTCCTGGGCATCCTGCAGCTGCGACTCCACTGAAGACAGGTCTTGGCTGACTTTGATGTTTCTGCCCTCGGCTTCAGTCAGCAGGCTGTTGACCTTGTCCAGCTCCGACTGCATCTTGGCCAACTTGTCAGCCATCTCCCGCCTCTGCTGTTCGCTCTCTCCAAACTTGACCTGCAGTTCTTGCTGTGCTGCAGTTGAGTCTACAGTGTCCTCCAACTCAGTCTTGAGAGCTTCCAGCTCCTCTCCAGGGTCTCTGCGCACCTCATCTGACTTGCTGCGCGCCTGTCTCTCCGATTCCACATCCTCCTGCAGCTCCGAGATCTGAGCTTCCAGTTCTCTGACCCTCTCCCGGGCTGATTGCCCGGAGGTGGCCTTCTCCTCTATCGAGGCCACCTGCTCCGCTTTCTGGGCCACTTGCACTTCCAGCTCGGCGAAGCGGGTGTGGAGTTCCGCAATCTGGTCATCGAATGTGACGGGGTTGCGCAGGAAGTCCAGGAAGTAGTTGATGTTTGCGGAATCGTCCTCATACTCCGCGTCGATGATCCGATGGGGAGGAATGACGGGTAGACCGTTGATGAAGTCATCTGGAGGTGGGGAAAATGCAACTGACGTGGCGCTGGGCTGATCGGCATGTTGCTGAGAGCGGTTGTCCGTACCGCCGGGAGCCTCTCGCTGGGTCCTTTTTTGGTCGGGTCATTCTGTCAGGGTCGCCTTTTGGCGAGGAGGAAGGTGGACCCAAAAGGCGAGGAGGCAGGGAATGGATGTCGTTCAGGGGGTTTATTAAAGGGGTTCAACAAAGGAAGACAACCGGGACGGGAGAAAAATAACAACGGTACCAACGTGACGAACAGAAGAAGGGGGGCGAGGAACAAAAACCGAGGCAAAAGGCTGAGGAAGGCAAACGTGAACGAGGATGGGAACAAAAGCATGAACATGAACATGAACGTGAGCGAAACGTGGTCGTGGCAGTCCGTAACTTGCGGCAATGACCCGACACAGAGTGGTGGGTCTGGGAGGCTTAAATAGTCCCAGTAATTAGGGGAGCAGATGGGAATCAGGTGCGTGATGAGGGTAACGGGGAACAGGTGCGTGGCTGGTAAGGACGAGTGCTGAGGGGAGGCGCAATCACAGCTGACCAAAACAATAACAGAAAACACATGGCGGGAAGGAGGGGACGAAAACAATAACAAAACCGCATGCACATGAAAACAATAACAAAGCCCCTCTCATGCCCGACGCGGATCATGACATTAAGAAATAATCAAGAGTGAAATAAAAAGGTTTAAATTAATACTGATATAATTTAACATTAAAATAATTGAATAAATATTGTAGTACAGTGAACCCCCGGTTATCGCGGTTAATGGGGACCGAGACCACCCGCGAAAACTGAAAATCCGCGAAGTAGCGTCGCACCTAAAAAAAAAAAAAAAAAAAAAACGGTTTTCGCGGTTAATGGGGACCGAGACCACCCGCGAAACTGAAAATCCGCGAAGTAGCGTCGCACCTTCAAAAAAAAAAAATAAATAAATAAATTATATATAGCGGCGCACCTTCAAAAATGCTTAAAAAAATATATATTAAAAAAAAATATACGAGTAGAGAGCGAGAGAGTGAACACACTAGAACACTGTTCTACCAAACAATTTACTTACGAACAACCAATCAAAAACAAAACAAACATACAAAAACAAGCAAACACTAACATAATTAGTCCGTCGTTTTGCGCAGGGGCATGAAGAGCTTTACTGCTCCTCTTCGGTTCACTAGATGCACCAAGGGATAAAGAGCGTTTGGGAGGCATCACGAATGGCTCCACAAAACTTTTACACTTAAAAAATTACTGCGAGACAAAGACTAACTAACCGCGATCTATGGCCAGAAGCGTATTGTACATACGTATACGAGATGAGCGTGGACTGATGGGCATCGGGAGAAGCTTGGGCTACTGTAGTGAATTGGCCAATTGACCAATTGCCCATGGTGCTTACCGTATTGTATGTGCATTTCTTTGCGTTTTAAAATTTTGCAAAATGATGCAATTATATACCCCCCTGTATACAGTACACCATATAGAATACGGGTAGAGAGAGAGAGAGAGTGAAATTCATGTTATAACAAAAAAACAAATTATTATTAAAACTTATTATTTTTTTATTCCCCAGCCATTATTTTTGTATTTATTCAATTACTTCTTTTTGTATTTATTTAATTACTTCGACTTTTACCTGCTGGTACGCCGTCCGGTGTGCCCTGTGAATGTTATGATCCTCCAGCAGAGCTGGAGGATTGAACAGGACTCTCCAAACGCAGACCCGGGAAAAAAGGTGGTGATACAAAGATATTTATTATAATCACAATATAGTCAGTGTAATCAGCGCGTCTCGCAGCAGCTGACGACATGGCGCGAGACGATCGCTGGAGGAACGCCCACACAGCTGAAAAAACAAAAACACACGCGGCATGACAGGCACGGATCATGACAGTGAAATGAAAGGTGGCATTCTTTATTTATTTATTCATTTATTCATTCATAACTGACAGCCTCGCGCTCCGCCGGTGCCCGGAGAAGGTGCTCCTCTTCGGCTTACTGTGACGCGAGCATGCCCTCCTCCTCGGGAGCTTCCTTTCGGTTAAACTTAGGGGCCGTTTGGCACCGCCCGTGCCCGGGGAAGGTGCTCCTCTTCGGCTTACTGTGACGCGAGCATGCCCTCCTCCTTGGGAGCTTCCATTCGGTTAAACTTAGGGGCCGTTTGGCACCGCCCGTGCCCGGGGAAGCTGCTCATCTACGGCTTAACTGCCACGCACGCCGGCCGGAGCTCTGATACGGTCCGAACCGCGCGAAACGTCGCCACCAATCGTGTCCGGGGGAACCTGCTCTTCTTCGGCCACTCTCTTCTTCGTCCACTCTCCTCTTCGGCGCACGCCGGCCGTCTAACCGCTTCAGCGCCCCCTTGTGCCGCTCGGCAAAACTACAATGCCCCCGAATATTTTTTAGACCCGCGAAGCACTGAACCCGCGAAAGGTGAACCGCGAAGTAGCGGGGGTTCACTGTATTACATAAACAAGCTTAAATATAAGTTGAAATAAATAAAAATAAAGTTGTGTATTTTTAAATGGCCTAATTTAGATCTGGGAAGTAATTCTCTTTATGAAACTATGAAGGGACTGGAGCTCACAGAAGTGACCAGTCTTGGTGCTGAAGGTCCGATGTAACCAGATACTGCCCTGAGAGAAAATATGCCTGAGCATTGTTAATGGTGGGGGCAATTCTCTCGCCAGGTCGGTGACCTTCCAGGGTATGAGAGTAATTTAAGGTGGTCACGAGTAGACTGGTCGTATCAAAGGGGAGACGCATCTGCTCTCCCTCTGGGGGACTTTTGGAGGGAAATCCCGAAGGCTAGCGGGATGAGAATGCATATGCAACAAGGGAAAATTAGATATTCATGTCCTATTTGGGCATTCCCTGTAAGAAGGGAATGTCTGAGAGGGGGCTCAAGTTTTTGGGGAGACTTCTTTTGACATCAGCATGTGACGAGAATAAAATCTTTTTCGAACCAGTTCTTTTCCATCCCCAATCCAGCCTTGCTCGGCTGCCTCTCCGCAAGGCAGCAAGGACCCAAACAGCTGCCAAGTTACAGGATGGAAAGTATACTATGAACTTACCTTTCAAGAAGAAAGATGTCTTCTTACCAAACAATTTTGCTGTGGCCCAGCAACGGTTACAAGGTCTGAAGAAGAAATTTAAGTTTGATCAGCAACTCCATCAAGAATATGTGAAGTCCATGACTAATGTAATCACTTGCAATTATGCAGAACAAGTACCCGACGATCAAAGAGACCTTGATTCAGGAAGAGTTTGGTATATTCCCCATCATGGTGTCCATCATCCCAGAAAGGGAACACTGCGTGTCGTGTTTGACTGTGGTGCCACGTTTAAGGGCTTGTCCCTGAATACGGAGCTGCTGCAAGGGCCCCTTCTCACAAGCACGTTGTGGTCCTCGTCAGCACCCGTGCGGCTGAATTCTGAAGTAGTTGTAGACTAGAAATACTCTTTTGGGGAAGACCAGAGAGCAGGGCATGACAGTAATCTAGGCGGCAGGAAATAAAAGCATGCATCAGCACCTCCGTGTTAGCCTGAGAGAGAAACGGGCGGACTCTGGCTATATTCTTAAGGTGATAAAAAACAATCTTGGTTACATTTTTAATATGAGGAATAAAACTGAGCTCAGAGTCAAAAATGACGCCCAGGTTCTTCACAAATTGTGATGATTTATAATCTTGTAGTTTTGGTAAAAGTTTTTCTCTCTGACCTTCAGGACCAATAACTAAAACCTCTGTTTTGTCCTGATTGAGCTGTAGGAAATTCTCTGCCATCCATGACTTAATATCTAAAATGCAATTTAAAAGGGTATCGATAGGCTTTGTGTCATCCGGAGACACGGCAATATACAGCCGTGTGTCATCAGCGTAGCTGTGGAAGCTGATGCCGTGTCTCCTAATGACATCCCCAAGAGGAAGCATGTACAGATTAAAAAGTATTGGGCCTAAAATTGAACCTTGGGGAACCCCACATTCAATTTCATGGGTTTTGGCGGAACAGGTATCCATACTTACAAAGAAACGTCTGTCTGTGAGATAGGAATAAAACCAGTTAAAAGCAGTACCAGAGATGCCCAATAGGTTTTTAAGTCTATTTAATAAAATGTGATTTACTGTGTTAAACGCGGCACTTAAATCCAGTAGCACCAAAACTATGAGTTTTTTTGCATCTGCAAAACACCTGAAATCATTTAGAATCCTTAAAAGAGCTGCCTCTGTACTGTGGTTCATTCTAAAACCAGATTGAAATTTCTCTAAAACATTATTTGTATTTAAAAAAATAATATAACTGTAGAAAAACATTTTTTTCTAAAATCTTACTTCAAAACGGTAAGTTGGATACAGGGGTGTAATTATTTAAAACACTGGGCTCTGAATTGCTCTTCTTCAGAAGGGGCTTCACCACCGCCGTTTTAAACGCAGTGGGGAAGACACCCGTCTGAAGAGAGCAATTGACTATATTTAAAATCTGTTCCTCAAAAAAATCCATAAAAAGCTTTTAAAAGTGATGTGGGAATTGGATCTAAAAGACTGGGAGAAAACTCGACCAAGTGTCCTTGCATCAACCAGGGCAAAACTTTCCAGTGTTTCCTCTGGTAAAAATGACTGTCCAGCGTTAATAGAAGTTACATTTTGATGAGCTAAAAGACTGGATCTTATGTCATCGATTTTACTTCTGAAGTGGTCTGCAAAATTCCTCACAGAAAGCGTCTGTCCCTGTCTGTGAGGACTTTTTAATATCAGAGCTGGTTAAAAGATCGAAGGTGGAGAAGAGATACCTAGGGTTGTTTTTACTAATTGTGATGAGATTTGAGAAGTAAGACATTCTTGCCAGTTTGACTGTTTTATTGTAGGATTTGAGTTGTTGACATATTTGGTAATGAACTGTAAGGTTGCTCTTTCTCCACCTCCTTTTGCACTCCTGCATTTTCTTTTTGATTCCTTAGTTAAATCATTTCTCCACGGGGGTATAGTCTTGATTTTTATGTTTTTTGTTAAAAGTGGAGCAACTGAGTCTAATGTTGATTTTAAAACCCTGTTAAAATTATCAACAATAAAATCACAAGGTGCAGGTAAAATGTCAGCAGGAGTGCTCTTTAAAATCTCAATAAAATTTGCAGCCACCTCAGAAGTTAGGTAGCGTTTTCTCACTATTCTCACCGGGGCTGCTTCTTGATTAAAACTGGCGATGTTAAAATATACACAGTAATGGTCTGACACAGCCAGGTCAACAACAGAGGACACACCAACGGACAGGCCGTAGGTTATGACCAGGTCCAGGGTGTGTCCTCTATTGTGAGTTGGCTGTGTGACATGCTGTTTAAATTCAAAATAGTTAAAAAGGTTTAAAAATTCTCTGGACAGTGAGTCCGAGATATTGTCAACGTGCACATTAAAATCGCCAGTTATTAAAATTCTGTTATAAGTGGAATGTAAAATCGATAAGAACTCTGAAAACTCACTCATAAAAGAAGTAGAGTGATGAGGAGGTAGATAAAGTGTGACACAGAGAATAGAAGGACTGCTAAAAACAAAGGCATGGTGTTCAAAAGATAAATACCTGTTAAAAATAGTTTCCTTTGAAATAAGAGAAGTTTTTATAATTGACACAGTCCCGCCTCCTCTTTTACAGTCTCTGGTCGAAAATAAAAAATTAAAATTTGGTGGGCAAGCCTCGGTGAGAGCAACTGGAGCATCTGTACCGAGCCATGTCTCAGATAAAAGAATACCTTCAAGGTTGTTGTCTAAAATCAGGTCGTTTATGATAAAAGTTTTGTTTAAAAGGGAGCGCACGTTCAGCACAGCCAGGTTAATGTTTGTGCTGGACGTGCGCTCATGGTCACATGGATTTGAAATGTTAACATATAAAAGATTGTCGCCCTGTCGCTCGTTGTCCCGGAGGGGATTTCTTTCCGCTACTTAAACGCCCTGCGCTATGCTATCTTGCGCCGCAGCAAAACGGACTTTGTCTGAACTATATGTAAGTCCATGCACAGCAGCAGCAACAAGCTACGTGATGGAAAATAAACGACTCCACTAACAAGTAGCGTGCTAAGCGAGGAGGCGAGGAGGTGCTAAGCGCGCTAATCGCGAAAATGAATTTTTTCGATGTACGCACGAGCAGCAGCTATGAACAGAAATGTTGTATTGCAACCATTAAGTATCTAAACATAAAATAAAAGGAACACGGAAATGTCTGACGTCATCACGACGAAGTGGTTTGATGTCAAACGTAAAGTAACTGTAATGATAGGAGTTATATCATTAGTCAGTAGTTGGCAGTATTGCCTGACGTGTGTTTGGTTACCAGACGAACTCGTGTGTCTGCACATAGACGAGAATGCAAGTCAGTAAATAAAGAGACACAAGCTTGCAGCATCACATTACCTGCGTGACTTCTTAAGATAGAAGACAGAACATTACATGGTACCAGGTCGAGGGTCAAGAAAAGGACTGACGCGAGATGGGCTCCGTAAGGCCACCAGAAGCACTGAAAATGATGGGAAATGTGAACGAGAGTTGGCGGGCTTTCAAGCAAAAATTCCAGCTCTACCTTGCCGTCGTGGGAGTCGGTAACAGAGCGAACGAAAGAAAAATAGCCCTTTTGCGAACCAATGCCGGAGCCGAGGCCATCGACGTATTCAACACCTTTGTTTATGATGAACCGAAGATAAAGACAAGTTTGAAACGGTCTTACAAAAATTTGATGAAAACTGTCTTGCTAAGAAAAACGAAACTTATGAGAGATACGTGTTTTGTTCAAGACTCTAACAGCGCGGTGAGTCCTTTGACAATTTCCTCACCGATCTCAAAATTAAAGCTAAGTCTTGTAACTTTGGTGATCTGAAAAACTCAATAATAAGGAAAGCCTTGCCAAGCTAACGAGCTAGCAAAGCAGCACGTGCTAACTTTCCAAGCAGCGCCATCTTATGAAAAAAACAGAGTCCGTGAAGGCAGTGACAAGGAAAGGTAAACTGCGATTCAAGAAAAAGACCAAAAACAATGAAAATGATCAAGCTCCATTCAGCTGGAAAAAAGTGCGGAGAAATGCACGAGCCAAAACGATGTCCTGCATTTGGGAGAACATGTGCTAAGTGTAAAAAGCAAAATCACGATGCTAAGATGTGCAACACCAAGAAGAAAGTGCACACCGTGCAGGAAGACACAGATGATAGTGATGACCCAAGGGACACATTTTTCATCAAAATCGTGTCATATGACGAAAGCGAGGTGCAACAACAAATTAGAGGAGACCCAGAGCAAGCTGTTAATGCAGTAAAAGAAGATAAATGGATTGCACCACTGCTTGTCAATGGGACACTATTTGCTTTTAAAATTGACACAGGAGCAAAAGCAAACATAATAAATGAAAAAGACTTGAAATCACTTGAAGAGAAACCGGCACAGACAAGGCCGTGAAATTGAAAACCGACAACAATCAGCCAATAAAAACAAAGGGATGTTGTAGGCTAAAAGTGACAGCAAAGGGAAGACAACACAAGTTAACGTTCAAAATTGTGCCAAGTGGACTGGAGTCAATCCTTGGAGACAAGGCATCTGAAGAGCTTGGACTGGTAAAAATAATTTACCAAGTCGACGGCAAGGATGTCAATAAGAACAACAAAGTGTTGAAGAGTGAAGGTAATAAGAGTATAGTGAACAAATACTTTTCTGTCTTCAAAGGACAAGGGACGTTACCTTACACTTACAAAATACAGCTCAAGGAAGATGCTAAACCTGTAGTACATGCCCCGAGAAGAGTTCCAGCCCCTCTCAAAGAGAGATTAAAAAAGGAACTGAACAGAATGACACCAATAGGAGTCATAGAGAAAGTGGAAGAACCCACCGACTGGGTAAATTCCATCACGTGTGTTAAAAAGAGGAACTTCCCAGAGTTACGTGTTTGCCTCGACCCCAAAGATCTGAATAAAAACATGATAAGAGAACATTATCAGATTCTCAAGCGTGAAGAAATCCTGAGTGACATGGCAGGTGCTAAGTACTTTAGCAAATGAGATGCATCGCATGGATTTTGGCAGGTGAAGCTGGACACTGAAAGCAGCAGGTACACCACCTTCAACACACCATTTGGGCGTTTCTGTTTTCTGAGACTGCCATTTGGCATAAAGTCTGCGCCTGAGATTTTTCACAGAGCTATGGAGTCAATCATAGAAGGTCTGGAAGGAACCCGTGTGTACATTGATGATTTGGTTGTTTGGGGAAACACGGAACAAGAACACAATGAGAGACTTGAGGAACTGCTACAAAGAGTTAAAATTAATGGACTTAAACTAAAACGAGAGAAATGTCTGTTTGGAGTTACAGAATTGACATTCTTGGGAGACAAGCTCACAGCAGATGGAGTGGTGCCAGGCAGAACCAAAGTGCAAGCAATGCCGAACATGCCAGTTCCAACTGAGAAAAAAGGACTTCTGCGAGCAATGGGGATGATAAACTTCCGGGGCAAGTTCATTCCAAACCTCTCGTCGAGGACAAAGTCCCTTAGAGAGCTGCTGCATCACAACGTAGTCTTTGAGTAGACAACAAAACATGACGAAGAATGGCAAGATCTAAAGAGAACTGTGACAGCTGAGCCAGTCCTTGCCTACTTTGATCCATCAAAACCAACCAAAATTTCCACTGAAGCGTCGAAAGATGGGCTAGGTGCCGTACTGCTGCAAAAGGCGAGAGACACATGGCAACCTGTAGCCTATGCATCCAGGTCAATGTCAGAGACTGAAAAACGCAATGCTCAGATTGAAAAGCAGTCACTGGGTTTAGTGTTTGGATTTGGCAAATTTCACACGTATGTTTATGGACTGCCCACGTTCATAGCAGAGACTGATCATAAGCCACTGATTTCAATTAGGAAGAAAAATCTCAATGACATGGCGCCCAGAATTCAACGCATGATGACGTTGCAGCGCTATGATTTTGAGCTAATATACACGCCTGGAAAATACATCGTGCTTGCTGATGCGTTATCCCGAGCGCCGCACCCTATCAGTGACATCAAGGACTGTGTTATGGCGGAGGAGGCTGAGGCTCACATCAACATGGTCACAGCCGCGCTTCCTGCTACTGACGCTATGCTGTCAGTCTTGAACAAAGTGTCACAATGTATGAACAATGGATGGTCAAAAGGGAACTGCCCTCAGTTTTACCCGATGAGAGCGGAGTTGTGCATGGCGGACGGCCTCCTGCTTAGGACGGACAGGATTGTAGTTCCACAAGCTATGCCCAAGGACATGCTTCAGCGTCTTCACAAAGGACACCTGGGAGTGGAGAAATGTAAGAGAAGAGCACGAGAAGCCATCTACTGGCCGGGCATTAACAAAGACATAGAAGAAATGATTCAAAAATGCCAAGTTTGCCAAAAACATCAACACAAACAGGTCAAAGAGCCAATACTGGTAGCTGACCTTCCCACAACTCCCTGGCAGAAGGTAGGCACTGATTTGTTTCATATAAGAGAACATTATCAGGTTCCCAAGCGTGAAAAAAATCCTGAGTGACATGGCAGGTGCTAAGTACTTCAAATTAGATCCATCGCATGGATTTTGGTATTCATAAATGTGTTTGGTTTGCTTTTGTGAATAAAGATTTTACAAAAAACGTATGAGTAAATATTTATCATCTCATCAATATTTGCACAACAGAGTACTGAGTTTCGAGATCCTCACTATAATAATTCTCAAAATTATATTTCTTATCAATTTAGCTTAGTTAAGGGATATTTTATTGACAATCTAACATCACTATACAAAGACAGAAAAAAAAATTGGTGGTGGGGGGCGCGAATCTTTTTCTTCTTGGTAGGGGAGGGCGTGAAATAATTGAGAAGCACTTCTAGTATATGCAGACATTATATTCAAACAATCTTGCAGCCCGAGTGAACCGCAGCATCCGTCAGAGAATCGTAAACGTCCCACTGCTGTTGCAGCGGCGGCTTCTCGGGGCATAGGCGGAAGTGACGCGAGAGATGACTCACCAATGTGGCGTGAATTTAGTTATTTTGTTACATTTTTTTAATCAACCGAAATAAAATATTATATAAAAAATATATATTAAAATAGAACAGCCAGGTGTAAAAAACAAACACAGAAGCAAAGAAATATATTTGAAAAATACGCGCTTAATAAAGCATGACGTCATAGCAAGCGCGCAGCTTGCGAAGGGCCTCGACCACATCCACCGACCCGTCCACACCGGAACAAAAAATCCCACCGCTAAATTCTTCTGATTTAGTGTGGAACTGACTGTAATTTTCTCAAAGCATGTCCAGTGCTACTCTAAAGGACTACGACATAATTCATTAAGTTTTTGTGTCCCGATAACCTCATCTTCGCGCGTTGATGCTTTTCGGCGTAGTTAGCTTAGCTTGTTAGCTAGCTAGCCGCTAACGAAAAGAGGCACATGACTCATCGCCAAGCAGAGATCGAGTGCGGATTTTTTGGAATTATCATTTGAAAATGTGTGCAAGAACGACACCCAAGTACAAAGAGGAACTTTGTGGAATAAAAGAAGAGAACGAGCAACGTCTTCAACTGTTGGGCGAAGGTTGCAACCAGCCTCGTGTTGTGCCACACAAAGCAGGTTTGTACACGTCTTACTCTCATTTGCTTTGTTTCGAACGACTTTCTTTCATCAGAAATATGCATCACAACATTAAGTTGTTTGGGGAAATGCGTTCAAGGTTATTGCCGTTTTATTTTTAAATATTGCCTTTTACTTGTCGGTTTGCTGAACATTTGTTTATGCCAAATGAAATCAGTGCAGAAAATAAATGCCAAAGAATAACCAATAGTGGGGGTAAACTCCATGTTTTCCCAGTATAAAATTTGAACTCGTTTAACATTTTACATTTTCTGTTTTTTATATCTTGTTCAAGCAATTCCTTACGGAAGGAATTCTGCCCGACTCTAAAAAATGTGCACACTGCGGCGAAAACATCAATGGCGGTTGATCAATTTTAGTGGATAAAACACAAAATATTAAGTTTTTAAAAAAAAAAAATCAAGTACGTATTGGTCTTATTTATTTATTTATTTATTAACTTTGTACTGGCTTCGTCGGGTGAGAGTCAATGAACCTCCGGTGGCTCTGCACTGTTTTGTGCATATGTGCGTAGTTTCACCCCATCCAAACATTTAAAATACATTTAATGCATCCATCCAGGGTTGCACGGATCTCATCAGTGATCAAGCGCATGCTGCAAGGAATGCATCTGCATCTTTGGCTTACTATGGGCTTAAAAAGGGAGAACGTCACAACCCCCTTTTCTACCAACAAGGCCAGGAACATTTAGTTCCTGGTCATAAAGTTCCTGTGGCCCAGGTGGTTTGCATCTCCCCCACAACTCAAAGTTCCTGGTAATTTATCCAAATGACAATGATGTGTTACTTTGTTACTCATTACTTACACTCTATGGCTGTTATACGTCATTGCAGTTACAAAATAATTCAGTGAACTCTAATAATATTATGGTGTATCTTAGTCTAATTTGAATATGTATTGGATAAGTTTAATATAAACAGTCATTATTCAAATATGTCAACATGAAAGTCAGAGTGAAAGTGTTGTTGCTTAATGCTTATGTGAAGGGATTTTGTCTCTTCAAACATAATTTTGTTTTAAATTTGATTTAGAAACAGAAATTTTATTTAAAAAAAGGAAAAAGGGGAATGTCGGAATGTACTAGCAGGATAAATGTCATTTTGGGTAAAAAAAACCAAACAAACGTAAATCATGCAATAAATAGCGACTCTGATGCCAGGGCCCCTTTAATTCTTTTTGGTATTCAGATTATAATGGAAGCAAAAAGTACCCACGATGAAACTATCTCTAAATGCAAAATGAAATACTTGTAAACATATTTCACTTGAAGGATTTCTTTTCTATCAATGACATTATGTTGCGATGGCCCCCAGTGGCCCCCATTAATAAGTTAGGGTCCCACAACAGGTGTTCCATCAGACGCACACAATAGCCTGTGTGTGCTAACTTCAGCTCGCTTCCAGAAACGTCTGTGACTAATTCAGGAATGAAATCGGGCATCAGCCGCAACGTGCTTCCTTTTTAAATGCTCGTTTATCACTGTTGTGCTGCTAAAAGGAGGTTTACATCGTCGGACGTAATTTTGTGAAATGCCCCCATAGTCCGGTCCAAGTTGGGGTCGCACGCATTGCTCCGTATGCGGCAGGCACAAGTCAAGGTAGCACAGTAGAAACAATATAAGACAAAGTCACCGCATGAGCTTTGACTTGACCAAACCAAATGTGCGTTTGTCTTTTTGTGTCCGACAGACGTCAGTGAATACGATCTCTGTTCTGTGAAAGAGGAGCCAGACTTGACTCACATCAAAAAGGAGGAGGAAGAGGAGGAGATCAACAAGTCACCAGTGAACGGTGTCCCAATCAAGACTGAAGATGAAAACAAAGATGAGAGTGAGGACAACAGAGGGGCGGAGCCTCCAAGCAGCATCTCAAGTAGTCACGTGACAGCAGAAGGTGATGAAGACCAATGGAGACCATCACAAGTACATAATGAGGACACATTATCAGATGCTCATCACGATGATGATACTTATGATGATGATGAAGATGATGATGATGATGGGCAAGCCAAAGGTGAAAGGGCATGTCACACTGACTCATTAACTTCAAAGTTGTCTTTAAAAGGGCACACAAAAACACACACTGGAGAAAAAACATTTTCCTGCTCAATTTGTGGCAAGAGTTTCTCTCAAAAGTCGCATTTAACAAACCACACAAGAACACACAGTGGAGAAAAACTTTTTTCTTGCTCAGTTTGCAGTAAATGCTTTTCTCAAAAGTCTTATTTAGTAAGGCACACAAGAACACACACTGGAGAAAAACCTTTTTCCTGCTCAGTTTGTGGCAGAAGCTTCTTTGATAAGTCAACTTTAACAAAACATAGAAGAACACACAGTGGTGAAAAACCTTTTTCCTGCTCAGTTTGTGGCAAAAGCTTCTCTCAAAAGGCACATTTAACAATCCACACAAGAACACACACTGGAGAAAAACCTTTTTCCTGCTCAGTTTGTGGCAAGAGTTTCTCTCATAAGATAAGTTTAACAAAACACACAACAACACACAGTGGTGAAAAACCTTTTTCCTGCTCAGTTTGTGGAAAATTCTTCTCAAGAAAGACATATTTAACAGAACACACAAGAACACACAGTGGTGAAAAACCTTTTACCTGCTCAGTTTGTGGCCAAAGCTTCCTGTATAAGTCAACTTTAACAAGGCACACAAGAACACACACTGGAGAAAAACCTTTTTCCTGCTCAGTTTGTGCCAAGAGGTTCTCTCAAAAGTCGCATTTACGAAGCCACACAAGAACACACAGTGGAGAAAAGCCATTCAGTTGCAGCGTTTGTGCTAAAAAATTCTTTTCTAAAAAGGGTGCTGCGAGACACAATTGTGCTAGTGACAAAAGCAGCGATCCTTGAAGCTTAAAAAAAAGACAACAAAAAACTGAAGGAACTGACTCTTTGTGGTAAGATGTAAATGTGATTTTGAATGAAATATGATAAATTTAGTTTTGCAAAGCTCTTTTATTGACACTAAGCCAATGTGATCATTGCCAGAAGAACCTTTGTGTCTGAGTGATGATGAGTTTTTTTTGTGTGTTTACTTCAAACATGTAAATAAAGTTAATTGCCTTTGCCTGGAACAACATTTGTTAACATTATTCTTTTCAGTTGTCTTTTTAATCGTACTTAATGGAAAAGGTGTGAGAAGAAACTGCTTATGAAATCGGTACCTTCCACAGTCATCAATAAAATCACTTGTTCCACTTGCTCAACTGGCCTTCATTCCGCAGTGTGAAAAGGTGAAAATCTGAACTAGAAGTTGAACTATAAAAAGAACAAGAAAGAGAAACGCAAATCGGCTCAGTTTCTCTCAAAGGTTTTGGTATGTCAGGAGTTGGCAACTTGATGGCGACTGGAGTCAGCGCTGGTTTTCTCGGTGTGTTTGGCTGGGTCGTATATGTATGGTCCATTGAACAAAACTCAAAGTCTTCAAATATCCCCTCACATACATTTAACATTTCACTTT
Source organism: Idiotropiscis lumnitzeri (assembly GCF_059441095.1). NCBI lineage: Eukaryota > Metazoa > Chordata > Actinopteri > Syngnathiformes > Syngnathidae > Idiotropiscis > Idiotropiscis lumnitzeri. Next base: position 11,467,394 of record NC_142392.1, read on the forward strand.
CTGATTAAAAGAGATAGAAAATAGGCCTGAGCATTGTTTATGGTGGGGGCAATTCTCTCGCCAGGTCAGTGACCTTCCAGGGTATGAGAGTAATTTAAGGTGGTCACTAGTAGACGGCGTATCAACGGGGAGACGCATCTGCTCTCCCTCTGGGGGACTTTTGGAGGGAAATCCCAAAGACTAGCGTGATGGGAATGCATATGCAACAAGTCAAGTCAATTTTATTTGTATCGCCCTAAATCACAGACAGTCTCAAAGGGCTTTACATAACCACAATCGACATCCACTGATCTTAACCCCCAGGAGGGCAAGGAAAAACTCAAAATCCCATTAGGGGAAAGGTGAGAAACCTTGAGAAGGGACCACAGATGGGGGAATCCCCCTTCCAGGCTGCAATGGATGCCAACTGGGCAACATTTGACACATAAGATGATGCTATACAATGTTAGATGAGATAATGTGAGAGTCAATCAAAAGAAGTGCTGCAGGAAGATGACTTCAGTGGAGTGCGTCCTCATCCAGGGCCGTAATCTCCATGGCAGCATATCCGAGGATGAGCCTTCGATCTTGTACCGGTCAGTTGGTGTAAATTCAGAACAGCCACTTCCAGGTGAATCACCATCGCCTAATTCCTGTGAGAGTATGTAAATAGTTTGTGTATTTTTAATCATGTTTTTTTATACACTATTTGTATCAATGATAATTACACACACACTCACAGACACGCACATCATTGCTTCAGCACACATGCGCACAACTGGCACACCCACACGCTTGTATAAGTTTCACTTTCCATAAGTTTCGTTTTCCTTTGAATAAAAGTCCAAAGGGTTGGGCGAAGAAGTCAGTGAGAGTGCGGGAGAGTGAACTGGCAAGACGTCTACTTCATCTCCTGGCTTCTCCTCCCATCGCGATGGGGAAAAGACAAAACCTTCCCTGGTTATTCCTCTGGTTCTCAGCATTTAATTCAGTCTAATGAAGGCGTCAGGACCCTTTTAAACCTGACATTTATTGGTGCCGAAACCCGGGAGCCACACCCGGACGGGCGATCGTCGCTGGATATTTCGGGGGCCAACGAATCTGACGTCAGCGCTTCACCATTTGAAAGCGGGCCTCTGAGCTCCGGTGCGGCCGTCTGCCCGGATGTCGGTTCCCTGTCGGACCAGGCGGATCCGGAGGAAGCCAGGTATGGTTTTTCAAATTATTTTGTACCACCATTTTAAATTTTAAAACAATTCGTAAGGGGTGATTTATGTGAGGGAGTGAAAAAGCTGAGTAAGGAAGCACGCCGGCCGTTTTGCAGTAGTTCGGTCGAAAAGAAAATAAACTGGATCGTGCTCGTCTAAGGAGTTATAGAAAAATAATTGGGCCATAACTCATTGCGCTGAAGGGAAGCTGGACTTCTCGGGAGGCTGGATCTCCCTTACGGAGAGCACGGTAGCATTGATTGGCGGTTCTGCGGTCCGTCTGATAAGGAAGAAAGGAAGAAAAAAAAACTGATCGCGTTATTCAAGGAGTTACAAATAGTATTAGGCCGTAACTCGTTTAAACAGTGTTAAACATCTCAACTGAACATTACGGATAGCGCGGTAGTATCTATTAGAACGTCCTGCGGTACGTCTAAACCGGATCGTGTTGTTTAGGGAGTTACAAAAAGAAGAAATTAGGTCGTAACTCGTTCAAACCGACAGCACGGTAGAGTCTATTAGAAGTTCCTCGGTGTCGATAAATAGAAAGAGAAAAATAATCGCACTTGGAGGAGGTCTCCTCACAATTTCACATTGAAATTTAGGGAAAAATAAGGCATTATTTTTGGTGGTTTTTATTTTGAATTTCTTTGGCAAGCAGACTGCTCATTTTGACTGTGTGTGTGTGATCTTGGAGCTGCGCAGCTGTGTGTGTGTGGAGAAAGGAAAAAAGGAAAAAAAAGGTGGGGGTTTGAGTCAGTGAGAAAGAGCGTGCGTGTGGGGGCGTGCGTGTGGGGGCGTGCGTGGGTGTGTGAGCGTGTGTGCGTGTGGGTTAGAATTCCAGCATAAGAAAGCAAATTCAGAAGTGAAAAGAATTTGCAGAGAAAGAAAGTAAGCTGAAGAGAAAAAGAAAAAGGAAAAAAAAAAACCCGCACACACAACACCAGATGTGGAATGATCATTTTGCTGTATGCAAAGTGAGTGAATGGTGTGATTGGGGATTACAAATACCATTTGGTATTTTATCTTGTATAATGCAATAAGGGTTATAAACAGGAATAGTATTTGAGAATGACAGAGAAGGTTGTTGAAGAAGGTAAAGAAGAGGGAGGGGGTTGCAACTGCCCCCTGCATCCTGAATTACCCCCCACCACCCACATTATCAGGTAACGCCACATAGAATGAGAACTAGATCAGACAGAACTGCACCGATAAGACAAAAACCCCCAATAAAAGATAGAAAAACCAAAAAAGCGCTCACCTCAATGTGCTGCGTGTATAAGTGACAGTGTGCATTTGTGGCAGAGGCTGCATTGGCCCTATAGGGCTGCACATGCATAATTATGAGCGATATTAGTTGAATTAAAGGACTTATTATGGGCAAAAGATAAAGATGGATTGTGTTGCTGTTATTACTAACATGTTATTCTTGTTTGAAGTTGTTCAGTGTTGAGAACTGTGTGTGTCGTTTTGTGGGCCCGTGTATATGTGTGTGTGTCTGTCTGAGTGTCTGTCTGTGTGTCTAAATGTCAGGGAGAGTGATCAAAGTGGTTGGAATTATGCTAAAAGGATTGATGAAGTAGAGATAAAATGGAATCAAGGATTAGTAACCAGCGAAAGGCTACTTAGGAGTGATGAGATCTTATTGAGGAAAATAATTCAAAAATATACAAAAAGAAATCAATAAAGGGGAAAATACATATATTCCGATTTGAAAATAAAATAAAATAACTTTTATGACAAGATAGGCTTAACGAAAAAGAGAGAAAAATAGCCTGAAGTGCCTTTTTCCGAAAAAAAATTGAACCCAGATGCCTAAGACTGGTTGAGAAAGATGAGCAAAGATAAGGGGAGAAGGAAAAAGACTCCAATAAAGATTAGAATAGCAGGCATCTGAATAAGATTGAGAGGTTGATCAAAAGAACAGATGAGTTTCTAAATGAAGAGGTTCTCCTAAATTTACAAAAGATATTGGCTTTTGATTAAATGATTGAGCTGAAATAACCGTATTGGTAATGGATCACCAATTACCCTTTTTATGTGACACTGGTGCATGTAGGATTGCTTGTAATAATTAATTTTAAATGATAGGGCAAGTGAGAAAGGTGTCATAGTAAGATTTGTAAGTGGAAAACTGTTTAGAGTAGCAGAATTAGTTAGAATCATGATTTGAAAGAGAGAAATAGGTGTTATGAAATTTTAATAATTGGACGAAGCTTTTGAAAGTGAACATGAGGAATCTTTGCAAAAGCATAGGTGTTTTCTTGATTTTGAAAATTTTGATTCGAGACATTGGTAGGTTTTGAGTGGTTGTGGAAAAACTACAGTGAATTTGGAAATTAGGAGCAGACTGTGGAGAGGCTCCTGTGAGGAGGAGGAAGAGACAGAGTTTAGTGATTAAAGACTGTCATTTGAATGAGAGAAGGAGGATAGAAATTAGATTTTGCTTTTTGGTGAATTGAAGAAATAAATATTTTAGATTTCATATTCCAGTTGATGATGTTTATATTAAAGTAGGCCAGAGATGCAATGAAATGCAGAAATATAAATGATACAGGAAAAATTTGGCAAGGGCTATAATTTTCATTAAAGCAGAGAAGAAATTAGAAATTGCAAATAACATTGATGTGTACTTGTCCACTTTGAAGTAGAATTAACATGTTCATTTTGTGATAAGAAATTTGTGATTATGTGAAAAAGGAAAAAGAGAATTACAGGCTTTTCAGATAAAACAACCTAATTTAAATTGGCCAACTTGTAAAATGGAAAAGAAGATTTTAAATTATGCACAAAAAGCTTGAACGTGTTGAGCAGAAGGAAGAAAAAGAGAAAACATTTAAAAAAAAGAAGGAAGCAGAGAGTCTTGTGATAAACAATAACTTTTCAGGACGAAGAGAGAAGCAACAGAGGATCACATGGCGAAAGAAAAAAACCTAACATAAAAGTGTGTGTAGAAGGACTTCTACATCAACATGCGTTTTGCTTATTAAGCCGTGATACACTGACAATTGGACTTTAATATCAGAATCAATAAGCAAGGGCGAATTTAACCAAAAGTCAAAACTTTAAAAGGACGCATTGTCAGTGATAAGCGGGAAGAAAATTAGTAATAAAACTTTGCCAGACCACTTTTGTGTAAACACTTTCCTTGGGACTTTCATGACCTCCATTAAGTCCCTGACCTTTCATAGATAAAGTTGGAGCCCAAAGTCTCTCAGGGCTGTAATTTATGCGGCAGAAAAAGAGCCCAACAGGCTTGGGGTGAGTTTAAAACAACAGTATCATGGCCATAAAATGGGTTGTGTATGTTGGAACTTGTGGAGATACACTGCAAGATTGTATTTACAAAGCATCTTAATGCACTACCAAATTATTATTATAAGCCATTTGGGCAAACAGTGACTGCAAAAAATGGCTTCATGGACTTGTGTTGCTGCAGAAACACAGGAAAGTGAATCCATTTGCATATTAGTCACAACAATTTGGATTTCGTGGCAGAGAACCACTTAAGAGTGTGATCAAGAGCTTTCACTGCTGCTTTAAGGAATGAAAAAAATGACATTCCATCACACGACATTCACATTGCACGGCGATTTAATTGTAACATTACATTAATAAGGTGCGATGCATTTAAGCCCAGCGCCATTCTTTTTCCACGCACCATTTAGAAGGCGCCACACGACTGTGGAGCCGTCCAAATTTTCACCAAACCCATGACTTGACTTTTTGACATATTTTCCTCCCGACTGGAGGAGTTAAGACGTGTAGGACTTGAAGACCAGGTGCACCTTCCAGACTGATAAGAAAGTGTCTGAGAACCAAGGTTGTAGGAAGAAATCACGCTGACTTTTATGCGATGGGAGTATTAGTAGTGCGATACCAACAGATAACTTGTAAAAGAGAGAAATTGTTAGGATAAGCAGGAAGAGCGTAGGCGGTTGTGAGCTAATTAAAATTTGGAGTTTCCCATCTTGTATGAGCTGTATGGTTACAATGTGAACTCACAGTCAAGATAAAATGTTCTTGTGTTCTGTTGATTTTGGGCGAACGGGTGCTTTAAAAATCACAAAAGATAAAAGAAAAGTTGCGCATAAAGCACGTCTAAGTAAGTATTTGTAAATAAAAAAATTTTCTGAACAGAAAATGACACGATTACGATTGAATAAAGGCTGGAGCCAAGCCATAGCCTCAGAGTCAACATAGCACAAGAGGTTTCATGAAAGCACACACACACACACACACACACACCCCCCCCCCCCCCACACACACACACACACAGTAAATCAACTTGACAAGTTGATCTCAGGCCAGGGAAAAAGGCACCACTAATTGAACATGCATATTGGGTGGACAATGATGCAAACATTGAGTGACACACGAGCAGATAGTCGTGTGTCAACAGGGGGAAGTATGATATGAAATTGTTCCCACATACAGACTTTTCAACAAAAACAAAAAAAATTTTTTGGACACTGTTATTTGTTTGGGTTGCAATATTGTTTGACTATGATTGATATGTTTTCAAAATGGATCAAGCTGTTTCCAACAACACATGCTGATGCTAAAAACGATTGGGAAAAGTGTTGTGTAATCAAATTATCCTGACATTTGGAATTTCAAGAAGTGATTTGAAGTGAAAATGATGCATTTTGTGAATGATGTTGTAACAAGTGGGACAGTTGTTAAAAATGGACTCAAAGCGTCACTGTGCATACAGTCTGCAGGACTTGTGGAACGCACTAATGGAAAAAAAAAAAAAAGAGACAATGGCCAGACTGTGTTTCAATCACAGCAATGAGGACAATGCCAGCCGAAGGAAGGACACTATCCCCTATAGACTCTCAGGTTCATCAGAACCTCCAACAAAAAACACGTTTGACCGAAAAAGATGCAAAAGACGCAAATACTGGTCAAGTGTTTTTCTGATTCACAGAGAATTCACGTCCGTGTGGGAGAACAACTCTTCTTCAAGGTGTTGGAACGACTCCGTTGGGGGGAAGTGAATGCTGAGATGGCCCTCGCCAGATGATGGCGGTGACCCCGACGCTGCAAAGGTCGCGGGGCGTGGCAGCTGGATCCACCAGTTGCAGTACAAGCTTCACCGGTTTCCAGCTAAAGGCCTAGCAACGCGAATCCCTCCCCGAGTCACAATCTTGGACCACACGCACATCAGAACCACACCACCAGCCACAGATACGAATGTTGAAGCCACAGAATAAAAAGATTAGATATGGTTTGGAAATTAATGACGTACATCAAGAAATTTTTGCCCAGATTGGAGAACATAATTGCATTTAAAGTTTTAAAAATGAAACAATTATTGATGTTATGACCACTATGAAGAATTTGAAAGACACAATATATATCGGGATAATTATGGTTTTCATTTTTTGTTGTGTGTAGTCTGTTCATGTTGCATTATTTTTATGACAAAAATGATGATTAATTGCATGTTTGTTGCCCAAAAGTAACATTACAATCTGATTGATGTTGAGTATGACAAACTCGAAATGGACAATGACGAACTCGAACTGGACACTGAAACGTAAAATGAATATGGACTTGTCGCCCAAGCCCCACACGTGCCCACACATACACCACACGCGAAGATCCGGGAGGTAAAGACGGCTGTTCTCCTCCTACAGCGAGGCAAGGGGCCTGCATCGAGTCCCCCAGAGACAAGCTCTGCGTGGAGACAGTTTTGTTATTTTTCACTTGGCACATTGAAATGTATTTTTATATGTTTTATTCCCTGATGACTCATCTTAAAGCCGTATGGACATGATTTAAATCCGACAAACAGGGGGGAAATGTGAGAGTATGTAAATAGTTTGTGTATTTTTAATCATGTTTTTTATACACTATTTGTAACAATGATAATTACACACACACACACAGCCACGCACATCAGTGCTTCAGCATACATGCGCACAACTGCCACACCCACGCGCTTGTATAAGTTTCACTTTCCATAAGTTTCGTTTTTCCTTGAATAAAGTCCAGAGGGATGGGCGAAGAAGTCAGTGAGAGTGCGGGAGAGTGAACTGGCAAGACGTCTGCTTCACTTCCTGGCTTCTCCTCCCATCGCGATGGAGAAAAGACAAAACCTTCCCTGGTTATTCCTCTGGTTCTCTGCATTTAATTCAGTCTAATGAAGGCGTCAGGACCTTTTTAAACCTGACAGTCAAACAAAGATGAGACATGCCTTTTCACTTTTTAATCTCGAGGTGGCCGGCCTGGAAAGCTCTCAGTTCCATCCACTGCCGGAAGTGCTTACACAGGCGCAAATGCCAGTCACTACAGACGATATGGTAACATCTCAAGACCTCCTTAAATGGCCGTATTTGTCAGGTATACAGGTACCGTCCATTCAAGCCAAGGTTGACCTGTTGATCCGGATCAATGCACCCAAGCTATTGGAGCCATGGGAAGTTATTAATAGTCAAGATAATGGTCCGTATGATGTCAAAACTGCGCTCGGCTGGGTGGTTAATGGCCCATTGGATGGGAATAGTAGGATGGAAGCCTCTGTCGTATCTGTGAATAGAATTGGTGTCAGCAGGCTGGAGGAGCTGCTAATGAACCAGTATAATCATGATTTCTGCGAGAAGCACATGGAAAGCCAGGAAATGTCAAGAGAAGACCAGCAGTCTCTCAATATAATGGAAACATCTGCCAAGTTACAGGATGGAAAGTATACTATAAACTTACCTTTCAAGAAGAAAGATGTCTTCTTGCCAAACAATTTTGCTGTGGCCCAACAACGGTTACAAGAACAAGTACCTGATGATCAAAGAGACCTTGATTCAGGAAGAGTTTGGGATATTCCCCATCATGGTGTCCATCATCCCAGAAAGGGAACACTGCGTGTCGTGTCTGACTGCGGTGCCACGTTTAAAGGCTTGTCCCTGAATACGGAGCTGCTGCAAGGGCCCCTTCTCACAAGCACGTTGATGGGCGTCCTCATGAGGTTTAGACAACAGCCAACAGCCTTCATGGGAGACATTCAAGCTATGTTCCATCAAGTCTGTGTGCCAGAGGAGGATCGGGACTTTCTACGTTTTTTGTGGTGGCCTAATGGAGACACAACACAACAACCAGTGCCTTACAGAATGATGGTGCATTTATTTGGAGCCATCTCATCACCAAGTTGCGCAGCTTATGCTCTGAGAAGAATGGCTCAAGACAATCAGTCTAAGTGCCTACCGGTTGTTATAGAAGCTGTTCAACAGAACTTTTATGTTGATGATTGTATGAAGAGAACAGCCACTGTCACCGAAGCTATCCAGCTGATACAGGACCTCATTGGTCTCTGTCAACAAGGAGGCTTTGCTTTGGAAAAGTGGATTTGCAACAGTCATGTTGTTTTGCAAGCCATCTCTGAAGAATGGAGAGCCAAAGAGCTGAAGATGTTGGATTTGGACCATGACAAGCTTCTTGGAGAAAGAGCGCTTGGTCTTCAGTGGTGTGTGGAGACGGATGCTTTCGTCTTTGGATCGGAAATAAAGCATCGGGCTCTGACCAGACGTGGGATGCTATCAGTCAACAGTTCTGTTTACGACCCATTGGGTTTCCTGGCGCCAGTGGCCCTTCAGGCCAAAATAATGCAACAGGAGCTGTGTAGAAGGGGCGGTAGTTGGGATGATCCATTGCCACAAGACATTTTAAAGCGATGGAGAAGGTGGTTGGAGGACTTGGGCCAGCTAGCTACATTTAAAGTTGACCGGTGTATTAGACCAGCTGGGTTTGGAGCTGTAAAGCAGGCACAATTACATCATTTTTCTGACGCCAGCGAAGGAGGCTATGGAACTGTCACATATGTTCGTTTAGTGAGTGACGAAAACCAAATTCACATCTCTTTTCTCCTAGGTAGTGATTGGTCCAGCGACACTGAGGAGTCGATGCGCGCGCCGAGCTTCCAGGGCAAACCCCGTGTCGGTGCGCGTACCGCTTTAAGAAAGTCACGTGACCACTGCCGGAATCGTGTCGACACGGCGGTCGCGCGCCAAACTGTGTTCATAAGGAAGCGCTTCTGTCAACAGGATGGACGCTCAAAACAAGCATCGAGTTATTGGCGCATTACTTTGCGTTAAATATCCACAAGATGGAAGACGTCACTGTTGATGCGCACTCAGAGGTGCAGCGCTATATGTCAGCAGGACACGTTGCACGTACGGAAGACTCGCTCTTATACTGGAAGCCCATGGAGGCAACGTTCCCTCACCTATTTATATTCGCCACACAGGCGTTGTGCACACCGGCCTCTTCAGTGTCTTGTGAGAGGATCTTCTCAAAGGCGGGGGAAATTGCCTCAAAAAAAGAAATAGACTGAATAACAAAACGCTGGAGAAACTAATTTCTTTTGAATAAAAATCTTTAATTACAATGAGTCCATTGTCATTCACAACACTTTTACTTGGGCATTCAGACAGATGTTCTCTTAATTTATCAACTGCGTCTCGAATATCAAAGATTTTTTTTATGAAATTGCGTGTATGTAAAAATAATGTGAAAGCAAATGCCTAATCAGAATTAGAAATCGCTTTGTCATTGTACTCAAGTGTGCAACGAGATTAAAGAGCTCCCCTCTCCAGTGCAATACAACAATAATTCAGTTAAATATATAAATTAGACAAGAGAATAATTAGTGCGATGGAAAGTAATAAGAAATAGGATATATAAAAACACATCACGTCGCTAATCAATGGAATTGGATAAAATTAGTTTGACAGATCAGTGTCAGATGACCCTGTCAAATGTTTCCTGCAAGTCCACCAGGTGTCAGTATTCAGCAACACAGTGTCAACACAGTGTCAATACATTGTGTCACTGTGTCGAAACGATACAGGATGCCTCATCTACCCATCACTATTGGTTAGAGTCATTGTTAATGATAGCGATTGTCAATGGTATCATGGCAACTCTCTTTGAAATGTGGCGATTGCTTATGGTATTGAGGCAAGGTGAATTGCCATGGGCTGAGTCAGTGCGAGCTATTGCTATGCTAAAAGCAGCTGAGCTAGCGCCTTGTAAGGCGGTGCGCCCAGTGTGTGTTTCAAAGACAGAAATAGCACCTTCAACAGGTGTTGCGCCCTTTGAAGCAGCGCGTCCTATACTGCGAAAATATGGTAACTTAAAAATTAAAAGTAAAAAAATTACGATTAAGAATGTGCAAGCAAGAACTCAATCTGATCGAAATGTTGTGCTTTGACAAATGTTGATAAATAATATTTTCCAGGAGGTATTTATTTCTTTGTTGTTTATTCATTCAATTCTATACTTATTTCAATATTTGAGTATTATTTTTCTTTCAATATGTAGTATATTTTGTCTTTGAAGTGTGCGTCCTTGCTGCCTTCCGGAGAGGCAGCCGAGCAAGGCTGGATTGGTGATGGAAAAGAACTGGTTCGAAAAAGATTTTATTCTCGTCACATGCTGATGTCAAAAGAAGTCTCCCCAAAAACGTGCGAGCCCCCTCTCAGACATTCCCTTCTGATGGGGAATGCCCAAATAGGACATGAATATCTAATTTTCCTTTGTTACATATGCATTCCCATCACGCTAATCTTTGGGATTTCCCTCCAAAAGCTCCCCCAGAGGGGGAGCAGATGCGTCTCCCCTTTGATACGACCAGTCTACTCGTGACCACCTTAAATGACTTCCATACCCTGGAAGGTCACTGACCTGGCGAGAGAATTGCCCCCACCATAAACAATGCTCAGGCCTATTTTCTCTCAGGGCAGTATCTGGTTACATCGGAACTTCAGAACCAAGACTGGTCACTTCTGTGAGCTCCAGTCCTTTCATAGTTTCATAAAGAGAGTTACTTCCCATATCTATATTAGGCCATTTAAAAATATACGACTTTTTTTTAATTCATTTCAATGTATATTTAAGCTTGCTTAGGTAATAATACAATATTTATTCAATTATTTTAGTATGTAAAATTCTCAACAATTTAAACCTTTTTATTTCACACTTGAATATTTCTTAACATATTTGTTCTTTTGAATTTGGATGCAATTTAAATTATTCCATCCATCCAGCCATTTTCTGCCGCTCATCCCGGGTCGGGTTATTGAATTAATTTTTTAAGTATTTTTTATAATTCAATATTTATTTCAAGATCAGGACTCTTCTCAATTAGTTCAATATTTATGAAATGTTTCTATATTTATTATTAATTGAATTAAGTCTGTATGTGGTTTCCAATTTTAAATTTTAATATTTTCCTATTTCAATATATAAATAATCCAATGTATAAAAAATATAATACAGCATGAAAAAATATATTTGGTATATTTGACAAATTTATAGTTTTTTTTCCGAAGTGAGATTCAGCTTAGCAACAAACCCCAAACGCTTGATAGAGCTCAACCTAGAAAGTGTATTTTGCCAGTCAGAAATTTATTCAGAAAGCGAAATATTAAATGTATGTGAGGGGATATTTGAAGAGTTCGAGTTTTGTTCAACGGACCATACATATACGAGCCAGCCAAACACAGCGAGAAAACCAGCGCTGACTCCAGTTGCCATCAAGTTGCCAACTCCTGACATTCCAAAACCTTTGAGAGAAACTGAGACGATTTGCGTTTCTCCTTCTGGCTCTTTTTATCGTTCAACTTCTAGTTCAGTTTTTCACCTTTTCACAGCGTAATGAAGGCCAGTTGAGCAAGTGGAACAAGTGATTTTATTGATGATTGTGGAAGGCAGCGATTTCATAAGCACCGTTTCTTCTCACACCTTTTCCATTAAGTACGATTAAAAAGACAACTGAAAAGCATAACGTTAACAAATGTTGTTCCAGGCGAAGGCAATTAATTTCATATACATGTTGGATGAAACACAAAAAAAAAATCATCACTCAAACACGTTGCTTCTTCTGGCACTGATCCCATTGGCTTAATGTCAATAAAAGAGCTTTGCAAAATTAAATTTTTCATATTTCATTCAAAATCACATTTACATCTTACCACAACGAGTCAGTTCCTTCAGTTTTTTGTTGTATTTTTTTTAAGCTTCAAGGATCGCTGCTTTTCTCACCAGCACAATTGTGACTCTCCGCACCATGTTTAGTGAAGAATTCTTTAGCACAAACGCTGCAACTGAATGGCTTGTCTCCACTGTGTGTTCTTGTGTGGCTTCGTAAATGAGACCTTCGAGAGAAACTCTTGCCACAAACTGAGCAGGAAAAAGGTTTTTCACCACTGTGTGTTCTTGTGTGGATTTGTAAATTTGACTTTGTTGAGAAGTATCTTCCACAAACTGAGCAGGAAAAAGGTTTTTCTCCACTGTGTGTTCTTGTGTGGCTTCGTAAATGAGACCTTCGAGAGAAACTCTTGCCACAAACTGAGCAGGAAAAAGGTTTTTCACCACTGTGTGTTCTTGTGTGGATTTGTAAATTTGACTTTGTTGAGAAGTATCTTCCACAAACTGAGCAGGAAAAAGGTTTTTCTCCAGTGTGTGTTCTTCCATGTTTTGTTAAATTTGACTTTTGAGAGAAACTCTTGCCACAAACTGAGCAGGAAAAAGGTTTCTCACCACTGTGTGCTGTTGTGTGTTTTGTGAAACTTGCCTTATGAAAGAAACTTTTGCCACAAACTGAGCAGGAAAAAGGTTTTTCTCCACTGTGCGTTCTTGTGTGTTCTGTTAAACTCTTCTTATGAGAGAAGCATTTTCCACAAATTGAGCAGGAAAAAGGTTTTTCTCCACTGTGTGTTCTTGTGTGTTCTGTTAAATGTGACTTTTGAGAGAAGCATTTTCCACAAATTGAGCAGGAAAATGGTTTTTCTCCACTGTGTGTTCTTGTGTGGCTGGTTAAATGCGACTTTTGAGAGAAACGCTTGCCACAAACTGAGCATGAAAAAGGCTCCTCTCCACTGTGTGTTCTTGTGTGAATTGTGAACGTTGACTTATGCAGGAAGCTTTTGCCACAAACCGAGCAAGAAAATGTTTTTTCTCCACTGTGTGTTTTTGTGTGCGGTTTTAAAGACAACTTTGAAGTTAATGAGTCAGTGTGACATGCCCTTTCACCTTTGGCTTGCCCATCAGCATCATCATCATCATCATCAGGAGAGTGTGATAATGTGTCCTCATTATGTGCTTGTGATGGCCCCCAGTGGTCTTCATCACCTTCTGTTGTCACGTGATGACTTGAGCTGCTGCTTGGAGGCTCCGCCCCTCTGTTGTCCTCACTGTCATCCTTGTTTTCATCTTCAGTCTTTATCGGGAAAACGTTCAGTGGTGACTTGTTAATCCCCTCCTCCTCCTTTTTGATGTGAGTCCAGTCTGGCTCCTCTTTCACAGAACAGAGATCATTTTGTCTGACGTCTGCAGGACACAAAAAGACAAATTTGGTTTGGTCAAGTCAAAGGTCAGGCGGCGACTTTGTCTTATATTGTTTCTACCATGCTACCTTGACTTGTGCCCGCTGCACACGGAGCAATGCGTGCGACCCCAACTTGGACCGGACCATGGGGGCATTTCACAAAATTACGTCCGACGATGTAAACCTCCTTTTAGCAGCACAACAGTGATAAACGAGCATTTAAAAAGGAAGCACGTTGCGGCTGATGCCCGATTACATTTCTGACATAGTCACAGACGTTTCTGGAAGTGAGCTGAAGTTAGCACACACAGGCTATTGTGTGCGTCTGATGGAACACCTTTTGTGGGACCTTAACATGTTGATGCAGACCACTGGGGGCCATCGCAACATCATGTCATTGATAAGAGGAATCCTTCAAGCGAAATATGTTTTCAAGTATTTCATTTTGCATTTCTAGATAGTTTCATCGTGGGTACTTTTTGCTTCCATTATAATCTGGATCCCTAAAAGAATTAAAGGGGCCCTGGAATCAGAGTCCCTATTTATTGTATGATTTACGTTTGGGTTTTTTTTTACCCAAAATGACATTTATCCTGCGAGTAAGTTCCGACATTACCCTTTTATTTTTATAAAATTTCTGTTTCTAAATAAATTTTAAAACAAAATTACGTTTGAAGAGTAAAAGTTCTAACACATAAATTAAGCAACAACGCTTTCACTCTGACTTTCATGTTGACATATTTGAATAATGACTGTATATTTTAAAGTTATCCAATATGTATTAAAGAAGATACACCATAATATTTTAAGAGGTCACTGAATTATTTTGTACCTGCAATGATGCATAACAGCCAAAGGGTGTCAGTAATGAGTAACAAAGTAACACAACACCTCTCATGATTCCGTCATCATTGTCATTTGCAAAAATCACCAGGAACTATGAGATGCAGTCGAGATGCAAACCACCTGGGCCACAGGAACTTTATTACCAGGAACTAAATGTTCCTCGGCTTGTAGTTGGAAAAGGGGGTTGTGACGCTCTCCCTTTTTAAGCCCATAGTAAACCAAAGAGCAGGTCAGTGACTTCCAGCTTGAAACAGGGATCCATGTTGCGACTCGACCACAAGTCAGATGTGGATGCAAAATGCTTGACATGTCTCCGCTCCCGTCCCGATGTTGTCCATATCGGAAGTGCTGTTTGCGGCAAATATTTTCGTACCTCTTGTCGGCTGCTTTCATGAGGCGTTTAAATCCTGTCCGCTCTATTGTAACTAGAGGAGCTCTATCTTTAGCTATGTGCTCGGCTATCGCGTCCACCTCTGAGACGTTCTCTCGTATGGTGTCGCCTCCGTTATGGGCTGTTGTTACTTGTCCAACCTTGCTCCTCACTTTGAACTTTTAGCACAAGCTCCAAGTCAACAGCATGGTTGTGTTGTGGGTGGTGAAAAAGAAAAGGTTGGACGCGCTGTTTCTGTTGCTTACGACGCACTTTGTAGTTCATGTTTTTTTGCTTAAACATCGTCTTCATGGAACCCAAAACATTTCCAAACGACAGATGTCCACTTTATTTTCGGGACAAGCGCGACAGGAACAATTTCAACTAACGTTACTTCGTCCGCAGCCGTGTCAGCCGCTTCAGGATTTGAATCGCCAGCTACGAACGCGTCTTGTTTACATTCTTGTTCAGAAGGGAGGAGTCACGTGACTACACGCGCTGTAGCCGTCTTAAAGGGGCATGAGCATCGCCGCAGACAGAAAAGACTTCTTTTTCTTTTCTTTTTTTTAGACACCGAATTTACCGACATGGGCAAAATGATGCCGGTCATTCTAATAAATTTCGGTAACTGTAAATTTTCGGTTTATCGCCCAGCCCTAACACATAGTATTTTCATGACCCACACTCTCATTCAGAACAAACAGATTCAGTCTGCTCAGGTCAAACTGATGACACCCCAGATAGCACTTCATGGACAAATACAATAAAACACATTCTCCACATAGGCCATAGAAGATACAAACATATCAAGTTGGGGGAGGACGTCACAGGGATGCTATCTCTAATCTCGTTGCACACTTGAGTACAATGACAATAAAGGGATTTCTAATTTCTAATCAAGAAGACCCAAAAATATAATCTGATCTGGGAAAACATACACCACACAATCTGTACACTGACGAGATTACAGGGGAATGAGAGACGGAGAGACTGCCGCCTGCCTGAGAGGGTCAGCCTTGGACCTGGAACGTGGGCCGGGCCGGGGGAAGGAGCAAGGACGACCGATTCAACCTACATGACCCTTGACATAAAAAGCCTCCTATAAAATGTGAGGCTGGGCTGAGATCAGCGCGCTATTTTTCGATAGTACTCGTCTTGAGTACAGTTTCTCGTCAGATGAAGACAAAGCCGCCCATATATCTGTATTTGTACTATTTCCTGAATGCCAGAAATTGAAGAAACTAAATATTGGAACTCTATTCAGTTGTTGTTGAGTCTTTATTTGACCCTATTCTTCTTGAGTACAAAAAACGATCACGCATTGGAGTAACTTTGGCATTTAAGATTCATTTACAAAATGTTTCTCATTTTCTCGGTGGCTCAACTCCAACAGTGGATATAAAAGTACACTACATCTGTCAGCATAGTTTTGAAACTTGATGACATGACAAACTTAATTTCTTTAACAACATTTAAAAACCTGAATAAGTAAAATGTTAAATAATCAGTTCAAATTTTAAACTGGGAAAAAAAACACGGAGTTGACCCCCCACTAATGGTTTTTCTTTGGCATTTATTTTCTGCACTGATTTCATTTGGCATAAACAATTGTTCAGCAAACCGGCAAGTAAAAGGCAATATTTAAAAATAAAACGGCAATAACCGTGAACGATTTCCCCCAAAAACTTAATGTTGTTATGTATATTTTTAACGATAGAAAGTCGTTCTTTCCAAAGCAAATGAGAGTAAGACGGGTACAAACCTGCTTTGTGTAGCACAACAGGAGGCTGCTTGTTAACTTCGCCCAGCATTTGAAAATGTTGCTCGTTCTCTTCTTTTATTCCACAAAGTTCCTCTTTGTACTTGGGTGTCGTTCTAGCACACATTTTCAAATGATAATTCCAAAAAATCCGCACTTGATCTCTGCTTGGCGATGAGTCATGTGCCTCTTTTCGTTAGCGGCTAGCAAGCTAACAAGCTAAGCTAACTACGCCGAAAAGCATCAACGCGCGAAGATGAGTTATCGGGACACAAAGACTTAATTAATTATGTCGTAGTCCTTTAGAGTAGCACTGGACATTCTGTGAGAAATTTACAGTCAGTTCCACACTAAATCAGAAGAATTTAGCGGTGGACGGTTTTTGTTCCGGTGTGGACGGGTCGGTGGATGTGGTCGAGGTCCTTCGGAAGCTGCGCGCTTGCTTATGACGTCATGCTTTCAGCACGTGTTTTTCAAATATATTTCTTTGCCTCTGTGTATGTTTTTACCCCTGGCTGTTATATTTCAATATATATTCTATATAATATTTTATTTCGGTTGATAAAAAAAAAATAAAAATAAAATAACGCCACATTGGCGCGTAAGATCTGACGTCACTTCCGCCTTTGCCTCGAGAAGCCGCTGCTGCTCCAGCAGTGAGACGTTTAAGTTTCTCCTCCCGAACTTGCAACAATGCTGTGTTTCACTCGGGTTGCGAGATTGTATGAATATAATGTCTGCAAATACTAGCAGTGCTTCTCAATTATTTCACGCCCGCCCCTCCCAAGAAGAAAAAGATTCGCGCCCCCCCCCACCACCAATTTTTTTTCTGTCTTTGTAGATTGATGTTAGATTGTCAATAAAATATCCCTTAACTAAGCTAAATTGCTAAGAAATATAATTTTGAGAATTATTTTTTGTGAGGATCTCGAAACTCAGTACTCTGTTGTGCAAATATTGATGAGATGATAAATATTTACTAATACGTTTTTTTTTTTAAATCTTTATTCACAGAAGCAAACCAAACACATTTATGAATACCGAAATCCATGCGATGCATCTAATTTGAAGTACTTAGCACCTGCCATGTCACTCAGGATTTTTTCACGCTTGGGAATCTGATAATGTTCTCTTATATGAAAAAAATCAGTGCCTACCTTCTGCCAGGGAGTTGTGGGAAGGTCAGCTACTAATACGTACATAATATAGAAAAGACAAAAAGAAGAGCCAGGGGGATTTTAAACAAAAATTCTTTGTAAATAACAAAAAGCAACAGCTTTAGTATTTTACGATACGTTTTTTTAAAAATAATTTTATGGTTACTATACGTTTTTTTTAATGGTTACTGTAATGTTCCGTCTTCTATCTTAAGAAGTCACGCAGGCAACGTGATGCTGCAAGCTTGTGTCTCTTAATTTACTGATTTGCATTCTCGTCTATGTGCAGACACACTTGTTCGTCTGGTAACCAAAACACACATCGGGCAATACTGCCAACTAGTGGCCAATGATATAACTGCTATCATTACATCTCCCTTTCAAACGTTAAACAATGCCTAAGCTTTTTTTTCATTCTTATTATTTTTTATTATTATTATAATAATTTTGTTTTGTTATCAATTATTTTCACTTCTTAACAATATCTATCCATTTTTTATGACAACAAGCAGCTCTACAACAATTTTAGCAACAATCACACAACATTAAACATTTTCAATCAGCCTGTCCGGTTGTCGTCTAACTCTTGTTGATCTTCGAAGAGGTTCAGTAATCCCAGAAATTGCTGGTGGTTTTGGTCTGTGCTCCTTCGATGTATCCACCTGCTTTGCAGCCTCAGCCGTATCAGAAGATTTCTTACAGTCCTCGGGAACCTTCAGAAGACTCCTCCTGTTCCTCCTCACTCTTTGTCCATGCTTTGTTTCCACAATCTAAGATCTCGGTCCGGCTTCGCTGAGGACAGTCGCTTTTCTGTCCCAACAATGAGGTCTCTCGATCCTTAGTGCTCCTCTAAAGGACGTCGACATAATTCATTAAGTCTTTGTGTCCCGATAAACTCATCTTCGCGTGTTGATACTTTTCGGTGCAGTTAGCTTAGCTTGTTAGCTTAGCTTGTAAGCTAGGTAGCCGCTAACGAAAAGAGGCACATGACTCATCGCCAAGCAGAGATCAAGGGCGGATTTTTTGGAATTATCATTTGAAAATGTGTGAAAGAACGACACCCAAGTACAAAGAGGAACTTTGTGGAATAAAAGAAGAGAACGAACAACATCTTCAACTGCTGGACGAAGTTTGCAACCAGCCTCGTGTTGTGCTACACAAAGCAGGTTTGTACCCGTTTTACTCTCATTTGCTTTGTAAAGAACGACTTTCTGTCGTTAAAAATATGCATCACAATATTAAGTTGTTTGGGGAAATGCGTTCAAGGTTATTGCCGTTTTATTTTTAATTATTGCCTTTTACTTGTCGGTTTGCTAAACATTTGTTTATGCCAAATAAAATCAGTGCAGAAAATGTATGCCAAAGAATAACCAATAGTGGGGGGTGAACTCCGTGTTTTTTCCCAGTATAAAATTTGAACTGATTATTGAACATTTTCCATTTTCTGGTTTTTATATCTTGTTCAAGCAATTCCTTCTGGAAGGAATTCTGCCTGACTCTACAAAATGTGCACACTGTGGCGAAAACATCAATGACGGTCGATCAATTTTGGTGAATAAAACACAAAATATTAAGTTTTTGTTTTTTTTAAAGTCAAGTACGTATCAGTCTTTTTCATTTATTAACTTTGTACTGGCTTCGTCGGGTGAGAGTCAATGAACCTCCGGTGGATCTGCACTGTTTTGTGCACGTGTGCATAGTTTCACTTCATCCAAACATTTAAAATGCATTGAATGCATCCATCCAGGGTTGCATGGATCTCATCAGTGAACAAGCGCATGCGGCAAGTAATGCATCTGCATCTTTGGCTTACTATGGTCTCAAAAAGGCTGAAAGTCACAACCCCCTTTTCTACCTACAAGTCCAGGAACATTTTGTTCCCGGTAATAAAGTTCCTGCGCCCCCTGGTCAGCTCCTTAATGGACCCACTCCAGTTCGCATACCAGCCTGGCATCAGTGTGGATGATGCCATCATCTACCTGCTCCACACTTCATTCTCCCACCTGGAGAAGGCGGGGGGCACGGTGAGGATCATGTTCTTTGATTTCTCAAGTGCTTTCAACACCATACAGCCCGCCTTATTGGGAGACAAGCTGGAGGAAGGGTCAGAGCAGACTCTTCCTACTCAGGAGGTTGAGGTCCTTTGGCGTTCGGGGAACACTCCTCAGGAATTTCTATGACTCGGTGGTTTCCTCAGTCATCTTCTATGGAGTGGTCTCCTGGGCAGGAGGCATCTCGGGCCGGGACAAAAAGAGACTGGACAAACTAGTGAGGAGGGCCAGCTCTGTCCTGGGCTGCTCCCTGGACTCTGTGGACTCAGTGGGGGGCAGGAGGATGACGGCAAAACTATCATCAATGCTGGACAAACCAGCCCACCTACTCAATGACACTCTGAGAACACTTTACAGCTCCTTCAGTGACAGCCTTTTACACCCTCGCTGTACCAAAGAGAGATTTCGCCGCTCCTTCCTGCCGACTGCTGTCAGACTTTTTAACAAGAACATTCGGTCAGGCCTACAAACGGGAGGGCATTAGTGCAATTGTGCAGTCCTAGGATGCAATATTAACTACTACTGTACTTTCAGCCAAGGGTGTACTTAAATATTGACCAATGATGTATTTTGTTTACCATTACAGTATTCTTATTACTGTACTTCTATCTCTGCAGTATTTCTACCATTGCAGGATGTTCACTATTACAGTACTTTTATCCTTGCAGTACTTTTATAATTGCAGTATTCCTATCATTGCGGTACTTTTACTATCACAGTACTTTTATCATTGCAGTATTTTTCTATCATTGCAGTACTTTTACTATTACAGTACTTTTACCATTGCAGTATACTTTATCCTTGCAGTACTTTTATCATTGTAATATCTTTATCATTGCAGTATTTTCAATCATTCAGTAGTTTTTATCATTACAGTGTTTTCCCCCTCTGTATAATGAACAGGCATTAGGAGTGTTTCCTTACACTAGATACGTTTATACTGTGTATATTTGCATGCTTTTTATGAATGTCTGCTGCGAATGTTATACATTAACGGCTACATTACGCCGCCGACTCTGTGTGATCTATATCTTTGCTGCTGTAACACCTCAAATTTCCCCATTGTGGGACTAATAAAGGACAACTTATCTTATCTTATCTTTGTACTTGGGTGTCGTTCTTTCACACATTTTCAAACGCCAATCTCAACAAATCCGCACTTGATCTCTGCTTAGCGATAACTCGTGTGCTTCTTTTTGTTAGACGAGAAGAATGAACGGCGTTGTCGTTTTTTAATGTCGTGCTGAATGGATTTCCTGGGTGAAAACTGCAGTCTGTTCAGCACAAAAGTGGAAAAATAGGACACGCCCCGCTGTGATATGATTAGCTGCTGGCTGTGTGGAGCACTGTCATCAATTCATGCGCCCCCCTTCGCATCGCACCACGCCCCACTATTTGAGAATCACTGTCTTAGTTAGTTAAAAAAAGAATAGCTAAATTATAGTTGACGTGTTTATGGTTGTTCTGAAGGTTCGCATGTTTATAGAATCATCCCTTTGAGTTGTGATTAAGAAGGGGATATTTTCCGAACTAATGTTAATTGTGATGGCTTTATGATATACACAGTTATATGGTTAATAATTGTGCATCGTTTGACATTCTGCTGTATTTTTAATACTGTTTGCCTTTGATTGGTGTGGCGCATGTAATGGACAATGTGCTTATTTTGTCGGTTGCGGGATGTCGATGCGCAATCCCGATTGATGACGTGAGAGAATGTGCACTTGAAGAAAGGAGATTGCGCACTTGAGAAGAAAAGGGGAGTGTGCGAGTCGCGGAAGGAGTCAGTTGGAAGGACAGTAAAAACCCGGTTATCGCGGTTAATGGGGACCGAGACCACCCGCTGTTAGGATATGTCACCAATTTTGTGTATTCATAATCATGTTTTTATGCACTATTTGTATCAGTAATAATTGCACACACACACAGACACTCACATTATTGCTTCAGCACATGCACACACAGCCACTCATTGTTTTGGCACACACACACTTGCCTAAATTAAGTTTCGTTTTCCTGAGTTTCACTTTCCATAAGTTTCGTTTTCCTCTGAATAAAAGTCCAAAGGGTTGGGCGAAGAAGTCAGTGAGAGTGCGGGAGATTGAACTGGCAAGACGTATACTTCACCTCCTGGCTTCTCCTCCCATCCGCGATGGAGAAAAGACAAAACCTTCCCTGGTCATTCCTCTGGTTCTCTGTATTTTAATTCAGTCTAAGAAGGCGTCAGGACCTTTTTAAACCTGACACCCGTGAAAACTGAAAATCCGCGAAGTAGCGGCACACCTTCAAAAATGCTTAAAAATATATATATATACAGTGGAACCTCGGTTCTCGAACGACTCTGAGGTCGAACTAATTGGAGTTCGAACAAAAAAAATAGAGAAATTGTTGCTTCGCAGTTCGAACAAACATCGGAGTTCGAACGCCCGTATGACGCGTGAGTGCGTATGCAAGGGTGGGATGCTGAGCAGCCAATTGACCAATTGTTGTCACGTGCGGACGTGCTACGTGCTGGGAAGTGTTTTAGTCCCTAATCATGCCTCCTAAGAAGGTCAGTGCAAGCAACAAAGCTGCTACTAGCGAAAAAAGAAAAGTAGTGCGTACAACTATTGCATTTGATTCGGTGTTCGAACAAATCGGTTCTCGAACAGGGTTCTGGAACAGATTATGGTCGAGAACCGAGGTTCCACTGAATATATATCTCTTTGGCTTACGATGGGCTTAAAAAGGGAGAACGTCACAACCTCCTTTTCTACCAACAAGCCCAGGAATATTTAGTTCTATCTCTTAATGCAAAAAGAAATACTTGTAAACATATTTCGCTTGAAGGATTTCTATTCTATCAATGACATTATGTTGCGATGGCCCCCAGTGGTCCCCATCAATAAGTTAGGGTCCCACAACAGGTGTTCCATCAGACGCACACAAAAGCCTGTGTGTGCTAACTTCAGCTCGCTTCCAGAAACGTCTGTGACTATGTCAGGAATGAAATCGGGCATCAGCCGCAACGTGCTTCCTTTTTAAATGCTCGTTTATCACTGTTGTGCTGCTAAAGGGAGGTTTACATCGTAGGACGTAATTTTGTGAAATGCCCCCATGGTCCGGTCCAAGTTGGGGTCCACGCATTGCTCCGTATGCGGCAGGCACAAGTCAAGGTAGCACGGTAGAAACAATATAAGACAAAGTCGCTGCATGAGGTTTGACTTGACCAAACCAAATTTGTCTTTCTGTGTCCTGCAGACGTCAGTGAAAACGATCTCCTTTATGTAAAAGAGGAGCCAGACTTGACTCACATCAAAAAGGAGGAGGAGGAGGAGGAGATCAACAAGTCACCAGTGAACATTGTCTCTATAAAGACTGAAGATGAAAACAAGGATGAGAGTGAGGACAAGAGAGGGGCGGAGCCTACAAGCATCAGCTCAAGTCATCATGTGACAACAGAAGGTGATGAAGACCACTGGGGGCCATCACAAGTACATAATGAGGACACATTATCAGACGATCATGACGATGATGATGATGATGATGATGATGATGATGATGGGCAAGCCAAAGGTGAAAGGGCATGTCACACTGACTCATTCACTTCAAAGCTGTCTTTAAAAGGGCACGTAAGAACGCACAGTGGAGAAAAACCTTTTTCCTGCTCAGTTTGTGGTAAAAGCTTCCCTCAAAATTCAAGTTTAACAATCCACACAAGAACGCACACTGGAGAAAAACCTTTTTCCTGCTCAGTTTGTGGCAAAAGTTACTCTCGAAAGTCATATTTAATAATTCACACAAGAACACACACTGGAGAAAAAACATTTTCCTGCTTGGTTTGTGGTAAAAGCTTCTCTCAAAATTCAAGTTTAACAATCCACACAAGAACGCACAGTGGAGAAAAACCTTTTTCCTGCTCAGTTTGTGGAAAATGCTTCTCTCAAAATTCAAGTTTAACAATCCACACAAGAACGCACACTGGAGAAAAACCTTTTTCCTGCTCAGTTTGTGGAAAATGCTTCTCTCAAAATTCAAGTTTAACAATCCACACAAGAACGCACACTGGAGAAAAACCTTTTTCCTGCTCAGTTTGTGGCAAAAGTTACTCTCGAAAGTCATATTTAATAATTCACACAAGAACACACACTGGAGAAAAAACATTTTCCTGCTTGGTTTGTGGTAAAAGCTTCTCTCAAAATTCAAGTTTAACAATCCACACAAGAACGCACAGTGGAGAAAAACCTTTTTCCTGCTCAGTTTGTGGAAAATGCTTCTCTCAAAATTCAAGTTTAACAATCCACACAAGAACGCACACTGGAGAAAAACCTCTTTCCTGCTCAGTTTGTGGAAAATGCTTCTCTCATAAGGCAAATTTAACAATCCACACAAGAACACACACTGGAGAAAAAACATTTTCCTGCTTGGTTTGTGGTAAAAGCTTCTCTCAAAAGTTTGATTTAACAATCCACACAACACAGTGGAGAAAAACCTTTTTCCTGCTTAGTTTGTGGCAAAAGTTTCTCTGATAAGTCAAATTTCACAAAACACACAAGAACACATAGTGGAGAAAAACATTTTTCCTGCTCAGTTTGTGCCAAGAGGTTCTCTCAAAAGTCGTATTTACGAAACCACACAAGAACACACACTGGAGACAAGCCATTCAGTTGCAGCGTTTGTGCTAAAAAATTCTCCACTAAACAATATGCGGAGAGTCACAATTGTGCTGGTGAGAAAAGCAGCAATCCTTGAAGCTTAAAAAAAAAGAAAACAAATAACTGAAGGAACTGACTCTTTGTGGTAAGATGTAAATTTTGATTTTGAATAAAATATGATATATTGAATTTTGCAAAGCTTTTTTATTGACATTAAGCCAATGTGATCTGTGCCAGAAGAAGCAATGTGTCTGAGTGATCATGATTTGTTTTGTGTGTTTACATCAAACATGTAAAGGAAATTAATTGCCTTTGCCTGTAACAACATCTGTTAATATTATACTTTTCAGCTGTCTTTTTAATCGTACCTAATGGAAAAGGTGTGAGAAGAAACTGTGCTTATGAAATCGGTGCCTTCCACAATCATCAATAAAATCACTTGTTCCACTTGCTCAACTGGCCTTCATTACGTTGTGAAAAGGTGAAAAACAGATCTAGAAGTTGAACTATAAAAAGAACAAGAAAGAGAAACGCAAATCGTCTCAGTTTCTCTCAAAGGTTTTGGTATGTCAGGAGTTGGCAACTTGATGGCGACTGGAGTCAGCGCTGGTTTTCTCGCTGTGTTTGGCTGGCTCGTATATGTATGGTCCATTGAACAAAACTCAAACTCTTCAAATATTCCCTCACATACATTTAATACAGTGAACCCCCGCTACTTTGCGGTTCACCTTTCGCGGGTTCAGTGCTTCGAGGGTCTAAAAAATATTCGGGAGCATTGTAGTTTCGCCGAGCGGCACAAGGGGGCGCTGAAGCGGTTAGACGGCCGGCGTGCGCCGAAGAGGTGAGTGGACGAAGAGGAGAGTGGCCGAAGAAGAGCAGGTTCCCCCGGACACGATTGGTGGCGACGTACACGATCGGACACCGTGCGTGAGCTGCGAAGGAGACCCGCCGGCGTGTGTGGCTGTCAAGCCGAAGATAAACAACTTCCGCCCGGGCACTCGCGCGGCGACATTTGGCTTCGTTCGGGACCGTGCGTGAGCTCCGAAGGAGACCGGCCGGCGTGCGTGGTAGTTAAGCCGAATAGGAGCACCTTCCGCCCGGGCAACGGCGGAGAGCGAGGCTGTCAGTTATGAATGAATAAATGAATAAATGAAGAATGCCACCTTTCATTTCACTGTCATGATCCGTGCCTGTCATGCCGCGTGTGTTTTTGTTTTTTCAGCTGTGTGGGCGTTCCTCCAGCGATAGTCTCGCGCCATGCCATCAGCTGCTGCGAGATGCGCTGATTACACTGGCTATATTGTGATTATAATAAATATTGTAACGTTGTATAATAAATCAGGCCAATTTGTCCATCAGCGAACGCTTTTATTATTAAGCCAAAAACGGCTGCTGTTGGCCGCAACCACGCCGATCAGAGAGAGAGCAACACAACAACAACATAACGTTCACTCCCCTGCTGCCTTCACAGCCTCCACAGAAAAGAGGAAAACACAGAACCCTTGAACTATTTACAAAGTCGCTACACTATCTTTGTATCACCACCTTTTTTCCGTGTCTGCGTTTGGAGAGTCCTCTTCAATCCTCCAGTTCTGCTGGAGGATCATAACATTCACAGGGCACACCGGACGGCGTACCAGCAGGTAAAAGTCGAAGTAATTGAATAAATACAAAAATAATGGCCGGGGAATAAAAAAATAATAAGTTTTAATATTTGTTTTTTTGTTATAACATGAATTCGCTGGTCAGCTTAATACATATTTTTTAACATTATGCTTTTCAGTTGTCTTTTTAATCGTATTTAATGGAAAAGGTGTGAGAAGAAACTGTGCTTATGAAATCGGTGCCTTCCAGTCATCAATAAAATCACTTGTTCCATTTGCTCAACTGGCTTTCATTACGCAAGCATAAGTTTAAATGTTTTACTTTTTCCGGACATTGGCTTTCTATAAATTTCTAGTCCTTACACGTCAATTGTTGTTTCGGATCCTTTTTTTCTAGCTTTTTACTGTTTGATTTCCCCATGTTTCCCTTAACTGTTCTCCAATCCCTGAACAGGTTGACAATTACTCTGTTTTAGGTAATTCCCAAGCTTCTGCTTCCCAGACAGTTGTTAGTTAAATTTCCCGTTCCAAAATGAGGTTGCAAGCCTCCATGCACATGTTACACAGCTTGAAATGATGGGCCAACTCATCTGCCGTGCAACGTATTTATTTTTCTCCAATCAGCAGCACTTCTCCCTGTCAGGGCACAATAGTAACATTCAGAAATGTTCTTGAAGCGCAGCTTCTCTTGCGTCCTCACAAATTGACTGTTCTTCTGCTACCGTCACACCAAAACCATTTCTATTACAATTTCTGACAATTCTATGACAATGGTTTTATATCTTAGACCACATAACTTGCTGTATTATGTTAGCGAGGAAAACACAATATGCACGTTTAATAACAAAGACTATAACTCAATGAAATATAATTAAATTAAAGGGTTTTAGCTGTTGCTCTTACAATACTTTTTCACATACTGAACTGGTTTAATCTACTTTACTACAGTTGTCTTAAACATTGAGAACTTCAGGATGAACATTGTATATCTTTGTGATGAAACCTAAGAATTAATAGATTTCTAAAACATTAAATGTGGGCAATGGTTTCCAGCACTGGCTAATGGGTTAGTGCTAATAGAAGCCCACAACATGCACTTTGGAGCTTAGCTTGGCAAAACACTAAGATTAATACTGGCACCTCATGACACAACCTATCCTGTTTCACATTAACTTTGGCCACAACTTCAACTTCTAAACACCTCGCAACGTCAGTTACCAAATTACACATATCATGCTGTATTGTTTCGTCTCCCGCGATCGCGTCGCACAACGTATCCGCCATTGCAAACGTACGTCGTCACGAATCATATTCAAAAACTAATTTATATACACACATCTTCTATCTAACTAGACATCTACAACACCTGCAACGTTTGTGACCATTGTCTACTCCTGCTTATCCTTTTTAGCTTATTTACAATAGATTTTACCTGTCAGGGCACAATAGTAACATTCAGAAATGTTCTTGAAGCGTAGCTTCTCTTGCGTCATCACAAATTGACTGTTCTTCTGCTACGGTAGTCAGCGTCGGCTCTGATGAGCAAGGTCCTAGGCACCCTCTGCTGGCGAAGCTAATATTGCACCCTGATAAACATACAGAGACTAAAGTCCTCATGTTCTCATTGGAAAATGACATTCAGCCCAACGACAATAAAATTTCGGGGGGGGCAACCATTTCTATGTATCCATTTATCGCATAGCGCCACACACACTTATTCATTCACACTATTTTTCCCCCTATTTTTCCTTTATTTTCCCTCTTGACTTTTATTTTTCCCTTTTTTTCTTTTTCCCCTTATCTCTCTCTTTTCCCTTATTTCTCTTCCCCTTATTTTTCCCCCTTCAAACGCGCGTGGAGGATACACCCCTGTTATCCTCTATCAGTTTTATAGACTATCTCTGTCTCTTCACGTAACATTGACTAGTATTCTTACGGTTTTACACAGTTTTAAAGACTTACTCTGTCTATTCGTAGTGGAGTCCGCCCTCCAATATCCCCACGGAATTTTGTTGAATTTGTGGCGTGAGCCGTTCTTTAATGAAGTGCGCAACAGCCAGCAACATAACAGCAGCGTAGAGAAACCGGAAGTAAACAGAGTCTTCTTCGCGATACACAAAGTCACAGCATTAAGCAACAGCACCACCCATTGACAAATTACCGTACTACAACACTCCCACTTAATTTTACAATGGTATCTCAAGGTTTTAAACAATTTTACAGAGCTGTGCTCCCTTTTTCAAAAAATGTCAAGACAGGCAAACCAAAAGCACATTTCTCTTTTACAGTGAACTTCAGGAACTCTTTTTCACATTTCTTCAGGAACTCTTTTTTCACGTTTCACACATTTTAACCAATTCAACTGTCAGACACCAACATATATTTAGACTGGAAATAGTCCAATTTCCCTTCTAAGATTTTCAAATCTTTGTTTCGTAAGTGGCTTGGTCAATATATCCGCTTTCATGTCATTTGTTGGACAATATTTGATCTCAATTTGTCCATTCTGTACACATTCACGGATGTAGTGGTATCGAATGTCAATGTGTTTAGTTCTGGAGTGGTCCACAGGATTCTTTGCAATTGCGATTGCTCCTTGGTTGTCCTCCAAAATTCTTATGGACATATCCTTCATCCCAAGATCACTCAGTAATCGTCTCAACCAAACACCTTCTTGTGCAGCTTGACTCAGTGCGACATATTCAGCTTCAGCTGTTGAAAGTGCAACTGTCGCCTGTTTCTTGCTAAGCCAGCTCACGGCTCCTCCACTTCCTAGGAATATATTGCCTGTTGTTGAGCGGCGGTCATCTTGATCACCAGCCCAATCAGCATCAGAGAATCCAATCAAAGTATCTTTGTTTGACTGCTCATACTTGAGAGAAAGGTTTGCTGTCCCTTTCAAGTATCGGAATATCCTCTTCACAGCAGTCAGATGTGCAGCGTCTGGATTTGCGTTGAACTTTGACACAGTGCTCACTGCATGAGCTATGTCTGGTCGTGTGGCCATTGCAGCATACAGCAAACTTCCTACCATTGATTGATAGATTTGTTGATTTACTGGCTTACTGACACCATCGCTTTTCCTTAATTTGACATTGGCATCAGCAGGAGTTGCTACAGGGTTTGCATTGTCCATTCCATATCTCTTGAGTATAGCCTCGATATAATGCTTCTGACTAAGAAAGACACAGTTCTTATCTTTGTCTTGGACCACAGAGATGCCCAGTATGTAGGACAACTCACCCATGTCTTTCATCTTGTAGCGCTCACCGAGGGTCGTTTTCAGCAGGTTCATGTTCTCCTTTGACTGTGTTATCAGAATGAGATCATCCACATACACAGCAAGTATCTCAAGCTCTTCTCTTGATCTAACAAACACACATGAATCAGCTGTACTCTGTTTAAATCCTATTTCCGTCATGAACTCGGTGAAGGCTTTGCTCCAGCAGCGAGGTGACTGCTTCAGTCCATAAATTCATTTTTTCAACTTACATACCAAGTGTTCTTGCCCAGGTTTGACGTATCCCTCTGGTTGCTCCATGTAGATTTCTTCTTCTAAGTGTCCATTGAGGAATGCAGTTACAACGTCCATCTGGTGTACATGTAAATTGTTTTGGATAGCAAAGGACAGTAACGTACGAATTGAGTTGAATCGTACCACTGGTGAAAAGGTTTCATAATAGTCAGTACCAAACAACTGTGAGTAACCTTTGGCGACAAGTCGACACTTGTATCGCTCCAGTTGTCCATCACTAAGATACTTGACTTTGAAAACCCATCTTGATCCGACTGCATTTCTTTCCTTTGGTAAATCCACCAGGTCCCACGTTTCATTTTCCAACAGCGACTCATATTCCAAATCAGCTGCCTCCTGCCATTCCTTTGCATTTGGACTCATCATT
Source organism: Idiotropiscis lumnitzeri (assembly GCF_059441095.1). Taxonomy (NCBI): domain Eukaryota; kingdom Metazoa; phylum Chordata; class Actinopteri; order Syngnathiformes; family Syngnathidae; genus Idiotropiscis; species Idiotropiscis lumnitzeri. The sequence goes on from NC_142392.1 coordinate 11,497,232, forward strand.
GCTTCTTTCATCGTGACTGGTTCCGTCACACAGCATATTTTGGCATGATGATCAACAATAACTGTATCAGCAAACTCATCATATCCATATCTCTTTGGAGCTTTTTTCAGTCGGTCACTTGTTCTAACAGGTGTATCAACAATGACCTCTTGTGTTTCACTCTCATCTTCTTCCATGCTGATTTCAGTCTCTGAGCAGGTTACTTCCACTTGTTCTTTCCAATCAAAGTTGGATTCGTTGAAGATGACATCACGACGAATCAGAATCCTTTTTCGTTCTTCATCGTACATACGGTAGCCCTTTGCATTGTTTGCATATCCCACAAAACGAAGTTTTACAGCCTTTTTGTCCAGTTTGCGTCTATCTTCGTCAGGAATATGTGCATAAGCAATACAGCCAAAAACCCTTATGTGTCTCATGTCAGGTTATATTCCATACCATCTCTTGTAGGGTGTTTCTTGCTTCAAGACAGATGTGGGCAGCCTGTTCTGAATGTAAGCTGCCGTGGCTACAGCCTCTGCCCAGTACATCTTTGGTAACTTTGCATGAGATAGCATGCTTCTAGCAGCTTCAACTAGTGTCCTATTTTTTCTTTCTGCAACACCGTTTTGCTGCGGTGAGTGAGGAACAGTCATTTCATGATGGATGCCTTGATCCTTCAAATATTCTTGAAACTCCTTTGATGTGTACTCACCACCATTGTCAGTTCTCAGTCTTGTGATATTTTGCCCACATTCATTCGAGAATGTTTTCTCAAATTCCTTAAATTTGTAAAGAACTTCATTCTTCTGTTTCATGAAGTATACCTTGCAGCATCTCGAGTAGTCATCAATGAATGTCACAAAATATTTTGCTCCACCAATAGATTCAGTCTGCATGGGACCACAGACATCACTGTGAATGAGCTGCATTCTGCGTTTGGACCGTATTCCTCCAATCGACTTGTATGGCCGTTTGGACAGTTTGCCTTCCACACATCCTTCACAGAATGGAATCTCTGTTTCTGCAGAAAAGTCCACCCCTTTTACTAGATCCTTCAGTTCCTTCAGCTTGGTGGTGTGTCCCAGGCGCTGGTGCCACAGACTAGCTGCGAGTGATGCACCGTGACAGGCGGGTGAATTTCCTTCAACATCCAGCTGATAAAGTCCATCAGCTCTTTGAGTTCCTATTCCATGGAGGATTCCATTTTTTCCACGAATGTAGCAGTGAAATTTCCTGAACTGTACTGTATTTCCCTTTTTGGTAGCAGCTCCCACTGAGAAAAGATTTCCAGATAGCTAAGGAACATACAGAACATCATACATTGTAATCCGTTTTGAATCCCTGTGTTTGAAAGTCATTTCCAAACAGACATTTCCTATTCCAAGGGCATCAACCACCCTGCCGTCACCTAGTTTTACAGTCTGTGCCTTTAAGAACTGGTGGTATTCTTGAAGTATATCTTTATGACATGTCATGTGCTTTGATGCTCCTGAATCAATCAACCATTCACCTTGTTGCGATTTGTCAGTTGAATGTACTTCTTTTGTGACAAAAGCACCTTCTGTTGCATCTTCTTCATCTTCACACATCATGCTTTTAGCTTTGTGAGTTTTCTGCTTATCTTTGCGTTTCCAGCTTGGACAATCACGCTTGATATGACCTTCTTTCCCACATTTGTAACACCTCCACTTGCTCCGTCCTTCTGCTCCCACTGCATTCGAGCTATCCTGCACAGTTGCTTGAAATTGTGTGGACATGGCTGATGCACCACCTGTTACAGCACTAGCATTAACTCGTTTTTGCTCCTCATTTATCAATGCTTGCTGAACAAACTGCAGTGTCAGATTGTCAATCTTTGTTTCTAGTGCAGTGACAATTGTGGCATAACTTGGTGGCAAGCTTCCCAAAAGTGTTACAATTTGGTCTTCCTCTTCAATTACAGCTCCTATTGCTGATAGCTGATCAGTAAGCTCCTTCATTTGTTTTGAATGCTGAGTCAAACGTTCTCCTTCCTTCATTTCACATCGGAAATATGTTTTCTTCAAAAACAGTTTATTTGCCAAGGTATCTCTCTCAAAATGGCCTTTCAGCGTAGTCCACGCCTCTTTGGGATTCTGACAACTTGTTATCAAATACAACTGGGTTGTACTCACATTCAGTGCTATCATGGAGAATGCCTTCTCACTCCGTTTAGTGAATTCAGCCTGTTCGTGGGCGTTAGCATCGGCGGCTAGCGTGTCTGTCTCTGTTAGCATGCCCCACAGTCCTTTAGCCTTTAGCAAGTGCTCCATCTGAAACTTCCACGTTGCCCAATTCTCCGGTCCGCTCAGCTTGTCAATAAACAGCTTCTCATCCATCGTGAAATCCCACGGTACTGTTTATCTCTTACAAATAATTCGAGTAAGCAGCCTTTTTAGCGCCGTTCTGGGCCCATAACCTGTTGAATTTGTGGCGTGAGCCGTTCTTTATTGAAGTGCGCAACAGCCAGCAACATAACAGCAGCGCAGAGAAACCGGAAGTAAACAGTCTTCTTCGCGATACACAAAGTCACAGCATTAAGCAACAGCACCACCCATTGACAAATTACCGTACTACAACAGTAGGTTCATCCACACCGCTATCTGCAGTACAAAGATACCATAATTAAATATTATATAGCGATATAGTTAGTTAATAGTTGCATTGTTTACCTGATGAGAGCTCTGCAATGTTATTAGAAACCTGATCAGGTGCAGCGATGGTTGTCACCCTTCTCGGTGTGATGTCCATGACCACGCGGCGTCTTGTTCTGAGCGTCTTCATTTTTAGAGTAGGTCTGGCTCTTCAGCCGGAAAAATTGGTTTGTCTGTGCAGAGCGTGACTTGGGCTTTGGCTGTATTGAGACTGGGGTCGGGATATGATAGTAGGGGATGTGCTTATTTTTGACAGAAGCGTGATTCTGGGGGGCGGGCGGTGTTGTTTATGCTTACACACACGACCACAACTTGGTGGTCGTCTGTCTGTCCAACTATAGATAAGAAATACGTGAAAACATGTCGAAGCTTGTTGCAAAGATGACTTGGGGATGTCTACAGACAAGATGATGTTCCTCCTTGAAAGGAAAAATAATTGGTAAAACGACCTTAATGATATCTTAGCTTAGCTGCTATTTCTTAACCTAAACGCATGTTGTTTCTTAGCTGTATTCTATTTTCTTAACCTAAATGTATATTGTTTCTTAACCTAACTACATACTATTTCTTAGCTGTACGCTGTTTCTTAGCAGCATGCTATTTATTATATATATATATATATATATATATATATATATATATATATATATATATATATATATATATATGCTATTTATTATATATATATATATATATATATTTATATATATATTTATACTATAATATATATCTATAATAATATATAATATTCTAATATCTAATATTTCTTTGCTTACCTGTATAAACTACAAACATGGGGGTTGCCTAGCTGTGTGCTATATTCTTAACCTAGCTGTATTCTATTTCTTAACCAGGCTGGTTGCTATTTTACTCAGCGTATGGACTACAAAAAAGGACTACAAACATGGGGGCTGCCGGCAGTAGGAAGGCTGTGACGTACAGGGAAATAGGAGGGTGCGAGGGGCGGGAGCGGTGGAGACATCACCCTTCATTTTTCTCGTCCGTAGCGGGATAAATGACGGCGTTTGACTGTCCAAATGTAGCCAACAAATACATGTCCAGACATGCAAACATGACTAGGCAGATTTTACAAAAAAGGCAAGGGGTCTGACGACCGGATGTCGACAGTTGCCTGCCACTCACTATCTTTTGAAACACCTTGAGGCTGCTGCAGGCTTGGAGGGTGTCTATGGCCGGCGTCTTGCCCGGACAACCCCCCAAGCCTGCACAATACCATGTTTAAACTTATGTCGCTGGGAATATGTCCAGACATGTTTGCAAAAAGGGCAAATATCAACCGAATAAACATATCATTCAAAGGTAATAACAACGCCTGCTCTTCTCAACTCATATTATTTCACTCGTTTAATTTAATTTTATACATCTACATTATTTAATCAGATATAGCTCATTTCATTGGATGCTTTATATACTTCAGATATTAAAATATGGATGACCTATATCCACCGAATAAACATCTTATTCAAAGGTAAAAACAACGCCTGCTCTTTTCAACTCATATTATTTCACTCGTTTAATTTAATTTTATTTATTTAAATAGAACATTGCATTGGATGCTTTATATACTTCAGATATTAAAATATGAATAACATAAGTACAGTTTGGGTTGGGGACGCACGCACGCAGGGAACACATTGTTTTTAACATAAGAAGCATACAGTTTGGGAGGGGGGCTTGGCCCACACACACACACACACACACACACACAACGTCATCACAATGACAATAAGCGTAATTCTGTAGGCGGGGCCCACTTCGACAAAAGCGTAATTCTGTAGGCGTGGTATTAAACCTTCAAGGGCAGGGAATATGTAAATATTTTTAAATAGGTGGCTGGAGATTGGATAGTTTTAACACAGGGGGCGGGGATAGCGGCCATTTTGGACAAAAGCGTAATTCTGTAGGCGGGGACAAAGAGACAAAAGCGTAATTCTGTAGGCGGGGTTATGACGTCATCAAAATTTAAAAAAGCGTAATTCTATTATCTCTGTGGGTCCTTGCTGCCTTCCGGAGAGGCAGCCGAGCAAGGCTGGATTGGTGATGGAAAAGAACTGGTTCGAAAAAGATTTTTTCTCGTCACATGCTGATATCAAAAGAAGTCTCCCCAAAATCGTGCGAGCCCCCTCTCAGACATTCCCTTCTTATAGGGAATGCCCAAATTGGATATGAATATCTAATTTTCCCTTGTTGCATATGCATTCCCATCACGCTAGTCTTTGGGATTTCCCTCCAAAAGTCCCCCAGAGGGAGAGCAGATGCGTCTCCCCTTTGATACGACCAGTCTACTCGTGACCACCTTAAATTACTTCCATACCCTGGAAGGTCACTGAGCTGGCGAGAGAATTGCCCCCACCATAAACAATGCTCAGGCCTATTTTGTCTCAGGGCAGTATCTGGTTACATCGGAACTTCAGAACCAAGACTGGTCACTTCTGTGAGCTCCAGTCCCTTCATAGTTTCATAAAGAGAATTACTTCCCATATCTATAGGCCATTTAAAAATACACGACTTTTTTTTTCATTTATTTCAATTTATATTTAAGCTTGCTTATGTAATACAATATTTATTCAATTATTTTAATATGTAAAATTATCAACAATTTAAACCTTTTTATTTCACACTTGAATATTTCTTAACATATTTGTTCTTTTGAATATGTGTGCAATTTAAATTTAAATAAATCCATCCAGCCATTTTCTGCCGCTCATCCAGGGTCGGGTTATTGAATTAATTTTTTAGTATTTTTTATAATTCAATATTTATTTCAAGATCAGGACTCTTCTCAATGAGTTCAATATTTATAAAATGTTTCTATATTTGTGATTAAATGAATTAAGTCTGTATGTGGTTTCCAATTTTACATTTTAATATTTTCCTATTTCACTATATAAATACAGTGGAACCTCGGTTCTCGACCATAATCCGTTCCTGAACCCTGTTCGAAAAGCGAATTGTTCGAACACCGAAACCATTCCTTTGCTGCTTGCACTGACTTTCTTTGGAGGCATGATTAGAGGCTAAAACACTTCGTACACCTTTATAAAACGCGAGAGCAAAACGCAGCACGTCCGCACGCGACAACAGTTGGTCACAAAGAGAGCAAGAGAGCGATCTTCACCCGTACGCCGCTCAGCATCCCACCCTCGCGTACGCACTCACGCGTCATACCGACGTTCGAACTCCGATGTTTGTTCGAACTGCGAAGCAAGAATTTCTCTATTTTTTTGTTCGGACTCCAATTTGTTTGAACTCAGAGTCGTTCGTAATCCAATGTATAAAAATATAATAAAGCATGAAAAAAAATATTTGGTATATTTGACAAAATGATAGTTTTTTTCCGAAGTGAAATTTTGCTTAGCAACAAACCGCTTGATAGACCTCAACCTAGAAAGAAGAAATGTATTCAGAAAGCGTAATATTAAATGTATGTGAGGGGATATTTGAAGAGTTTGAGTTTTGTTCAATGGACCATACATATACAAGCCAGCCAAACACAGCGAGAAAACCAGCGCTGACTCCAGTCGCCATCAAGTTGCCAACTCCTGACATACCAAAACCTTTCAGAGAAACTGAGACTATTCACGCTTCTCTTTCTTGTTATTTTTCGAGTTCAACTTCTAGTTCAGTTTTTCACCTTTTCACAGCGTAATGAAGGCCAGTTGAGCAAGTGATTTTATTGATGATTGTGGAAAGCAGCGATTTCATAAGCACCGTTTCTTCTCACACCTTTTCCATTAAGTACGATTAAAAAGACAACTGAAAAGCATAACGTTAACAAATGTTATTCCAGGCAAAGGCAATTAATTTTATTTACATGTTTGATGTTGTTAGAATAATATTTGGAGGTTATTATACATTTGCCATGACGCAACTTTATTTCAATACATGGTGCACATATCATGTTGCAAATTAGTGTAGTGGACTATGCTTGAGTGTTTACAGTCAGAGTGGAGGTACAGGAGGAAACCTTTACTGCAGAGAGGTGTCTGCAATTGGCAGGGCGGTGGCACTTCTTCAGAAGTGAGGATGAAGTAAACAACGTCGTGATGAGTCCTGATAAAGAAGTTGGCCTCAAAGTCTGAAGCAAGCAACATCGTGCTAGGTCCTGATAAGAGATGCTGACGTCAAAGTCAGCTGCGACCCACGACGGCACGCTCATGATAAACCGGACTAAACCAGCTTTTGAGAAGACGAACTGTACCACCCTTGAATGTAATCTGATTTCTCGAAGTTATAAAAGGGAATGTATGAAAAACATCGAGGAACAGAAGGGAGATGAAGTTGCCAAATAAACTTTGTTAACCTTTCTGTCTCCACTTGGGCTGCGTGTCTCTCCTTTCAGCTATGAACCCTATATGTCAAATTGGCGAACCTGACAGATGTAAACACCAAAACAAATGATCATCACTCAGACACATTGGTTCTTCTGGCACTGATCACATTGGCTAAATGTTCATAAAAAAGCTTTGCAAAATTGAATTTATCACATTTTATTCAAAATCACATTTACATCTTACCACAAAGAGTCAGTTCCATCAGTTTTTTGTTTTATTTTTTTTAAGCTTCAAGGATCGCTGCTATTCTCACCAGCACAATTGTGACTCTCAGCACCCTGTTTAGTGGAGAATTTTTTAGCACAAACGCTGCAACTGAATGGCTTGTCTCCACTGTGCGTTCTTATGTGGATTCGTAAATTTGACTTTACAGAGAAGCTTTTGCCACAAACTGAGCAGGAAAAGGGTTTTTCTCCACTGTGTGTTCTTGAGTGGATCCGTAAATGCAACTTTCGAGAGAAACTCTTGCCACAAATTGAGCAGAAAAAAGGGTTTTCTCCACTATGTGTTCTTGTGTGACTTGTTAAATGTGCCTTTTGAGAGAATCCTTTGCCACAAATTGAGCAGGAAAAAGCGTTTTCTCCACTATGTGTTCTTGTGTGCCTTGTTAAATGTGCATTTTGAGAGAATCCTTTGCCACAAACTGAGCAGGAAAAGGGTTTTTCTCCACTATGTGTTGCTGTGTGTTTTATTAAATTAAACTTTCTCGAGAAGCATTTTCCACAAACTGAGCAGGAAAACGGTTTTTCACCACTGTGTGTTCTTGTGTGATATGATAAAGTTGACTTTACAGAAAAGCTTATGCCACAAACTGAGCAGGAACATGGTTTTTCTCCACTGTGTGTTCTTGTGTGGATTGTTAAATGCAACTTTCGAGAGAAACTCTTGCCACAAATTGAGCAGGAAAAAGGGTTTTCTCCACTGAGTGTTCTTGTGTGCCTTGTTAAATGTGCATTTTGAGAGAATCCTTTGCCACAAACTGAGCAGGAAAAGGGTTTTTCTCCACTATGTGTTGTTGAGTGACTTGTTAACGTTGCATTTTGAGAGATTTTGCCACAAACTGAGCAAGAAAAAGGCTTTTCTCCACTGTGTGTTCTTGTGTGGATTGTTAAATGTGACTTTCGAGAGAAACTCTTGCCACAAACTGAGCAGGAAAGGGGTTTTTCTCCACTATGTGTTGTTGTGTGTTTTATTAAATTAAACTTTTTCGAGAAGCATTTTCCACAAACTGAGCAGGAAAAGGGTTTTTCTCCACTGTGTGTTCTTGTGTGGATTGTTAAATGCGACTTTTGAGAGAAACTCTTGCCACAAATTGAGCAAGAATAAGGCTTTTCTCCACTGTGTGTTCTTGTGTGGCTTGTTAAATTTGCCTTATGAGAGAAGCATTTTCCACAAACTGAACAGGAAAAGGGTTTTTCTCCATTGTGTGTTCTTGTGTGGATTGTTAAATGCGACTTTTGAGAGAAACTCTTGCCACAAATTGAACAAGAAAAAGGCTTTTCTCCACTGTGTGTTCTTGTGTGTTCTGTTAAATGTGACTTTTGAGAGAAACTTTTTCCGCAAACTGAGCAGGAAAAATGTTTTCCTCCACTGTGTATTGTTGTGTGTTTTATTAAATATGACTTTAAAAAAAAGCTTTTGCCACAAACTGAGCAGGAAAAAGGCTTCTCTTCGCTGTGTGTTCTTGCGTGCCTTGTTAATTGTGACTTTCGAGAGAAGCTTTTGCGACAAAATGAGCATGAAAATGTTTTTTCTCCACTGTGTGTTCTTGTGTGCCCTTTTAAAGACAGCTTTGAAGTTAATGAGTCAGTGTGACATGCCCTTTCACCTTTAGCTTGCCCATCATCATTGTCATGAGTGTCTGATAATGTGTCCTCATTATGTGCTTGTGATGGCCCCCAGTGGTCTTCATCACCTTCTGTTGTCACGTGATGACTTGAACTGCTGTTTGTAGGCTCCGCCCCTCTGTTGTCCTCACTCTCATCCTTGTTTTCAACTTCAGTCTTTATAGGGACAACGTTCAGTGGTGACTTGTTGATCTGCTCCTCCTCCTCCTCCTTTTTGATGTGAGTCAAGTCTGGCTCATCTTTCACAGAACGGAGATCGTTTTCACTGACATCTGTAGGACACAGAAAGACAAACACACATTTGGTTTGGTCAAGTCAAACCTCAGGCGGCGACTTTGTCTTATTTTCTACCGTGCTACCTTGACTTGTGCCTGCCGCATACGGAGCAATGCGTGCGACCCCGATTTGGACCGGACCATGGGGACATTTCACAAAATTACGTCCTACGATGTAAACCTCCCTTTAGCAGCACAGCTGTGATAAACGAGCATTTAAAAAGGAAGCATGTTGTGGCTGATGCCCGATTTCATTCCTGACATAGTCACAGACGTTTCTGGAATATGTATTCAAATTCAACTATGACACCATAATATTTTAAGAGTTCACTGAATTATTTTGGAACTGCAATGATGCTTAACAGCCATAGGGTGTCAGTAATGAGTAACAAAGTAACACAACATTGTCATTTGCATAAATTACCAGGAACTATGAATTGCGGGGGAGATGCAAACCACCTGGGCCACAGGAACTTTATGACCGGGAACTAAATGTTCCTGGCCTTGTTGGTAGAAAAGGGGGTTGTGACGTTCTCCCTTTTTAAGCCCATTGTAAGCCAAAGATGCAGATGCATTTCTTGCAGCATGGGCTTGTTCACCGATGAGATCCGTGCAACCCTGGGTGGATGCATTCAATGTATTTTAAATGTTTGGATGAGGTGAAACTATGCAAACGTGCACAAAACAGTGCAGGGCCACCCGAGGTTCTTTGACTCTCACCCGACCAAGACAGTACAAGGTTCATAAATAAAAAAAGACCGATACGTACATATTTTGTGTTTTATTCACTAAAATTGATCAACTGCCATTGATGTTTTCGCCGCAGTGTGCACATTGTTTAGAGTCAGGCAGAATTCTTTCCGTAAGGAATTGCTTCAACAAGATATAAAAACCAGAAAATGTAAAATGTTAAATAATCAGTTCAAATTTGATACTGGGAAAAACATTTTAGTGAGTTTACCCCCCACTAATGGTTTTTCTTTGGCATTTATTTCCTGCACTGATTTCATTTGGCATCAACAAATGTTCAGCAGACCTGCAAGTAAAAGGCAATATTTAAAAATAAAACGGCAATAACCTTGAACGCATTTCCACAAACAAATTAATGTTGTGACGCATATTCCGAACGATAGAAAGTCGTTCTTTACAAAGCAAATGAGAGTAAAACGTGTACAAACCTGCTTTGTGTAGCACAACACGAGGCTGCTCGCAACCTTCGCCCAGAAGTTGAAGATGTTGCTCGTTCTCTTCTTTTATTCCACAAAGTTCCTCTTTGTTCTTGGGTGTTGTTCTTTCACACATTTTCAAATGATAATTCCAAAAAATCCGCCCTTGATCTCTGCTTGGCGATGAGTCATGTGCCTCTTTTCGTTAGCGGCTAGCTAGCTAACAAGCTAAGCTAACTACGCCGAAAAGCATCAACGCGCGAAGATGAGGTTATCGGCACACAAAGACTTAATGAATTATGTCGTGGTACTTTAGAGTAGCACTGGACATCCTATGAGAAAATTACAGTCAGTTCCACACTAAATGAGAAGAATTTAGCGGTGGACTGTTTTTGTTCCGGTGTGGACGGGTCGGTGGATGTGGTCGAGGTCCTTCGGAAGCTGCGCGGTTGCTAATGACGTCATGCTTTAAGCACGTATTTTTCAAATATATTTCTTTGCCTCTGTGTTTGTTTTTACCCCTGGCTGTTCTATTTCAATATATATTTTATATAATATTTTAAATCGGTTGATAAAAAAAAAAACTAAATTAACGCCACATTGGCGAGTCGGCTCCTACGTCACTTCCGCCGATGCCTCGAGAAGCCGCTGCTGCAACAGCAGTGGGACGTTTACGTTTCTCCTACCGAACGAAGCAACAATGCTGTGGTTCACTCGGGCTGCAAGATTGTATGAATATGATGTCTGCATATACTAGCAGTGCCTCTCAGTTATTTCACGCCCGCCCCTTCCAAGAAGAAAAAGATTCGCTCCCCACCACCACCAATTTTTTTCTGTCTTTGTATATTGATGTTAGATTGTCAATAAAATATCCATAAACTAAGCTAAATTGATAAGAAATATAATTTTGAGAACTATTATTGTGAGGATCTCGAAACTCGGTACTCTGTTTTGCAAATATTGATGAGATGATAAATATTTACTCATAGTTTTTGGATAACTTTATTGACATTTGCAAACCAAACACAGTTATTAATACGTACATAATATAGAAAAGACAAAAAGAAGAGACAGGGGGATTTTAAACAAAAATTCTTTGTAAATAACATAAAGCAACAGCTTTAGTATGTTTACGATACGTTTTTTTAAAAAACAATTTTATGGTTACTATACGTTTTTTTTTAATGGTTACTGTAATGTTCCGTCTTCTATCTTAAGAAGTCACGCAGGTCCAGTGATGCTGCAAGCTTGTGTCTCTTTATTTATTGACTTGCATTCTCGTCTATGTGCGTACACACGAGTTCGTCTGGTGACCACACACACATCAGGCAATACTGCTAACTAGTGACTAATGATATAACGGCTATCATTACATCTCCCTTTCAAACGTTAATCAATGCCTATGCCTTTTTTTTAATAAAGCTTTTTTATTTTATAATTATTATTATAATAATTTTGTTTTGTTCGCAATTATTTTCACTTCTTTTCAATATCTACCCATTTTTTTCTGACAACAAGCAGCTCTACAACAATTTTAGCAACAATAACACAACATTAAACATTTTCAATCAGCCTGTCCGGTTGTCGTCTAACTCTTGTTGATCTTCGCAGAGGTTCAGTCATCCCAGAAGTTGCTGGTGGTTTTGGTCTGTGCTCCTTCGATGTATCCACCTGCTTTGCAGCCTCAGCCTTATCAGAAGATTTCTTACAGTTCCCGGGAACCTTCAGCAAACTCCTCCTGTTCCTCCTCACTCTTTGTCCATCCTTTGTTTCCACAATGTAAGATCTCGGTTCGGCTTCGCTGAGGACAGTCGCTTTTCTGTCCCAACAATTAGGTCCCTCAATCCTTACAGTGTCTTTCTCAGAAAGAGGTTCCAGATGTTTTGTAGCTCTGTCATATGCAATTTTCTGTTTGAGTTTGAGCATTCTCTTATTTTCAAACCAAATGTTGTTGTCATGTCCTTGTGGTATTTGTGGAAGCGTGGTGCGAAGCTTACGGCACATGAGTAGGTCAGCAGGCGAAGAAGCTCCACACTACAGAGGTGCAGCTCTGTAACTCAATAGGGCAAGGTAAGGATCAGATGCATCATCCTTGGCCTTCCTTAGCAGTCTCTTGATGATTTGCACTCCCTTCTCAGCCTGGCCATTTGCCTGTCGGTATAAAGGGCTTGAAGTGATGATGTGAGCCTCAGCCTCCTCCGCCGTAACGCAGTCCTTGATGTCACTGTTAGGGTGCGGCACTCGGGATAACGCATCAGCAAGCACAATGTATTTTTCAGGCGTGTATATTAGCTCAAAATCATAGCGCTGCAATGTCATCATCATGCGTTGAATTCTGGGCGTCATGTCATTGAGATTTTTCTTCCTAATTGAAATCAGTGGCTTATGATCAGTCTCTGCTATGAATGTGGGCAGTCCATAAACATACGTGTGAAATTTGCCAAATCCAAACACTAGACCCAGTGACTCCTTTTCGATCTGAGCAGAGCGTTTTTCAGTCTCTGACATTGACCTGGATGCATCGGCTACAGGTTGCCATGTGTCTCTCGCCTTTTGCAGCCGTACGGCACCTAGCCCATCTTTCGACGCATCCGTGGAAATTTTGGTTGGTTTTGATGGATCAAAGGAGGCAAGGACTGGCTCAGCTGTCACAGTTCTCTTTAGATCTTGCCATTCTTCGTCATGTTTTGTTGTCCACTCAAAGACTATGTTGTGATGCAGCAGCAAACTTAGGGACTTTGACTTGAAGAGAGGTTTGGAATGAACTTGCCCCGGAAGTTTATCATCCCCATTTGCTCGCAGAAGTCCTTTTTTCTCAGTTGGAACTGGCATGTCCAGTATTGCTTGCACTTTGGTTCTGCCTGGCACCACTCCATCTGCCGTGAGCTTGTCTCCCAAGAATGTCAATTCTGTAACTCCAAACAGACATTTCTCTCGTTTTAGTTTAAGTCCATTCATTTTAACTCTTTGTAGCAGTTCCTCAAGTCTTTCATTGTGTTCTTGTTCCGTGTTTCCCCAGACAACCAAATCATCAATGTACACACGGGTTCCTTCCAGACCTTCTATGATTGACTCCATAGCTCTGTGAAAGATCTCAGGCGCAGACTTTATGCCAAATGGCAGTCTCAGAAAACAGAAACGCCCAAATGGTGTGTTGAAGGTGGTGTACCTGCTGCTTTCAGTGTCCAGCTTCAGCTGCCAAAATCCATGCGATGCTTCTAATTTGCTGAAGAATTTAGCACCTGCCATGTCACTCAGGATTTCTTCACGCTTGGGAATCTGATAATGTTCTCTTTTAATGTTTTTATTCAGATCTTTGGGGTCGAGGCAAACACGTAACTCTGGGAAGTTCCTCTTTTTAACACACGTGACGGAATTTACCCAGTCGGTGGGTTCTTCCACTTTCTCTATGACTCCGATCGGTGTCATTCTGCTCAGTTCCTTTTTTAATCTCTCTTTGAGAGGGGCTGGAACTCTTCTCGGGGCATGTACTACAGGTTTAGCATCTTCCTTGAGATGTATTTTATAAGTGTAAGGTAGCGTCCCTTGTCCTTTGAAGACAGAAAAGTATTTGTTCACTATACTCTTACTACCTTCACTCTTCAACACTTTGTTGTTCTTATTGACATCCTTGCTGTTGATTTGGTAAATTCTTTTTACCAGTCCAAGCTCTTCAGACGCCTAGTCTCCAAGGATTGACTCCAGTCCACTTAGCACAATTTTGAACGTTAATTTGTGTTGTCTTCCCTTTGCTGTCACTTTTAGCCTACAACATCCCTTTGTTTTGATTGGCTGATTGTTGTAGGTTTTCAATTTCACAGCCTTGTTAGACGGTTGCGATAGCCAATCAGATCACGAGTTGGTTACAGTGAGCCTTCTCGCTGGCCTTATGCTGAGGGTGATGAACGCGTTTTGTGATTGGATACTCACTCGTGAGGGGGCAGCGCAATGCCGAATCAACACACTCGAAAGTCGTAATTGGCGGCCGTTCGAAAATCTAAAATATATTCTTGCTTTTTTTTAACCACAATGGCCGAAGGAGGGAAAAGTGTGGATTTAATTGCAGATACACTTGCAAGGACATTTTCAAGTCGGACCTTTCAAGAGAAGCTATATCGTCCAACACTCACTCAGTGGTGCGTAAGTGTGTTTCTGGATATTATTTGTCCAGCCGTGGTGTCATAAATGATGGTATTTTGATGGGGATTCATTCTAGTAGAACAAAGTAGGACTTCACTGAAGGCACCTTAAATTACTTCCATACCCTGGAAGGTCACTGACCTGGCGAGAGAATTGCCCCCACCATAAACAATGCTCAGGCCTATTTTCTCTCAGGGCAGTATCTGGTTACATCGGAACTTCAGAACCAAGACTGGTCACTTCTGTGAGCTCCAGTCCCTTCATAGTTTCATAAAGAGAGTTACTTCCCATATCTATATTAGGCCATTTAAAAAAAACATGAATTTTTTAAAAATGTATTTCAATGTATATTTAAGCTTGCTGATGTAATACTACAATATTTATTCAATTATTATAATATGCAACATTATATCAATATTAATTTAAACTTTTTCATTTCACTCTTGAATATTTCTTAACATATTTGTTCATTTGAATATGTATGCAATTTAAATTATTCCATCCATCCAGCCATTTTCTGCCGCTCATCCGGGGTCGGGTTATTGAATTAATTTAATACATAAGTATTTTTTATATTTCAATATTTATTTCAATACTGGGACTCTTCTCAATGAGTTCAATATTTATAAAATGTTTCGATATTTCTTCTTAATTGAATTAAGTCTGTATGTGGTTTCCAATTTTAATATTTCCCTATTTAATTATATAACTAATCCAAAGTATAAAAAATATAATATAGCATGAAAAAAGTATTTAGTATATTTGACAAAATTATAGTTTTTCCGAAGTGAGATTCTGTTTAGCAACAAACCCCACACACTTAATAGAGCTCAACCTAGAAAGTGATTTTAGCTCGTCAGAAATTTATTCAGAAAGCGAAATATTAAATATATCTGAGGGGATATTTGAAGAGTTTGAATTTTGTTCAATGGACCATACATATACGAACCAGCCAAACACAGTGAGAAAACCAGCGCTGACTCCAGTCGCCATCAAGTTGCCAACTCCTGACATACCAAAACCTTTGAGAGAAACTGAGACTATTCGCGTTTCTCCTTCTGGCTCTTTTTATCGTTCAACTTCTAGATCAGTTTTTCACCTTTTCACACAGCGTAATGAAGGCCAGTTGAGCAAGTGGAACAAGTGATTTTATTGATGATTGTGGAAGGCACCGATTTCATAAGCACCGTTTCTTCTCACACCTTTCCCATTAAGTACGTTTAAAAAGAAAACTGAAAAGCATAATGTTCACAAATGTTGTTCCATGCAAAGGCAATTAATTTTATTTACATGTTTGATGTAAACACACAAAAAAATCATCACACAAACACATTGATAATTCTGGCTCTGACCCCATTGGCTTAGTGCCAATAAAAGAGCTTTGCAAAATAAAATTTTTCAGATTTTATTCAAAATCTAAATTTACATCTTACCACAAAGAGTCAGTTCCTTCATTTTTTTGTTGTCTTTTTTTAAGCTTCAAGGATCGCTGCTTTTGTCACCAGCACAATTGTGTCTCGCAGCACCCTTTTTAGAAAAGAATTTTTTTGCACAAACGCTGCAACTGAATGGCTTGTCTCCACTGTGTGCTCTTGTGTGGCGTCGTAAATGCGACTTTTGAGAGAAACTCTTGCCACAAATTGAGCAGAAAAAAGGTTTTTCACCAGTGTGTGTTCTTGTGTGTTTTGTGAAACTTGCCTTATGAGAGAAGCTTTTGCCACATACTGAGCAAGAAAAAGGGTTTTCTCCAGTGTGTGTTCTTGTGTGACAAGTTAAATTTGACTTTACAGAGAAGCGTCTACCACAAACTGAGCAGGGAAAAGGGTTTTCTCCAGTGTGCTTTCTTGTGTGGCTTGTTAAACTTGACTTTTGTGAGAAGCATTTTCCACAAACTGAGCAAGAAAAAGGTTTTTCTCCACTGTGTGTTCTTGTGTGTTCTGTTAAACTTGACTTTTGAGAGAAGCATTTTCCACAAACTGAGCAAGAAAAAGGTTTTTCTCCACTGTGCGTTCTTGTGTGCCTTACTAAATGAGACTTCCGAGAGAAGCTTTTGCCACAAACTGAGCAAGAAAAAGGTTTTTCTCCACTGTGCGTTCCTGTGTGCCTTACTAAATGAGACTTCCGAGAGAAGCTTTTGCCGCAAACTGAGCAAGAAAAAGGTTTTTCTCCACTGTGCATTCTTGTGTGGATTGTTAAATCAAACTTTTGATAGAAGCTTTTGCCACATACTGAGCAGGTAAAAGATGTTTCTCCACTGTGTGTTCTTGTGTGGATTGTTAAATGAAACTTTCGAGAGAAGCTTTTGCCACAAACCGAGCAAGAAAAAGGTTTTTCACCACTGTGAGTTTTTCCGTGCCCTTTTAAAGACAGCTTTGAAGTGAATGAGTCAGTGTGACATGCCCTTTCACCTTTGGCTTGCCCATCATCATCATCATCATCATCGTCATGAGCGTCTGATAATGTGTCCTTATTATGTACTTGTGATGGCCCCCAGTGGTCTTCATCACCTTCTGTTATCACGTGATGACTTGAGCTGCTGCTTGTAGGCTCCGCCCCTTTGTTGTCGTCACTCTCATCCTTGTTTTCATCTTCAGTCTTGATAGGGAGAACGTTCACTGGTGACTTGTTGATCTCCTCCTCCTCCTTCTTTTTGATGTGAGTCAAGTCTGGCTCCTCTTTCACAGAAAGGAAATCGTTTTCACTGACGTCTGCAGGACACAATAAGACAAATTTGGTTTGGTCAAGTCAAAGCTCAGGCAACAACTTTGTCTTATTTTCTACCGTGCTACCTTGACTTGTGCCTGCCGCATACGGAGCAATGCGTGGTCCCCAACTTGGACCGGACCATGGGGGCATTTCACAAAATTACGTCCTACGATGTAAACCTCCCTTTCGCAGCACAACTGTGCTCAACGAGCATTTAAAAAGGAAGCACGTTGCAGCTGATGCCCGATTTCATTCCTGACATAGTCACAGACGTTTCTGGAATATGTATTATAATTCAACTAAGATACACCATAATATTTTAAGAGTTCACTGAATTATTTTGGAACTGCAATGATGCTTAACAGCCATAGGGTGTCAGTAATGAGTAATAAAGGAACACAAGACCTCCCACTGATACATCATCATTGACATTTGCATAAATTATCAAGAACTTTGACTTGTGGGGGAGATGCAAACCACCTGGGCCACAGGAACTTTATTACCAGGAAATAAATGTTCCTGGCCTTGTTGGTAGAAAAGGGGGTTGTGGCATACTCCCTTTTTAAGCCCATAGTAAGACAAAGATGCAGATGGATTCCTTGCAGCATGCGCTTGTTCACTGATAAGATCCGTGCAACCTTGGGTGGATGCATTCAATGTATTTTAATTGTTTGGATGAGGTGAAACTATGCACACGTGCACAGAACAGTGCAGGGCCACCCGAGGTTCATTGACCGAGCCAGTAAAAAGTTAATAAATAAATAATACCAATACGTACTTGATTTTTTTAAAAAAAACTTAATATTTTGTGTTTTATTCACTAAAATTGATCAACCGCCATTTACCTTTTCGCGGCAGTGTGCACATTTTTAGTAAGAAATTGCTTGAACAAAATATAAAAACCATAAAATGTAAAATGTTAAATAATCAGTTCAAATTTTATACTGGGAAAAACATGGAGTTCACCCCCCACTATTGGTTATTCTTTGGCAAACGTTTTCCGCACTGATTTCATTTGGCATCAACAAATGTTCAGCAACCCGGCAAGTAAAAGGCAATATTTAAAAAAAAAAAACGGCAATAACCTTGAACGATTTCCCCAAACAACTTAATGTTGTGATGCATATTTTTAAAGATAGAAAGTCGTTCTTTACAAAGCAAATGAGAGTAAAACGTGTACAAACCTGCTTCGTTTTCTTCTTTTATTCCACAAAGTTCCTCTTTGTCCTTGGGTGTCGTTCTTTCGCACATTTTCAAATAATAATTCCAAAAAATCCGCACTTGATCTCTGCTTGGCGATGAGTCATGTGCCTCATTTCGTTAGCGGCTAGCTAGCTAACAAGATAAGCTAACTACGCCGAAAAGCATCAACGCGCGAAGATGAGGTTATCGGGACACAAAGACTTGATGAATTATATCGTAGTCCTTTAGAGTAGCACTGGACATTCTGTGATAAATTTACATTCAGTTATACACTAAATCAGAAGAGTTTAGCGGTGGGTGTTTTTGTTTCGGTGTGGACGGGTCGGTGGATGTGGTCGAGGCCCTTTTTTTTTTTTTGAACAAACTTTATTGAACATTTTGAATAGACAGTACAACAGTATCACAAGTTCACTTCAGGTATTAAACTAACATATACATTTCCTACGTATCACCTTTCCCTTTTTGGGGAGACTTCTTTTGACATCAGCATGTGACAAAAATAACCAAAATGGCTGTGTCAGAGAATTTTTTTCCATCACCAATTCTGCCATGCTCAGCGACCTGTCCGGAGGGAAGCTGAGCCAGACCCACACATCAACAACAAAATATACCAAATTTTTGGCGTCACAAACAGGATTCTTGCTCCATTGATGGTCTCAAGGGTGCTGGGGCGCAGGCGTTCAACAGCCGGCCGGCTGAACTTTAGGTGAGATGCTTTTACTCACAATGGGTGTTGTGCGCCTGTGTCCAAGCGGTCGGGGCTTTTGGGGTCGTTAAAGAGAGCTTGTGCGTGTGGGTCTGCTGGCTGATTGGTCATGGAAAATGTCCCTGTGTTAGTTTCAATTATTGTTTAAACAAGAGGCCTCTATAATGATTAAGACATTAAAAGATGTCAAAGTAACCGCACTGTGAAAGAACATACGAAAATTTATTAAAAAATAAATAAATAAATGAAAAAAAATAATGATAGGAACTATGTAAATGGGGACTAGCGCGGGAGAAATGTGCAGAGGATAAAGAAAAGAAAGGTCTAGTGGTTAAAGAGATGAGAAATAAGAAGTGTAAAACTATAGCTATAGACAACATAGTCGTGAATAAGCTCAGTTTGAGCACAGACCCTGGCCATGGTGTAAATTTTAGCAGGAAAATTATGAGCTGATAACAGAAATAATGAAGAGAAGCACACTTCCACGTATCGTACTGGGCACTTTGTGGCATGGAACACAGTAAGGATCGAGGCGTACCGTTGTGTGGAGGGCCTGGGGCTGAGCCGACAGTTTCGCTGGTACGTAGCAAGAGATACGCTGTTCAGATACGTACCCTATGATTACTCGTGTTCTGGTCGGATAATTCTGTCAGGGTCTTGCCAGCGAAACGCTGGGAAGAAGGTGGCAGGACTCTCCAAACGCGGACACAGGAAAATCAGTTTAACAAAGAGTGTTTATTGATTCACAATAGTGGAAGTCCAATCATCAATTAAGGCAAATATATCTATCTTAGCATTACATCCGTCGATAAATCAGGAGAAAACACAAAGCGCTGGCGGAGAAAAGCTAACACCAGGAAGGAGATAAACGACGGAACGAAAAGCGCTTGCACCGGCAAGGAAAAGGAAAAACGATCAACATAAATAGCTTGCCAAAAGGGCAAGAGGGAAAACCAATTGGAGAAAACGAGGAACAAAAAGAGACCGAGCAATAGCTGGCAAAACGTGGAACACAGAGATCGCAAGAGCAAAAATGCATGAACATGAGAACAATCGATACCAGGGTCATGAACGTGAGCAGTGCAGGAAAATTATCCGACGCCGGGCAGTCAGTGTAGGTGGCTTAAATAGTGTGTGTAATTAGTCAGTGGATGGATGTCAGGTGCGGCGCCGGTGGGCTGGTCTCCCACTCGTGATGACGCGGGCGGAGTCGGTTGTCGGAGGAGATGCCTCTGCTCAGCTGAGAAACATAAACAAAAGTGCACATGGCAGGGAGGTGACGAAAACAACAACAAAACAGGCGTGACCGGCACGGGTCACGACAACTGGGGGAAGCAGTTAATCCAGCAGCCGACGCATGCAGCTCCCATTGCGTCTGCTCTTTCCATTTCCGCTGCTCCTAGGCCAGGTTCTGGTGACGCAGTGCCCACAGCAGGCTTGTTGTCCGCACCTGCCGGTCAACAAGGTCACGTAACAGAAGTAGGGGTGGTTATAGACATGGGTTGTGAGTGGGACGTGCTCTTGCTGTGGGGTCACTGGGTGATGAGCGGTCCAAACCGAGCCACTTCCTGAAATGTGCCATTCTGTGGTCCAGCGCCATGCCTGTCACAAAGAGCTCCTCTAGCACGGGGCGCCATCGCTACCCCCTCCTCCGACAACGCTTCTATGGCTTCCAAATGCACACTTGACGCCTCAACCCGATTGGGAACCCATTCCACGATAGGGGTGCCCGCGGAGCCTCCGCATTCAAGGACTCGCAGGTCTTGGCATTCCGTTGACGACTGATGGACAACAGTTTTTGATGGTGGAACAAGATATTCCACACTTTGCAAGCTTCTTCTGCATATCCCAGTGAGCAACAACACTGTCACGCTTGTGGGACTCTTGAGATTGGCTGAGTCACTGCCATGGACCGAACCCGCACCTGTGAAACAAACACTGGAATTCGAGTGGGACTGAATTTCCAGTTGGACTGAATTTGACTGTGCACATCCGCCGGGGGAAGCATATGTTGTCCTCCGTTCCAGTCGACTGGGCAGCTCTGAGACCAGGGTGGTGCTTCAGCACCCATTACGAATTCCTCTGTTATGGAACATTTTCCGAATTTCTCGGCACTGTGGTAGACAATGAATGGGCCACTCTGAAGCGAAAGCTCTGTTTCCGTCTCTGCCAGAGGGGTCGTGGACCCGGGGTCTCACTGACGTTGTGCTCTGCTCCACCGCGTCTCCAATTTGTTTTTGCTATATCTGCGCCTTCCCCATTTGACAGAGTTAATGCCGGCACAGCTTGGGGGCGAAGGAGGGCATTCTGGCGATGATGGCTGGGATGAGGACTGCACCAGTCTTGGTGCCCTCCACATCCTGGAATGGACTCTTTCCTGTGGAAAATGGATTTCATTGGCCTCTCTGGTGCTCAATATTTGTGTGGAGTGTGTCTGCTTGTTGTATTTCAGGTGAAGTGTAGATGGAGTTGGATGCAGACTGGAATCTCACTTGGAGCAAGCGACGAGGAGGACTCCTATGAGGGTCATAAGATGTGGACGTGATCATCTGAAACAATACTGTTAGCAAGAGCTCGTCGGTGACGAGGGCTTGGCAGCTCTCGAGTGACACGATGTCATCGGATTCTCTTGCTGGAGCGTGGCCTCAACTATGTTTTTGCATATCATTTGACTCGTATTTGTATTTTGTGTGTTTGTTTCTTGTCCTATCATGCCTTTATCACGCTGTGGATTTATTCTGTTCTGTAACGGTGTTCCATCATCCTACTTGCCTTGTGGAAGCAGGTTCACGAGAAAAGTTCAGCGAAGCTTTGATTCCTCCATATGGACTAAACTGGAAAGTGTTACTGCCGGTTTGCTTAAAGATCTAACATTGCGGGGGGAACTCCTTCGTGACCGAGGTGGTTGATTTGGGATTTTTTGGAATTATTGCTGGATTTATGTGTGGTCCTGCAGGAGGTGTGAGTGACACCAGGGAGCAATTTGGCCATACACTTAGTTTTCCTAGTTAAACTACCCTTATGTAGCATGCCTTGAACATGATTTAGGTTTTAGTCAATTAGGTTTCCCAAATTTTAGGCAATGGATTCATATAAAAGGTTGGAATGGGATTTTTGGTGACATGCTGGTGTCGTTTTTGCTTTATCAGGACAAGATTGCCTCGAGGGGGGGGAAATATGTAGTGTATTTTTTTATTCACTCTTATGAACATTTTAGTAATTCTCTTTAACTATGAGGGGATTGGAGACTAAAGAAGTGACCAGTTTTGGTTTTGAAATTCCAATGTGAATGAGATAGTGTCCAGGAGGACAAAAGGCTTGACCAGCTCTAGGTGTGGAGCACTCGAGGTGATAGAAGCAGTCAAGATGGCACCGGAAGGCCACTTCAAAGAGCAACCACATCTGCTCTCGCCGTAGGGAGCTTTGGGGGAAAAATCAAAGACTAGTACAATGAGAATGCATATGCAACAAGGTAAAGTTAGACATTCATGTCCAGTTTGGCCATTCCCGATAAGAAGGAAAGTGAGGGGACACCCTTTCCCTTTTCTCTTTTTTGGGGAGACTTCTTTTGACATCAGCATGTGACGAGAATAAAATCTCTTTCAAACCAAAATGGCTGTGTCAGAGAGGTTCTTACCATCACCAATTCTGTCATGCCCAGCGACCTGTGCGGAGGGAAGCTGAGCCAGACCCACACATCAACCACACAGGTTAATAGAAGGTCACAAAAACATGGACTTCTTAAACAGGAAAACGTGAGTTCAGTGGTAACAGGGTTGTGTCTATGCTGGCAGTTTAGCAGGAAGTCACGAAAACAGATGCACGTCTTGAACCGTGTTTGACAGGAAACCGTTTAGCTCGCATTTAACAGAAGTGTGACCCAAACATTGTGTTGTAAGCTGAAACCGTTCGAACAACAGGAAGCGTGTGGACGGGTGTGATAAAGTCAGTGTTCATGTTTTTCCATTCTTTATGGGTTGTCATATACAAATTTGCTTTGCTGTGCTTCAATAAAACGCCGCACAGGAGCGGGAAAGCTTTTCTCTTTGCCGGACTGCTCCTCGCAAGTGACAAAGACAATCTTGGTTGGGTGATTTATTTGTGCAGGCGTGTCTCGTTTTTGAAAACTTCTTTGACAAATCTTGTTCCTTCTGGAATGATTCAATCTGACTCTAAAAACTGTACACACTGGGGCAAAATGATCAATGGCGGTTGATGAATTTTCGTGGATATAACACAAAGGATTACGTTTTTTAAAAAATCAAGTACGTGTTGGTCTTATTTATGAAAATTTTACTGGCTCGGTCAATGAACCTCGGGTGGCCCTGCACAGTTTTGTGCACATGTGCATAGTTTCACCTCATCCAAACATTTAAAATACATTTAATGCATCCATCCAGGGTTGCACGGATCTCATCAGTGAACAAGCGCATGCTGCAAGGAATGCATCTGCATCTTTGGCTTACTATGGGTTTAAAAAGGGAGAATGTCACAACCCCCTGTTCTACCAGGGCCCCTTTAATTCTTTCAGGTATCCAAATTATAATGGAACCAAAAAGTACCCACGATGAAACTACAGTGGAACCTCGGTTCTCGACCATAATCCGTTCCAGAACCCTGTTCGAAAAGCGAATTGTTCGAACACCGAAACCATTCCTTTGCTGCTTGCACTGACTTTCTTTGGAGGCATGATTAGGGGCTAAAACACTTCGTACACCTATATAAAACGCGAGAGCAAAACGCAGCACGTCCGCACGCGACAACAGTTGGTCACGAAGAGAGAGAGAGAGCGATCTACACCCGTACGCCGTTCAGCATCCCACCCTCGCGTGCGCACTCACGCGTCGTACCGGCGTTCGAACTCCGAGGTTTGTTCGAACTGCGAAGCAAGAATTTCTCTTTTTTTTGTTGGACCTCAGAGTCGTTCGAGAACCGAGGTTCCACTGTATCTCTGAATGCAAAATGAAAAACTTGAAGGATTCCTATTCTATCAATGACATTATGTTGCGATGGCCCCCAGTGGCCCCCATCAATAAGTTAGGGTCCCACAACAGGTGTTCCATCAGACGCACACAATAGCCTGTGTGTGCTAACTTCAGCTCGCTTCCAGAAACGTCTGTGACGATGTCCGGAATGAAATTGGGCATCAGCCGCAACGTGCTTCCTTTTTAAATGCGCGTTTATCACCGTTGTGCTGCGAAAGGGAGGTTTACATCGTAGGACGGAATTTTGTGAAGTGTCCCCATGGTCTGGTCCAAGTTGGGGTCGCATGCATTGCTCCGTGTGCGGCAGGCACAAGGCAAGGTAGTACGGTAGAAACAATATTAGACAAAGTCACCGCTTGAGGTTTGACTTGACCAAACCAAATTTGTCTATTTGTGTCCTACAGACGTCAGTGAAAACGATCTCCGTTCTGTGAAAGAGGAGCCAGACTTGACTCACATCAAAAAGGAGGAGGAGGAGGAGGAGATCAACAAGTCACCAGTGAACGTTCTCCCTATAAAGACTGAAGATGAAAACAAGGATGTGAGTGAGGACAACAGAGGGGCGGAGCCTACAAGCAGCAGCTCAAGTCATCACGTGACAACAGAAGGTGATGAAGACCACTGGGGGCCATCACAAGCCCATAATGAGGACACATTATCAGACGCTCATGACGATGATGATGATGATGACGATGATGGGCAAGCCATAGGTGAAAGGGCACGTCACACTGACTCATTAACTTCAAAGTTGTCTTTAAAACCGCACACAAGAACACACAGTGGAGAAAAAACATTTTCATGCTCATTTTGTCGCAAAAG
This sequence comes from Idiotropiscis lumnitzeri, assembly GCF_059441095.1. Taxonomy (NCBI): domain Eukaryota; kingdom Metazoa; phylum Chordata; class Actinopteri; order Syngnathiformes; family Syngnathidae; genus Idiotropiscis; species Idiotropiscis lumnitzeri. The sequence continues at coordinate 11,522,088 of NC_142392.1, forward strand.
CTTCTCACAAAAGGCACAATTTATAAGGCACACAAGAACACACAGTGGAGAGAAGCCTTTTTCATGCTCGGTTTGTGGCAAAAGCTTTTCTTTAAAGTCATATTTAATAAAACACACAACAATACACAGTGGAGAAAAACATTTTTCCTGCTCAGTTTGCGGAAAAAGTTTCTCTCAAAAGTCACATTTAACAGAACACACAAGAACACACAGTGGAGAGAAGCCTTTTTCCTGCTCAGTTTGTGGCAAAAGCTTTTCTTTTAAGTCATATTTAAGAAAACACACAACAATACACAGTGGAGAAAACCCTTTTTCCTGCTCAGTTTGTGGAAAACACTTCTCCATAAACTCAAGTTTAACAGAACACTCAAGAACACACAGTGGAGAAAAACCTTTTTTCTGCTCAATTTGTAGGAAAAGTTTCTCTCAAAAGTCACGATTAACAGAACATACAAGAACACACAGTGGTGAAAAACCTTTTTCCTGCTCAATTTGTGGAAAGAATTTCTATCGTAAGTCGCATTTAATAAAACACACAACCATCCATAGTGGAGAAAAACCTTTTTCTTGCTCAGTTTGTGGCAAAATCTTCTCTCAAAAGTCTAATTTAACAATCCACACAAGAAAACACAGTGGAGAAAAACCTTTTTCTTGCTCAGTTTGTGGCAAAAGCTTCTCTCAAAAGTCTAATTTAACAATCCACTTAAGAACACACAGTGGAGAAAAGCCTTTTTCCTGCTCAGTTTGTGGAAAGAGTTTCTATCGTAAGTCGCTTTTAACGAACCACACAAGAACACACAGTGGAGAAAAGCCATTCAGTTGCAGCGTTTGTGCTAAAAAATTCTTCACTAAACAGGGTGCTGAGAGTCACAATTGTGCTGGTGAGAATTGCAGCAATCCTTGAAGCTTAAAAAAAAAAAAAAAAAAAAAAACGGAAGGAATTGACTCTTTGTGGTAAGATGTAAATGTGATTTTGAATAAAATATGATAAATTTAATTTTGAAAAGCTTTTTTTATTGACATTAAGCCAATGTGATCAGTGCCAGAATAACCATTGTCTCTGAGTGATGATGAGTTGTTTTGTTTTTATATCAAACATTATCAATGAAATTAATTACCTTTTCCTGGAACAACATTTGTTAACGTTATGCTTTTCAGTTGTCTTTTTAATCGTACTTAATGGAAAAGGTGTGAGAAGAAACTGTGCTTATGAAATCGTTGCCTTCCACAATCATCAATAAAATCACTTGTTCCACTTGCTCAACTGGCCTTCATTACGCTGTGTGAAAAGGTGAAAAACTGAACAAGAAGTTGAACTCTAAAAAGAACCAGAAAGAGAAACGCAAATCGTCTCAGTTTCTCTCAAAGGTTTTGGAATGTCAGGAGTTGGCAACTTGATGGCGACTGGAGTCAGCGTTTATTTGTCACCACGGAGGAGATGATCCGCATCACGCAGTTCATTGCTGCTGCTGTCTTAATTGAACCCCGGAGGTTACCTGCCAGCATCCCTGAATTTCACCGGCGGATCTTCAGCTATCCCACGTCTGACCCCAGATTGTTGTGGAATTTTCAGCAGTTAGGGAAGATCAATGAGATAGTCTGGAAAATAAATTGTCTTTTGGGTCAGTCTGCTGAGTGATCTCAATGGGTGCGTGGGAAGATACTGATGCACACAGGAAGATGAAGATTTATTTGACAGGAACTGTGTAATCTTAAAACAAAAATATATTTTTTCTGCGTTGAGCCCACTTATCAGTCAAGGTCGTGTTGTTTTGGCTTCACAAAGAATCCTCTCGTACAAGAAGCGAAAGGCACTTTCTTCAAAAGCAAGTGGCCACAATAAATAACAAAAACCTTACTTGCAAAATAATTGTCCATAATATTAAGATTGAACAAAATAGTGACACAAATATTGAAAAAGTAAACAATGTCACGATTAAACATTGAATACTAAATTATTACTAAAACAGTTCAATGAATCTTGAAATAAATAATGAATCACCGTAGTTTAATGAATACTGAAACGAATAATGAAATATTTAAGTTAGTTAAGTTATAAACACTGAAATCATTTTTTAAGACTCTAACATTTAGAGAATAAAACAGTGATGTATTTTAATTTAAAATTCGCAACCACGTCGCTGGCGACAAACCCTGTAAAAAGGCAAATATGTTGACATAAAGTTTCACTTTATCATGTCAACTGTTAATAATAGAGAAATACATTTGGAATACTGTCCAACCAACAACATGGTGTCAGATGTGAAAACAAAACCAGCAACAAAAGTAAAATTCAATACATCTCTCAAGTTCATATTTGGGAACTAAAATGTTTGTTCATGTGCATACGGTTCAAATCGCACGTTTTTCCAATGTTTAGAAGAAGATAACGATGATTTGCATCGCAAATGGTGACATCTGTCTGTGAGTTGGTGACAGTGCTCCACAAAGCCAGCTCTCTCTCTCTCTTGTAGTTCCGTAGCCGATTCGGCCTTAGAATCCATGAGGTTTCGAATAGAGGAAATCAAAATACGCGTTGACGGGCTGCGTCCCAGATTTCACGAGCACTGTTGTGGGGTAGCTTAAAGATGATCCGCTGACCCCCTGGTGCTTTTTTCCCTTGAATCCGTCCGCTCAGACTTAGGTTCTCGACTTCACCTTTCCTAATTGAATGGCCAAGGAACTTTGTCTGTCTGTTTTGGATTACCCGGATGAGCTCACGATTTCGTCCGACCCGTTGTAAGACTGACTCGTTGGTTTCATGAGTGGTGTATGACACACGTAGCATTCGACGGTACATCCACATTTCAGCAGCTTCTAGATTCTTTGTTGTCTTGGCGTTTAATGTCCAAGACTCGCACCCGTAGAGCAGGATTGACCAGATGAAACATCGTAGAAGTCGGTTCTTAAGATCAAGTGTGAGTTTGCGGTCTGTGAACAAGCTTCTCATTCGGTTGAAACCGTCCTTCGCCAGCGAAATTCTACGTCTAATTTCTTTTTCACAACGGCCATCATGGTTGATGACGGAGCCTAAGTAGTTGAAGCTTCGCACCTGTTCGATCTCTGAGGCCTGACATTGGAGTCTGCAAATGGGCTCTGGTTCACTCTTGGAGATGGTCATGCACTTGGTCTTTTTCTCGTTGGTTTCGAGTCCAAAACGTAGGCTTTCCTCACGTAGTGCGTCAAGGAGCTTCTGGAGCCCCTCTTCCGAATCTGCCATGAGGACGGTGTCGTCAGCGTAACGTATGTTGTTAAGCCTTCGACCACCACACAGAATCCCTATACGTATATACAGTGTATATTCGCATAGGTTTGCTTTTTCTGAATGTCTGCTGCTGTTATACATTAACGGCTACATTACGCCGCCGCCTCTGTGTGATCTATACCTTTGCTGCTGTAACACTGCAAATTTCCCCATTGTGGGAATATGAAAGGACATCTTTATCTTTATCTTTAAAAACCTTGTGTTGGTGCTTCTTAAATAATTTTCCACACGAGTAAGATTGAACAAAATGGTGAAACAAAAATTTTAAAAGTAAATTTTGTAACAATTAAACATTGAATACTAAATTATTCCTAAAACAGTTCACTAAATCTTATAATTAATAGTGAATTATTGTAGTTTAATGAATACTAAAACGAATAATGAAACAAAGTACTTAAATACCGAAATCATTTTCGAACACAATAACAGTTAAGTCATAGAACAGTGACATATTTTAATTTAAAATTCGCAATCACAACCTGGTGAAAAACCCTGTAAAAAGGCAAATATGTTGACATAAAGTATCACTTTATCATGTCAACTGTTAATAAAAGTGTTGGAGAGCCTAGGGGGTGGACTGTATAGGTGATTTGGTTCAATGGGGGTATGCTCTTTTCACCCCTGGGTGTCGGTCAGAACACAAGGATGAGTCCAAGATGTAGGTTGGCAGCTTTAATAGTGTATCTTCACATAACATGTAACAGCACAGGCAACAGGCGGACAAAACATAGGCACAGATGGGAATGAGGTGATGGGCTCAGGCATGCAGGATGCATGTGAGCTTGTGGCAGTGAGCTCATGAAGCAATGAGCGGGTGGCAGACAGTGAGCACGAGTGTGCCAAGCAGTGGTCACGTGTATGTGTGTGGTTCTGTAACAAAAGAAACATCACATAAATATATAGCTCAACTCAACAAACAGCAGCTATAAACTGTATTTGCATGCGCAATTACATAAGCTCAAATGAAATATCAACTGCATCAAACAGTTGCCAACTACGGCCGTGGACGGCGCACAATGGCGGCGGCCATAGGGATTGCGTACTACCTAGGTTATAGCAGACGTACTACCTAGGTTGCAGCAGACCTGACGCACCTAGGTGTATAAACTATATAAAACTATACAAAGGAGCGCGCTTTAGTGGAGTACAACCTCCTTGTATATAACTAGCACACCGCGGGGAACATTTAGGCATTCACACACCGAGCGAAAGGCACATATTCAATGACGCGGCGAACTTCAAAGGCAGCTCGGCGACGGCGCATGGCAAGAAACATGGCGGCGGCGCACAACGACATACAGACTAGACGGGAGTAGACATGACGATGCACAGCGGCGCGATGAATGAACGCTGTAAACAAATAAATACACCGATGTACTCACTTGCGGTCAGGAACGCACACAGACACTGAGGCATCGAACACGTCACATACTAGTGGTGGTCGGCTGACAATTGCTGCGCTACAGGCATTTGCCAGTAACCTGTATGCGGGCGCTTCTCGTGAGAGCTCGGCACCGACGCGACTCCAGTCATTCAACAAGCACACAAACAATGACGACACTCAACTTCGGAACCTTTCTAACAAAAAGGGAAATGCATTTGGAATACTATCCAACCAACAACATGGTGTCAGATATATAAACAAAACCAGCAACAAAAGTAAAATTCAATACATCTCTCAAGTTCATATTTGGGAACAAAAATGTTTGTTCATGTGCATCTTAGGTTTTTCTCTATGTTTAGAAGAAGATAACAATGATTTGCATCGCAAATGGCGACATCTGTCGGTGAATTGGTGACAGTGCGCCACACAGCCAGCAGCCAATCATATCACAGCGGGGTGTGTCCTGTTCTTCCGCTCTCGTGACGAACAGGAAATCCTTTCTGTGCGACTTTGAAGAACGTCGCTCTTTCATTCGTCTCGTCAAACAAAGAGAAGCACACGAGTTATCGCCAAGCAAAGATCAAGTGCGGATTTTTTGGAATTATCATTTGAAAATGTGTGCAAGAACGACACCCAAGTACAAAGAGGAACTTTGGGGAATAAAAGAAGAGAACGAGCAACATCTTCAACTGCTGGACGAAGTTTGCAACCAGCCTCGTGTTGTGCCACTCAAAGCAGGTTTGTACACGTTTTACTCTCATTTGCTTTGTCAAGAACGACTTTCTATCGTTAGAAATGTGCATCACAACATTAAGTTGTTTGGGGAAATCGTTCAAGGTTATTGGCGTTTTATTTTTTAATCTTGCCTTTTATTTGCAGGTCTGCTGAACATTTGTTGATGCCAAATAAAATCAGTGCAGGAAATAAATGCCAAAGAAAAAACAATAGTGGGGGGTGAACTCCATGTTTTTTCCAGTATAAAATTTGAACTGATTATTTAACATTTTACATTTTCTGGTTTTTATATCTTGTTAAAGCAATTCCTTACGGAAGGAATTCTGCCTGACTCTAAAAAATGTGCACACTGCGGCAAAAACATCAATGGCGGATGATCAATTTTAGTGGATAAAACACAAAATATTAAGTTATTTTAAAAAATCAAGTACGTATTGGTCTTATTTATTTATTAACTTTGTACTGCCTCGGTCAATGAACCTCGTGTGGCCCTGCACTGTTTTGTGCACGTGTGCGTAGTTTCACCCCATCCAAACATTTAAAATACATTAAATGCATCCATCCAAGGTTGCACGGATCTCATCAGTGAACAAGCCCATGCTGCAAGAAATGCATCTGCATCTTTGGCTTACTGTGGTGTTAGAATAATATTAAGAGGTTATTATACATTTGCCGTGATGCAGCTTATTTTAATATGTAGTGCATAAAACATGTTGCAGTTTAATAGAGTGAACTATGCTTGAGTGTTTACAGTTTGAGTGTGGCAGGGCGGTGGCACTTCTTCAGAAGTGCCGATGAAGTAAACAACACCGTGATGAGCCCTGATAAGAAGAAGTTGGCCCCAAAGTCTGACGCAAACAGCATCGTGCTGGGTCCTGATAGAAGATGTTGACGACAAAGTCCGCTGCGACCCATGGCGGCACGCCAATGATAAACCGGACGAAACCAGCTTTTGAGAAGACGAACTGTACCACCCTTGAGTGTAATCTGATTTCTTAAAGTGTAATCTGATTTCCCGATGTTATAAAAGGGAATGTGTGAAAAGCATCGGGGAACAGAGGGGAGATAAAGTTGTCAAATAAACTTTGTTAACCTTTCTGTAGCCACTTGGGCTGCATCTCTCTCTCCTTCCAGCTATGAACCCTATATGTCAAATTGGCGAACCTGACATATGGGCTTAAAAAGGGAGACCGCCACAACCCCCTTTTCGACCAACAAGCCCAGGAACATTTAAAGATAAAGATGAAGATGTCCTTTATTAGTCCCACAATGGGGAAATTTGAAGTGTTACAGCAGCAAAGATATAGATCACACAGAGTCGGCGGCGTAATGTAGCCGTTAATGTATAACATTAGCAGCAGACATTCATAAAAAGCATGCAAATATACACAGTATAAACGTATCTAAGTGTAAGGAAACACTCCTAATGTTTGTCCATTATACGGAGGGGGAAACGCTGTAATGATAAAAACTACTGAATGATTGAAAATACTGCAATCATAAAAATATTGCAATGATAAAAGTACTGTAATGGTAAGAGTACTGAAATGATAGAAAAGTACTGCATGATAGAAAATACTGCAATGGTAAAAGTACTGTAATCGTAAAAGTACTGCAACAATAGAAAAATACTGCAATGATAAAAGTACTGCAATGATAAAAGTACTGTAATAGTGAACATCCTGCAGTGGTAGAAATACTACAGTGATAGAAGTATTGTAATAAGAATACTGTAATGGTAAACAAAATACATCATTGGTCAATATTTAAGTACACCCTTGGCTGAAAGTACAGTAGTAGTTAATATTGCATCCAAGGACTGCACAATTGCACTAATGCCCTCCCGTTTGTAGGCCTGACCCAATGTTCTTGTTAAAAAGTCTGACAGCAGTTGGCAGGAAGGAGCGGCGAAATCTCTCTTTGGTACAGCGAGGGTGTAAAAGTCTGTCACTGAAGGAGCTGTAAAGTGTTCTCAGAGTGTCATTGAATGGGTGGGCTGGTTTGTCCAGCATTGATGACAGTTTTGCCGTCATCCTTCTGCCCCCCACTGAGTCCACAGAGTCCAGGGAGCAGCCCAGGACAGAGCTGGCCCTCCTCACCAGTTTGTCCAGTCTCTTTTTGTCTCGGCCCGAGATGCCTCCTGCCCAGGAGACCACTCCATAGAAGATGACTGATGAAACCACCGAGTCATAGAAGTTCCTGAGGAGTGTTCCCCGAACGCCAAAGGACCTCAGCCGCCTGAGTAGGAAGAGTCTGCTCTGACCCTTCATATAGAGAGCGTCTGTGTTGTCGCTCCAGTCCAGTTTATTGTTCAGATGAACACCCAGGTACTTGTAAGTTGAGACCCTCTCAACGTCTGTTCCCTGGATATTCACTGGTGCAGGTGGAGAGTGCCGACGCTTGCGGAAATCCACCACCAGCTCTTTGGATTTCCCAGCGTTGATTTGGAGGCGGTTCTGCTGACACCAGTCCACGAACCCCTGCGTAACCCCTCTGTACTCCCGATCGTCATCGTCAGTGATGAGGCCGACAATCGCAGAGACATCAGAGAACTTCTGCAGGTGACAGGTTGTGGAATTGTATTTGTAGTCCGAGGTGTAGAGGGTGAACAGGAAGGGAGCCAGCACAGTTCCCTGCGGCGCTCCCGTGCTGCAGAGGAGCACGTCAGACACACAGTCCTGTGTTCTCACGTACTGTGGCCGGTTTGTGAGGTAGTTGTGAATCCATGTGATGAGGTGGTGGGCCACTCCCGCCTGCTCCAGCTTGTCTCCCAATAAGGCGGGCTGGATGGTGTTGAAAGCACTTGAGAAATCAAAGAACATGATCCTCACCGTGCCCCCCGCCTTCTCCAGGTGGAAGAGTGAAGTGTGGAGCAGGTAGATGATGGCATCATCCACACTGATGCCAGGCTGGTATGCAAACTGGAGTGGGTCCATTGAGGAGCTGACCAGGGGGCGCAGATGGACGAGGACCAGTCTCTCCAGGGTCTTCATCAGATGAGACGTCAGGGCCACTGGTCTGAAGTTGTTGAGCTCCTTCGGATGGGGTGTCTTTGGAACCAGAACCAGGCAGGATGTTTTCCACAGCTGGGGGACTCTGCCCAGCTTCAAGCTCAGGTTGAACATGTGCTGGACGATTCCACACAGCTGGTCTCCGCAGGATTTGAGGAGCTGGGAGCTGATCCCATCTGGGCCTGCCGCCTTCCTCGCCTTCATCTTCCTCAGCTGGTTCTTCACCTGAGATGTTGTGAGGAACAAGGCTGAGCAGGAGGAAGTGGTGGTTGTCTGATGAGGCTGGGAACTGGAGCCTGTGGAGAGAGAGAGGGGCGAGAGAGGGGGAGAGAGGGTCTTGTTCGCAGTGGCAGGAGGGGTGGGTGGGGGCTGCATCAGGGAAGCCTGAGCGGGGTCAGACATTTGATCAAACCTATTGAAAAATAGGTTCAACTCATTTGCCCACTGAAGCCCCCCCCCCTTCTGGGTCTTACCTGCTTGTCCGTGGCCTGAGATGGTCTTCAGGCCCCTCCAGACATCCCTGGCATTGTTCCGCTGCAGTTGTTCTTCCATCCGCATCCTGTAGGACTTTTTCCCCTCACGGATCCTCCTTCTCAGCTGACGCTGCACTCTCTTCAGCTCGTCCTTGTCGCCTGAAACAAAAGCCCTCTTTTTCTCCTTCAGGACAGCTTTAATGTCCGGTGTGATCCAGGGTTTGTTGTTGGAGAAACATCTTACAGTCCTGGTGGGAATGGTGTTCTCCATGCAGAAGTTAATATAGTCTGTAACTGTGTCTGTTAGACCATTAATGTCCTCACCGTGAGCTTCGCTGAATACCTCCCACACAGTTGTGTTGAAACAGTCCTTCAAGGCCTCCTCGGCTTCTCTGGACCATCGCTGAACTGTGCGTGTCACAGCTGGCTGCCTGCGGACGAGAGGTTTGTACACAGGCAGGAGAGCAACCAAGTTGTGGTCAGCTTTGCCCAGCGGGGGGAGGGGCAGTGACGTGTACGCCTCCTTGGTGTTGGCATAGAAGAGGTCCAATATTTTATTGTCTCTGGTTTGGCATGTTACATATTGTGTGAATGAAGGCAGAGAGGAGGAAGGAGAAGCATGATTGAAGTCCCCAGAGATAAGGAACAAGGCATTTGGGTGCTGTGTTTGTAGCCTGCTCACAGCTGCATTCAGTACATCACAGGCTGTCTCACCGTTAGCAGAGGGAGGCACGTACGCCGCCACCGCGATCACATGACTGAACTCTCGCGGTAAATAGACCGGACGCATGCTAACAGCTATCATCTCAATGTCCCGACTGCAAAGTTGATCCTTAACAGTTATATGCCCAGGGTTACACCATCTATCATTAACAAACACAGCCAGCCCTCCCCCTTTTCTCTTACCGCTCTCCAGTGTCCTGTCCGCGCGTAGTATTTGAAAGCCGTCCAATTCCACGACGGCGTCCGGCGTTAGCTCTGTTAGCCACGACTCCGTGAACACCAGCAAGCTAGCCTCCCGGACAATCCTCTCGTGCCGGGTTAGCGCTGTTAGCTCGTCCATTTTGTTGGGGAGGGATCGAACATTCCCCATAATAACGGACGGGAGGACGGGGTGATATCGTCTCCTCCTTGCCTGGCGTTTAGCCCCCGCACGACATCCCCGTCTCTTCCTCCTCAGCTCGCGGGGAATATCGGGTCTCGCTCCGGGAGCCCACGCGGGGTTAGCACGGAGTGCTAACAGCTGATCTCTTGTGTACACGATCGATCCGTAGCTCCGAGTTTCGTCTCCGGACACGATCGCGCAAAAAACAGCCCCCAACAGTAGTAAAACCACCGCAAGTTGGATGTCCATTGCTGAGGTGAGGTAAAAATAAAATAAAAAGGGTAAAGGGAAAAAACACACGAAAAAGGCTCAATAGTGAGCCACGCTGCTGTAAACAGGCAGCCACTCGCGCGGCGCCGGAACCGCTTTACGCTTTACACCTGCCATCTACCACGAGTGCACAAATAATAAAAGTTTGAAAACCGTTTTCCCTAGATTCGGCATTCCAAGTGAGATAGTGAGTGACAATGGTCCCCAGTTTACAAGTGCTGAATTCCAGCAGTTCTCTAAACAGCTCGGCTTCTAACACTACACGTCCAGCCCTCATCATCCAATAGGAAATGGACATGCAGAAAGAGCAGTGCAGACAGCTAAGAGGATCCTGAAGCAGGAGGACCCTGTCATGGCTCTCATGTGTCATCGAGCTACTCCCTGTTCCACGACAGGCTACAGCCCAGCTGAGCTGTGGATGGGGAGAAAAAATAGAACGACACTTCCAACGCTGGAGGAGAACCTCAAACCTAAGTGGCCCAGCAGGGCAGATGTGGAGGAGACAGATAAGAAGGAAAAGGCTAAACAGACTCACTACTTCAACCGTCGCCATGGAGCCAGAACTTTGCCTTCTTTACGTCCAGGTGACCAAGTGTTTTCCAAATTGGATCACGAGAAGTCATGGTGTTTGCCAGCTGCGGTTTCATGAGAGAGTACAACACCTAGGTCCTTCATCATCCGGACGCCACAAGGAGCAGAACTGAGGCGGAACCGCCGTCACCTCAAACCTGGGCCAGTTCCCCAGTCAGTCCCAGCGGCATCCAAAGACTACAAGCCGACGGACGTCCATCCTGTCAACACCGGCAGAGACGACACCGGTTCTGTATGCCGGAGCGAGTCGACATCCTCGACTTCCCCACCTACTCAGGTGGTGACCCGTTCTGGGCGGGTGTGCAAACCAGTCGACAGGCTTGACCTGTGAGAATGAGACTCATGGTCTTTGGGGAGAAAAGGAAAAGGAAAAAAAATGGGAAAAATGGAAAAAGAAAAAAATTCTCATGCTGTTGGGATTTGTTTGATTGATGCATATTTCAGGTTAACTTGATTTCTGAGAGGCATCTTTACTTTTTTGCATTTTGCAGCCCAGTTGGGGAAAATGTGTGCTTGTTTGATGTTATTGAAAATAACACAAAAGAGGGGAGATGTCATGTAATGGTGCTAAATTTGTCTTTGCGACTGTGTTGCACCTTTACGGTAACTGAGTGTCACAATTGTCTCGCAGGGGTCTCGCGAGATTGTTCATGCAAGTGGGGAGTTGTTGGAGTGGTCTCGCGATTAAAACGTGTTACAAGACAAGAGCCTCGTTGCCATCATTTACAATGACAGTGCTCCACGCAGCCAGGAGCCAATCATATCACAGCGGGGTGTGTCCTATTCTTCCGCATGAGTGCGGAGCAGACTGCGGTTTTCTCGAAGGAAATCCTTTCAATGCAACTTTGAAAAACGACGCCATCTTTCATTCGTCTCGTCGAACAAAGAGAAGCACACGAGTTATCCCCAAGCAGAGATCAAGTGCGGATTTGTTGGGATTGGCGTTTGAAAATGTGTGAAAAAACGACACCCAAGTACAAAGAGGAACTTTGTGGAATAAAAGAAGAGAACGAGCAACATCTTCAACTGCTGGACGAAGTTAACAACCAGCCTCGTGTTGTGCTACACAAAGCAGGTTTGTACACGTTTTACTCTCATTTGCTTTGTAAAGAACGACTTTCTATCGTTAAAAATATGCATCACAATATTAGGTTGTTTGGGGAAATCGTTCAAGGTTATTGCCGTTTTATTTTTTAATAATGGGGGGGGGGCTAGCAGAGAGAGGGTGCACAGAGCTGAAGGAAGCAGGACGGCTCTCTGTCTCACTCTCCCGGTCGACCGGTAAAAATGAACAACAATGCCTGCTTTTTCCCTGCGGTCAGTCACCTTTATCTGGTGCAGTAAGCTATTTCAGTCAGCAGCAAATTAAGCTCTCCCAAAGGCCTCAGGGCATTTCAACCTGACACCTCATGTTTCAAAACGATGCTTACAGGTTAATAAAAGGTCACAAAAACATGGACCTCTTAAACAGGAAAACGTGAGTTCAGTGGTAACAGAAGTGTCTATGCTGGCAGATTAACAAGAAGCCACAAAAACAGATGCACGTCTTGAACTGTGTTTGACAGGAAACCGTTTAGTTTGCATTTAACAGAAGTGTGACCCAAACATGTCTTGTAAGCTGAAACCGATCGAACAACAGGAAGAGTGTGGACGGGTGTGATAAAGTCAAAGTGTTCATGTTTTTCCATTCTTTATGAGTTTGCATATTCAAATTACTTTGCTGTGCTTCAATAAAACGCCGCACAGGAGCGGGAACGCTTTTCTCTTTGGCGGACTGCTCCTCGCAAGTGACAAAGACAATCTTGGCTGGGTGATTCATTTGTGCAGGCTTGTCTCGTTTTTGCAAAAACTCTGTCTGACATATCTTGTTCAAGCAATTCCTTACGGAAGGAATTCTGCCTGACTCTAAAAAATGTGCACACTGGGGCAAAAACATCAATGGGGGTTGATCAATTTTTGTGAAAAAAAAACAAAATATGAAGTTTTTAAAAAAAAATCAAGTCCGTATTGGTCTTATTTATTTATGAACGTTGTACTGGCTTGGTCGGGCGAGAATCAAAGAACCTCGGGTGGCCCTGCACTGTTTTGTGCACGTGTGCATCGTTTCACCTCATCCAAACATTTAAAATACATTGAATGCATCCATCCAGGGTTGCTTGGATCTCATCATTGAACAAGCACATGCTGCAAGGAATGCATCTGCATCTTTGGCTTACGCTGAAATTAAAAAGGGAGAACGTCAGACCCCCCTTTTCTACCAACAAGCCCAGGAGCATTTAGTTATATCTCTTAATGCAAAATGAAATACTTGTAAACATATTTTACTTGAAGGATTTCTATTCTATCAGTGACATTATGTCGCGATGGCCCCCAGTGGTCTGCATCAATAAGTTAGGGTCCCACAACAGGTGTTCCATCACACCCACACAATAGCCTGTGTGTGCTAACTTCAGCTCGCTTCCAGAAACGTCTGTGACTATGTCAGGAATGAAATCGGGCATCAGCCGCAACGTGCTTCCTTTTTAGATGCTCGTTTATCACTGTTGTGCTGCTAGAAAATGGAGGTTTACATCGTAGGACGTAATTTTGTGAAATGCCCCCATGGTCTGGTCCAAATCGGGGTCGCACACATTGCTCCGTGTGCGGCAGGAACAAGTCAAGGTAGCACAGTGGAAACATTATAAGACAAAGTCGCCGCATGGGCTTTGACTTGACCAAACAAAATGTGGATTTGTCTTTTTGTGTCCTGCAGACGCCAGTGAAAACGATCTCCGTTCTGTGAAAGAGGAGCCAGACTTGACTCACATCAAAAAGGAGGAGGAGGAGATCAACAAGTCACCAGTGAACATTCTCCCTATAAAGACTGAAGATAAAAAAAAGGATGAGAATGAGGACAAAAGAGGGGCGGAGCCTAGAAGCAGCAGCTCAAGTCATCACGTGACGACAGAAGTTGATGAAGACCACTGGGGGCCATCACAAGTACATAATGAGGACACATTATCAGACGCTCATGACGATGATGATGATGATGATGGGCAAGCCAAAGGTGAAAGGGCATGTCACACTGACTCATTATCTTCAAAGTTGTCTTTAAAAGGGCACAGAAAAACACACAGTGGTGAAAAACCTTTTTCTTGCTCAGTTTGTGGGAAATGCTTCTCTCGAAAGTTTGATTTAACAATCCACACAAGAATGCACAGTGGAGAAAAACCTTTTTCTTGCTCAGTATGTGACAAAAGCTTCTCTCAAAAGTTTCATTTAACAATCCACACAAGAACGCACAGTGTAGAAAAACCATTTTCTTGCTCAGTTTGTGGCAAAAGCTTCTCTCAAAAGTTTCATTTAACAATCCACACAAGAATGCACAGTGGAGAAAAACCTTTTTCTTGCTCAGTATGTGACAAAAGCTTCTCTCGAAAGTCTTATTTAGTAAGGCACACAAGAACGCACAGTGGAGAAAAACCTTTTTCTTGCTCAGTGTGTGCCAAAAGCTTCTCTCAAAAGTTTCATTTAACAATCCACACAAGAATGCACAGTGGAGAAAAACCTTTTTCTTGCTCAGTTTGTGGCAAGAGTTTCTCTCAAAAGTCGCATTTAACAACCCACACAAGAACACACAGTGGAGAAAAACCCTTTTCCTGCTTAGTTTGTGGAAAATGCTTCTCTCAAAAGGCAAGGTTAATAGCACACACAAGAACACACAGTGGTGAAAAACCTTTTTCCTGCTCAGTTTGTGGTAGACGCTTCTCCGCAAAGTCAAATTTAACTTGTCACACAAAAACACACACTGGAGAAAAACCTTTTTCTTGCTCAGTTTGTGGTAAAAGCTTCTCTCAAAATTCAAGTTTAACATATCACACAAGAACGCACAGTGGAGAAAAACCTTTTTCCTGCTCATTTTGTGCCAGGAGTTTCTCTCTAAAGTCGCATTTACGAAACCACACAAGAACACACAATGGAGAAAAGCCATTTAGTTGCAGCGTTTGCGCAAAAAAATTCTTCACTAAACGTCGCGCTGAGAGACACGATTGTGCTGGTGAAAATTGCAGCGATCCTTGAAGCTTAAAAAAAGACAACAAAAAACTGAAGGAACTGACTCTTTGTGGTAAGATGTAAATGTGATTTTGAATAAAATATGCTTTTTTATTGACATTTAGCCAATGTGATCAGTGTCAGAAGAACCATTGTGTCTGAGTGATGATGATTTTTTTTGTGTGTTTACATCAAACATTTAAATGAAATTAATTGTCTTCGCCTGGAACAACATTTGTTAATATTATACTTTTCAGTTGTCTTTTTAATCGTACTTAATGGAAAAGGTGTGAGAAGAAACGGTGCTTATGAAATCGGTGCCTTCCACAATCATCAATAAAATCACTTGTTCCACTTGCTCAACTGGCCTTCATTACGCTGTGTGAAAAGGTGAAAAACTGATCGAGAAGTTGAACGATAAAAAGAGCCAGAAGGAGAAACGCGAATAGTCTCAGTTTCTCTCAAAGGTTTTGATTTGTCAGGAGTTGGCAACTTGATGGCGACTGGAGTCAGCGCTGGTTTTCTCGCTGTGTTTGGCTGGTTCGTATATGTATGGTCCATTGAACAAAACTCAAACTCTTCAAATATCCCCTCACATACATTTAATATTTCACTTTCTGAATAAATTTCTGACTGTCCAAATACACTTTCTAGGTTGAGCTCTATCAAGCGTTTGGGGTTTGTTGCTAAGCAGAATCTCACTTTGGAAAAACTCATTTTGTCAAATCTACCAAATATTTTTTTTCATGCTATATTATATTTTTTATACATTGAATTATTTATATCATGAAATAGGGAAATATTAAAATTGGCACCCACTTACAGACCTAATTTAATTAATAAGAAATATGGAAACATTTTATGAATATTGAACACATTGAGAAGAGTTAATTTTGAAATAAATATTGAAATATAAAAAATACTTAAGTATTAAATGAATTCAACAACCCGACCCCGGATGAGCGGCCGGAAATGCCTGGAGGGATGGAATAATTTAAATTGCATACACATTCAAATGAACAAATATGTTAAGAAATAATCAAGAGTGAAATAAAATGGTTTAAATTAATATTGATATAATTTCACATATTAAAATAATTGAATAAATATTGTAGTATTACATCAGCAAGCTTAAATATACATTGAAATATATTTTTTTTAAAAAGTAGTGTATTTTTAAATGGCCTAATTTAGATATGGGAAGTAATTCTCTTTATGAAACTATGAAGGGACTGGAGCTCACAGAAGTGACCAGTCTTGGTTCTGAAGTTCCGATGTAACCAGATACTGCCCTGAGAGAAAATAGGCCTGAGCATTGTTTATGGTGGGGGCAATTCTCTCGCCAGGTCAGTGACCTTCCAGGGTATGGAAGTAATTTAAGGTGGTCACGAGTAGACTGGTCGTATCAACGGGGAGACGCATCTGCTCTCCCTCTGGGGGACTTTTGGAGGGAAATCCCGAAGACGAGCGGGATGGGAATGCATATGTAACAAAGGAAAATTAGATATTCATGTCCTATTTGGGCATTCCTTGTAAGAAGGTAATGTCTGAGAGGGGGCTCGCACGTGTGCGGAGCGCACACGCACACGTTTTTGGGGAGACTTCTTTTGACATCAGCATGTGATGAGAATCAAATCTTTCTTCTTTCTTTCGTTCTTTTCCATCACCAATCCAGCCTTGCTCGGCTGCCTCTCCGGAAGGCAGCAAGGACCCACACTTCAAAGACAAAATATACTACATATTGAAAGAAAAACAATACTCAAATATTGAAATAAGTATAGAATTGAATGAATAAACAACAAAGAAATAAATACCTCCTGGAAAATATCATTATTTTCAACATTTGTCAACATTTTTCTTTCTTGCACATTCTTAAACAATCGTAATTTTTTTTTTTTTACTTTTACTTTTTAAGTTACTTCAGTGCATTTCACACCTGTGCCTTCAGTGAAGTCCTACTTTGTCCTACTTGAATAAATACCCATCAAAATACCATCATTTATGACACCACGGCTGGACAAATAATATCCAGAAACACACTTACGCACCACTGAGTGAGTGTTGGACGATATAGCTTCTCTTGAAAGGTCCGACTTGAAAATGTCCTTGCATGTGTATCTGCAATTAGATCCATGCTTTTGCCTCCTTTGGCCATTGTGGTTTAAAAAAAGCAAGAATATATTTTAGATTTTCGAACGGCCGCCAATTACAACTTTTGAGTGTGTTGATTCAGCATAGCGCCGCCCCCTCACGAATGAGTATCCAATCACAAAACGCGTTCATCACCCTCAGCATAAGGCCAGCGAGAAGGCTCACTGTAACCAACTTGTGATCTAACAAATATGAAAGCTCATTGACTTTGACAGAAGAGATGCTCGCACAATTGCATCTTAAGGCCTCGGAACGCATAATGCGCGCTCCTCGTATTGTGAAACCTGCCCGGCAACACGAGCTAGCGGAATTCCGATTGGATTCAAAACCCTCACCTAAAAATACAGCGCTCAGCTATAATATGACATCAATGCAACGATTATGATTTTTTTTTTTTTATTGATTATGTTTGGCCAGCAGAGAAGGCCTTGAAGGCCCACCACTGAGTTACTGGATGGCCTAAATGAAACTTTACTTTCATCAATAGAGTGAAAGTTATGCTTTAATGTAGGCGTAATGTATTTAATAGTGAAGGATTGTATTACGATTACTGCCATTATTTTAAACACTTATGGGACAGAAGGTTAATTATTTAATTTAGCAGGTTCATATTTACTGAATATGTTCAACATTGATTAAACAAAAAGCATTTATCAAATGAAAGTAGAAGTACAGTGCATAGATAAGATTGACTGGGATTGTAGTCATGGCGTTTACTGATGCATTCATATGCTAAATTTATATGACTTTGTTTAATTGTAAGACCACAAACTTGCACACATAGTATTTTCATGACCCACACTCTCATTCAGAACATACAGATTCAGTCTGCTCAAGTCAAACTGATGACAAACCAGATAGCACTTCATGGACAAATACGACAAAACACATTCTCCACATAGGCCATAGAAGATACAAACATATCAAGTTGGACCGGGGAGGACGTCACAGGGACGCGATCAAGAACACCCAAAAACATAATTTGATCTGGGAAAACATACACCACACAATCTGAACACTGACAAGATTACAGGGGAATGTGAGCAGGAGAGACGGAGAGACTGCCTGAGAAGGTCAGCCTTGGACGTGGAACGTGGACCGGGGGAGGGAGCAAGGACGACCGATTCAACCTACATGACCCTTGACAAAGAAAACCTCCTATAATATGTGAGGCTGGGCTGAGATCAGCGCAACATTTTTCGATTGGGCCCGTCCTAGTACAGTTTCTCGTCAGATTAAGAAAAAGCAGCCCAGATATTATTTCCTGAACTCCAGAAATCGAAGAAACTAAAATATCGCAACCCTAATCAGCTGTTGTTGAGTCTTTATTTGACCCTTTTCAAAAAACGAACACGCATTGGAGTAAGTTTGACTTTTAAGATTCATTTACTAAATGTTTCTCATTTTCTCGGTGGCTCAACTCCAACAGTTTTGGTGACCCCGACGTGATTTTCTCAAGGAGGGAGTCCTTGCGGCTTGTTCTTCACACTCTACAATATTCCAGGCATGGACAATCAGAACAAAGGTAGGGGAGAGCCTGTTTATTCAAAGTCTCCTGATTTGTTATACAGTGGAACCTCGGTTCTCGAACGACTCTGAGGTCGAACTAATCGGAGTTCGAACAAAAAAATAGAGAAATTCTTGCTTCGCAGTTCGAACAAACCTCGGAGTTCGAACGCCGGTATGAGTGCGTATGCGAGGGTGGGATGCTGAGCGGCGTACGGGTGTAGATCGCTCTCTTGCTCTCTTCGTGACCAACTGTTGTCGCGTGCGGACGTGCTGCGTTTTGCTCTCGCGTTTTATATAGGTGTACGAAGTGTTTTAGGCCCTAATCATGCCTCCAAAGAAAGTCAGTGCAAGCAGAAAAGGAATGGTTTCGGTGTTCGAACAATTCGCTTTTCGAACAGGGTTCAGGAACGGATTATAGTCGAGAACCGAGGTTCCACTGTATTGTAGAGTGGAAAGATGTGGCCGATTATTAGACCGTTAAATTTTGTTCGTGTTTCTGGATATATTGTTTCTGGACTTCAGGAATGGTTGCATGCTTTGTATAGAATGTAGATTGCGCATGGATTACTCGTAATATTGGAAGCGTACGCAGGTGAAATAAGGAGGGGGCTCCTGTTGTCGGCCGGCAACAGAAATTAGCACCCGGAGTCAAAAAGGGGGACTCCTGCTCCGGCAGTCGAAGAAGGGGATGCACAGCTGATTAGCAGAACGTGTGCACGGCGATCCCAATAAAGTGACGCTCAGTATAGTTAGTATAGTATAGTATATAAGTGGACTGAGGCTGGGAAAGATTGGATCTTTCGGACCGCCATTATCTGTCGCTGCAGAGGCATACACGGTGGAGGGAAGTGCACAGCTGATGAGCTGATGGTCGCACTGCAACCGCAGTCACGGTATACGTGGTTGACCGAGGCGTGGAGCGTTCCGGTTGCTGGAATATAGAATAGATTTCAAGGTTTTCAAATATTGTTGGCAGTTTCTTGCTTTCGGGGTGTTCCAATGTGGTTCACTTGCTCAGTTCTGTGTTTGTGCTGTTGTCTGTGTGTTAATTGTGACGTTGTTGTGTAATTGTCTAACTGCCTATACGTTGTGTGTGTCCCGTGGCAATTTGTGGCCCTTGCTGTGCTGTGTTCTACTGGGTTGTTGTGTCTCATGTTTATAATTCCCGGGTCTATGTCTTATGATGCTCAATTGGTTTAATGTTAGGGTGTGTAGGAGAAAGTAGAGTGTTAATGTCTGGTGAGTGATGATAAAAAGGAGAGAGTGGGGTTTGCGTCCCACACTCACAACAAAACATGCTTAAAGTAACGTGTGGTGCATACAATATATCGTGTGAAAGTTCAAGCGATCGTGTGAGTGAATGCAACCCTGAAGCAGAACAGGGGGAAACATAACGGTGATAAAATAAAACTGCCTGATTGGTTGGAGTGAATAAATAATGAAGTTGTGGATATTTTGGTAGTCCAGAGAGGAGAATCCAAAACACGGAAAAATCTGTGATAGGATGGACCTTTCTCCGATGAGAGTTCCACACTGCTTGAGTCGTAGTTGATTAAAAATGGGGAAATGGTGGGAGTGTAAAATTATGATTGGTATAAACATTTCAGGGGATGATTTGCAATTAAATTAGGATTGGCGATGAAATTACTTGAGATAAAAAGTATATGAAACCGAAACACAAAGGCTTCATTGAGCATGTGTCTTGCGGACGTACAAAATGTGACCATTGGAAACTCTGAGTTGATTAGGAAATTGAAAGAAAAAAGTCAAAGCAAGCAGGGTGAAGAGTGTGGGGAAAGTGGTGGGAGCAGTTGGATGAGCAGGGGGAGTTGCAGATATGAGGTTGGAAAGATGGGGGTCGAGTGGCCGATGGACGGTAGCTGTTTGTGAGGGTTGGAGATGGGGAGGCGTGGCTGGGGTGCGGACAATATATATAAGATATATAATCATACGCAATACCGACAAAGTGCCACGAAAGACGCTGGTGGAAAAACTGACACCAGGGGAATAACGACGGGAACGAAAAAGGCTTGCAAAAGGCAAGGAACAAAATGAACAAAAATCGCTTACCGCAGAAGGGCAAGGAAAACCAATTGAGCTCAACCGAGAAGATCAATAAATGAAAACGGAAACACAAACAATGAACGGGAACAAGGTACACGGAATGCAATAACAAGGTGTCTAGAATTCACAACTTGGGACATGAGCATGAGCAAGAGGAATATTCAGACGCTGAGTAGTCAGCGTGGAGTGTTTAAATAGTGCAGTAATCAATGACTTGACGAGTGACAGGTGCGTGGCTGGTGGGCGCATCTTTCCAGCCATGACGACATGAACAGGAACAAGCGCTGGAAGGAAACGCCCCCACTCCAGCTGGGCAAACACAAAACAAAAACATGACAGGACAACTTTTAAGGGACAAGACAGCATTCCAGAAATACCAGAATGCTAACATCCGCATCTATGAGCTGTTTGACGTCACAGGTGCAGGATCGTCAGCTACGTCCAGGAGGAACAGGAGAAACGATTTCACGGAGACTGAATGGGAAAATCCACAAACGCACAGTGGTAAACTTTGGCATACGCTGGCTAAATTGAGGCAAAATTAAGGTTCTGCCAGCACAAATCTCAGTGTAATAAAGGCGGACGCGCCGAGGGAGGGGTCTCTGTGTGGAATTGGAAAGTATCTTTTTGGTGAATGAAAGTGTGACAGAAAAAGTGTTTGTATGTCTAAGTGGTTTGAGTGAATGTTTAAGGGACGGGCCTCAGGAAAGAAACCTGATTGAGGGCACCGGCAAGCCCTAACAGCACGTAGGATGCAATGGGCGGACAGGCCTGATCAACCTGAATCCCTATTGCACTCCCAAGTACTGATTTTCAAATTGTTATTGGAGACAGATTGGACTAATCAAATTCAAGCATCAAGTGAATGATGTCAGGAACTGTCCTTACTTGAGGCCGAGGCCAGACCTACAGAGCAGCATGATGTTGCTGTGTCTTTCAGGTGGGGAGCGGAGGAGACAGGCCTGGTCTATGTGGCCAGGGCGAGACGTGAATGGAGTGAGACTTCCGGCAGTGACCCGTCCAATAATGTCGTCATTCCGCAGCTGTTCCAGTTGGCCGTCCTCAGGGCGTGTCCTTCTGGTTACGGACATCATGTGAAACAGTCCATCAATGAAAAAATGCTAATCAGTCTCAGGAGAACACATTTTTTTTTTACATCATTTTGCACGACATCAGAAAAGGAAAATGTGGGATTGGATTAAGGAGTGTTACTAAAAATTGTTGTACTTGCATGTTTAGGAGGCCAAGAGAGATAAAAAAAAGGGGGGGGGGCAGCTAATGCATGCAGCTCCCTTTGCACCTGCGCCTTCCGCTTCTGCTGCTCCTAGGCAAGGTTCGGGTGACGCGGCACCACAGCAGACTGGCTGTCCGTACCCGGCCGGTCAACGAGGTCGGGATTGCGGTCACAGAGGTAGGGGTGGTTATAGACGGGGGTTGTGAGTGGTGTGTGCTCTTGCACTGGGTGATGAACTGTCCATACCGAGCCACTTTCTGGAATGTGCCATCCTCTGGTCCGGTGCCATTCCTGTCGCCCAGAGCTCAACCAGCGCAGGGGGCGCCACCGTTACCCACTCCCAACGCACTCTTCACACCAACCCGCTGGTACCCCATTCCATGACAGGGGGCCGCGGAGCATATGTGGTGCTCTCTTCCATTCCACTGGCTGAACTGAAACATCTGAGGGCAGCTCTGAAACCTGGTTCTCCATCCTCCCGCGGTGGGTATGCCCAGTTCCTGATCCAACCTCCACCCATTCACCAATTGACCCAGTACCTTGTACACTGTACATATGATCGCACACATGATTTGGTTTATCAAAATGCATTCATCCAAATTTAGTCAGGAGTTCATCTTGCATTAGGATTATATGTGTGTTATGTCTACCGGCGTTGCCTCGCATGCGTGCCTTGTCCCTGAGCAGCAGAAATGGTATGAATTGTTTACTTTCGCTGAGCCACAAATCACATTGACTATTGATGCGCGTCTTCATACTAAAGATCTAGGCCCCATGGTAAAGCGGTGTGTAGAGGCGGTTGGCTGGGTTCAGATGTCTATTACGAATGTTGAATACGCTGCGTCACTAACAGGGTATCATACTTCAGCACCCACTACAAATTCTTCGGTTTTGGGAACGTGACTTAATTTCAAAATTTCACGAAACGGGTCACTCGGGAGAGGTAGCTTTGTGTGCGTCTCTGCCGGATGGGTTGTGGACACGGGGCCCGACTGATTTTGGGCTCTGCTCCACAGCTCCCCCAATTGTTTTACTGTCTCTACACCCTCGCCCAGTTGACAGAATCAGAGTTGGCACAGCCTGGAGGTGGAGGGAGGCATTCGGGAGACAATAGGAGGTGAAGACTGCAGCGGTTCTTGGAGCTGTCTACGTCTTGGAGAGCACCTATTCTTCCCGTAAAAAATGGTTTAATTTGGTATCTGCGTAATTCTAGTTTGGGATTTTTATTTATTTATTTATTTTTTTTAATCATAAATGGTTACTATTTCATTTGGTTTGCTTTGAAGATTTGCCAAAAAACGGTCAAAATTGGAGCATTAGCTCAGGGCTTAATTTATAATCTCTAAACAGTTAGATATTTGAACTCGGTGAACTACATTTTCTTTAATTCAGGAATAATTTGCCCATCTTGCAAAGCCAAATTCTAACATTGTGCCATATTAGCTGGATATCATTCGGACATTATTGCGAACCAACACTGCTGGATTGTGGTGATTATCGGCACAACGAAATGTATACGTTGGAAAATTGTTTCTCGGGGCAATGCCTGTGAGGATGCCACTGTCTAGATCAGGGGTGCTCATTAAGTCGATCGCGATCTACCGGTCGATTGCGGAGGTGGTACTGGTCGATCGCGGCGTGACAATAAAAAAATATCATCCTAGCATCAATGCCGTCACTTGATTAATATACAAGGCAGCCATTCAGATGACAACTGAATGTTGCCATTCTGTTGACCAATCAAATCAAACAACGGCTCTAAGTGCAGCAGAACTTACAATGTCAGCCTATCATCCATCCCCGTTACTTGATTGACATACAGGACAACCAGTCAGATAACAACTGAATTTTGACCTTTAGGTCACCGCTCATGCGTAAACAACGACGCAAAGTGCTAAGCTAGTCGGCGAATTGTGTCAGATTTTAAGCCCTCGCTAAAGTTTATGGTCACTAAAATGAGTGAAGGAGCTGGACCAAGTAAAAAGGCAAAAGCATATCAATTCCATACAGAATGGGAGGTGGACTTTTTTTTCACAATGTCATTTTCGAAGTGCGTTTGCCTCATATGCCATTCTATCATCGCAGTACCAAAGAAGGGAAATGTGGAGCGGCATTTTCGGACTGTTCAAGAAAGATACGAAAACGACTTCCCGCCGAAAAGCGAGCTAAGAAAGAGAAAGGTGAATGAACTAAAATCCCAGTTGACAAGACAGCAGTCATTTTTTACACAACATACTTCAAAAGCGAAGGCGGCCACCGAAGCATCGTTCCGGGTGTGTCACGCCATTGTTAAAAGCAAGAAGTCCTTCCAAGACGGAGAGATGGTAAAAGAGGCATTCGTTGAAGCAGCTGACTCATTGTTCTGACTCATTGTTCCGGGACTTTAAAAATAAGGCAGAGATATTATCTTCAATCAAAGCTCTGCAGTTGTCAAGACATACAGTTACACGTCGCTGTGATGCCATGGCCGAGGATTTAACCCAGCAAATGTGGACGGACATCAGAAATTGTGAATTTTTCTCACTGCAGTTGGACGAATCTACGGATGTGAGTGACACAGCCCAGATGTGCGTTTTCATTCGCATGGTGTGAAGTGATATCACTGCAAAAGAGGAGCTATGAACAGTACTTCCCATGAAAGAACAGACGCGAGGAGAGGACATATTTCAGACGTTTAAAAACTTTATCGAGAAAACTGAGCTCCCAATGTACAAATTGGTGTCTATCACCTCAGATGGAGCACCTGCAATGGTTGGGCGTGTGAATGGATTTATTGCCAAGTGCAGGCAGGATGATGCGTTCCCAGACTTCTTGAATTACCATTGCATTATCCACCAACAAGCGCTATGCGCTAAAATGCTTAACATGAAAGAGATCATGGATGTGGCAACGAAGATCGCATGTTCTATTCGAGCCAGATCTCTTCAAAGACGGTTATTCCGTGCACATCTGGAGAAGGCTGACTGCGACCACTCTGAGTTGTTGCTACATACTGACGTGAGATGGCTTAGTCGTGGGAAATTCCTCAAAAGATTTCGAGAGCTCTGTCCGGAGATTAAGGAGTTTTTCCGTGTATCTGGACATGCAGAATACAAGCAGCTAAATGACGGCCAGTGGCTGTTAGACTTGGCATTTTTAACCGATCTGACAAACTTGTTGAATGACCTTAATCTTGAGCTGCAAGGAAAAGACAAAACAGTGACCAATATGATCAGCTCAGTTCACGCTTTCAAACGAAAGATGCAACATTTCTCCACAAAGCTGCAGCACCATGATTTGGCAAATTTCCAGAACCTGGCGTCAGAGTTGGAGACGCAAGGGAAGGCCTGTGAGCAACTTGACAGTGCACGCTACACGGAGCAGATCACCGGTTGTCTGTCAGAATTTAACAAACGCTTTCAAGACTTTTCTTTGCTCGAGCCAGTCGCTACATTCATGTGCTATCCTTTTCAGGAAGATGTTGAGGTTGATTCACTCGCATCAAACATTGCATCACTGTTTCACATGAACTCTTCTGGAGTGGAAAATGAGATTTTGACTCTACAAACCGACATTGAACTGAAGTCGAGAGCTCATGGACAGTTCTGGAACTTACTCACGGAGGAAAAGTACCCTAACATGAGGAAATGTGCTATCTCTTTGACTGCATTATTCGGCTCCACTTATTTATGTGAGTCAGCCTTTTCTTACATGAAGATCATTAAGTCCAAATACCGTTCCACCATGACTGATGAACATTTGGAAGTGTGTTTGAGGCTGGCTATCAGCAGCTACTGTCCGGACTATGCATCCCTGGCTGATTCAATTCAGTGCAAGTCATCAAAGTAAACTCAGTTAATTTAAAAAAATGTTAATAGCTAATTATGTGTGTCTTGCAATATTGGCTCATTTGGTTATGTAAGGTACATCAACATACATTGTACGTACAAATAATCCTTAATACATTTGAAAATAAATCGATGTTTTGCATTTTTGTAGTGGGTAGATCATTTTGACTCGGTCATTTTGAAAGTAGCTCGCATGCTGAAAAAGTGTGAGCACCCCTGGTCTAGATTATATTCAAAGAAAGCTTTTACAACAGTCTGGGAATTGAAATAGATATAGATATAAAATTTGGTGGGTCTACGTTAATTACAATATCTTATTCAAGTGACTGATACAAGCTTCACAAACAAGTTAAAAAAGGTGATTGAGTGCAATTAATGACGGTAGTGTTGCGATTATTTAGTTAAGAAATTTAATTGCGGGACGGCACTAATTAATTTGTTACTTTTTGTTGGCTCATATAACTTTGATTGGGATCAACCCCACTAGAGGGTGGGGTTGACAGGGGGGGGTCATAGTATATTTCTTGCCGCATGCATTTTTTGTGGCCACAGGTTGCGTTTTCATTTTCATGGTAAAATATTTTTCGGCGGGGATTAAAGGATTGTATTACGATTACTGGCATTATTTTAAACACATACGGGACAGAATGTTGATTATCAAAGTTAGCAGGTTCATATTTACTGAATATTTTAAACATTGATGAAACAAGAAGCATTTATCAAATGGAACTAGAAGCACGGGTCACAAGAATAACTGGGATTGTAGTCCTGATGTTTTCTGATTTATTATATTTTTCTCATATGCTAAATTTATAGTACTTAGTTTAAATGTGTGAACTTTATTGAAATTCTCAGTAGTGAGAACAAATTTGCACACATAGCATTTCCATGACTTGCATTCACAGCACTTCATGATCTAATACGACGCTCATTCTCCACATTGGCTGTAGAGATGCAAACATACCAAATTTGGCACTAGAGGTGTCACATAGACGCTATTGCAAAAAATACATTCCGAAAGACATAACAATTGGAGATCGGACCACATGAACACGCATGCATACACACAGGCACGTACTTACACCTGCACATACACGTGCACATACACACGTACACATGCACACCGAGACAGAGAGACTGCCAGCCGGAGAAGGCCAGCCTTGGCGTGCCAGTCTTGGGGACCAGACGGGAATCAACTTATCCAGACGATGACTAACCTGGGGAGGACCTTCCCTTGGACGTGGACCCGTGCCGTGGGAGGGAGCGAGGACGACCGATTCAACCAATTCAACCTACATTACCCTTGACATAAAAAACTCCTATAAAAACTGAAGCTGGGCTGAAAGATGGTGCGCATTTTTCGACTGTGCTCGCCCGAGTGCAGTTTTCTCGTGAGATTAAGAAAAAGCCGCCCAGATATCCGTCTTTGTACTATTTCCTAAACTCCAGAAATGGAAGAAACTAAATATCGGAACTCTAATCAGTTGTTGAGTCTTCATTTGACCCTTTTTTTCTTGAGTACAAAAAACGAACATGCATTGGCGTAAGTTTGGCTTTTAAAGGTTGATTTACTAACTACTTCTCATTTCCACGGTGACCCAACCCAACAGTAACTGTAATGATAGCAGTTATATCATTAGTCACTAGTTGGCAGTATTGCCTGATGTGTGTTTGGTTACCAGACGAACAAGTGTGTCTGCACATAGACGAGAATGCAAGTCAGTAAATAAAGAGACACAAGCTTGCAGCATCACGTTACCTGCGTGACTTCTTAAGATAGAAGACAGAATATTACATGGTACCAGGTCGCGGGTCAAGAAAAGGACTGACGCGAGATGGACTCCGTAAGGCCACCAGAAGCGCTGAAAATGACGGGAAATGTGGACGTGAGTTGGCGGGCTTTCAAGCAACAATTCCTGCTCTACCTTGCCGCCGTGGGAGTCGGAAACAGAGCGGACGAAAGAAAAATAGCCCTTTTGCGAACCAATGCCGGAGCCGAGGCCATCGAGGTATTCAACACCTTTGTTTATGATGAACCCGAAGATAAAGACAAGTTTGAAAAGGTCCTGTGGATTTAATTGCAGATACACTTGCAAGGACATTTTCAAGTCGGACCTTTCAAGAGAAGCTATATCGTCCAACACTCACTCAGTGGTGCGTAAGTGTGTTTCTGGATATTATTTGTCCAGCCGTGGTGTCATAAATGATGGTATTTTGATGGGGATTCATTCACGTAGGACAAAGTAGGACTTCACTGAAGGCGCAGGTGTGAAATACACTGAAGTAACTTCAAAAGTAAAAGTAAAAAAATTATGATTGCTTAAGAATGTGCAAGAAAGAAAAATGTTGACAAATGTTGATAAATAATGATATTTTCCAGGAGGTATTTATTTCTTTGTTGTTTATTCATTCAATTCTATACTTATTTCAATATTTGAGTATTATTTTTCTTTCAATATGTCGTATATTTTGTCTTCCGGAGAGGTTGGATTGGTGATGGAAAAGAACGAAAGAAAGAAGAAAGATTTTATTCTCGTCACATGCTGATGTCAAAAGAAGTCTCCCCAAAATCATGCGCGTGTGTGAGCCCCCTCTCAGACATTCCCTCCTTTTGGGGAAGGCCCAAATGGGACATGAATATCTAATTTTCCCTTGTTGCATATGCATTCCCATCCCGCTTGTCTTCGGGATTTCCCTCCAAAAGTCCCCCTGAGGGAGAGCAGATGCGTCTCCCCTTTGATACGACCAGTCTACTCGTGACCACCTTAAATTACTCTCATACCCTGGAAGGTCACTGACCTGGCGAGAGAATTGCCCCCACCATAAACAATGCTCAGGCCTATTTTCTCTCAGGGCAGTATCTGGTTACATCGGAACTTCAGAACCAAGACTGGTCACTTCTGTGAGCTCCAGTCCCTTCATAGTTTCATAAAGAGATTTACTTCCCATATCTAAATTAGGCCATTTAAAAATACACAACTTTTGTTTTTATTTATTTCAATGTATATTTAAGCTTTCTTATGTAATGATACAATATTTATTCAATTAATTTAATGTAAAATTATATCAATATTAATTTAAACCTTTTTATTTCACTCTTGAATATTTCTTAACATATTTGTTCATTTGAATATGTATGCAATTTAAATTATTCCATCCATCCAGGCATTTTCTGCCGCTCATCCGGGGTTGGGTTATTGAATTAATTAAATACATAAGTATTTTTTACATTTCAATATTTATTTCAAGATTAGGACTCTTCTCAATGAGCTCAATATTTATAAAATGTTTCCATATTTCTTATTAATTGAATTAGGTCTGTATGTGGTTGCCAATTTTAATATTTCCCTATTTCATTATAAAAATAATCCAATATATAAAAAATATAATAGAGCATGAACAAAAATATTTAGTATATTTGACAAAATTATACGTTTTTTCCGAAGTGAGATTCTGCTTAGCAACAAGCCCCAAACGCTTGATAGAGCTCAACCTGGAAAGAGGTTTTAGCTAGTCAGAAATTTATTCAGAAAGCGAAATATTAAATGTATCTGAGGGGATATTTGAAGAGTTTGAGTTTTGTTCAATGGACCATTCATATACGAGCCAGCCAAACACAGCGAGAAAACCAGCGCTGACTCCAGTCGCCATCAAGTTGCCAACTCCTGACATACCAAAACCTTTGAGAGAAACGGGGACTATTCGCGTTTCTCTTTCTGGTACTTTTTATAGTTCAACTTCTAGTTCTGTTTTTCACCTTTTCACACAGTGTAATGAAGGCCAGTTGAGCAAGTGGAACAAGTGATTTTATTGATGATTGTGGAAGGCAACGATTTCATAAGCACCGTTTCTCCTCACACCGTTTCCATTAGGTGCAATTAAAAAGACAACTGAAAAGCATAATGTTAACAAATGTTATTCCAGGCAAAGGCAATTTATTTTATTGACATGTTTGATGTAAACACCAAAACAAATCATCATCACTCAGACACATTGCTTCTTCTGGCACAGATCACATTGGCTTTATGTCAATAAAAAAGCTTTGCAAAATTCAATAGATCATATTTTATTCAAAATCAAAATTTACATCTTACCACAAAGAGTCAGTTCCTTGAGTTTTTTGTTGTCTTTTTTTTTAAGCTTCAAGGATCGCTGCTTTTCTCACCAGCACAATTGTGTCTCTCAGCACTACGTTTAGTGAAGAATTCTTTAGCGAAAACGCTGCAACTGAATGGCTTGTCTCCACTGTGTGTTCTTGAGTGGCTTTGTAAACTTGACTTTACAGAGAAGCTTTTGCCACAAACTGAGCAGGAAAAAGGTTTTTCTCCACTGTGCGTTCTTGTGTGATATGTTAAACTTGAATTTTGAGAGAAGCTTTTACCACAAACTGAGCATGAAAAAGGTTTTTCTCCAGTGTGCGTTCTTGTGTGGATTCTTAAACTTGAATTTTGAGAGAAGCTTTTACCACAAACTGAGCAGGAAAAAGGTTTTTCTCCACTGTGCGTTCTTATGTGCCCTTTTAAAGACAGCTTTGAAGTGAATGAGTCAGTGTGACATGCCCTTTCACCTTTGGCTTGCCCATCATCATCATCATCATCATTGTCATGAGCGTCTGATAATGTGTCCTCATTATGTACTTGTGATGGCCCCCAGTGGTCTTCATCACCTTCTGTTGTCACATGATGACTTGAGCTGATGCTTGTAGGCTCCGCCCCTCTCTTGTCCTCACTCTCATCCTTGTTTTCATCTTCAGTCTTTATAGAGACAAAGTTCACGGGTGACTTGTTGATCTCCTCCTCCTCCTCCTCCTTTTTAATGTGAGTCAAGTCTGGCTCCTCTTTCACAGAACGGAGATCGTTTTCACTGATGTCTGTAGGACACAAAAAGACAAATTTGGTTTGGTCAAATCAAAGGTCAGGCGGCGACTTTGTTTTATATTGTTTCTACCGTGCTACCTTGACTTGTGCCTGCTGCACACGGAGCAATGCGTGCGACCCCGATTTGGACCGGACCATGGGGGCATTTCACAAAATTACGTCCGACGATGTAAACCTCCCTTTCTTAGCAGCACAACGGTGATAAACGAGCATTTAAAAAGGAAGCACGTTGCGGCTGATGCCCGATTTCATTGCTGACATAGTCACAGACGTTTCTGGAAGCGAGCTGAAGTTAGCACACACAGGCTTTTGTTTGCGTCTGATTGGACACCTGTTGTGGGACCCTAACTTATTGATGGGGACCACTGGGGGCCATCACAACATTATGTCATTGATAGAGTAGAAATCCTTCAAGCAAAATATGTTTACAAGTATTTCTTTTTGCATTAAGAGACAGAACTAAATATTCCTGGGCTTGTTGGTAGAAAAGGGGGTTGTGACGTTCTCCCTTTTTAAGCCCATCGTAAGCCAAAGAGATATATATTCAGTGGAACCTCGGTTCTCGACCATAATCTGTTCCAGAACCCTGTTCGAGAACCGATTTGTTCGAACACCGAATCAAATGCAATAGTTGTACGCACTACTTTTCTTTTTTCGCTAGTAGCAGCTTTGTTGCTTGCACTGACCTTCTTAGGAGGCATGATTAGGGGCTAAAACACTTCCCAGCACGTAGCACGCGACAACAATTGGTCAATTGGCTGCTCAGCATCCCACCCTCGCGTACGCACTCACGCGTCATACCGGCGTTCGAACTCCGATGTTTGTTCGAACTGCGAAGCAACAATTTCTCTATTTTTTTTGTTCGAACTCCAATTAGTTCGACCTCAGAGTCGTTCGAGAACCGAGGTTCCACTGTATATATATATTTTTTTAAGCATTTTTTAAGGTGTGCCGCTACTTCGCGGATTTTCAGTTTTCGCGGGTGGTCTCGGTCCCCATTCACCGCGATAACCGGGTTTTTACTGTCCTTCCAACTGACTCCTTCCGCGACTCGCACACTCCCCTTCTCTTCTGGTCAAGTGCGCAATCTCCCTTCTTCAAGTGCATACTCTCTCACGTCATCAATCGGGATTGCGCGAGACATCCCGCGACCGACAAAATAAGCAAACGATGCACAATTATTAACCATATAACTGTGTATATCATAAAGCCATTACAATTAACATTAGTTCAGAAAATATCCCCTTCTGAATCACAACTCAAAGGGATGATTCAATAAACATGCGAACTTTCAGAACACCCATGAACACGTCAACTATAATTTAGCTCTTCTTTTTTAACTAACTAATACAGTGATTCTCAAATAGTGGGGCGCGGTGCGATGCTGAAGGGGTTGCGTGAATTGGGTTGTCCTATTTTTCCGCTTTTGTGCTGAACAGACTGCAGTTTTCACCCAGGAAATCCGTTCAGCACGACATTAAAAAACGACAACGCCGTTCATTCTTCTCGTCTAACAAAAAGAAGCACACGAGTTATCGCCAAGCAAAGACCAAGTGCGGATTTGTTGAGATTGGCGTTTGAAAATGTGTGAAAGAACGACACCCAAGTACAAAGATAAGATAAGATAAGTTGTCCTTTATTAGTCCCACAATGGGGAAATTTGAGGTGTTACAGGAGTAAAGATATAGATCACACAGAGTCGGCGGCGTAATGTAGCCGTTAATGTATAACATTAGCAGCAGACATTCATAAAAACGCATGCAAATATACACAGTATAAACGTATCTAGTGTAAGGAAACACTCCTAATGCCTGTCCATTATACAGAGGGGGAAAACACTGTAATGATAAAAACTACTGAATGATTGGAAATACTGCAATGATAAAAATATTGCAATGATAAAAGTACTGTAATGGTAAAAGTACTGCAATGATAGAAGAATACTGCAATGATAAAAGTGATAAAAGTATTGTAATAGTAAAAGTACCGCAATGATAGAAAAATACTGCAATGATAAAAGTACTGCAAGGATAAAAGTACTGTAATGGTAAAAGTACTGTAATAGTAAAAGTACTGTAATGGTAAAAGTACTGCAATGATAAAGTATACTGTAATGGTAAAAGTACTGTAATAGTAAAAGTACTGCAATGGTAAAAGTACTGCAATGATAAAGTATACTGTAATGGTAAAAGTACTGTAATAGTAAAAGTACTGCAATGATAGAAGAATACTGCAATGATAAAAGTGATAAAAGTATTGTGATAGTAAAAGTACCGCAATGATAGAAAAATACTGCAATGATAAAAATATTGCAATGATAAAAGTACTGTAATGGTAAAAGTACTGTAATAGTAAAAGTACTGTAATGGTAAAAGTACTGCAATGATAAAGTATACTGTAATGGTAAAAGTACTGTAATAGTAAAAGTACTGCAATGGTAAAAGTACTGCAATGATAAAGTATACTGTAATGGTAAAAGTACTGTAATAGTAAAAGTACTGCAATGATAGAAGAATACTGCAATGATAAAAGTGATAAAAGTATTGTAATAGTAAAAGTACCGCAATGATAGAAAAATACTGCAATGATAAAAGTACTGTAATGGTAAAAGTACTGTAATAGTAAAAGTACTGTAATGGTAAAAGTACTGCAATGGTAAAAGTACTGCAATGATAAAGTATACTGTAATGGTAAAAGTACTGTAATAGTAAAAGTACTGCAATGATAGAAGAATACTGCAATGATAAAAGTGATAAAAGTATTGTAATAGTAAAAGTACCGCAATGATAGAAAAATACTGCAATGATAAAAGTACTGCAAGGATAAAAGTACTGTAATAGTGAACATCCTGCAGTGGTAGAAATACTGCAGAGATAGAAGTACAGTAATAAGAATACTGTAAAGGTAAACAAAATACATCATTGGTCAATATTTAAGTACACCCTTGGCTGAAAGTACAGTAGTAGTGTATATTGCATCCTAGGACTGCACAATTGCACTAATGCCCGCCCGTTTGTAGGCCTGACCCAATGTTCTTGTTAAAAAGCCTGACAGCAGTCGGCAGGAAGGAGCGGCGAAATCTCTCTTTGGTACAGCGAGGGTGTAAAAGTCTATCACTGAAGGAGCTGTGGAGTGTTCTCAGAGTGTCATTGAGTGGGTGGGCTAGGTTGTCCAGCATTGATTACAGTTTTGCCGTCATCCTCCTGCCCGCCACTGAGTCCACAGAGTCCAGGGAGCAGCCCAGGACAGAGCTGGCCCTCCTCACTAGTTTGTCCAGTCTTTTTTTGTCCCGGCCCGAGATGCCTCCTGCCCAGGAGACCACTCCATAGAAGATGACTGAGGAAACCACCGAGTCATAGAAGTTCCTGAGGAGTGTT
The DNA here is from genome assembly GCF_059441095.1 of Idiotropiscis lumnitzeri. Classification (NCBI taxonomy): domain Eukaryota; kingdom Metazoa; phylum Chordata; class Actinopteri; order Syngnathiformes; family Syngnathidae; genus Idiotropiscis; species Idiotropiscis lumnitzeri. The sequence continues at coordinate 11,555,993 of NC_142392.1, forward strand.
CCCCGAACGCCAAAGGACCTCAGCCTCCTGAGTTGGAAGAGTCTGCTCTGACCCTTCCTCCAGCTTGTCTCCCAATAAGGCGGGCTGTATGGTGTTGAAAGCACTTGAGAAATCAAAGAACATGATCCTCACCGTGCCCCCCGCCTTCTCCAGGTGGGAGAATGAAGTGTGGAGCAGGTAGATGATGGCATCATCCACACTGATGCCAGGCTGGTATGCGAACTGGAGTGGGTCCATTAAGGAGCTGACCAGGGGGCGCAGGAACTTTATTACCGGGAACAAAATGTTCCTGGCCTTGTTGGTAGAAAAGGGGGTTGTGGCGTACTCCCTTTTAAGCCCATAGTAAGCCAAAGATGCAGATGCATTCCTTGCAGCATGCGCTTGTTCACTGATGAGATCCGTGCAACCCTGGATGGATGCATTAAATGTATTTTAAATGTTTGGATGAAGTGAAACTATGCACACGTGCACAAAACAGTGCAGAGCCACCCGAGGTTCATTGACTCTCATACGACCAAGCCAGTACAAAGTTCATAAATGAAAAAGACCGATACGTACTTGACTTTAAAAAAAAAAAAAAAACTTAATATTTTGTGTTTTATTCACCAAAATTGATCGACCGTCATTGATGTTTTCGCCACAGTGTGCACATTTTGTAGAGTCAGGCAGAATTCCTTCCGGAAGGAATTGCTTGAACAAGATATAAAAACCAGAAAATGTAAAATGTTAAATCAGTTCAAATTTTATACTGGGAAAAAACACGGAGTTCACCCCCCACTATTGGTTATTCTTTGGCATACATTTTCTGCACTGATTTTATTTGGCATAAACAAATGTTTAGCAAACCGACAAGTAAAAGGCAATAATTAAAAATAAAACGGCAATAACCTTGAACGCATTTCCCCAAACAACTTAATATTGTGATGCATATTTTTAACGACAGAAAGTCGTTCTTTACAAAGCAAATGAGAGTAAAACGTGTACAAACCTGCTTTGAGTGGCACAACACGAGGCTGGTTGCAAACTTCGTCCAGCAGTTGAAGATGTTGCTCGTTCTCTTCTTTTATTCCACAAAGTTCCTCTTTGTACTTGGGTGTCGTTCTTTCACACATATTCAAATGATAATTCCCAAAAATCCGCACTTGATCTCTGCTTGGCGATGAGTCATGTGCCTCTTTTTGTTAGCGGCTAGCTAGCTTACAAGCTAAGCTAACAAGCTAAGCTAACTGCACCGAAAAGTATCAACACGCGAAGATGAGTTGATCGGGACACAAAGACTTAATGAATTATGTCGACGTCCTTTAGAGGAGCACTAAGGATCGAGAGACCTCATTGTTGGGACAGAAAAGCGACTGTCCTCAGCGAAGCCGGACCGAGATCTTACATTGTGGAAACAAAGCATGGACAAAGAGTGAGGAGGAACAGGAGGAGTCTTCTGAAGGTTCCCGGGAACTGTAAGAAATCTTCTGATACGGCTGAGGCTGCAAAGCAGGTGGATACATCGAAGGAGCACAGACCAAAACCACCAGCAATTTCTGGGATTACTGAACCTCTTCGAAGATCAACAAGAGTTAGACGACAACCGGACAGGCTGATTGAAAATGTTTAATGTTGTGTGATTGTTGCTAAAATTGTTGTAGAGCTGCTTGTTGTCATAAAAAATGGATAGATATTGTTAAGAAGTGAAAATAATTGATAACAAAACAAAATTATTATAATAATAATAAAAAATAATAAGAATGAAAAAAAAAGCTTAGGCATTGTTTAACGTTTGAAAGGGAGATGTAATGATAGCAGTTATATCATTGGCCACTAGTTGGCAGTATTGCCCGATGTGTGTTTTGGTTACCAGACGAACAAGTGTGTCTGCACATAGACGAGAATGCAAGTCAGTAAATTAAGAGACACAAGCTTGCAGCATCACGTTGCCTGCGTGACTTCTGAAGATAGAAGACGGAACATTACAGTAATCATTTAAAAAAAACGTATAGTAACCATAAAATTATTTTAAAAAAACGTATCGCAAACATACTAAAGCTGTTGCTTTTTGTTATTTACAAAGAATTTTTGTTTAAAATTCCCCTGGCTCTTCTTTTTGTGTTTTCTATATTATGTACGTATTAGTAGCTTCCCACAACTCCCTGGCAGAAGGTAGGCACTGATTTTTTTCATATAAGAGAACATTATCAGATTCCCAAGCGTGAAAAAATCCTGAGTGACATGGCAGGTGCTAAGTACTTCAAATTAGATGCATCGCATGGATTTCGGTATTCATAAATGTGTTTGGTTTGCTTCTGTGAATAAAGATTTAAAAAAAAAAAGTATTAGTAAATATTTATCATCTCATCAATATTTGCACAACAGAGTACTGAGTTTCGAGATCCTCACAAAAAATAATTCTCAAAATTATATTTCTTAGCAATTTAGCTTAGTTAAGGGATATTTTATTGACAATCTAACATCAATCTACAAAGACAGAAAAAAAATTGGTGGTGGGGGGGGCGCGAATCTTTTTCTTCTTGGGAGGGGCGGGCGTGAAATAATTGAGAAGCACTGCTAGTATTTGCAGACATTATATTCATACAATCTCGCAGCCCGAGTGAAACACAGCTTTGTTGCAAGTTCGGGAGGAGAAACTTAAACGTCTCACTGCTGGAGCAGCAGCGGCTTCTCGAGGCAAAGGCGGAAGTGACGTCAGATCTTACGCGCCAATGTGGCGTTATTTTAGTTTTTTTTTTTTTTATCAACCGAAATAAAATATTATATAGAATATATATTGAAATATAACAGCCAGGGGTAAAAACATACACAGAGGCAAATAAATATATTTGAAAAACACGTGCTGAAAGCATGACGTCATAAGCAAGCGCGCAGCTTCCGAAGGACCTCGACCACATCCACCGACCCGTCCACACCGGAACAAAAACCGTCCACCGCTAAATTCTTCTGATTTAGTGTGGAACTGACTGTAAATTTCTCACAGAATGTCCAGTGCTACTCTAAAGGACTACGACATAATTAATTAAGTCTTTGTGTCCCGATAACTCATCTTCGCGCGTTGATGCTCTTCGGCGTAGTTAGCTTAGCTTGTTAGCTTGCTAGCCGCTAACGAAAAGAGGCACATGACTCATCGCCAAGCAGAGATCAAGTGCGGATTTTTTGGAATTATCATTTGGAAATGTGTGCTAGAACGACACCCAAGTACAAAGAGGAACTTTGTGGAATAAAAGAAGAGAACGAGCAACATTTTCAACTGCTGGGCGAAGTTAACAAGCAGCCTCCTGTTGTGCTACACAAAGCAGGTTTGTACCCGTCTTACTCTCATTTGCTTTGGAAAGAACGACTTTCTATCGTTAGAAATATGCATCACAACATTAAGTTTTTGGGGGAAATCGTTCACGGTTATTGCCGTTTTATTTTTAAATATTGCCTTTTACTTGCCGGTTTGCTGAACATTTGTTTTTGCCAAATGAAATCAGTGCAGAAAATAAATGCCAAAGAATAACCATTAGTGGGGGGTCAACTCCGTGTTTTTTTTTCCCAGTTTAAAATTTGAACTGATTATTTAACATTTTACTTATTCAGGTTTTTAAATGTTGTTAAAGAAATTAAGTTTGTCATGTCATCATGTTTCAAAACTATGCTGCCAGATGTAGTGTATGTTTATATCCACTGTTGGAGTTGAGCCACCGAGAAAATGAGAAACATTTTGTAAATGAATCTTAAATGCCAAAGTTACTCCAATGCGTGATCGTTTTTTGTACTCAAGAAGAATAGGGTCAAATAAAGACTCAACAACAACTGAATAGAGTTCCAATATTTAGTTTCTTCAATTTCTGGCGTTCAGGAAATAGTACAAATACAGATATCTGGGCGGCTTTTTCTTAATCTGACGAGAAACTGTACTCAGACGAGTACAATCGAAAAATGTCGCGATGATCTCCTCCCAGCCTCACATTTTCTAGGTTTCCTATGTCAAGGGTCATGTAGGTTGAATCGGTCGTCCTTGCTCCTTCCCCCGTCCACCTTCCACGTCCAAGGCTGACCTTCTCAGGCAGGCGGCAGTCTCTCCGTCTCTCCTGCTCACATTCCTCTGTAATCACGTCAGTGTACAGATTGTGTGGTGTATCTTTTCCCAGATCAAATTGTTATGTTTTTGGTGTTCTTGATAGCGTCCCTGTGACGTCCTCCCCGGATATGTTTGTATCTTCTATGGCCTATGTGGAGAATGTGTTTCATTGTATTTGTCCATGAAGTGCTATCTGGTTTGTCATCAGTTTGACCTGAGCAGACTGAATCTGTTTGTTCTGAATGAGAGTGTGGGTCATGAAAATACTATGTGTGCAAGTTTGAGGTCTTGCATTTAAACTAAGTCATATTAATTTAGCATATGAATGCATCAGTAAACACCATGACTACAATCCCAGTCAATCTCATCTATGCACTGTACTTCTACTTTCATTTGAGAAATGCTTTTTGTTCAATCAATGTTTAACATGTTCAGTAAATATGAACCTGCTAAATTAAATAATTGACCTTCTGTCCCGTAAGTGTTTAAAATAATGCCAGCAATCGTAATACAATCCTTCAATATTCATGTCCGGTGTGGCCACTCCCTATAAGAAGGGAAGGCCGGAGAGAGGGGACACCTTTCCCTTTTTGCTTTTTGGGGAGACTTCTTTTGACATCAACATGTGACGAGAATAAAATCTCTTTCTAACCAAAATGACTGTGTCAGAGAATTTTTTTCCATCACCAATTCTGCCATGCTCCGCCACCTGTCCGGAGGGAAGCTGAGCCAGACCCACACATCAACAACAAAATATACCACCGTTTTGGCATTTTGCTCCATTGAGGGTCTCAGGGTGCTGGGGCGCAGGCGTTCAACAGCAGGCCGGCTGAACTTCAGGTGAGATGCTTTTACTAACAATGGGTGTTGTGCGCCTGTGTCCAAGCGGTCGGGGCTTTTGGGGTCGTTAAAGAAAGCTTGTGCGTGTGGGTCTGCTGGCTGATTGGTCATGGAAAATGTCCCTGTGTTAGTTTCAATTATTGTTTAAACAAGAGGCCTCTATAAATGATTAAAAAAATTATGATGGGAACTCGGTAAATGGGGACGAGTGTGGGAGAAATGTGCAGAAGATAAAGAAAAGAAAGGTCTAGTGGTTAAAGAGATGAGAAATAAGAAGTGTAAAACTATAGCTATAGACAACATAGTCGTGAATAAGCTCAGTTTGAGCACAGACCCTGGCCAGGGTGTAAATTTTAGCAGGAAAATTATGTGCTGAAAATAGAAAAAATGAAGAGAAGCGCGCGTCCACGTATCGTATTGGACACTTTGTGGCATGGAACACAGCAAGGATCGAGGCGTACCGTTGTGTGGAGGGCCCGACGGTTTCGCTGGTACGTAGCAAGAGTAATGCATTAATTCTGGGCCGGTTCAACTCCGCTGTTCAGATACGTACCCTGTGATTACTCGTGTTCTGGTAAAGGCCACACAAAATCAAAAACCTGGCTACCATCTACTGTGGGACCAAGAAGTCAGGCAGCCCCCACGCAGGAGAAAAGGGGTGATAGTTATAAACCAGTGCCAGTCCCTCCTTTGTAGGAAGAAATGCCCCTTCTAAAACCCAAATGTTATTGCATTAATATTCCGTTTTATCAGTTCAACTAACGCGTGTGCATCTTAGTGTGCATTGAAAGATGCAGCATAAAAAATAAGTTTAAAAATTTGGATCATAACTAAAGCAAAATTAGAATGAGAAAGATAATTGGCTACATAATCATTGGGGTGAAATTAATCTTCATTGCAAGAAGCGGTGATTTAATGCATGTTCCATGGAATCTGATTTGTCAACACGGAAAAACCCTGAGTGATGAAAACGTGAACTTATGGTTAAGGAACAGGTCTCTTTGACGGCAAAAGTCTGACTATGGTAAACAATTGATAATTAGACCTCAATGAAGTGATTGTGCAGTTGAAAAAGTTCATATATTGACTGTGCAAAGCTAAAGTGAGAAACTAGGATTAACTATTTGGCAAACACTAGAACGTATTCAGTCTCGAGGAAGACTGAACGCAGTAAAATTGCAATAAGAACAACAAACCAGCCCAGAGTGTGACAATGTCCTGGAAACAAAAGTTTGGGATTACCCCTGAGGGTGAAATTCCTCTCTGAACTCCTCCTTTTTACCCCCGGCAGCAACTCATGAAACAGGGAAACTGATAAGAGATACAATTTTGTTGAAACGGAACATGCAAGGTTAAAGGTGATGCAAAATGAAAAAAAAACATCTAATGTTCCATACTTCAGTTTGGCGACGGATGGACTACGGTAATTCAATTAATGGAACGACATTTTGAGATGGAAATGACAGGAATATGATGAATTATCATGTTATGAGGGGACTTTTGAGATACAGTAAATTGATATAAATTAAATTACAAATTTTTAGTCTGCGGATAATCCACTTCAAAGAATACTGACTCATTGGTTGAGGAAAACGGGGTTATATTAGTTCAGTGGTTCTCAATTATTTCCTGTCACGCCCCCCCTACCAAGAAGAAAATACATTTGCGCCCCCCCACCACAATTTTTTTTTACATTTCGTACTCATGTACATGTTCTTTGTATATTAATGTTGGATTGTCAATAAAATATCGCTTAACAAAGATAAATTGATTAAAAAAATATCATTTTGAGAACGACTATTGTGAGGATCTCGAAACTCAGCACTCTGTGGTGCGAATATTGATGGGATGATAAATATTTACTATACGTTTTTGTTTATTTTTTTAAAACTTTATTAACATGAACAAACCAGTTATTAATACATAGATAAGATAGAAAAGACAAAAAGAGCCAGGGGGATTTCAAACAAAAATTCTATATAAATAACATAAAGCAACAGTTTTAATATGTTGACTACACATTTTTTTTTTTATGTTTACAATCCGTTTGACGTCGAACCGCTTCGTTGTGATGACGTCAGCCATTTCCGTGTTCCAGCCTGAGAGCGTCTGCTAAATTGCTCACGTAGCCATCGTCTTATTTTGTTTGGATACGTAATGGTTGCAATACAACATTTCTGTTCATAGCTGCTGGCTCTCCGCCCAAACGCAGTTCAAGTCAGATTTCTTTTCAAAGTCGAGCGTCCATCGAGCAATTCATTTTAGCGATTAGCGCGCTTAGCGCCTCCTTGCTCGCTCTGCTGCGGCGCAAGATAGCTTGGCGCGGGTAATTTAAGGAGCGGCGAAAGAAATCACTTCCGGGTCAACGAGCGATGGGGCGACGCTTTTTTTTTTTTTAATCAGTACTGCATGAACTCGGGGCACAAACAGCTTTGACAAGCTCAAACTTGTTGTCTGAGATCGCCTTTTTTGGTCCCAAAACCATGCAAATCATGTTCCCCAGAGTCCCACTCGCCTCCCTCAGCATCGCACCGCGCCCCACTATTTGAGAATCACTGTATTAGTTAGTTAAAAAAGAATAGCTAAATTATAGTTGACGTGTTCATGGGGATTGAATATGAATCATAAACAGAAGACAAAACCAATTGGCATTGGCATTTGTAAAATATGATGAGGGATTAAGTTTGTGAGCTCTTATGGGAGACGGGGCGAGACGCGAATGGATTGAAGCTTCCGCCAGTGACACGTCCAATAGTGTCACCACCACACAGCTGTGCCGGGTGGCCGTCCTCGAGGACGTGCGCCTCCCAGTTACTGACATCAAGCAAAACAGTCCGTCAATGAGAAACTGCTAATCAGTATGAGTAGAACCCCCGTTTCTGCATCGATGAAAGAAAATATTGGATTGGATGAAGAAAAAGAATTGTTACAGTTGCGGGTTCAGGGGGCCAAGAGTGCTAATTCACCCGGAAAAGAAAAAAGAATATGGGGGGAGGGAAAAAATTAAATAAAACAAGGGGAAGCAGTTGATGCAGCAGCCGACGCATGCAGCTCCCATTGCGTCTGCTCTTTCCGTTTCCGCTGCTCCTGGGCCAGGTTCTGGTGACGCAGCGCCACAGCAGGCTTGTTGTCCGCACCGGCCGGTCAACAAGGTCACGTAACAGAAGTAGGGGTGGTGGGTGGTTATAGACATGGGTTGTGAGTGGGACGTGCTTTTGCTGTGGGGTCACTGGGTGATGAGTGGTCCAAACCGAGCCACTTCCTGAAATGTGCCATCCTGTGGTCCAGCGCCACGCCAGTCACAAAGAGCTCCACTAGCACGGGGGCGCCATCGCTACCCCCTCCTCCGACAACGCTTCGATGGCTTCCAAACGCACACTTGACTCCTCAACCAGATTGGTACCCCCATTCCACAATAGGGGTGCCCGCGGAGCCTCAGCATTCAAGGACCGGCAGGTCTTGGCATTCCGATGACGATTGATGGACAACAGTTTTTGATGGTGGAACAAGATATTCCACGCTTTGCAAGCTTCTTCTCCATATCCCAGTGAGCAACAACACCGTCACGCGTGTGGGACTCTTGAGATTGGCCGAGTCACTGCCGTGGACCGAACCCGCACCTGTGAAACAAACACTGGAATTCGAGTGGGACTGAATTTGACTGTGCACACCCGGCGGGGAAGCATATGTTGTCCTCCGTTCCAGTAGACTGGGCAGCTCTGAGACCAGGGTCTCCATCCTCCCGCAGCTGGTACGTCCTGTTCCTGCTCTGGTTTGCCCAGTGAAGCCGCCTCCACCCCTTCAAACCACCAATTGGTCCTTTGCATTGAACACTGAGTTATGATGATTTGGTTTGTCAGGATGCATTCACCCAATTCCGAGGGTCAGAAGTGCATCTTGCATTAGGATTATGTATTTGTGATGTCTACCGGTGCTGCCCCGCATGTGTGCCTTGCCCCAGAGCAGAGGAAACTGTTTGAATTGTCTCTGTTTGCTGAGCCACAAATCACATTAACTATCGGTGCGCATCATCATACTAAAGATTTCGGCCCATTGGTGAAGACTTTTGGCAGAATTAATTTTAGATGTAGAATACTCCGTCACTAGCAGGGTGTGGTGTTTCAGCACCCAATCCGAATTCCTCTGTTATGAAACATTTTCTGAATTTCTCGACAGTATGGTAGACAGTGAATGGGTCACTCTGAAGCGAAAGCTCTGTTTGCGTCTCTGCCAGAGGGGTTGTGGACCCGGGGTCTGACTGATGTTGTGCTCTGCTCCACAGCTTCTCCAATTTGTTTTTGCTATATCTGCAAAAGTTTTTATATTATCGCGAAAGAAATTAAGTTTGTCATGTCATCATGTTTCAAAACTATGCTTACGGGTTAATAGAAGGTCACAAAAACATGGACCTCTTAAACAGGAAAACGTTAGTTCAGTGGTAAAAGAGTTGTGTCTATGCTGGCAGTTGAGCAGGAAGCCACAAAAACATGCACGTCTTGAACCGTGTTTGACAGGAAACCATTTAGCTCGCATTTAACAAAAGTGTGACCCAAACATGTCTTGTAAGCTGAAACCGTTCGAACAACAGGAAGAGTGTGGACGGGTGTGATGAAGTCAAAGTGTTCATGTTTTTCCATTCTTTATGAGTTTGCATCTACAAATTGCTTTGCTGTGCTTCAATAAAACGCCGCACAGGAGCGGGAACGCTTTTCTCTTTGCCGGACTGCTCCTCCTCAATCTTGGCTGGGTGATTCATTTGTGCAGGCTTGTCTCGTTTTTTTACAATAACTTCTCTGACATATCTTGTTCAAGCAATTCCTTCTGGAATGATTCAAACTGACTCTAAAAACTCTGCACACTACGGCAAAAATATCAATGGCGGTTGATAAATTTTAGTGGATAAAACACAAAGGGTTAAGTTTTTTTTTAAAAATCAAGTACGTATTAGTCTTATTTATGAACTTTGTACTGGCTTACAATGGTCTTAAAAAGGGAACACGTCACAACCCCCTTTTCTACCAACAAGCCCAGGAACATTTAGTTCTATCTCGAAATGCAAAATGAAATACTTGTAAACATATTTCACTTGAAGGATTTCTTTTCTATCAATGACATTATGTTGCGATGGCCCCCAGTGGCCCCCATTAATAAGTTAGGGTCCCACAACAGGTGTTCCATCAGACGCACACAATAGCCTGTGTGTGCTAACTTCAGCTCGCTTCCATAAACGTCTGTGACTATGTCAGGAATTAAATCGGGCATCAGCCTAAAGGATAATGTAAATGGCAGTCAATTTAAAACTGAACAAAGGTTAGACGGCTCGGAGCCACTTTTGTGATCCTGGCATGGAAGTCCATTGTTTCAGAGGGGTCTCGTTCACACCTCCTGTGGTGCAGCTGTGATCTAATCTTCCTGCATTCCTCTCCTGAATGTCTGGTCATTAGCATGGTCTAAACTTCAGTTACACTTAAAGGATTTCATACTTTTGACTATTAAAGGAATATAAGAGTTTGAGCTTAACATAGTTCATTAGATGTTGGTGCATCCAATGTATGAAAATGTGATATTGTAAAATGCTGAGAGTGTGACTGGTGGCGAGAAACTGGTTGCGGGGGTTGTGCAAGAATGGAATGTTTTAGAAACCGAAGGTGCTGAGCGAGACGAGATGACTCCGGGAAGGAGCGGCCATCGGGGGAATCGCACGCAGGAGGAGCCACGGGATTCGGCGGGAGGAGAAAGACCAATGAGAGCGAGCTAAAGTTAACTGCAATACACATAGCCAATAGAATCATGCCAGGATGCCTTTGTCTGTGCCATTTTGCATGTTGTATAGTATGAATCAGGACTGGGCAACTCGGGGGTAGAACACATTCGCTGGTGGTATGAGAGGTGTAGAGCTGTATTGAGAGGGACCCAAACTCAAGTTGTAGATTTGTGTGTTAGGAATAAATCCACTCGTGTGTGAAAATGCCGGCTTCCTGATACCTTTCTATTGCAGAACGAGCGCGCATATTGTTGGATGTGTGAGAGTTGGGTAAGGTCGCAAATTGGAGTCAAATTACTTATTTGAGTTTACATTGGGTTAAAGTTAAATTCTAACATTGATATAAAGATAAATTCCAACAATTTATGGTGACGCCGACGGGATGCATGAGAGGTAATAGAAGTCTGGGACTTCAAAGAGAGTCTGGGACTCTAAGAAAAGAAAAGAAGCCTGGGGCTTCAAGAGCCTGGGGCTCAAAGGAAGCCTGGGGCTTCAGGAAAAACCACAAGAGTCTGAGACTCGGGCCTGGGGCCCACGTCCACACCAGGTGACGACCTGATAAAGATTAAAGGATAAAGGAGCCACACTTCTGACCGGCCTTCCTCTTGGGCCCACAGTGACATAAGGTAAGCAGATCCTTTTCAAATTCTGCATATTGGCAACGCTAAATTATAAGAGGAAGGCGGAGTGGAACGGCGTTAAAATGTATAAATAAATAAGTGTAAAAGTGTGGACGATAGTAGTGTAAAATCTGGGATTTACCTACTAGAATAGTTTGGAACTATTCGTGGTTAAAATACGGTATAAAATCTGGGATTTACGTATCGGGACACGGTTTAAAATCTGGGATTTACGTGTCTGTGTGGAAGCTGTGTGAATGTGAAGGCTAAAATTGTTCTGCGTAAGAAGTGGTTGGGACACACACGAGTGGATTTCAGGATGTTGAAGGAGAGGAAGTGTTATAGTGGTCTCGGGTCCTGGGTGTGGCAAGGAGATTAAGGATAAATTCATAAAAATGAAACATAAAAAAGAGAAGAAAAACATGAAGTAGGGATGAAATAAGAAAAGAGAAAGAAAGAAAGCTAGAGAAAAGAGAAGAAATTGTGTCAGTGTAGCGATTGGAAGTTCAATAAGAAAAGAAAAGGAATGTGAAAAAGATGCAGAATGTGTAGAAAAGAGAAAGGAACAATTAATGTTCCATGGAAAGGAGGATGGTGAAACAGGCAGTATTGAGAATGACAGAGTTTGGTGATTGAAGAAGGTGTGACTTGAACAAATGAAAAGGATAAGAATTTGGGTCTGCTGTAAGGAGGAATTGAAGAAATAAATATTTTATGTTTCATACTTTAGTTGATGGTCTTTCTATTAAGGTAACTGTAATTAGTAACTGGAATGAAATGCACAGATGGAAATGACACAAAGAAAAAAGATTGGTGTTATGAAATCATAATTGAATGAAGCTTTTGAGAGCATGTGAAACCTTTGCAAGAGCATAGGTGGTTCCTGTCTTTGTAGTTTGTGATTTGATACCTTGATTGGTTGAGTGGCTTTGGTAAGGCTACAGTGAATTTGGAAAATTAAAGGAAAAAAAATAAGAGTGAGAAAGATTTTAAAGAAGGCAATGAGTATAGGTGTAATCGTAAAATCATGAGTGTGCTCTAACAAAGAGTTAACAGCTCTTTGAAGTTAGATGCCCGTTCCAAAGTAGGGGGAGGAAGTCAGAGAAGGAGGATGAAGTGATTGAAAAAGTGGAAGAAAAGACGGAATGTCTGAGAGGCATTTATCCACAGTTGCCAGACTCGCAACAGTATGTGTTTGAGCCGCCGCCCGATCCGACGGCGCCATTAATGGGGGGGGAGCAGAATGGTTTGAGATGCAAAAGATATAACGATTCACGGATGGCACCAGCGACCATACAATTGATCGAACAGGCTGTGAATAATGAGAGAGAGGGTGCGCGGAGAACAGCAGGGGAGTGTGGAGACGCCCGTGCTGGCCCCGGGGGGGGGAAGCACCAGCAGGAACATGTAAACATTTCAGACACAAGAGGAAAAACAGGCATCAATGGCAGTCGTTAACTGATTGAAAAGGAAGATATGCCTTTTGGTGCTCTCGTAAGAAGGTCACAGTCCTTTTGTTTCAGAGGTGTGTCGCGGCACCCCCCTCGATGTTGCAGACGTTGATCTAATCTTCAGGCATCTGCCTCTCATTGAGGTGTGGAGCAGTTTTTTTTACAGTGCTAGTGTAGTATGGTACGGGATAAAATATATGTATTCAACCTAACAATAAATACAAATTAGCAGGGAATTAGAACACAAGTTAAACACTGAAACATGCAGGGGATGCCTGAGGAACAGCAGGGCGGCGACAATCTTATTAAAATTTAAATTTTAAGCAAAGGGATTATGGTTTTGGGATAAGTTTTAAGTGAAGTATTCTATGAACATGTTGAAAGAAAATCTTTGGAAAGGGGAATATCTAGCCATTGGAGATTGGTTTACCAAATTTAAAGTTGGACTAAATAGTTTTGTAGATGATTTATTAACTGATGTGTATTAAATGTGACAAAGGTGGAAGACAGATGTTTTTGTTTGACTGTACGACGCGAACGCTGACATGACAATTTTAGAGGATATGACATCATTCCATAAATACCAGACTGCTAACATTCGCATCTATGAGCTGTTTGATGTCACAGGTGCAGTTTCGTCAGCTGCGTCCAGGAGAGGAGAAACAACTTCACGGGGAGTGAATGGGAAAATCCAGAGACCCACAGTTGTAAATTTTGGCATACGCTGGCTAAATTAAGGCAAAATTATGGATCTGCCAGCACAAATCTCAGTGAAATCAAGGCGGACGCGCCAAGGGAGGGGTCTCTGTGTGGAATTGGAAAGTATCGTTTGGTGAATGACAGTGTGAAAGAAAAGTGTTTGTATGCATATGTGGTTTGAGTGAATGTTGTAGGGACGGGCCTCAGGACAGAAAATTGTTTGAGGTCACCGGCAAGCCCTTACAGTACTTAGGATGCGATGGGTGGACAGGCCTGATCAACCTGAATCCCTATTGCACTCCCGAGTATTGATTTTGAAATTGTTTTTGGAGATAGATTGGAGTAATTAAATTCAAGCATCAAGTGAATGATTGATTGACGTTATTACACAAAATTTATGCAAAACTGAAAGTTTTGGAAGGAAGATAATTTACCCCTTCTCATTCTCACTGGCAAGTGCCACTCGTCCAGTTCTGTCCACAGGTTTGAGGTGACATGTGACCAGTGTGACCAGAAGGCCAGAGACTGCTTCAAATAGCGCCTCACCACTACCATCCCAGAGGTTCTCCTCAACAAGGAGGGAGATATAAGACATATTCACATTGGATGCGCGACTAGATAACACACACCCAGTCCAGGATAGGGCAAAATTTTCTTGGATTGTTTAGACTTTTCCATATAATACAGCACCACAGCAGTGATACTTGAAGTTAATGTCGAATTAGTGGCACTGTTTTTATGGAAAATTACTCACTTAACGCAAGGGTAAGTTGTTGTAGAGGAGATATTTCAGACAAAAATGACCCTGGAGTGGTCTCAAGCACGTGTCTCATGTTGGATGTATGAATGTTATTCTGATATTTTCATTGTAACGTAGTTCAATGTATTTAGGACTAAGACATTGTAAAACACTGTTTGGAAGAACTTATAGAATACCTCAAATTTAAGAACAAATGGGAAATAGAGGTTGAAGCAACTTTAGTTGACCATATGTGAAAAGTGTTAGGAAAACAAAAGACAGGCGCAAATTTAGAGTGACAAGGATCTTTCTGTCTCCCAGCAGGGGCACAAAATGGGTGAAGCCAGGATACTGGGTGCTTGTAGGAAGTTTGAAGATAAGACATTTGTAATTACCCAAGGGGGAAGGAGGCGTTAGTAACAGCTCTCACAGCTGTAAAGATAGCAGAAAGGTCAACATTGGTTTATTCGACATGTTGTAAAGAGGTCACACGTTGTAAAGAGGTCACGTTGGTTGAAATCTCCTACAAAGGAGACACCAGACTAAGAGGTTTATACAGAGTTACAGGCGGGACAAAATTTATTTCAGAGGAACCATCCTCACTTGAGGCCGAGGCCAGATCTGCTGACCAGCATGATGGTCACCAGCTAAATGGGGACACCTCAGGTGAGATTGGCTGTGCCGTGCATCAGATATTTCTGGCCCGTTGGGGTCGATGTTGCTGTGTCTTTCAGGTGGGGAAAAGGGAGACAGGCCTGGTCTATGTGGCCAGGGCGAGACATGAATGGAGTGAGACTTCCGGCAGTGACCCATCCAATAATGTCGACATTACACAGCTGTTCCAGTTGGCCGTCCACAAGGGCGTGCACCTTCCAGTGGCAGACATCAGGCGAAATAGTCCATGAATGAAATAATGCTAATCGGCCTAAGTAGAACACATTTTGTACCTAATTTTGCACGACATCAGAAAAGGAATATATGGGATTGGATTAAGGAGCGTGACTAAAATTGTTGTACTTGCAGGTTTAGAAGGCCAAGAGAGATAAGAAAAAAGGAGGCAGCTGCTCCTTCCACTTCTGCTGCTTCTGGGCAAGGTTCGGGTGACGCAGCGCCACAGCAGACTGGCTGCTGTCCATGGCAGGCCAGTCAACGAGGTTGGGATTGCAGTCACAGAGGTACGGGTGGTTACTGACGGGGGTTGTGAGTGGGGTGTGCACTTGCTGCGGGGTGTGGGGTCACTGGGTGATGAGCTGTCCATGCCGAGCCACTTTCTGGAATGTGCCATCCTCCGGTGCCATATCTGTCACAAAGAGCTCCACCAGCGCAGGGGGCGCCACCGTTACCCACTCCCAACGCACTTGACACAAACCCGCTCGTACCCCATTCCATGACAGGGGGCAGCGGAGCTTCAGCATTCGAGGACTAGCAGGTCCTAGCAGTCCGGGGACGGTGGATGGACAAGTTTTCGATGGTGCTGGATATTGGGGCGAGCTATGAGCTCCTTCCGCAACCCCCACTGAGCCATGTGGACTCTCAAGAGTGCCTGAGTCACTGCCATTGACTGAACGAACACTGGAATTCGAGTGGCATTCCCGGATGGGACTGAACTTGACTGTGCACATCCGTTGGAGGGAGCATATGTCGTGCTCTCTTCCTTCCCAGTGGCTAAACTGAACTGAAACATTTGAGGGCAGCTCTGAAACCTGGTTCCCATCCTCCCGCGGTGGGTATTCCCTGTTCTTGCTCTGGTCTGAGTGGTTTAGCAACCACCACCCTTTCAATTCACCAATTGACATATCACATTGTACATGTGATCACAAACATGATTTGGTTTATCAAAAATGCACTCATCCAAATTTAGTCATGAGTGCATCTTGCGTTAGAATTATATATTTGTTATGTCTACTGGCGTTGCCTCGCACGCGTGCCTTGTCCCTGAGCAGCGGAAATGGTATGAATTGTTTACTTTCGCCGAGCCACAAATCGCATTGAATATTGATGAGCGTCATCATACTAGAGATCTAGACCCCATAGTTGTTGCACAATCGGGAGATCATATATCAGCACCGACTACAAATTCTTTGGTTTTGGGAACATTACTAAATTTCAAAATTTCCAGGGAAGGGTCGCTCGGAAATGGTAGTTCTGTGTGTGTCTCTGCTAGAGGTGTTGTGGACCCAGGGCCCGACTGAGTTGGGGCTCGGCTCCACAGCTCCGCGATGTTTTTACTGTCTCTACCCCCTCCCCCAGTTGACAGAATCAGTGTGGGCACAGCCTGTAGGTGGATTGAGCCAATCATGAGACAATAGGAGGTGAAGACTGCAGCGGTCTTGGAGCTGTCTATGTCTTGTAGGGCACCTTTTCTTCCCGTAAAAAAAAAAAAAAATAAATAAAAAATAGAGGTTTAATTCGGTATCTGCGTTATTATAGTTTTGGGATTTTTTATTTTAAGCATAAATGGTTACTATTTCATTTGTGTTGCTTTAAAATTTGTCAATTAACAGTCAAAATTGGAGCGTTAGCTCGAGGCTTAATTTGTAATCTCGGAACACAGTTAGATATTTGAACTCAGTGAACTCAGCATCACTGGAGTCGGACATCGCTCCGTACATCAACCTCCGGGTGCTTTCCCGGAGGTGGACTCGATCTCGCTGATAAGGACAGTTTAGAGTTCTGGCTAGAACCTGACACGCCATCCAATTGGGAACTACGGGACAGAAGTGGTACCATAACTCACAGTTGCGCCCGGCCCCTGTATTTGTGCCCGCCATGGTTGAGCTTAGAGGTTGACCGCCCGGACGGGCAGGTCAAGAGAGGGAATGTGTAGATGGCATGAATTGGATCAAAGTCAGACACTTTCGAGTCTGAACAAAGACGATGACGATGCAAATGTTTAACTTATTGACTATTTTACCTGCTGGCGTGTGCTTTGTGTGGACGATGTTTGCGTTTGAACATAGGATGCGGGATGACAGAAGTGATGGAGCGAAAGGAGCATGTAATGGAATGGTATGGTATGGAGCAGAGCGAGATGATGGTAAGACGCTGACACAGACACAACAACTACTGCTAAATCTGAAATGTAAACAACCGACACAGGTGAACACTTGGGTACAATTTTAATTGGACACACCCATGGAATGATGTGGGAATAAAAAAGAAAGAGCCTATTTTTGACACCCAAGTTGCAAAACAAAAGTTCACCTGCCTAAAAGTTAAATGGGACTGGTCCTGGGATTGGAAATCTCCAGGAGTCATGGTGTAATGAAAATGTGTCTTTGCCAGTAGGAATCCCTCTCGCTCGTGATGATGTTTGGCTATGGTGTGGAGAGAAAGTGCTGTACGATAGGCTTCCCACCAATGCCTCAGGTAAGTGCGCCCTGGTAACGCTGATCATGCCAGTTAGTGTGACAGCCTTAGATCTGGCCAAAATGGAGTGGGAAGGTGTTGGACAATGGGGAAGAATCCCCTTCCTTAACAGGAAGAGAAGGGACATGCAAGAATGGTTGAATGCAGGAGATCCCACGTATATAGATGCAATTGGAGTTCCAAGAGGGATCCCTGACGAGTATAAATTGGTGGATCAAATTGCGGCAGGATGGGAGAGCCTTTTCCTGTTCGTTACAGTAAACAAAAATGTGGACCGGATTAATTATGCCCACTATAATGTCCAACGATTGGCGAATTTTACCACCTCAGCACTCCAGGCAGTGCATGAGCAATTGGCTGCCACGTCTCTTATGGCATTCCAGAACAGAATAAGCTTAGATATGTTGTTAGCCGAAAGAGGAGGGGTGTGTGGTATTTTGGGGATCAGTGTTGTACTCTGATTCCCAACAATACATCTCCTGACGGTCGCCTTACCAAGGCATTGGAGGGTCTGCGCACGCTAAGTAACAAAATGAAGGAGCACTCAGGTGTGGACACCAGTTGGTATTCTGACTGGTTCAACATCTTTGGTAAATATAAAAGCCTGATTGCATCAGTACTGATTTCTATCGCTGTGTTTGCCGCTATTATGGTGTTATGCGGATGTTGCTGTATTCCATGTATCAGATCATTAACTGTTAAGACAATAGAACGCACGTTGGGGCCACTCCCTCCTGGGGGTCAGTACATGATGATCCCTCAAAAGGACCCCCAGGAGGCGGAGGTAGCGTGGCCCTCCGGGAGTCCAGGATGTGAGTATGGAAAGATGGCCTCGGGGACCTGAGGCCATAAGGAGGGAAGGAAATTTTCTACTGATTCTTATTCTTTTACTAATTGTTTGATGTGTTTTAGTTTTATGGCAAGTGATGTCGAGCTCGTGTGCAGCAATGAAACAAGGTGTTCTAGTGATGACCTCAGATGTCTGAGGTCATGAGAGGGATTAAAGGATAATGTAAATGGCAGTCAATTTAAAACTGAACAAAGGTTAGACGGCTCGGAGCCACTTTTGTGATCCTGGCATGGAAGTCCATTGTTTCAGAGGGGTCTCGTTCACACCTCCTGTGGTGCAGCTGTGATCTAATCTTCCTGCATTCCTCTCCTGAATGTCTGGTCATTAGCATGGTCTAAACTTCAGTTACACTTAAAGGATTTCATACTTTTGACTATTAAAGGAATATAAGAGTTTGAGCTTAACATAGTTCATTAGATGTTGGTGCATCCAATGTATGAAAATGTGATATTGTAAAATGCTGAGAGTGTGACTGGTGGCGAGAAACTGGTTGCGGGGGTTGTGCAAGAATGGAATGTTTTAGAAACCGAAGGTGCTGAGCGAGACGAGATGACTCCGGGAAGGAGCGGCCATCGGGGGAATCGCACGCAGGAGGAGCCACGGGATTCGGCGGGAGGAGAAAGACCAATGAGAGCGAGCTAAAGTTAACTGCAATACACATAGCCAATAGAATCATGCCAGGATGCCTTTGTCTGTGCCATTTTGCATGTTGTATAGTATGAATCAGGACTGGGCAACTCGGGGGTAGAACACATTCGCTGGTGGTATGAGAGGTGTAGAGCTGTATTGAGAGGGACCCAAACTCAAGTTGTAGATTTGTGTGTTAGGAATAAATCCACTCGTGTGTGAAAATGCCGGCTTCCTGATACCTTTCTATTGCAGAACGAGCGCGCATATTGTTGGATGTGTGAGAGTTGGGTAAGGTCGCAAATTGGAGTCAGATTACTTATTTGAGTTTACATTGGGTTAAAGTTAAATTCTAACATTGATATAAAGATAAATTCCAACAGAGCACAGAAAGGTTTAAAGGGAAGTCTCTGCTTTGAAGCTTGCCCCACAGAGTAATACAATTGCACTTGGTAACAAATAAGTTTCCGCAAAGTCGGTCAGCCAGGATGAAATAGTTAAAGACAGAGAGTTTCCAGAGTTAACAAGTATCATTAAGCGTTCACTGTATCGCGTACCATCGCTATTTAGAATTTATTGTCATTGTGCCCGCAGGTGGTCAAAAGTAAAGACGGCTGCCGCCAGCACAAACGGCCCCAAAACCTGAAAATAATATTGAAGAGAGATAGAAAAAGAAATCTGCCAATATGGAAATGCACTGGTGCCGGACTACGAGTCCATCATAAAACAGAAGCATTATTCGGTAAATAAATTAAGGTTGAATGATTTAGAAAAATAACATAAATTATGCTGCTTTATATTTTGATGTAAAATCTTAAGAGCTCCTTTCAGAGCGCATTCTCGCATTTAGTACGAGGGATTGTGTACATTATTTAAGAAATGAGACATTAAGTGATAAAGACTGCGTAAACATCATTTAAGAAATAATAAAAGCCTTGTTCTTCTGAACTGTCAGTAAAACACCGGACTTAATAGCTCTCGGGTGGTGCTTTATGTTTAGTGGAAAACACCAAAATTTGTTTAATACCATTTATGCTTGCATACTCTTACGCTGATATATTGTGTTTTCAGTAAGTCGATGTCAGATGCACAGAATGGAATGGTGTTTATCTACTTCTTTGAAAAGGTAAATATTTTACGAATCCGATAAGAAATGTAGCAATTTTTGTAATGTTAGCAAAGTCGAGTAAGTTTTGCTGCAGATATGACTTGACACCGATTTGACAGTCTTTTTCATCCTTAATTTACTTTTCTTTTTTTTTAAATCTGACTTGATGATTTATTATCCTGACAAAATTCTGACTAATAGCTACTGTTAACATCTTTGGCAGCGAGACTTCAGCAAACTATTAAAACAATAACAATAATATGCTTATTCTCTTCCTTTGTTTTTTGTTTCTTTTGTAGGAGACATGACTGTGATATATTAACAAAAAAGATGGCAGGAATTTGTTCATATTCATTTTTTTTGTCTTGGCGTGTTTAATTTTTTTTCAAAAGGAAAACAGGCAACATAAAAGATAGCCGCATTTTCGCAAATAAACCTCATTCTCATTTTCTGTATTTTGATTATTTGAAAAATATCTCTCGGGTTGTTGGGTGCGTGTCTTGAATTTCACAATGTATTATTTACCAGTGATGCACGATAATATTACCATTGTTTTTAACACGCTGGCCATCGATCATGTGGTATTGGCATTAATTTCACAGTTTGCGCCGTGACTTTTGACCGTAGGTCAGTCAAATGGTCCAGGCTGACTTTCTAGACACTGAGCATGAACTGTAAAATAGTCCCACTTTTTCCATGCATTGTAAATGATTCACTTTGTGACTATAGTAACATGGCAGAAAATAGTCAGAAATGTTTATCATTGTTTTCCAAAGTAAATGCCGGTGTTTGCCCGTCTTATTCTGAGTCACAAATCAGAGAAAATTAACTTTCAAAAGGCTGAAATCAGGACTTGGGCAATTTGAATTTTAAGTAGTGTCTCTCAACGATTAACCGATTATCAAAATACTTAACATTTGATTCCAGATTAATTATAGCGGTCACTGAAGGTGTAGTGGTACACTCGACTCGACCGAGTTGTGTTTTTTACACTTCACCTGTGCAAACCAGAACACTAAGAGCAGAGTTGTTGAACTTACATGTCCGTAGTTGAGGAACCCTTGTTTAATGGCAATTTGTTCTGCTTCCTCCCGACCTCCTGGTATGTGGACAGCTCATGTGATGGTGTAGACCCTCTGACCCGTTGTTGGTTGCAGCCCCGAAACCAGCAAGATCAACAGGGATTATAAAATCAACTCCACCAGTGTGAGCTTTCGGTTGCTCGCAGAGGGAGATGGTGGGCCCGCAGCCATGGGGTCTCCAGAAGCAGCACAGTTTACGAGTACTGCCCCTTTCCGCCAGGCTAGGACTGCCCGCGGTACTTGCCAGTGTATGGAGTGACAAAGACAGGAAAGGTCACAGCTTACCTGATGGAAAACACAGGGGGAAGGTGGAAGAATAAATACAAGAGTGCATAGTTACAAGTTTGAAAAGTAGCACGCAATAAAACGGTCGTCATCAGGCAAGAAAAGGTGCAACAATTGAATGATTAGGCTATCATTAATGTCATGTCATTATCCACACCGCTTATCCTGTACAGGGTCGCGGGAGGGTGCTGGAGCCTATCCCAGCTGACTACGGGCGAAAAGCGCACAACACCCTAAGCTGGTTGCCAGCCAGTCACAGGACGGACATAGACACCGGCTCTGAGTGGAAACTGAACCCACGCTGCCCACACAGCACACAACTCGGTCGAGTCTATCCATTACTCACAAATAATTACAGTGGAACCTCGGTTCTCGAACGACTCTGAGTTCGAACAAATCGGAGTCCGAACAAAAAAATAGAGAAATTCTTGCTTCGCAGTTCGAACAAACATCGGAGTTCGAACGCCGGTATGACGCGTGAGTGCGTACGCGAGGGTGGGATGCTGAGCGGCGTACGGGTGTAGATCGCTCTCTTGCTCTCTTCGTGACCAACTGTTGTCGCGTGCGGACGTGCTGCGTTTTGCTCTCGCGTTTTATATAGGTGTACGAAGTGTTTTATCCCCTAATCATGCCTCCAAAGAAAGTCAGTGCAAGCAGTAAAGGAATGGTTTCGGTGTTCGAACAATTAGCTTTTCGAACAGGGTTCTGGAACGGATTATGGTCGAGAACCGAGGTTCCACTGTATATTGAAATTAGAGGACACTGCAGGGAATGTCATGGCCATCTTGACATCAATTGCGACAGAGAGCCTGAACTCGACGGTCCAATGATGCTCAACTGTTTACATCAAGAACATTGATGACTCTCATTACACTGGCAGCTCAAAGCGATTCCTGTCTGGGCAGTTGCATGTGAAGATAGCCAAGGAACTTGTTGAGGGCAGGATGGAACCACATGTATGGCGGGCATCGCAGGGAACAACACTAATGGACTTCGGAGATCCTGAGCCAAGCCACCTCCCAAATTTGGCCACCCTGCGCAAGGCAAAACAAGAGAGAAATGATTTGGCATTAGGTGATAAAAATCCAATTTTGTCGTTGCAGCTGTTAAAGTACAGTACACCTCACAGTGGGAGCATCAAAGCCATTGGACTTGACAAATTCTTCTGTCATTACTGGAGTCAAACACAAATGCATGTGTACAAGACATTGTCAAAAAAACCTCATCCAACTGTATGCTTTGATGCTAAGCATGATGTTAGCGCTATCACAGGGTGGCTAAAAGAATGGATCCATGCAGGTGCACCGGTCCCAAAAGAAGCTGTAAGTGATTTCTCTCTCGCAATTCTTGGATCTCTGGTCAAAGCTTTTACCCCACATCCTGATTTGAAGAGCTACATTAATGAGTGCTTTAAAGTCTTGCTGGGGAATCAGCATGCAAACCTGCCGCCATGCTTTGTCAGGGTAGATGTTGCACATTGCATCAAAATGATCTGCCAATGGGACTGCCTGAAAAATAAAAGACATCGTGTTAAAGAGTTTATGTGAGATCATTAGCACAACTACTCAAGTCACAATGTGTGGAACATTCAACAGAACTTCTACGTGCCATCACTATTGTGGCACTGAGTGAGTCCGAAGGTAATGACAGTTCTGCAACCCCTCTCCCATCAGAAAAGTGGAAGAAATACCTAAAAGCTCAAATTGCACAAGAAGACTGTATCAGCATGCCAGACACAGAGGTTCAGGCACAGGAACCCGTCGAGGCGCATCAACAGATCCACACTAATGCTCGACAGTGGGTGACTGAATTATGCGAGGAGAGCAGGTCACTTGCCATGGCTGAGGGAGACAGAGATAACATCCACTTCCTCCCTGAGATTATTCCCCACATCATCAGACTGGGAAGTTACTTACCACTCTGGACAGGAGTAATGGTCCCTCTCTTCCGAAGCACCACCATCACTGCAAGTTCGGCAGCTGTTGAAACAGAGTTTAAAAACATAAAAAATGGGCTTTTCAAGCATGAAAGCCTTCCCATTCGTGTCGACCGGTTTGTTGCCCGTCATCTTGCCTTCATTGAGGGAAATATGCGGATTTCTGCTGCAAAACAAAAAAGAGAAAAGGCTGATGTAGGTGATGGGTGATGCTACGACTGTCTTAAGACCTGACGATGTCTCTACTTCCCAGAGTGGGGGAAAAAATGTAAAAAATTATGCTGACCTTGGTGATGAATCTGATGCTGCTGCAAACAATCTTCAAATTACCGAAGTTGAGAACTGGAGAGGCTTAGAAGTTCCACCCAAAAAAGGAAGATGAGTTCATATCTCTCTCCTTGTCCTGAGTGGCTGCATGTGGATTCATCCGTGGAACGTAAAAAAGTCAAGGTGCAATTGTTGAAAAATGGAAACCAACAACAGCCTGTTAAACTTTCCAAATTGAAAGTCGCTGTGCTCAACATTTGTGCATTTGATGCCGTGTTTCAGTCTTTCTTGCTCTTATTGTGACAGCTTTTCATTTGAAAAGGCTGTAAGCAGCAAGACCTGTGACAATCCATTCCTCCACTTGGTAAAAACCATCGCAACACGAGTTGTGACACAACACGTGTATTCCAAGAGGGCAGAACTCCTGAAAGAAATATTCAAGCCTGTCCACCTAACCTCTGGTGCTCTCCAAATAGATGCACAATGCCACATCTCGACAGTGATTGAGAGAGCTATGAGGAATCTTCCAAGTGTATACTTGAAAAAACAATGTTCCTCACCGTACTGCAGCCTAAGCACTCAAGTAATAAGGGAAGTTCCGCTTGTGTGTACCAACATTGCTGTCCTGCAGACCTGTGGCATGACTCATCTTCAGACTGCTGCTGAAGAAGGACTGAGCCTTCCTGACTCTACTTGCCTCCGACCAATCCAAAATGCATCTCAGTGTCCATCTACATTTAAAAAGCAAGACAACAGTACAGGAAAGGCTCTGTGTTCGGCGAATGTTTCCCACAGCTACAGTCTTGGAGAATGTTTGTGGATTGACACCGACCTTGGTACGAGTTGGACAGAATTTGCCCTGCTTGAAATTCCCTCTAGTCTGGTGCTGCAAGAGAATATGTTTACTTTGAGAGCAGTCATAGGATTTCAAAGAGGTTTGACCCAGGATTCTCTTGGACATTATGTGGCATACTGCAGGAGGGCTGCTTTTGCCTGGGAGATGTACAATGACCTGGAAAGTGGAGTGAAAGCAGCATCAGAAAGGACAAAGTTCTTCCCACATGCTTTGTTCTTCACAAAGCAGTGATTGCTTAATTGTTGCAATGTAAATAGTTTGGTGTTTTTTTTTTTTTTTACACAAAGCTATAGTTTCAACCCAAACTTTCTCTACAGGCTCTCATCAATTACACATGGACTGTTTTTATATTAATTCAGTTGTTCTCAAATGAGGGAATGCTACATCGAGGGGTGTGTTTATGTTGTTTTTATTTCAAAATAGTTCAACGGATGTTTCGGCCTCACGTCTGCTATAATTTAAGAAATAATCACATAGCTTTAATGACTACTGAAAAAATAAACACGTGAGCGGCAGAACAACATATTAAAAGAAATAAGATCGAATTTAAAGTAATTTACAGCAGTGAAAACAGGAAGATTTTAAGATTATTGCATGCTAGCAAAAAAAAGCTACAACAGTGAGTGTGACATGTTTACCTGAAGTTCGTCCGGCAACAGTTGCTTTCCAGGATCATGAAGAATGTAAAATGCGCAGAAACATGCAAAACATCGGTTCATTCCAGGAACTAGTTTATAACCTGGAATTAATAACAAATACGAGTGATTCAAGTGATTAGCTGAACGCGGTAGCGCGATACCTAGCTCCTTGTTCGACAGCATCCAAAACAAAATAGACTGACGCCGGAGCGTTAGTGTTTGTGACATCACCGCGTGAATTAAAACGTGTAATATCTATCGAACCGGAGCAACACAAACGAAACTTTTAACAGCACAAACGAATGGCACCATTCCCGACTCATTTGGATGAAAGTGGGGGGCTGGGTGACGTCACCACTCGAAATAAAAAAGTGTAATATCTCTGGAACCGAAGCTGCACAAACGGAAATTTTAACAGCACAAACGAGCACAGATGCACTATTAACTATTTCACCCTATTTTTGCAAGAAATGTAGGGCCAACTTCACGCTGATGGACTAGGCGCGCGCCGTTGACCAGTACGGTTTGATAGACTGGATCGTGCTAGTCTAAGGAGTTATATCAATGGAATTAGGCCATAACTCATTGAGAAACTGGGTTTCTCTGGAAACTGTGTTTCCCCTGCGGATAGCACGGAAGTGTAAATTAAGGGTTCTGCGGTCCCTCTAAAACCGAATCGTGTTATTCAAGGAGTTATATAAATGCTATTAGGTCGTAACTCGTTTAGAAACATGTTTTCTCGGTGCGTAAAACTGTCTCGTGTCCGAGATCTTACATAGTGGAAACAAAGGATGGACAAAGAGTGAGGGGGAACTGGAGGAGTCTTCTGAAGGTTCCCGAGGACTAGTGATGGGTCCAGCGACACTGAGGCGACGATGCGTGCGCCGAGCTTCCAGGGAAAACCCGTGTCGGTGAGCGTACTGCTTTAAGAAAGTCACGTGACCACTACCGGAACCGTGTCGACACAGCGGTCGCACACCAAACTGTGTTTATAAGGAAGCGCATCTGTCAACAGGATGCACGCTCAAAACAAGCATCGAGTTATTGGCGCGTTACTCTGCGTTAAATATCCGCAAGATGGAAGACGTCACTGGTAAACGCAAGTTTTCTGCCTTGTGCGCACTCAGAGGTGCAGCGCTATATGTCAGCAGGAAACGTTGCACGTACGGAAGACCCGCTCTTATACTGGAAGTCCATGGAGGCAACGTTCCCTCACCTATTTATAGTAGCCACACAGGCGTTGTGCACACCGGCCTCTTCAGTGCCTTGTTGGGAGGATCTTCTCAAAGGCGGGGGAAATTGCCTAAAAAAAAAGATATAAATAGACTGAAAAACAAAACGCTGGAGAAACTATTTTTTTTAATAAAAATCTTTAATTACAATGAGCCCATTGTCATTCACAACACTTTTACTTAGGCATTCAGACAGATGTTCACTTAATTTATCAACTGCGTCTCGAATATCAACGATTTTTTTTATGAAAGTATGTATATGTAAAAATAATGTGAATGCAAATGCCTAATCAATGGAATTGGATAAAATTAGTTTGACAGATCAGAGTCTGATGACCCTGTCAATTTTTTCCTGCAAGTCCACCAGGTGTCAGTACTCAGCAACACAGTGTCAACACAGTGTCAATACAGTGTGTCACTGTGTCAAAACGATACAGGATGCCTCATCTACCCATCACTACCGAGGACTGCAAGAAATCTTCTGATAAGGCTGAGGCTGCAAAGCAGGCGGATACATCGAAGGAGCACAGACCAAAACCACCAGCAATTTCTGGGATTACTGAACCTCTTCGAAGATCAACAAGAGTTAGACGACAACCGGACAGGCTGATTGAAAATGTTTAATGTTGTGTTATTGTTGCTAAAATGGTTGTAGAGCTGCTTGTTGTCATAAAAAAATGGGTAGATATTGATCACAAGTGAAAATAATTGATAATAAAACAAAATTGTTTAACGTTTGAAAGGGAGATGTAATGATAGCAGTTATATCATTAGTCACTAGTTGGCAGTATTGCCTGACGTGTGTTTGGTTACCAGACGAACTCGTGTGTACACACATAGACGAGAATGCAAGTCAATAACTAAAGAGACACAAGCTTGCAGCATCACTGGACCTGCGTGACTTCTTAAGATAGAAGACAAAACTTTACAGTAACCATTGAAAAAACGGATAGTCACCATAATTTTCTTTTTTTTTAAAAAACGTATCGTAAACATACTAAAGCTGTTGCTTTATGTTATTTACAAAGAATTTTTGTTTAAAATCCCCCTGGCTCTTCTTTTTGTCTTTTCTATATTATGTATGAATTAATAACTGTGTTTGGTTGTTAATGTTAATAAAGGTTTACACAAATAAAATTGACTTGACTTGACTTGACTTTTTTTTTTTTTTTACAAAAATCGTATGAGTAAATATTTATCATCTCATCAATATTTGCACCATAGAGTACTGAGTTTTGAGATCCTTACGATAATAGTTCTCAAAATTATATTTCTTGTCAATTTAGCTTAGTTAAGGGATATTTTAATGACAATCTAACATCAATTTACAAAGACAGAAAACAAATTGGTGGTGGGGAGGCGCGAATCATTTACTTCTTGGTAGGGGCGGGCGTGAAATAATTGAGAAGCACTACTAGTATATGCAGACATTATATTCATACAATCTTGCAGCCCGAGTGAACCACAGCATTGTTGCAAGTTCGGTAGGAGAAACTTGAACGTCCCACTGCAGTTCCAGCAGCGGCTGCTCGGGGCATAGGCGGAAGTGACGTAAAAGCTGACTCGCCAATGGGGTGTTAATTTAGTTTTTTTTTTTATCAACCGAATTAAAATATTATATAAAATATATATTAAAATAGAACAGCCAGGGTTAAAAAACAAACGCAGAGGCAAAGAAATATATTTGAAAAATACGTGCTTAAAGCATGACGTCATTAGAAAGCGCGCAGCTTCCGAAGGACCTCGACCACAAGCACCGACCCGTCCACACCGAAATAAAAACAAACACCGCTAAATTCTTCTGATTTAGTGTGGAACTGGCTGTAATTTTCTCACAGGATTTCCAGTGCTACTCTAAAGGACTACGACATAATTCATTAAGTCTTTGTGTCCGATAACCTCATCTTCGCGCGTTGATGCTTTTCGGTGTAGTTAGCTTAGCTTGTTAGCTAGCTAGCCGCTAACGACTCATCGCCAAGCAGAGATCAAGTGCAGATTTTTTGGACTTATCATTTGAAAATGTGTGAAAGAACGACACCCAAGTACAAAGAGGAACTTTGTGGAATAAAAGAAGAGAACGAGCAACATCTTCAACTGCTGGACGAAGTTTGCAACCAGCCTCGTGTTGTGCCACTCAAAGCAGGTTTGTACACGTTTTACTCTCATTTGCTTTGTAAAGAACGACATTGCATGCATCACAACATTAAGTTGTTTGGGGAATTGCGTTCAATGTTATTGCCGTTTTAGTTTTAAATATTGCTTGTCGGTTTGCTAAACATTTGTTTATGCCAAATAAAATCAGTGCAGAAAATAAATGCCAAAGAATAACCAATAGTGGGGGGTGAACTCCATGTTTTCCCAGTATAAAATTTGAACTGATTATTTTACATTTTCAATTTTCTGGTTTTTATATCTTGTTTAAGCAATTCCTTACGGAAGGAATTCTGCCTAACTTACAAAATGTGCACACTGCGGCGAAAACATCAATGGCGGTTGATCAATTTTAGTGGATAAAACACAAAATATGAAGTTTTTTTTTTTAAATCAAGTACGTATTGGTCTTATTTATTTATGAACTTTGTACTGGCTTGGTCGGGTGAGAGTCAATGAACCTCGGGTGGCCCTGCACAGTTTTGTGCACGTGTGCATAGTTTCACCTCATCCAAACATTTAAAATACATTGAATGCATCCATCCAAGGTTGCACGGATCTCATCGGTGATCAAGCGCATGCTGCATCTTTGGCTTACTATGAGCTTAAAAAGGGATACCGTCACAACCCCCTTTTCTACCAACAAGCCCAGGAACATTTAGTTCCTGATAATAAAAGTTCCTGTGGCCCAGGTGGTTTGCATCTCCCCCGCAACTCATAGTTCCCGGTAATTTATGCAAATGAAAATGATGACGGAACAATGGGAGGTGTTGTGTTACTTTGTTACTCATTACTGACACCCTATGGCTGTTATACATCATTGCGGTTACAAAATAATTCAGTGAACTCTAATAATATTATGGTGTATCTTAGTCTAATTTTAATACATATTGGATAACTTTAAAATATACAGTCATTATTCAAATATGTCAACATGAAAGTGTTGTTGCTTAATTTATGTGTAGGGATTTTGATTCTTCACACGTAATTTTGTTTTAAAATTTATTTAGAAACAGAAATTTTATTTTTAAAAAAAATCAAAAGGGGAATGTTGGAACGTACTAGCAGGCTAAATGTCATTTTGGGAAAAAACAAAAAAACAAACATAAATCATGCAATAAATAGCGACTATGATGCCAGGGCCCCTTTAATTCTTTGAGGCATACAGATTAGAATGGAAGCAAAAAGTACCCACGATGAAACTATCTCTAAATGCAAAATGAAAAATTTGTAAACATATTTCACTTGAAGGATTTCTATTCTATTAATGACATAATGTTGCGATGGCCCCCATCAATGTTAGGGTCCCACAACAGGTGTTCCATCAGACGCACACAATAGCCTGTGTGTGCTAACTTCAGCTCGCTTCCAGAAACGTCTGTGACTATGTCAGGAATTTAATCGGGCATCAGCCGCAACGTGCTTCCTTTTTAAATGCTCGTTTATCACTGCTGTGCTGCTCGGAAAGGGAGGTTTACATCGTAGGACGTAATTTTGTGAAATGCCCCCATGGTCTGGTCCAAATCGGGGTCACACGCATTGCATGCATCACAACATTAATGCGGCAGGTACAAGTCAAGGTAGCACGGTAGAAACAATATAAGACAAAGTCGACGCACGAGGTTTGACTTGACCAAACCAAATGTATGTTTGTCTTTTTGTGTCCGACAGAGGTCAGTGAAAACTATCTCCGTTTTGTGAAAGAGGAGCCAGACTTGACTCACATCAAAAAGGAGGAGGAGGAGGAGGAGGCGATCTACAAGTCACCAGTGAACGTTGTCCCTATAAAGACTGAAGATGTAATCAAGGATGAGAGTGAGGACAAGAGAGGGGCGGAGCCTCCAAGCAGCAGTTCAAGTCATCACGTGACAACAGAAGGTGATGAAGACCACTGGGGGCCATCACAAGCACATAATGAGGACACATTATCAGACGCTCATGACGATGATGATGATGATGATGGGCAAGCCAAAGGTGAAAGGGCATGTCACACTGACTCATTAACTTCAAAGCTGTCTTTAAAACCGCACGCAAGAACACACAGTGGAGAAAAACAGTTTTCTTGCTCGGTTTGTTGCAAAAGCTTCCTGCATAAGTCAATGTTAACAATCCACACAAGAACACACAGTGGAGATAAACCTTTTTCATGCTCAGTTTGTGGAAAATGCTACTCCCAAAAGGGAAATTTAACAGAACACACAAGAACACACACTGGAGAAAAACCTTTTTCCTGCTCAGTTTGTGGCAAAAGCTTCTCTGGAAAGTCTAATTTAAGAAAACACACAACAACACATAGTGGAGAAAAACCTTTTTCTTGCTCAGTTTGTGGTAAATGCTTTTCTCTAAAGTCACGATTAACAGAACATACAAAAACACACACTGCAGAACCTCTTTCTTGCTTAGTTTGTGGTAAAAGCTTCTCCCAAAAGCCTCATTTAACAAGCCACACAAGAACACACAGTGGGGAAAAATCTTTTTACTGCTCAGTTTGTGGCAGAAGCTTCTCTCATAAGTCAACTTTAACAAAACATAGAAGAACTCACAGTGGAGAAAAACCGTTTTCCTGCTCAGTTTGTGGAAAATGCTTCTCTGCAAAGTCAACGTTAACAAGCCACACAAGAACACACAGTGGAGAAAAACCTTTTTCCTGCTCAGTTTGTGGAAAATGCTTCTCTGAAAAGTCTAATTTAATTAAACACACAACAACACATAGTGGAGACAAGCCATTCAGTTGCAGCGTTTGTGCTAAGAAATTTGCCACTAAACGGCATGCTGAGAGACACTATTGTGATGGCGAGAATATAGGGCTGGGCGATATGATCTAAAATCAATATTGCGATAAATTGAGCAATTTTACCTCGGTAATGATCGATGCACGATAAATTCCCCCTGAGGACCAAAATCAAAATAAATGCAGGAAGTGCATATTAACTGTTTTTTGTATTGACCAACTGGTACACATTACTTTCAATGAAAAATAAAAGTACAAAAATCATTTGTATAAACATTCCAAATAGCTTGCTTTGCATGATTTGAACAATGTCACAAAGAACAGGAGAAAAAGGGTACCTCCTCTTTTTCTGCAAATAGATTGTGCCGAGATGCTGTAATGCCATTTGCAAAGGCCTAGATTTGTGTAAAGGTATCTTGCAAACAATATAAATAATGACATGTGCAAAGGAGCTAGTCGCCTGTAAACAAAATGCTAAATAGAATGGAAAAAAATGTCAATGGAATGCCAGTGCCAAATAAACAAGTGTGCTTCATCAGGAAAATGCCGTCTCGAGTACGCTGGTGCGCGGTCGCCACTTGTCGTCTTTGTAATGCTCATTCAGGCTCAAACAGGGATCCATGTTGCGACCCGACCATAAGTCGGATGTGGATGCAAAATGCGTGACATGTCTGCGCTCCCGTCCTGATGTTGTCCATATCGGCAAGTGCTGTTTGCGGCAAAATATTTTCGTACCTCTCGTCGGCTACTTTCATGAGGCGTTTAAATCCTGTGCGCTCCATTGTAACAAGAGGAGCTCTATCTTTAGCTATGTGCTAGGCTATCGCGTCCACCACCGAGACATTCTCTCGAATGGTGTCGCCTCCGTTATGGGCTGTTGTCACTTGTCCTACCCTTGCTCCTCACTTTGAACTTTTAGCACAAGCTCCAAGTCAACAGCATGGTTGTGTTGTGGGTGGTGAAAAAGAAAAGGTTAGACGCGCTGTTTTGGTGCTTACGACGCACTTTGTAGTTCGTGTTCTTTTGCTTAAACATCGTCTTTATAGAACCCAAAACATTTCCTAACGACAGATGTCGAATTTCTTTTCGGGACAAGCGCGACAGGAACAACTTCAACTAACGTTACTTCGTCTTCAGCCGTGTCAGCTGCTTCCAGATTTGAATCGACAGCTACGACCGCGTCGTCAGTTTTCTTTCTTGTTCAGCTGGGTGGAGTCACGTGACTACAATCGCTCAAGCCGTCTTACAGGGGCATGAACATAGCTGCAGACTAAAAGGACTTCTTTTTTTTTTAAACACAGAATTAACCGACATGGGCAAAATGATTTTATGAAATTTCGATCACGGTAAATTTTCGGTTTATTGCCCAGCCCTACGAGAATAGCAGTGATCCTTGAAGCTTAAAAAGACAAAAAAAAAACCTGAAGGAACTGACTCTTCGTGGTAAGATGTAAATGTGATTTAGAAAATATGATATATTGAATTTTCAAAACTCTTTTATTGACACAAGGCAAATGTGATGAGTGCATTGTGTCTGAGTGATGATGATTTTTTTTGTGTTTACATCAAACATTTAAATGAAATTAATTGCCTTTGACTGGAACAACATTTGTTAACATTATGCTTTTCAGTTGTCTTTTTAATCGTACCTAATGGAAAAGGTGTGAGAAGAAACGGTGCTTATGAAATCGGTAACTTCCACAATCATCAATAAAATCACTTGTTCCACTTGCTCAACTGGCCTTCATTACGCTGTGTGAAAAGGTGAAAAACTGAACTAGAAGTTGAACTGTAAAAAGAACCAGAAAGAGAAACGCAAATCGTCTCAGTTTCTCTCAAAGGTTTTGGAATGTCAGGAGTTGGCAACTTGATGGCGACTGGAGTCAGCGTTTATTTGTCACCACGGACGAGATGATTCGCATCACGCTGTTCGTTGCTGCTGCTGTCTTAATTGAACCCTGGAGGTCACCTGCCAGCATCCCTGAATTTCACCGGCGGATATTCAGCTATCCCACGTCTGATCCCAGATTGTTGTGGAATTTTCAGCGGTAAGGGAAGATCAATGAGATAGTCTGGAAAATAAATTGTCTTTTGGGTCAGTCTGCAGAGTGATCTCAGTGGGAGAAGTGCGTGGGAAGATACTGATGCACACAGGAAGATGAAGATTTATTTGACAGTAACTGTGTAATCTTAAAACAAAAAGATATTTTTTCTGCGTTGAGCCTACTTATCAGTCAAGGTCGTGTTGTTTTGGCTTCACAAAGAATCCTCTCGTACAAGAAGCGAAAGGCACTTTCTTCAAAAGCAGGTGGCCACAATAAATAACAAAAACCTTACTTGCAAAATAATTTTCCATAATATTAAGATTGAACAAAATAGTGACACAAATATTGAAAAAGTAAATACAGTCACGATTAATCATTGAATACTAAATTATTACTAAAACAGTTCAATGAATCTTGAAATAAATAATGAATCACTGTAGTTTAATGAATACTGAAACGAATAATGAAATATTTAAGTTAGTTAAGTTATAAACACTGAAATAATTTTTTAAGACTCTAACATTTAGAGAATAAAACAGTGATGTATTTTAATTTAAAATTCGCAACCACGTCGCTGGCGAAAAACCCTGTAAAAAGGCAAATATGTTGACATAAAGTATCACTTTATCATGTCAACTGTTAATAATAGGGAAATACATTTGGAATACTATCCAACCAACAACATGGTGTCAGATGTGAAAACAAAACCAGCAACAAAAGTAAAATTCAATACATCTCTCAAGTTCATATTTGGGAATTAAAACGTTTGTTCATGTGCATCTTAGGTTTTTCTCTGTTTAGAAGAAGATAACAATGATTTGCATCGCAAATGGCGACATCTGTCGGTGAGTTGGTGACAGTGCTCCACACAGCCAGCAGCCAATCATATCACAGCGGGGTGTGTCCTGTTCTTCCGCTTTCGTGACGAACAGACTGCCATTTTCTCGAAGGAAAAAAACGACGCCATCTTTCATTCGTCTCGTCGAACAAAGAGAAGCTCACGAGTTATCGCCAAGCAAAGACCAAGTGCGGATTTGTTGAGATTGGCGTTTGAAAATGTGTGAAAGAACGACACCCAAGTACAAAGAGAAATTTTGTGGAATAAAAGAAGAGAACGAGCAACATCTTCAACTGCTGGGCGAAGTTTGCAAGCAGCCTCGTGTTGTGCTACACAAAGCAGGTTTGTACACGTTTTACTCTCATTTGCTTGGTAAAGAACGACTTTCCATCGTTAAAAATATGCATCACAACATTAAGTTGTTTGGGGAAATGTGTTCAAGGTTATTGCCGTTTTTTTTTTAAATGTTGCATTTTACTTGCCAGTTTGCTGAACATTTGTTTATGCCAAATGAAATCAGTGCAGAAAATAAATGCCAAAGAAAAAACATTAGTGGGGGGTAAACTCCGTGTTTTTTCCCTAGTATAAAATTTGAACTGATTTATTTAACATTTTACATATTCCGGTTTTTAAATGGTGTGAAAGAAATTAAGTTTGTCATGTCATCATGTTTCAAAACTATGCTGACAGATGTAGTGTATTTTTATATCCACTGTTGGAGTTGAGCCACCGAGAAAATGAGAAACATTTAGTAAATGAATCTTCAAAGCCAAACTTACTCCATAGCGTGTTCGTTTTTTGTACTCAAGAAGAAAAGGGCCAAATAAAGACTCAACAACAGCTGATTAGGGTTGCGATATTTTAGTTTCTTCGATTTCTGGAGTTCAGGGAATAGTACAAAGACAGATATCTGGGCGGCTTTTTCTTAATCTGACGAGAAACTGACGAGAACAATCGAAAAATGTTACGCTGATCTCAGCCCAGCCTCACATTTTATAGGTTTTCTATGTCAAGGGTCATGTAGGTTGAATCGGTCGTCCTTGCTCCCTCCCCCGTCCACGTCCAAGGCTGACCTTCTCAGGCAGGCGGCAGTCTCTCCGTCTCTCCTGCTCACATTCCCCTGTAATCTCGTCAGTGTACAGATTGTGTGGTGTATGTTTTCCCAGATCAAATTGTTATGTTTTTGGTGTGACGTCCTTCAACTTGATATGTTTGTATCTTCTATGGCCTATGTGGAGAATGTGTTTTGTCGTATTTGTCCATGAAGTGCGATCTGGTTTGTCATCAGTTTGACCTGAGCAGACTGAATCTGTTCTGAATGAGAGTGTGGGTCATGAAAATACTATGTGTGCAAGTTTGAGATCTTACATTTAAACTAAGTCATATCAATTTAGCATATGAATGCATCAGTAAACACCATGACTACAATCCCAGTCAATCTTATCGATGCACTGTACTTCTACATTCATTTGATAAATGATTTTTGTTTATCAATGTCGAACATATTCAGTAAATATGAACCTGCTCAATTAAATAATTGACCTTCTGTCCCGTAAGTGTTTAAAATAATGCCAGCAATCGTAATACAATACCTTCAATATTCATGTCCGGTGTGGCCATTCCCTATAAGAAGGGAAGGCCGGAGAGAGGGGACACCTTTCCCTTTTTGCTTTTTGGGGAGACTTCTTTTGACATCAGCATGGGACGAGAATAAAATCTCTTTCCAACCAAAATGGCTGTGTCAGAGAATTTTTTTCCATCACCAATTCTGTCATGCTCGGCGACCTGTCGGGAGGGAAACTGAGCTAGACCCACACATCAACAACAAAATATACCACATTTTTGGCATTTTGCTCCATTGAGGGCCTCAGGGTGCTGGGGCGCAGGCGTTCAACAGCTGGACGGCTGAACTTTAGGTGAGATGCTTTTACTCACAATGGGTGTTGTGCGCCTGTGTCCAAGCGGTCGCGGCTTTTGGGGTCGTTAAAGAAAGCTTGTGCGTGTGGGTCTGCTGGCTGATTGGTCATGGAAAATGTCCCTGTGTTAGTTTCAATTATTGTTTAAACAAGAGGCCTCTATAATGATTGATTAAGACATTAAAAGATGTCAAAGTAACCGCACTTTGAAAGAACATTATAAAAAGTATAAAAAAAAAAAATACATTTAAAAATTGATGATAGGAACTAAGTAAATGGGGAGAAATGTGCAGAAGATAAAGAAAAGAAAGGTCTAGTGGTTAAAGAGATGAGAAATAAGTGTAAAACTATACCTCTAGACAACATAGTCGTGAATAAGCTCAGTTTGAGCACAGACCCTGGCCAGGGTGTAAATTTTAGCAGGAAAATTATGAGCTGAAAATAGAAATAATGAAGAGAAGCGCGCTTCCACGTATCGTATTGGGCACTTTGTGGCATGGAACACAGTAAGGATCGAGGCGTACCGTTGTGTGGAGGGCCTGGGGCTGAGCCGACAGTTTCGCTGGTACGTAGCAAGAGTAATGCATTAAGTCTGGGCCGGTTCAACTCCGCTGTTCAGATACGTACCCTGTGATTACTCGTGTTCTGGTAAAGGCCACACAAAATCAAAAACCTGGCTACCATCTACTGTGGGACCAGGAAGTCAGGCAGCCCCCACGCAGGAGATAAGGGGTGATAGTGAAAAACCAGTGCCAGTCCCGCCTTTGTAGAAAGAATTGCCCCTTCTATAACCCAAATGTTATTGCATTAATATTCCGTTTTATCAGTTCAACTAACGCGTGTGCGTCCTAGTGTGCATTGAAAGATGCAGCATAAAAAATGTTCAAAAATTTGGATAATAACTAAAGCAAAATTAGAATGAGAAAGATAATTGGCTACACAATCATTGGGGTGAAATTCATCTTCATTGCAAGAAGCGGTCATATAAATAGAGAAATCTAAGATCATAAAAGGATGAATGCATGTTCTGTGGAATGTGATTTGTCAACACGGAAAAACCCTGAGTGATGAAAACGTGAACATATGGTTCAGGAACAGGTCTCTTTGATGGCAAAAGTCTGACTACGGTAAACAATTGATAATTAGACCTCAATGAAGTGATTGTGCAGTTAAAAAGTTCATATCTTGACTGTGAAAAGCTAAAGTGAGAAACTAGGATTAACTATTTGGCAAACACTAGAACGTATTCAGTCTCGAGGAAGACTGAATGCAGTAAAATTGCAATAAGAAGAACAATAAACCAGCCCAGAGTGTTACAATGTCCTGCAAACAAAAGTTTGGGATTGCCCCTGAGGGTGAAATTCCTCTCTGAACTCCTCCTTTTTGCCCCCGGCAGCAACTCATGAAACAGGGAAACTGATAAAAGATACAATTTTGTTGAAACAGAACATGTCATGTAAAACAAAAAAAAACCCATCTAATGTTCCATACTTCAGTTTGGCGACGGATGTACGACGGTAATTCAATTAATGGAACGACATTTTGAGATGGAAATGACAGGAATGTCATGAATTATCATGTTATGAGGGGACTTTTGATTTACAGTTAATTGATATAAATTAAATTAGAAATTTTTAGTCTGCGGATAATCCACTTCAAAGAATACTGACTCATTGGTTGAGGAAAACAGGGTTATATTAGCTAGTTAAATAGCTAAATTATAGTTGACATGTTCATGGGGATTGAATATGAATCATAAACAGAAGACAAAACCAATTGGCATTGGCATTTGTAAAATATGATGAGGGATTAAGTTGGTGAGCTCTTATGGGAGACGGGGCGAGACGCGAATGGATTGAAGTGTCACCACCACTCAGCTGTGCCGGGTGGCCGTCCTCGAGGGCGTGCGCCTCCCAGTTACTGACATCATGCGGAACAGTCCGTCAATTAGAAACTGCTAATCAGTATGAGTAGAACCCCCGTTTTTTGCATCGATAAAAGAAAATATTGTATTGGATGTAGAAAAAGAATTGTTACACTCGTGAGTTCAGAGGGCCAAGAGTGCTAATTCACTGGGAAAGGAAAAAAGAATATGGGGGGAAAAAAAATAAAATAAAAGCGGGGGGAAGCAGCTAATGCAGCAGCCGACGCATGCAGCTCCCATTGCGTCTGCTCTTTCAGTTTCCGCTGCTCCTGGGCCAGGTTCTGGTGACGCAGTGCCCACAGCAGGCTTGTTGTCCGCACCTGCCGGTCAACAAGGTCACGTAACAGAAGTAGGGGTGGTTATAGACATGGGTTGTGAGTGGGACGTGCTCTTGCTGTGGGGTCACTGGGTGATGAGCGGTCCAAACCGAGCCACTTCCTGAAATGTGCCATCCTGTGGTCCAGCGCCATGCCTGTCACAAAGAGCTCCACTAGCACGGGGGCACCACCGCTACCCCCTCCTCCGACAACGCTTCTATGTGTCATGATCCGCGTCGGGCATGACAGGGTTTTTGTTATTGTTTTCGTGTGCATGCGGTTTTGGTTACTGTTTGTGTTGTTATTTTCTCACCTCCCTGCCATGTGCACCTTGTTTATGTTTGATCAGCCGAGTACGGGCGTTTCCCCTCAGCACCTCGCCCTCACCAAGCCACGCACCTGTTCCCTGTTACCCTCATCACGCACCTGTTTCCCATCTGCTCCCCTGATTACTCTGACTATTTAAGCCTCCCAGACCCACTACTCAGTGTCGGGTCATTGCCGCAAGTTACGGACTGGCACGACCACGTTTCGCTCACGTTCATGTTCATGCTCTTGCTTTTGTTCCCCTCCTCGTTCTCGTTTGCCTTCCTCAGCCTTTTGCCTCGGTTTTGTTCCTCGCCCCCCTCGTCTGTTCGTCACGTTGGTTCTGTAGTTATTTTGCTCCCGTCCCGGTTGTCTTCCTTTGTTGAACCCCTTTAATAAACCCCCTGAACGACATCCATTCCCTGCCTCCTCGCCTTTTGGGTCCACCTTCCTCCTCGCCAAAAGGCGACCCTGACAGAATGACCCGACCAAAGAAGGACACAGCCGCCGCCGCTCGGACAACCACCCTCATCAGCCTGCCGACCAGCCCCGTGCCTCGTTTGTTTCTTCCCCCATGTGTCACGGTAACGACGACGACTACCCGCCTGTCATACCCCCTCACCTTATTATTGATTCTGATTACGAAGACGATTTTGAGCACCAAGCCTTTTCACCCCCTCACGATTCAAGTAAGTCCGGTTACGAGTATGATTTTGAGCACCTTGCCCCTCACATTTTTGTCGATCCAGATCACGACTATGATTTCGAATATATTTCCGCTCTCTTAGTCGCTCAGCGCAACGCAGAGTTATTTTTGAGCCGTTACCTTCCTCCCCCCGAACCATTTGAGTTTTTCGAGACCGTCTCCCACTCCACCTCGCGCGCTTCACGTCCAAAATCTCGCAAGTCACGGTCACGTCGCACACCTCGTTCACCATCGGTTTCGGCCCCTGATCACGTCCCCCTGGCATCTCCTACCTCACGTTCACCAGCCCCGGTAACCTCGGTCCCTCGTGCCTCTCGTTCCCCTGATTCCCTATGGCGGCAGGCTGATAGGGATCAGGGCCCCCGGTTCGGCTGTGCCCGGACCGACTGCTGCGCTCGGCCCGCCGTCGCCTCCACGCCAGCTGCTGCGACCCACGTCGCCTCCACGCCAGCTGCAGCAACCCACGTCGCCTCCACGCCAGCTGCAGCAACCCACGTCGCCTCCACGCCAGCAGCAGTGACCCATGCAGCCCCTACGTCAGCTGCACAGACCATGCCGCCTCCACACCAGCTGCCGCAACCCACGCCGCCTCCACATCAGCCGCAGCCTCAAGAGCCCCGCTCCGGCTCCTCGCCAACGGTTGAGCCCCGTTCCGGCTCCTCGCCCGCTGCTGAGCCCCGTTCCGGCTCCTCGCCCGCTGCTGAGCTCCGTTCTGGCTCCTCGCCAGCTGCTGAGCTCCGTTCTGGCTCCCCGCCAGCGGCTGAGTCCCGTTCCGGTTTCTCGCCAGCTGCTGAGCCCCGTTCCGGCTCCCCGGAAGTGGCCGAGCCCCGTTCCGGATCCCCGCCGGCGGCCGAGGCCCGTTCCGGATCCCCGCCGGCTGCCGAGCCCTGTCCCGGCTCCCCGCCGGCTGCCGAGCCCTGTCCCGGCTCCCCGCCGGCTGCCGAGCCCTGTCCCGGCTCCCCGCCGGCTGCCGAGCCCTGTCCCGGCTCCCCGCCGGCTGCCGAGCCCAGTCCCGGCTCCCCGCCGGCTGCCGAGCCCAGTCCCGGCTCCCCGCCGGCTGCCGAGCCCAGTCCCGGCTCCCCGCCGGCTGCCGAGCCCAGTCCCGGCTCCCCGCCGGCTGCCGAGCCCAGTCCCGGCTCCCCGCCGGCTGCCGAGCCCAGTCCCGGCTCCCCGCCGGCTGCCGAGCCCAGTCCCGGCTCCCCGCCGGCTGCCGAGCCCAGTCCCGGCTCCCCGCCGGCTGCCGAGCCCAGTCCCGGCTCCCCGCCGGCTGCCGAGCCCAGTCCCGGCTCCCCGCCGGCCGCCGAGCCCAGTCCCGGCTCCCCGCCGGCCGCCGAGCCCAGTCCCGGCTCCCCGCCGGCCGCCGAGCCCTGTCCCGGCTCCCCGCCGGCCGCCGAGCCGTGTCCCGGCTCCCCGCCGGCCGCTGAGCCCCGTACCGGCTCCCCATCGGCGGCCGAATCCCGTCCCGGCGCCTTGCTTGCGACCCCAGCTCCCGATCCAGCGGAGCACGTCGTGCGTCCGTCCCCAGTTCAAGTTCAGGCGGAGCACGTTGTGCGTCCGTCCCAGGTTCACGTTCAGGCGGAGCACGTTGTGCGTCCGTCCCAGGTTCACGTTCAGGCGGAGCACATCCTGCTCCCGACCCAAGTTCACGTTCAGGCCGATCACGCCGCGCTCCCGCCCCAAGTTCACGTTCACGCAGAGCCCGTCCGGCGTCCGTCCCAAGTTCTCGTTCGAGCGGAGCACGCCTTGCTTCCGCCCCAAGCTCACGTTTCGGCAGAACACGGCCCGCAGCCGTCACTCCCGGTCCCTGCATCCGTGGTGGACGACGAGCAGCCGCCTGCCGTATCTGCCTCAGCGGCGCCTGACGAAGCGCCGCCGCTCCCGGTTCCGGTGCCCGCGATGGACGACGGTCCGCCGCCGCGTCACGCCTCAGCCTCGGCGACGCACGACGACCCACCATCGCGCCCCGCTCTGGCCTCTGCAGCATCCGACGACCCGTCGCCACTGCTCGCCTTGGTCCCGGCAGCGCTCGACGACCCACGGTCGCTCCTGGTTCCTGTCTCGGCGGTGGACGACGACCCACCGCCGCTCCACGTTCTTGTCTCGG
Source organism: Idiotropiscis lumnitzeri (assembly GCF_059441095.1). Classification (NCBI taxonomy): domain Eukaryota; kingdom Metazoa; phylum Chordata; class Actinopteri; order Syngnathiformes; family Syngnathidae; genus Idiotropiscis; species Idiotropiscis lumnitzeri. Next base: position 11,597,463 of record NC_142392.1, read on the forward strand.
CAGCGCTCGACGACCCACAGTCGCTCCTGGTTCCTGCCTCGGCGGTGGACGACGACCCACCGCCGCTCCACGTTGTTGTCTCTGCAGGGTTCGACGCCCAGCTGCCGCTCCACGTTCCTGTGTCGGCGGGGTTCGACGACCAGCCCCCGCTCCACGTTCCTGTCTCGGCGGTGGACGACGACCCACCGCCGCTCCACGTTCCTGTCTCGGCAGGGTTCGACGACCAGCCGCCGATCCCGGTTCCGGTGCCCGCGATGGACGACGGTCCGCCGCCGCTTCACGCCTCAGCCTCGGCGACGCACGACGACCCACCATCGCGCCCCGCTCTGGCCTCGGCAGCATCCAACGACCCGTCACCACTGCTCGCCTTGGTCCCGGCAGCGCTCGACGACCCACGGTCGCTCCTGGTTCCTGCCTCGGCGGTGGACGACGACCCACCGCCGCTCCACGTTGTTGTCTCTGCAGGGTTCGACGCCCAGCTGCCGCTCCACGTTCCTGTGTCGGCGGGGTTCGACGACCAGCCCCCGCTCCACGTTCCTGTCTCGGCGGTGGACGACGACCCACCGCCGCTCCTGGTACCTGTCTCGGCAGGGTTCGACGACCAGCCGCCGATCCCGGTTCCGGTGCCCGCGATGGACGACTGTCCGCCGCCGCGTCACGCCTCAGCCTCTGCGACGCACGACGACCCACCATCGCGCCCCGCTCTGGCCTCGGCAGCATCCAACGACCCGTCACCACTGCTCGCCTTGGTCCCGGCAGCGCTCGACGACCCACGGTCGCTCCTGGTTCCTGCCTCGGCGGTGGACGACGACCCACCGCCGCTCCACGTTGTTGTCTCTGCAGGGTTCGACGCCCAGCTGCCGCTCCACGTTCCTGTGTCGGCGGGGTTCGACGACCAGCCCCCGCTCCACGTTCCTGTCTCGGCGGTGGACGACGACCCACCGCCGCTCCACGTTCCTGTCTCGGCAGGGTTCGACGACCAGCCGCCGATCCCGGTTCCGGTGCCCGCGATGGACGACGGTCCGCCGCCGCTTCACGCCTCAGCCTCGGCGACGCACGACGACCCACCATCGCGCCCCGCTCTGGCCTCGGCAGCATCCAACGACCCGTCACCACTGCTCGCCTTGGTCCCGGCAGCGCTCGACGACCCACGGTCGCTCCTGGTTCCTGCCTCGGCGGTGGACGACGACCCACCGCCGCTCCACGTTGTTGTCTCTGCAGGGTTCGACGCCCAGCTGCCGCTCCACGTTCCTGTGTCGGCGGGGTTCGACGACCAGCCCCCGCTCCACGTTCCTGTCTCGGCGGTGGACGACGACCCACCGCCGCTCCTGGTACCTGTCTCGGCAGGGTTCGACGACCAGCCGCCGATCCCGGTTCCGGTGCCCGCGATGGACGACTGTCCGCCGCCGCGTCACGCCTCAGCCTCTGCGACGCACGACGACCCACCATCGCGCCCCGCTCTGGCCTCGGCAGCATCCAACGACCCGTCACCACTGCTCGCCTTGGTCCCGGCAGCGCTCGACGACCCACGGTCGCTCCTGGTTCCTGCCTCGGCGGTGGACGACGACCCACCGCCGCTCCACGTTGTTGTCTCTGCAGGGTTCGACGCCCAGCTGCCGCTCCACGTTCCTGTGTCGGCGGGGTTCGACGACCAGCCCCCGCTCCACGTTCCTGTCTCGGCGGTGGACGACGACCCACCGCCGCTCCTGGTACCTGTCTCGGCAGGGTTCGACGACCAGCCGCCGATCCCGGTTCCGGTGCCCGCGATGGACGACTGTCCGCCGCCGCGTCACGCCTCAGCCTCTGCGACGCACGACGACCCACCATCGCGCCCCGCTCTGGCCTCGGCAGCATCCAACGACCCGTCACCACTGCTCGCCTTGGTCCCGGCAGCGCTCGACGACCCACGGTCGCTCCTGGTTCCTGCCTCGGCGGTGGACGACGACCCACCGCCGCTCCTGGTTCCTGTCTCGGCGGTGGACGACGACCCACCGCCGCTCCACCTTCTTGTCTCGGCAGGGTTCGACGACCAGCCGCCGATCCCGGTTCCGGTGCCCGCGATGGACGACGGTCCGCCGCCGCGTCACGCCTCACCCTCGGCGACGCACGACGACCCACCATCGCGCCCCGCTCTGGCCTCGGCAGCATCCGACGACCCGTCACCACTGCTCGCCTTGGTCCTGGCAGCGCTCGACGACCCACGGTCGCTCCTGGTTCCTGCCTCGGCGGTGGACGACGACCCACCGCCGCTCCACGTTGTTGTCTCTGCAGGGTTCGACGCCCAGCTGCCGCTCCACGTTCCTGTGTCGGCGGGGTTCGACGACCAGCCCCCGCTCCACGTTCCTGACTCGGCGGGGTTCGTCGACCAGCCGCCGCTCCACGTCCCTGTCTCGGCGACGCTCGACGACCAGCCGCCGCTCCACGTTCCTGTCTCGGCGGGATTCGACGACCAGCCGCCGCTCCACGTTCCTGACTCGGCGGGATTCGACGACCAGCCGCCGCTCCACGTTCCTGACTCGGCGGGATTCGACGACCAGCCGCCGCTCCACGTTCCTGACTCGGCGGGATTCGACGACCAGCCGCCGCTCCACGTTCCTGACTCGGCGGGATTCGACGACCAGCCGCCGCTCCACGTTCCTGACTCGGCGGGATTCGACGACCAGCCGCCGCTCCACGTTCCTGACTCGGCGGGATTCGACGACCAGCCGCCGCTCCACGTTCCTGACTCGGCGGGACTCGGCAACCATCCGCCGCTCCACGTTCCTGACTCGGCGGGACTCGGCAACCATCCGCCGCTCCACGTTCCTGCGTCGGCGACACTCGACGACTCGTCGCCCCTCCACGTTCCGGTCTCGGCTGCACCTGGTTCGTCACCCCTCCAAGTTCCTGCCCCTGCTGCTCCCGGGGCCCCACCGCCGCTTCTCGTCCCAGCCCCTTCAGCGGACTCCATGTGGCGTTCGGGTCGCCCGGGACGTCCGCCCGAATGGCCACGACTGGACTTGCGGGTTCGGCCACCCGGACGGCCGCCTGAATGGCCACGGAAGGACCCGCTGGTCTGGCCTCCCGGGCAGCCGCCAGACCGGCCTCGATCACGGGTCGCTGACCCACCTCCCGACCCCTTCCGCCCACCCTCGTTTTTGGACATGGTGTTCTTTTTGTTTTTTTTTTTCTTTTTGAGGACGTCTGGAATCCGTCCCTTGAGGGGGGGGGGGTACTGTCATGATCCGCGTCGGGCATGACAGGGTTTTTGTTATTGTTTTCGTGTGCATGCGGTTTTGGTTATTGTTTGTGTTGTTATTTTCTCACCTCCCTGCCATGTGCACCTTGTTTATGTTTGATCAGCCGAGTAGGGGCGTTTCCCCTCAGCACCTCGCCCTCACCAAGCCACGCACCTGTTCCCTGTTACCCTCATCACGCACCTGTTTCCCATCTGCTCCCCTGATTACTCGGACTATTTAAGCCTCCCAGACCCACTACTCAGTGTCGGGTCATTGCCGCAAGTTACGGACTGCCACGACCACGTTTCGCTCACGTTCATGTTCATGCTCTTGCTTTTGTTCCCCTCCTCGTTCTCGTTTGCCTTCCTCAGCCTTTTGCCTCTGTTTTGTTCCTCGCCCCCCTCGTCTGTTCGTCACGTTGGTTCTGTAGTTATTTTGCTCCCGTCCCGGTTGTCTTCCTTTGTTGAACCCCTTTAATAAACCCCCTGAACGACATCCATTCCCTGCCTCCTCGCCTTTTGGGTCCACCTTCCTCCTCGCCAAAAGGCGACCCTGACACTATGGCTTCCAAACGCACAGTTGACGCCTCAACCCGATTGGGACCCCATTCCACGATAGGGGTGCCCGCGGAGCCTCAGCATTCAAGGACCGGCAGGTCTTGGCATTCCGGTGACGATTGATGGACAACAGTTTTTGATGGTGGAACAAGAAATTCCACGCTTTGCAAGGTTCTTCTCCATATCCCAGTGAGCAACAACACTGTCACGCTTGTAGAACTCTTGAGATTGGCCGAGTCACTGCCATGGTCCGAACCTGCACTGAAACAAACACTGGAATTCGAGTGGGACTGAATTGCCAGAAGGGACTGAATTTGACTGTGCACATCCGCTGGGGGAAGCATATTTTGTCCTCCGTTCCAGTCGACTGGTTAGCTCTGAGACCAGGGTCTCCATCCTCCCGCAGCTGGTACGTCCTGTTCCTGCTCTGGTCTGCGCGGTGAAGCCGCCTCCACCCATTCAAACCACCAATTGGTCCTTTGCATTGAACACTGAGTTCTGATGATTTGGTTTGTCAGGATACATTCACCCAATTTCGAGAGTCAGAAGCGCATCTTGCATTAGGATTATGTATTTGTGATGTCTACCGGTGCTGCCTCGCATGTGTGCCTTGCCCCAGAGCAGAGGAAACGCTATGAATTGTCTCTGTTCGCTGAGCCACAAATCACATTAACTATCGGTGCGCATCATCATACTAAAGATTTCGGCTCATTGGTGAAGACTTTTGGCAGAGTTAATTTCAGATGTAGAATACTCCATGTCACTAGCAGGGTGTGGTGTTTCAGCACCCATTCCGAATTCTTCTGTTACCTGTGCCCTGCTCTGTTTTGTGCATAGGTGCGTAGTTTCACCTCATCCAAACATTTAAAATACATTTAATGCATCCAGCCAAGGTTGCACGGATCTCATCAGTGAACAAGCGCATGCCGCAAGGAATGCACCTGCATCTTTGGCTTACTATGGGCTTAAAAAGGGAGAACGTCACAACCCCCTTTTCTACCAACAAACCCGGGAACATTTAGTTCTATCTCTAAATGCAAAATGAAATACTTGTAAGCATATTTTACTTGAGGGATTCCTATTTTATCGATGACATGATGTTGCGATGGCCCCCAGTGGCCCCCATTAATATGTTAGGGTCCCACAACAGGTGTTCCATCAGACGCACACAATAGCCTGTGTGTGCTAACTTCAGCTCGCTTCCAGAAACGTCTGTAACTATGTCAGGAATTAAATCGGGCATCAGCCGCAACGTGCTTCCTTTTTAAATGCTCGTTTATCACTGTTGTGCAGCTCGGAAAGGGAGGTTTACATCTTAGGACGTAGTTTTGTGAAATGCCCTCATGGACCGGTCCAAATCGGGGTCGCACCACGCATTGCTCCGTGTTCGGCAGGCACAAGTCAATTTAGCACGGTAGAAACAATATAAGACAAAGTCGCCGCATGAGGTTTGACTTGACCGAACCAAATGTCTTTTTGTGTCCTGCAGACATCAGACAAAATGATCTCTGTTCTGTGAAAGAGGAGCCAGACTTGACTCACATCAAAGAGGAGGAGGAGGAGGAGGAGATCAACAAGTCACCACTGAACGTTGTCCCTATAAAAACTGAAGATGAAAACAAGGATGAGAGTGAGGACAACAGAGGGGCGGAGCCTACAAGCAGCAGCTCAAGTCATCACGTGACAAGTGAAGGTGATGAAGACTACTGGGGCCCATCACAAGCACATTATGAGGACACATTATCAGATGCTCATGATGATGATGATGATAATGAGCAAACTAAAGGTGAAAGGGCATGACACACTGATTCATTCACTGCAAAGCTGTCTTTAAAACCGCACACAAGAACACACAGTGGTGAAAAACCTTTTTCTTGCTCAGTTTGTGGGAAATGCTTCTCTCGAAAGTCTTTAGTAAGGCACACAAGAACGACAATGGAGAAAAACCTTTCTCTTGCTCAGTTTGTGGAAAAAGCTTCTCTAGAAAGTCAAATTTAACACGTCACACAAGAACACACAGTGGTGAAAAATCTTTTTCCTGCTCAGTTTGTGGAAAATGCTTCTCTCATAAGGCAAATTTAACAAGCCACACAAGAACACACAGTGGAGAAAAACCATTTTCTTGCTCGGTTTGTGGCAAATGCTTCTCTCGAAAGACTCATTTAGTAAGGCACACGAGAACACACAGTGGAGATAAACCTTTTTCCTGCTCAGTTTGTGGCAAGAGTTTCTCTCGAAAGTCGCATTTAACATGCCGCACAAGAACACACAGTGGTGAAACATCTTTTTCCTGCTCTGTTTGTGGAAAATGCTTCTCTCAAAAGGCAAATTTAACAGAACACGCAAGAACACACAGTGGAGAAAAACCTTTTTCTTGCTCAGTTTGTGGAAAAAGCTTCTCTAGAAAGTCAAATTTAACACGTCACACAAGAACACACAGTGGTGAAAAATCTTTTTCCTGCTCAGTTTGTGGAAAATGCTTCTCTCATAAGGCAAATTTAACAAGCCACACAAGAACACACAGTGGAGAAAAAAAAATTTCTTGCTCAGTTTGTGGCAAATGCTTCTCTCGAAAGACTCATTTAGTAAGGCACACAAGAACACACAGTGGAGATAAACCTTTTTCTTTCTCAATTTGTGGCAAGAGTTTCTCTCGAAAGTCGCATTTAACATGCCACACAAGAACACACAGTGGAGAAAAACCATTTTCCTGCTCGGTTTGTGGAAAATGCTTCTCTCAAAAGGGAGGTTTAACAAGCCACACAAGAAAGCACAGTGGAGAAACATGTTTTTCCTGCTCTGTGGAAAATGCTTCTCTCAAAAGGCAGGTTTAACATATCACACAAGAACGCACAGTGGAGAAAAACCTTTTTCTTGCTCAGTTTGTGGAAAAAGCTTCTCTAGAAAGTCAAATTTAACACGTCACACAAGAACACACAGTGGTGAAAAATCTTTTTCCTGCACAGTTTGTGGAAAATGCTTCTCTCATAAGGCAAATTTAACAAGCCACACAAGAACACACAGTGGAGAAAAACCATTTTCTTGCTCCGTTTTTGGCAAATGCTTCTCTCAAAAGACTCATTTAGTAAGGCACACAAGAACACACAGTGGAGATAAACCTTTTTCTTCCTCAATTTGTGGCAAGAGTTTCTCTCGAAAGTCGCATTTAACATGCCACACAAGAACACACAGTGGAGAAAAAACATTTTCCTGCTCGGTTTGTGGAAAATGCTTCTCTCAAAAGGGAGGTTTAACAAGCCACACAAGAAAGCACAGTGGAGAAAACCCTTTTTCCTGCTCAGTTTGTGCCAAGAGCTTCTCTCAAAAGTTGCATTGAACAAACCACACAAGAAAGCACAGTGGAGATAAACCTTTTTCATGCTCAATTTGTGGAAAATGCTTCTCTCAAAAAGGAAATTTAACAGAAAACTCACTGGAGAAAAAACTTTTTCATGCTCAGTTTGTGGCAAGAGTTTCTCTCGAAAGTCACATTTACGAATCCACACAAGAACGCACAGGGGAGACAAGCCATTCAGTTTCAGCGTTTGTGCTAAAAGATTCTCCACTAAACAGCATGCTGAGAGACACAATTGTGCTGGTGAGAATCCTTGAAGATTAAAAAAAATTTTAAAAATGAAAGAACCGACTCTTTGTGGTAAGATGTAAATGTGATTTTCAATAAAATATGATGAAATTGAATTTTGCAAAGCTCTTTTATTGACACAAAGCCAATGTGATCAGTGCCAGAATAACCAATGTGTCTGAGTGATGAGTTTTTTTTTGTGTGTTTACATCAAACATGTAAATAAAATTAATTGCCTTTGCCTGGAACAGCATTTGTTAACATTATGCTTTTCAGTTGTCTTTTTAATTGTACCTAATGGAAAAAGTGTGAGAAGAAACTGTGCTTATGAAATCGGTGCCTTCCACAATCATCAATAAAATCACTTGTTCCACTTGCTCAACTGGCCTTCATTACGCCGTGAAAAGGTGAAAAACAGAACTCGAAGTTGAACTATAAAAAGAACCAGACAGAGAAACGCAAATAGTCTCAGTTTCTCTTAAAGGTTTTGTCAGGAGTTGGCAACCTGATGGCGCCTGGAGTCAGCGCTGGTTTTCTCGCTGTGTTTGGCTGGCTTGTATATGTATGGTCCATTGAACAAAACTCGAACTCTTCAAATATCCCCTCACATACATTTAATATTTCGCTTTCTGAATAAATTTCTGACGAGCTAAAACCACTTTCTAGGTTGAGCTCTATCAAGTGTTTGGGGTTTGTTGCTAAGCAGAATCTCACTTCGGAAAAACTTAAATCATTTGTCAAATATACCAATTTTTTTTTCATGCTATATTATATTTTTTATACGTTGGATTATTTATATAATGAAATAGGGAAATATTAAAATTGGCAACCACATACAGACCTAATTTAATTAATAAGAAATATGGAAACATTTTATAAATATTGAGCTCATTGAGAAGAGTCCTAATATTGAAATAAATATTGAAATATAAAAAATACTAAAAAAATTAATTCAATAACCCGACCCCGGATGAGCGGCAGAAAATGGCTGGATGGATGGAATAATTTAAATTGCATACATATTCAAATGAATAAATATGTTAAGAAATATTCAAGTGTGAAATAAAAAGGTTTAAATTAATATTGATATAATTTAACATTAAAATAAATATTGTAGTATTACATAAGAAAGCTTAAATATAAATTGAAATAAATGAAAAAAAAAGTCGTGTATTTTTAAATGGCCTAATATAGTTATGGGAAGTAATTCTCTTTATGAAACTATGAAGGGACTGGAGCTCACAGAAGTGACCAGTCTTGGTTCTGAAGTTCCGATGTAACCAGATACTGCCCTGAGAGAAAATAGGCCTGAGCATTGTTTATGGTGGGGGCAATTCTCTCGCCAGGTCAGTGACCTTCCAGGCTATGAGAGTAATTTAAGGTGCCTTCAGTGAAGTCCTACTTTGTCCTACTTGAATGAATCCACATCAAAATACCATCATTTATGACACCACGGCTGGACAAATAATATACAGAAACACACTTTCGCACCACTGAGTGAGTGTTGGACGAATTCTCTCGCCAGGTCAGTGACCTTCCAGGGTATGAGAGTAATTGAAGGTGGTCACTAGTAGACTGGTCGTATCAAAGGGGAGACGCATCTGCTCTCCCTCTGGGGGTCTTTTGGAGGGAAATCCCGAAGACTAGCGGGATGGGAATGCATATGCAACAAGGGAAAATTAGATATTCATGTCCTATTTGGGCATTCCCCAAAAGAAGGGAATGTCTGAGAGGGGGCTCGCACGTGCACGGAGCGCACACACGCACACGTTTTTGGGGAGACTTCTTTTGACATCAGCATGTAACGAGAATAAAATCTTTCTTCTTTCTCCAGGTCGGGGAGGAAATCCTGCCCCAAGTGGAGGAGTTTAAGTATCTTGGGGTCTTGTTCACGAGTGAGGGGAGGATGGAGCGGGAGATCGACAGGCGGATCGGTGCAGCCTCCGCTGTGATGCTGTTAGAATAATATTAAGAGGTTATTATACATTTGCCGTGATGCAGCTTATTTTAATATGTAGCGCATATAACAACAGTTTAATAGAGTGAACTATGCTGAGTGTTTGCAGTGTGAGGGGTGATACAGGGAGACACCTCTACTGCAGAGAGGTGTCTGCAATTGGCGGGGCGGTGGCACTTCTTCAGAAGTGAGGATGAAGTAAACAACATCGTGAGGAGCCCTGATAAGTTGGCATCGAAGTCTGAAGCAAGCAACATCGTGCGTCCTGATAAAAGATGTTGACGTCAAAGTCAGCTGCGACCCATGGCGGCACGCTCATGATAAACCGGACTAAACCAGCTTTTGAGAAGACGAACTGTACCACCCTTGAGTGTAATCTGATTTCTTGAAGTGTAATCTGATTCCCCGATGTTATAAAAGGGAATGTGTGAAAAGCATCGAGGAACAGGGGGGAGATAAAGTTGTCAAATAAACTTTGTTAACCTTTCTGTCTCCACAAGAGCTGTTTGTCCTCTCCTTTTAGCTTACGAACACGATATGTCAAATTGGCGAACCTGACATACAATTGGTCCTTCGGCGCCGTGAACCCAACATACTGGAGGCGTCCAGGGGCGAAGCCGACGACCGGGGACAATCGTGGCCACAACGAGGATTTCTTTTTTCTTTTTTTCCAGGATTTCTTTTTTTTTGTTTCTCTTTTTTTTTTGCACCTGGTCCTCGGCTCTGCTGCTGGAAGGCTGAAAGTTGAAGGGAGGCTGCGGAGAGAGACGTTCAGCTCATCTTTGGTAAGTCCGAATGTGATGAATGAGTGTGATAAATGTGTGCATGTGAAGGTACGTAGTTAAATTCCGCAATAACAGGAGGGCGGACTCCTCTGCAAATAAGTAGTTAAATTCCGTGGATATTGGAGGGCGGACTCCACTACGCCTAGACAGAGTAAGTCTTTAAAACTGTGTAAAACCGTAAGAATACTAGTCAATGTTACGTGAAGAGACAGAGATAGTCGATAAAACTGATAGAGGATAACAGGGTGTATCCTCCACGCGCGTTAGAAAAGAGAAAAAAAAAAGGAAAAAATATAGTGTGAATGTAAGAGTGTGCATGGAGGCTTGCAACCTCATTTTGGAACAGGAAAATTAACTGACAACTGTCTGGGAAGCAGAGGCAAAGAATTCCGCGCCACTTGTGGTAGAAGACAGAGCAATTGTCACCCTGTTCAGGGACTGGAGGACAGTTTAGTCACCCTAGGTGAACCGCTGTCTTCCAACATGGGGAAAACAAACAGTAAAAAAAAGCTAACAAAAAGGATCCGAAACAACAATTGATGTGTAAGGACTGGAAATTTATAGAAAGCCAATGTCCAGGAAAAGTAAAACATTTAAACTCATGGATAACAAAATATGAATTCGCTGGTCAGCTTAATACACAAAAAATAGTCGACTTACAAGAAAACATAAAAATAAAACGAAAGAATAATGAAAAAAAGATGGACGCTGTATCGGTCTGTCGTGGTGAAGAGGGAGCTGAGCCAAAAGGCGAAGCTCTCGATTTACCGGTCGATCTTCGTTCCTACCCTCACCTATGGTCACGAACTGTGGGTCGCGATCGAAAGAACAAGATCTCGGATAAAGGCGGCCGTAATGAGTTACCTCCGCAGGGTGTCTGGGCTCTCCCTTAGAGATAGGGTGAGAAGCTCGGCCCATCCGGGAGGGACTCAGTGTCGAGCCGCTCCCCCACCACGTAGAGAGGAGCCAGATGAGGTGGCTCGGGCATCTGTTTAGGATGCCTCCTGGGTGCCTCCCTGGTGAGGTGTTCCGGGCATGTCACACCGGCAGGAGGCCCAGAGGACGACCCAGGACACGCTGGAGAGACTACGTCTCCGGCTGGCCTGGGAACGCCTGGGCATCCCTCCGGCAGAGCTGGAAGATGTGGCTGGGGAGCGGGAAGTCTGGGCTTCCCTGCTGCACCGCGACCCGACCCCGGATAAGCGGCGGATAATGGATGGATGGATGGATAATGAAGGCAACTTGAGCAAGTGGAACAAGTGATTTTATTGATGATTGTGGAAGGCACCGATTTCATAAGCACAGTTTCTTCTCACACCTTTTCCATTAACTACGATTAAAAAGACAACTGAAAAGCATAATGTTAACAAATGTTGTTCTAGGCAAAGGTAATTATGGGAAACAAAAAAAACTAATTATCACTCAGACAAGTTGGTTCTTCTGGCACTGATCACATTGGCTTAGTGTCAATAAAAGAGCTTTGCAAAATTAAATTTATAATATTTTATTCAAAATCACATTTACATCTTACCACAAAGAGTCAGTTCCTTCAGTTTTTTGTTGTCTTTTTTTAAGCTTCAAGGATCGCTGGAATTCTCAACAGCACAATTGTGTCTCTCAGCACCCTTTTTAGAAAAGAATTTTTTAGCACAAACGCTGCAACTGAATGGCTTGTCTCCAGTGTGTGTTCTTGTGTGGCTCGTTAAATGCGACTTACGATAGAAACTCTTTCCACAAACTGAGCAGGAAAAGGGTTTTTTGCAGTGTGTATTCTTGTGTGTTCTGTTAATCGTGACTTTTGAGAGAAACTTTTCCTCCAAACTGAGCAGAAAAAGGTTTTTCTCCACTGTGTGTTCTTGCGTGCCTTGTTAAATGAGAATTTTGGGAGAAGCTTTTACCACAAACTGAGCAAGAAAAAGGTTTTTCACCACTGTGTGTTCTTGTGTGTTCTATTAACCTTGCCTTTTAAGGGAAGCATTTTCCACAAACTGAGCAGGAAAAGGGTTTTTCTCCACTGTGTGTTCTTGTGTGGGTTGTTAAATGGCCCTTTTGAGAGAAACTCTTGCCACAAACTGAGCAAGAAAAAGGTTTTTCTCCACTGTGCATTCTTGTGTGGATTGTTAAATGAAACTTTTGAGAGAAGCTTTTGCCACACACTGAGCAAGAAAAAGGTTTTTCTCCACTGTGCGTTCTTGTGTGCCTTACTAAATTAGACTTTTGAGAGAAGCATTTCCCACAAACTGAGCAAGAAAAAGGTTTTTCACCACTGTGTGTTTTTCTGTGCCCTTTTAAAAACAGCTTTGAAGTGAATGAGTCAGTGTGACATGCCCTTTCACCTTTAGCTTGCCCATCATCATCATCGTCATGAGCGTCTGATGATGTGTCCTTATTATGTGCTTGTGATGGCCCCCAGTGGTCGACATCAACTTCTTTTGTCACGTGATGACTTGAGCTGCTGCTTGTAGGCTCCGCCCCTCTTTTGTCCTCATTCTCATCTTCAGTCTTTATAGGGAGAATGTTCACTGGTGACTTGTTGATCTCCTCCTCCTCCTCCTCCTTTTTGATGTGAGTCAAGTCTGGCTCCTCTTTCACAGAACGGAGATCGTTTTCACAGACGTCTGCAGGACACAAAAAGACAAACACACATTTTGTTTGGTCAAGTCAAAGCTCATGCGGCAACTTTGTCTTATATTGTTTCCACCGTGCTACCTTGACTTGTTCCTGCCGCACACGGTGCAATGTGTGCGACCCCGATTTGGACCGGACCATGGGGGCATTTCACAAAATTACGTCCTACGATGTAAACCTCCCTTTCCTAGCAGCACAACAGTGATAAACGAGCATTTAAAAAGGAAGCACGTTGCGGCTAATGCCGATTTCATTCCTGACATAGTCACAGACGTTTCTGGAAGCGAGCTGAAGTTAGCACACACAGGCTATTGTGTGCGTCTGATGGAACACCTGTTGTGGGACCCTAACTTATTAATGGGGGCCACTGGGGGCCATCGCAACATAATGTCATTGATAGAATAGGAATCCTTCAAGTGAAATATGTTTACAAGTATTTCTTTTTGCATTTAGAGATAGTTTCATCGTGGTTATCGTATTTTCGTGACCATCAGGCGCACTTTAAAGTCTTAAATCTTCCCCAAAACATATGACGCGCCTTGTAATGCGACTCTATTATATGGACTGAGCAACTCGCTCGACCATCGGGCATGTTCCCCTTGAGGTATTTCAGAGTGCATGTTAGCACACCCTGCCGGCCAAAATCTGAGACATCTATGCTTCAAATTGACTGTGACATAAACATTATGTGAATACGTTCTTTGGCTGATAGTGCAGGAGAAAGCTGGACAAAATGGCAGCTGTCCACGATGTTGTAGTCTGTCTTATCATTCATGTTATTGCAAGCAAGATACATCACAGGTTTAGACAACAGACTGCAAAAAAATAGATGAAAACACACTGCCCAAAGCACACGACTCACATTTCTCTAACCAGCCATCTGATTGGCTGAGGCTCCCGGAATGCATCAGTACTGTTTTTGTGTTGTTTTTATTTCTTATGGGGATATTAATGGCATGAGAGATACATGTTTTGTGATAATTTTATTTCTTTGTTTCATTGTTTGCTTGTAAGCTGTTCAGAGATATTTTTGGTTTTGATTTGAAACCATGACTCTATGGTTCGGTGACCAGTGAAATCCCTCCCCTAACAATCTCAACAAATCCGCACTTGATCTCTGTGCATCTATTTGTTAGACGAGACGAATGAAAGATTGCATCGTTTTTTAAAGTAGCGCTGAATGGATCCCCTGCTTGAAAACGGCAGTCTGTTCGGCACGAAAGCGGAAGAACAGGACACACCCCGCTGTGATATGATTGGCTGCTGGCCGTGTGGGGCACTGTCATCAACTCACCGACAGATGTCACCATTTGCGATGCAAATCATTGTTATATTCTTCTAAACATCGGAAAAACTTAAGATTTAAACCGTATGCAAATGAACAAACATTTTAGTTCCCAAACATGAACTTGACAGATGAATTAAACTTAACTTTTGTTGCTGGTTTTGTTGAAAAATCTGCCACCATGTTGTCGGTTGGACAGTATTCCAAATGTCATGCCATGTCATTATCCACACCGCTTTTCCTGTACTGGGTCGCGGGAGGGTGCCGGAGCTGACGTGATAAAGTTTTTCTTAATGTCAACATATTTGCACCTTTGCCTTTTTACAGGCTTTTTCGCCAGTGCTATGGTGCCTTGATTGTCCTCAAAAACAATTAGTCGCTCTTTATTTTTTGCATGAGATATTTTTTTATCTCCCAATGGGATATTTCACATGGATTGAGCTCTTAAGTAACTAAAAAAGTAAAAGAAAAAAATAATTAAGGTTCTTTAAGAATATGAATACGCAAGAAAGAAATTTCTCAGATCAACATTTCACATTGTCGTTTGTCAAATGTTGATAAATTGTATTTTTCATTCGGGATTTGTCTGTTGTTTTTCATTTATTTGCACGTCACTATTTAAGTATTTTTTTCTTTTACTATTCTTTACCTCTATCAGTATTTAATTCGATTTTTATGGAATTATTTAAGCTTTCTTATGTAATACTACAATATTTATTCAATTTATTTAATACATAAAAATTATTTAAATATTTTTTAATTATTTTTATTTAAATCTTGAATATTTGTCAACATATTTGTTCATTTAAATATGAGTGCAATTATTTTATTTATTTATTGCAATAATTAATACTTAAAATTTCATTCATTATTTTTTATCTTTCAAAATTCGTTCAATATTTATTAAATGTTTCTATATTTATTATGAATTTAATTAACTCAGTATGTGGTTGTGAATTTTAAATTGAAATATGTCGCTGTTTTATTATGTAAATGTTAGAGTGTTAAAAAATATTTCGGTATTTATTTAGGTACTTAAATATTTAATTATTTGTTTCAGTATTCATTAAATTACGGTGATTCACTTTTGCAATTCAGACGCGCAGCAACGAACTGCGTAATGCGGATCCTCTCCTCCGTGGTGACGAAAAAAAAGAAGCGGGAAGATTTACGAAAGCAGGAACGGACCGTGCAACAGCAGAGCGATAAAAACACTGTGTTCAGGAGGCGCACACGATATTTGTGCCTTTCTTCATTTTTACTTTGTTTATTAATGTACATTGTTTGCATTGGCCTCAAGGACTCATTCGGCGTGTATGTATTTGTAGTTTTCACTGTGTCACGTGATTTCCTAAAGCCATCAAAGGAAGAGAAATAAAAAAAGAAAATCTGGACATCAGTCTGAATCGTGGCCTTTTCGCTGGACCGGTGTAGCTACACTCTTGACATTCCAAAATCTTTGAGAGAAACTTAGACTACTTGCATTTATCTTTCTTGTTCTATTTAAAGTTCAACTTCTAGTTCAGTTTTTCACCTTTTCACAGCGTAATGAAGGCCAGTTGAGCAAGTGGAACAAGTGATTTTATTGATGATGGTGGAAGGCACCGATTTCATAAGCACAGTTTCTTCTCACACCTTTTCCATTAGGTATGATTAAAAAGACAACTGAAAAGCATAATCTTAACAAATGTTGATCCAGGCAAAGGCAATTAATTTTATTTATGTTTGATATAAAGCCACTGATGGTGTAGTGGTACACTTGCCCGATCTGTGTGCAGGCAGCGTGGGTTCAGTTCCCACTCAGTTCTCACTGTCTATGTCTGCCCTGTGACTGGCTGGTGACCAGTTCAGGGTGTAGTATAAAAACAAAAAAAATTATCATCACTCAGACACAATGGTTCTTCTGGCAATGATCACATTGGCTTTGTGTCAATAAAAAAGCTTTGCAAATTTCAATTTATTATATTTTATTCAAAATCACAAAACCACAAAGAGTCGGTTCCTTCAGTTTTTTTGTCCTTTTTTTAAGCTTCAGATCGCTGCAATTCTCACCAGCACAATCGTGTTTCTGAGCACTCTGTTTAGTGGCGAATTTTTTAGCACAAACGCTGCAACTGAATGTCTTGTCTCCACTGTGCGTTCTTGTGTGGATTCGTAAATTTGACTTTACAGAGAAAGATTTACCGCAAACCGAGCAGGAAAAAGGTTTTTCTCCACTGTGTGTTCTTGCGTGGCTTGTTAACGTTGAGTTTTGAGAGAAGCTTTTACCACAAACTGAGCAAGAAAAATTGTTTTCTCCAGTGTGCTTTCTTGTGTGGCTTGTCAAACTTGACATATCAGAGAAGCTTTTGCCACAAACTGAGCATGAAAAAGGTTTTTCACCACAGTGTGTTTTTGTGTGAATTTGTAAATTTGACTTTCTAGAGAAGTATCTTCCACAAACTGAGCAGGAAAGAGGTTTTTCTCCAGTGTGTGTTCTTCTATGTTTTGTTAAATTTGACTTTTAAGAGAAACTCTTGCCACAAACTGAGCAGGAAAAAGGTTTTTCTCCACTGTGTGTTCTTGTGTGTTCTGTTAAACTTGACTTTTGAGAGAAGCTTTTGCCACAAACTGAGCAGGAAAAAGGTTTTTCTCCAGTGTGTGTTCTTGTGTGATTTATCAAATGAGACTTTCGAGAGCAACTCTTGCCACAAACTGAGCAGGAAAAAGGGTTTTCTCCAGTGTGTGTTCTTGTGTGCGTTTTTAAACCTGACTTTTGAGAGAAACTCTTGCCACAAACTGAGCAGGAAAATGTTTTTTCTCCACTGTGTGTTCTTGTGTGGTTTGTTAAATGCGACTTTTGAGAGAAACTCTTGCCACAAACTGAGCAAGAAAAAGGTTTTTCTCCAGTGTGTGTTCTTGTGTGCGTTTTTAAACCTGACTTTTGAGAGAAACTCTTGCCACAAACTGAGCAGGAAAATGTTTTTTCTCCACTGTGTGTTCTTGTGTGGTTTGTTAAATGCGACTTTTGAGAGAAACTCTTGCCACAAACTGAGCAAGAAAAAGGTTTTTCTCCAGTGTGTGTTCTTGTGTGCGTTTTTAAACTTGACTTTTGAGAGAAACTATTGCCACAAACTGAGCAGGAAAATGTTTTTTCTCCACTGTGTGTTTTTTTGTGCAGTTTTAAAGACAACTTTGAAGATAATGAGTCAGTGTGACATGCCCTTTCACCTTTAGTTTGCTCATTATCATCATCATCGTCACGAGCGCCTGATAATGTGTCCTCATTTTGTGCTTGTGATGGCCCCCAGTGGTCTTCATCACCTTTTGTCACGTGGTGATTTGAACTGCTGCTTGGAGGCTCCGCCCCTCTGTTGTCCTCACTCTCATCCTTGTTTTCATCTTCAGTCTTGATAGGGACACCGTTCACTGGTGACTTGTTGATCTCCTCCTCCTCCTCCTCCTCCTTTTTGATATGAGTCAAGTCTGGCTCCTCTTTCACAGAACGGAGATCGTTTTCACAGACGTCTGCAGGACACAAAAAGACAAACACAAATTTGGTTTGGTCAAGTCAAACCTCATGCGCCGACTTTGTCTTATATTGTTTCTACCGTGCTACCTTGACTTATGCCTGCCGCACACGGAGCAATGCGTGCGACCCCAACTTGGACCGGACCATGGGGACATTTCACAAAATTACGTTTGACGATGTAAACCTCCTTTTTTGCAGCACAACAGTGATAAACGAGCATTTAAAAAGGAAGCACGTTGCGGCTGATGCCCGATTTAATTCCTGACATAGTCACAGACGTTTCTGGAAGCGAGCTGAAGTTAGCACACACAGGCTATTGTGTGCGTCTGATGGAACACCTGTTGTGGGACCCAAACATATTGATGCAGATCACTGGGGGTCATTGAATAATGACTGTATATTTTAAAGTTATCCAATATGTATTCTAATTCAACTAAGATACACCATAATATTTTAAGAGTTCACTGAATCATTTTGGAACTGCAACGATGCTTAACAGCCATAGGGTGTCAGTAATGAGTAACAAAGTAACACAACATTGTCATTTGCATAAATTACCAGGAACTATGAGTTGCAGGGGTGATGCAAACCACCTGGGCCACAGGAACTTTATGACCGGGAAATAAATGTTCCTGGCCTTGTTGGTAGAAAAGGGGGTTGTGACGTTCTCCCTTTTTAAGCCCATTGTAAGCCAAAGATGCAGATGCATTCCTTGCAACATGCGCTTGTTCACTGATGAGATCCGAGCAACCTTGGATGGATGCATTCAATGTATTTTAAATGTTTGGATGGGGTGAAACGATGCACACGTGCACAAAACAGTGCAGGGCCACCCGAGGTTCATTGACTCTCACCCAACCAAGCCAGTACAAAGTTCATAAATAAATAAGACCAATACGCACTTGATATTTAAAAAAAAAAAATTATATTCTTAGTTTTATTCACTAAAATTGATCAATTGCCATTGATGTTTCGCCGCAGTGTGTACATTTTTTAGAGTCGGGCAGAATTCCTTCCGTAAGGAATTGCTTGAACAAGATATAAAAACCAGAGAATGTGTTAAATAATCAGTTCAAATTTTATACTGGGAAAACATGGAGTTTACCCCCCACTATTGGTTATTCTTTGGCATTTATTTTCTGCACTGATTTCATTTGGCATAAACAAATGTTCGGCAAACCGACAAAGGGTTCGCGGTTAACCGCTTCCCGATTGCCCGGGCAAGTGAAATTTGGCCACGGGCAAGGTAAAATTATGGGCAACTTGCCCGACCGGGCAAGCATTTTTTAAAGCAGCAAAATGTCTTTAATTTCGACGAAAACTGCGGTGTGATCCGTTTGTGTGCACTGTATGGTGATGGTTTAACCCAGACACCCCCTTATGTTCTGGTTTGGTCCATTGGCCTTATCGGGGGCAATGGGCGGGCGCTACGGGGATCAGTTAGTTCAGTGAATGTCGAGTTAAAGTGGACGTCAATAAATCCCGCAGTATTGGAACTCTCTGTAGTTGCATCCTCATTTGAAGTTTGAAAAACACAACAAAAACCAACGATATTTCGTCCGAAAATTGACAGTCGGAAGTTTTCTTACCTTCTGCGCATGTTTACAAGTGGCGACGAGTTCGTTCAAATCTGAACATTTCGGATTCTGACATGACTAAAATAGCTCGAATATTTTTAAGTAGACAATTCACTTGTGAGTAAGAAAGGGAGTAATATTTGATTATTGGCTGTTAATTCATTAGCTCCATGATGTGACCTGACATGTGTTCTGTTTATGCTATGAAACTTATGGAGGCAGCACCACAGGCACTGGTCTTAAAGGAATACACAAATTTCCCACACTCATAATTTACTCATGTGATTACTCAATTAATAGGCTCCCCTGGATTTAAAATTGATAATCTGGATTGCTGTAATATCATTTTCCCAATTTAACATGCAAATTTGTTAATTATTAACATGCAGATTTGTTAATTATTAAAACTACAATTAATATTTTCAATAACTGCACAGGATGATACATTTGCTGTTGTGAGCAGGGTTTCATGGTTGATGATGAAAACAAGATTAATTTATGCTTCTCAGATTATATGTTTATTTACATTTGTGGCGCACATTTTACAACCATAAACATTTTATTCTTAGAGAAAAAAAATTGTCACTTGCCCAAGTCGGGCAAGTAATTTGGCCACTCGGGCAAGTCAAATTTTAGTGGCACTTGCCCTATGGGCAAGCAGTTTTTAAAGTTAACCGCGAACCCTGACTAGACCTTTCTTTTCTTTATCTTCTGCACATTTCTCCCACACTAGTCCCCATTTACTTAGTTCCTATCGTTTTTTTTTCATTTATTTATTTATTTTTTCATACTTTTTCTAATGTTCTTTCAAAGTGCGGTTACTTTGACATCTTTGAATGTCTTAATCATTATAGAGGCCTTGTCATGACCCGTGTCTGCCACGTCAGTGTTTTTGTTATTTTCTTCCCTCCTTCCTGCCATGTGCCTTTTGTTATTGTTTTCATCACCTCCCTGCCATGTGCCTTTGTTATTGTTTTCGTTCTCACCAGCTACGCACCTGTTCCTAGTCATCATCACGCACCTGTTCCTAGTCATCATCACGCACCTGCTTCCCATCTGCTCCCCTAAGTACCCGGACTATTTAAACCTTCCAGACCGACAACGCAGTGTCGGGTCATTACCCTGTTTGCCTCCTGTTGCCACGTCACCTCGGACTCTCACGACTTGCGCGTCGCTCCCGTTGTTGCACTTGTCTTCGTTCCCTGTCCGCCTGGCTCGTTCCCGTCTCGTGTTTGGTCCTTGTCATCGTCCAGTTAGTCTCGTTCAGTTGCCTGTGTTGTTTCTTTGCCCACGCCCCGTTGTTCGTCCCCACCAAGCTCCACAATAAATCTCCTTAAAGCTTCACCTACCCCTGCTTCCTCGCTTCTTGGGTCCACCTCCTCATCGCCGCAAGGCGACTCCTGACACTATAATCCGTACGCAGATCTTCAACATCAACAGTCACAGTCTCATCCCAGCACACGAATGAACTCGCTGCTGTAACTCTCTGCTTACGTCAAGCCCACCCTCGAGAGCCATATACTCCACCGTGATTGGTAGGTTCGTTCAGCTTCGCACAAAACACTGTAAAGTGCCAGTCATATCAAATTCGCGGGCCGCACGAACATTAAACTTTCATAATAAGGCGGGGGCCGCAAACTATCATCCCGCGGGGCGCAAATGGCCCGTGGGCCGCGAGATTGAGACCCCTGGTCTAAACAATACAACGAAATTTCCCTATCCTGTACTGGGTGTGTGTTATCTATTCGTGCACCCAATGTGAATATTAAAACTGCGGAGCATATGGGCAGGTTAAAGTAACAACTATATCTTAATAATCTGTTTTGTGGGCCCTAAATTAGAATATATTATATCACCCTCCTTGTTGAGGAGAACCTCCAGGATGGGCGTGATGTGACGCTATTTGAAGCGTTCTCCAGCCTTCTGGTCATACAGGTCACATGTCACCTCAAACCTGTGGACAGAACTGGACGAGTGGCACTTGCCAGTGAAGGGGTAAATTACCTCCCTTCTGAAAATTTCAGTTTTGCATAAATTTTGTGTAATAACGTCAATCAATCATTCACTTGATGCTTGAATTTAATTACTCCAATCTTTCTCCAAAAATTTGAAAATAAGTACTTGGGAGTGCAATGGGAATTCAGGTTGATCAGGCCTGTCCGCCCATTGCATCCTGCGTGCCGTTAGGGCTTGCCGGTGCCCTCAATCAGGTTTCTTTCCTGTGGCCCGTCCCTTAAACATTCACTCAAACCACATCTGCATACAAACACTTTTTCTTTCACACTTCCATTCACCAAAAAGATACTTTCCAATTCCACACAGAGACCCCTCCCTCGGCGTGTCCTTCTTGATTACACTGAGATTTGTGCTGGCAGCTCCTTAATTTTGCCTCAATTTAGCCAGCGTATGCCAAAATTTACAACTGTGGGTCTCTTTATTTTCCCGTTCAGTCCCCGTGATGTCGTTTCTCTTTCTCCTGTTCCTCCTGGACGTGGCTGACGATAATGCACCTGCGACGTCAAACAGCTCATAGATGCGGAAGTTAGCAGTCTGGTATTTATGGAATGCAGTCATGTCCCTTAAAAGTTGTCATGTCAGGGTTCGCGTCGTACAGTCATAAAACATCTGTCTTCCACCTCTGTCACATTTAATACACATCAGTTAATAGATCATCTACAGGACTATTTAATCCAACTTTATATTTGGTAAACCAATCTCCAATTGCTAGATATTTCCTGTTCCAAGGATTTTCTTTCAACATGTTCATAGAATATTTCACCTAAAACCTATCCCAAAACCATAATCCCTTTAACTCAAAATTTTTTATTTTAATAAGATTGTCACTGTTCTTCAGGTGTCTCTTGTATGTTTTTAGTGTTGGTGTTCTAATTACCTGCTAATTTATATTCATCTTATCTATTAATTTCTTCATTACCTGATATGGAAAGTAAAATGCGCTATATCAATTAAGTTGTATATTCTTTATGTCCAAAAAATTTAAAAATCCCAACTCACCCGCACACACAAAGATTGAGGGAAAACGAGAGAGAGAGAGAGAGTTAGGGGCAAGGGGATTGAAAAGGGTCTTAATGCTTTGAGTTGATGTTTCGATGAACGCCTCCTAGTAAAGACGTTTGTTTTCTATAGGACTAATTAATTCTACAAATTTAACAGGTCTTATCAGGAGTAATATAAGTGGCCAGTGCTTGTGTCACTAAAAAGTCCCTAACAGCGGGTGGCACATCAATCTTGCAAGGAACCTGCAGTATGACGTCACTTTGACCCCATCAAGGCTCATATTTTCTTATCGGGAACACAAATTCCTTCACTGACCTTTGTTTATGCCAATGGATCCTTAAAAAAAAATCTTCATGCAACATAATAGGAAGAAATAAATTTACAATGACCTTCAGAGAGTAAGCAGAAAAGAAAGTAAACAAAACTCTAGTAGACCAAACTACCAGCTATGTTTATCAGCCAAAGGGAACACAGACACACACACCCCCACACACACACACAGTGAAACGAGGAGATTAGTGTCAGGAAAAGAGACAAACTGGGCTGTGAAGGGGTGGGTTGTATGGAAACAAACATAGGGACCGCGAGCCACTCCGGACTTCAGTGTTTTCCCCTCCTATTTGTCTGGAATTATTAAGGGAAAAAATATTAACTCAGAAAAATCAAAAGTAAAATAAATAATGTTATCTGCCAATTCACAAAATCTTATTAATTAATTGAATAAATAGTGGATTTGTTGGTTCTCTCTATGGTTTTCAATTCATTATTTTATGGCTCATTCTTGTAAAGTAAAAATTGACTGACAATATGTTTTGCAGGCCTTCCTCATACGTCAATGCAATAGGTCATA
Organism: Idiotropiscis lumnitzeri; assembly: GCF_059441095.1. Lineage (NCBI taxonomy): Eukaryota > Metazoa > Chordata > Actinopteri > Syngnathiformes > Syngnathidae > Idiotropiscis > Idiotropiscis lumnitzeri. The sequence goes on from NC_142392.1 coordinate 11,620,432, forward strand.
TACAGAACACTCAGAACGTTATATTAACAATCGATATATATATAGTGCTTTCTTATCCAGTGCATCTTTTACTCTGCATACAGGGCTATTGTTTTTTGATAATTTTTACTTGGTGTTTGATAGATGTGGTTTCCAACACAAATTCTAATTAAGAATGACACCCAGAAGCAGTTTCTCTTACTCTTTCTCTTATGTTAATTTGAACACTCATGTCTCTCCTACTGTTACTGAATAACATGAAATTTTTTTGATTTAATAATTCTAATTACACTCATTTATTAGATAATTTATTTTAATCCAACCTGATTTTTATTCTTTTAAATTCTTGTTTCAAGCCCTTCAGCACCTGTAATATATTCCCCCAAAATTAAACATAAAAATATTATTTATCCCTGCTCCCTATTTTCTAAATTACGTACTTGAAAATCCCTTTGAATGCAACTCCTCCGCAACCACATTTGCTCAGTTTTCAAGGAGCACACTATAATCCAAGGTATCAAAAGCCTTTTAAGGTAAACAAAAACACTTGCAAAATTTTCTCATCTAATACAGTTCCGTTAATTCCATACGTACCCTCAATGTGGAGTGTGTACTTCTAAATATTGTATCGCTCTATAGATTTGTCTGTGAAACTTTGGTTCCCCCCCGAGTCTTTCTGACAGTTTGACCTAATTTTAAAGAATTTCTCGAATATCATACATCACAGCCATTGGCCTGTAGTTTTGAAAAAAACAAATCATGTTTATCCCCATTTTTCTAAACTGGAATAACTTTTGCCCTTTTCTTTTTGCCTGGAAACCCCTGACATACATGATTGGCTACAAATATACGCCAAAAGGTTCAACAACCAGTTCAATATCACCCTTTACCAATCTTGTCACTTGCACAACCCTCCACAACATTCAACATCTTCTTTTTCTCACGTGCCTCTCCTTCTTGTCCACTTTCACAACTTTCTCAACCTTTTCTTCCAATTTTATGTTTGCCAATGTTGTTGCCACTGTCGCCAATTGATGCACACTACGTCTGTCCTCCTCCGCCATTGCCAATTCTTATTCCATTTTACCTTTCCGAATCCATTTAGCTTTATCTTTTGCCTCTTTCGATTGTTTGATGTCATTCAACATTTTCCTCGTCTTTCTTGAGCACCTGCTTAGCCAACTGAATCATATCCCATGTGGTCATCCTTTTGTAATTAAAAAAAAAAAACACCTTCCGATACCTCTCTTTTTCTCCTCAATTGCACTCATTAATTGCGTCTCCAACTTCACATAATGTCCATCCATTTCTTGCCACACACCATCGCTTTCATACACTTCATCGGAACCGAGCCCCATATCACACCTATCTCCACTCCTCCTGAACAATCCACTCCCATGCATCCAAGCCAAATATCAAACAAAACAGTCCAAATTATATCACACCAATCACACTGCTTACACTTGCACACAAATTGAGATACGTAAATCCCAGATTTTAAAACGTATCAATACCACATATAGTCCCAGACTATTTTTGTAATAAGTAAATCCCAGATTTGACACCTTATTACCGCGATACGTAAATCCCTGATTTTACACCGTGTGACAATCCACACTTTTAATATTTAATGTCCCAATTATCCCCGTTTTCCTCTGTTACATTTATTTTTCCCCAATTGTGCAGAATTCAGACATGTAGTAACAGGTATTCTGCTTACCTTTTAGATGTGGTACCACCAGAGGAAAACAGGTCTAAGTCGGGATTTCCTTTCCGTTCAACAAGTCGTCACTTGGTGTGGATATGGGTCCCTGAGACCCTGTGGTTCTCTTATTCGAAGTCTGTGGATTTCTTTTGCAGTCCTTTCCCTCTCATCACGTCGGGGTCACCAAAAATTGTTGGGATTTCTAACTTTAAATGTACCAAAAGTTTACCAAAATAGTTCAAATTAATTATCTGACTCCATTAATGGTTCACCAAACACGACCTACATTCATCCAATAATTATGCACGCTCGTTTTGAGAGAAAGATGACCAGGAAGCCGGCAACTTCACACGGGAGCGGATTTATTCTTAACAGGAGATCTAATACAAAGCCTGGGGCTCGGTTCTTACCATTACAGCTCTGCGCGTCCCTGTACCCAACAGAGGACGACACCCCCCCCCTCGTTATCAGAAGTGCGGCTCGTCCTTTACAAAAAAAAATCTACCACCTACGCCTTTCATACAGCCTGCCCTGTCCTTCCACCGCACATTGAATCAAAGCACAATCAGCACATATCTTTATTGCATTAAACTGAATACATGTAACTTGTAGTCAATCGTACAAAATCCTTTACTGGTTTGTCATCAGTTTGACCTGAGCAGACTGAATCTGTTTGTTCTGAATGAGAGTGTGGGTCATGAAAATACTATGTGTGCAATTTTGAGGTCTTACATTTAAACTAAGTCATATAGCATATGGTCCCGTAGACTGGCAGGCCAAGGTTGGACTTCTCCGGCGGGCCGTCCCTCCGTCTCTCTTTCCGCTGGCATTCTTCTGTAATCTTGTCGGTGTGCATGTGTGCGTGTGTATGTGCAAGTGTATGTGTGTGTGCATGCGTATGTGCATGTGCTCCGATCTCCAGTTGTTATGTCTTTCGGAATGTGTTTTTCTTTTGATAGCGTCTGTGTGAGTCCTCCAGTGCCTAGTTTGGTATGTTTGCATCTCTACAGCCAATGTGGAGAATGTGCTTCGTCGTATTTGTCCATCAAGTGCTGTGAATGTGAGAGCAGCTCATGGAAATGCTATGTGCGCAAATCTATTCTCACTACTGAGAATTTCAATAAAGTTCACACATTTCAACTAAGTACGATAAATTTAGCATTTAAGAATAATATAATCAGTAAACATCAGGCCTACAATCGCAGTCATTCTTGTGACCCGTGCTTCTAATTCAATTTGATAAATGCTTTTTGTTTCATCAATGTTTAAAATGTTCAGTAAATATGAACCTGCTAACTTTAATAATCGACATTCTGTCCCGCATGTGTTCAAAATAATGCCAGTAATCAATAGTAATAGACTCCTTCAGTGTGTAAGTGTTTTTCTGGATATTATTTGTCCAGCCGTGGTGTCATAAATGACGGTATTTTGATGGGGATTTATTCAAGTAGGACGAAGTAGGACTTCACTGAAGGCACAGGTGTGAAATGCACTGAAGTAACTTAAAAAGTAAAAGTAAAAAAAAAAATTACGGTTGTTTACGAATGTGCAAGAAAGAAAAATGTTGACAAATGTTGAAAATTATGATATTTTCCAGGAGGTATTTATTTCTTTTTTGTTTATTCATTCAATTCTATACTTATTTCAATATTTGAGTATTATTTTTCTTTCAATATGTAGTATATTTTGTCTTTGAAGTGTGCGTCCTTGCTGCCTAACGGAGAGGCAGCCGAGCAAGGCTGGATTGGTGATGGAAAAGAACTGGTTTCGAAAAAGATTTTATTCTCGTTACATGCTGATGTCAAAAGAAGTCTCCCCAAAAACGTGCAAGCCCCCTCTCAGACATTCCCTTCTTTTAGGGAATGCCCAAATAGGACATGAATATCTAATTTTCCTTTGTTACATATGCATTCCCATCACGCTAATCTTTGGGATTTCCCTCCAAAAGTCCCCCAGAGGGAGAGCAGATGCGTCTCCCCGTTGATACGACCAGTCTACTCGTGACCACCTTAAATTACTTCCATACCCTGGAAGGTCACTGACCTGGCGAGAGAATTGCCCCCACCATAAACAATGCTCAGGCCTATTTTCTCTCAGGGCAGTATCTGGTTACATCGGAACTTCAGAACCAAGACTGGTCACTTCTTTGAACTTCCCATATCTATAGTAGGCCATTTAAAAATACATGACTTTTTTTTTTTATTTATTTCAATGTATATTTAAGCTTGCTGATGTAATACTACAATATTTATTCAATTATTTTAATGTGGAATTATACCAATATTAATTTAAACCTTTTTATTTCACTCTTGAATACTTCTGAACAAATTTGTTCATTTGAATATGTATGCAATTTAAATTATTCCATCCAACCAGCCATTTTCTGCCGCTCATCCAGGGTAGGGTTATTGAATTATTTTTTTAGTATTTTTCATAATTCAATATTTATTTCAAGATCGGGACTCTTCTCAATGAGTTCAATATTTATAAAATGTTTCTATATTTGTTATTAATTGAACTAAGTCTGTATGTGGTTTCCAATTTTACATTTTAATATTTTCCTATTTCACTATATAAATAATCCAATCTATAAAAAATATAATAAAGCATGAACAAAAATATTTGGTATATTTGACAAAATGATAGTTTTTTTCCAAAGTGAGATTCTGCTTAGCAACAAACCCCAAACGCTTGATAGAGCTCAACCTAGAAAGTGTATTTGGGCAGTCAGAAATTTATTCAGAAAGTGAAATATTAAATGTATGTGAGGGGATATTTGAAGAGTTTGAGTTTTGTTCAATGGACCATTCATATACGAGCCAGCCAAACACAGCGAGAAAACCAGCGCTGACTCCAGTCGCCATCAAGTTGCCAACTCCTGACATACCAAAACCTTTGAGAGAAACTGAGATGATTTGCGTTTCTCTTTCTTGTTCTTTTTATAGTTCAACTTATCGATCAGTTTTTCACCTTTTCACACAGCGTAATGAAGGCCAGTTGAGCAAGTGGAACAAGTGATTTTATTGATGATTGTGGAAGGCACCGATTTCATAAGCACAGTTCCTTCTCACACCTTTTCCATTAGGTACGATTAAAAAGACAACTGAAAAACATAATGTTAAAAAATGTTATTCCAGGCAAAGGCAATACATTTTTTTTACATGTTTGATGTAAACACAAAAACTAATTATCACTCAGACACGTTGGTTCTTCTGGCACAGATCACATTGGCTTAATGTCAATAAAAAAGCTTTGCAAAATTCAATATATCATATTTTATTCAAAATCAAAATTTACATCTTACCACAAAGAGTCAGTTCCTTCAGTTTTTTGTTTTCTTTTTTTTAAGCTTCAAGGATCGCTGCTTTTCTCACCAGCACAATTGTGTCTCTCAGCACCCGTTTTAGAAAAGAATTTTTTAGCACAAACGCTGCAACTGAATGGCTTTTCTCCACTGTGTGTGGCGTCGTAAATGTGACTTTTCAGAGAAGCATTTCCCACAAACTGAGCAGGAAAAAGGGATTTCTCCAGTGTGTGTTCTTGAGTGAATTATTAAATGAGACCTTCGAGAGAAACTCTTGCCACAAACTGAGCAGGAAAAAGGTTTTTCTCCACTGTGCTTTCTTGCGTGGCTTGTTAAATGCGACTTTTGAGAGAAGCTTTTTCCACAAACTGAGCACGAAAAAGATTTTTCAACACTGTGTGTTATTCTGTGCCCTTTTAAAGACAGCTTTGAAGTGAATGAGTCAGTGTGACATGCCCTTTCACCTTTGGCTTGCCCATCATCATCATCATCATCATCATCATCATCATTAGTATCATCATCATCGTCGTCATGAGCGTCTGATAATGTGTCCTCATTATGTGCTTGTGATGGCCCCCGGTGGTCTTCATCACCTTCTGTTGTCACGTGATGACTTGAACTGCTGCTTGTAGGCTCCGCCCCTCTCTTGTCCTCACTCTCATCCTTGTTTTCATCTTCAGTCTTTATAGGGACAACGTTCACTGGTGACTTGTTGATCTCCTCCTCCTCCTTTTTGATGTGAGTCAAGTCTGGCTCCTCTTTCACAGAACGGAGATCGTTTTCACAGACGTCTGCAGGACACAAAAAGACAAATTTGGTTTGTTCAAGTCAAAGCTCAGGCGGCGACTTTGTCTTATATTGTTTCTACCGTGCTACCTTGACTTGTGCCTGCCGCATACGGAGCAATGCGTGCGACCCCAACTTGGACCGGACCATGGGGGCATTTCACAAAATTACGTCCTACGATGTAAACCTCCCTTTCCTCGCAGCACAACAGTGATAAAAGAGCATTTCAAAAGGAAGCACGTTGCGGCTGATGCCCGATTTCATTCTGGACAAAGTCACAGACGTTTCTGGAAGCGAGCTGAAGTTAGCACACACAGGCTATTGTGTGCGTCTGATGGAACACCTGTTGTGGTACCTTAACATATTGATGCAGACCACTGGGGGCCATCGCAACATAATGTCATTGATAGAATAGGAATCCTTCAAGTGAAATATGTTTTCAAGTATTTCATTTTGCATTTAGAGATAGTTTCATCGTGGGTACTTTTTGCTTCCATTATAATCTGGATCCCTAAAAGAATTAAAGGGGCCCTGGAATCAGAGTCGCTATTTATTGTATGATTTACGTTAGGTTTTTTTTTACCCAAAATGATATTTATCCTGCGAGTAAGTTCCGACATTACCCTTTTTATTTTTATAAAATTTCTGTTTGAAATAAATTTTAAAACAAAATTACGTTTGAAGAGACAAAATCCCTTCACATAAGCATTAAGCAACAACACTTTCACTCTGACTTTCATGTTGACATATTTGAATAATGACTGTATATTTTAAAGTTATCCAATATGTATTCAAATTAGACTAAGATACACCATAATATTTTAAGAGTTCACTGAATTATTTTGTACCTGCAATGATGCATAACAGCCAAGGGGTGTCAGTAATGAGTAACAAAGTAACACCTCCCACTGATACATCATCATTGTCATTTGGATAAATTACCAGGAACTACGAGTTGTGGGGGAGATGCAAACCACCTGGGCCACAGGAACTTTATTACCAGGAACTAAATGTTCCTGGACTTGTTGGTAGAAAAGGGGGTTGTGACGTTCTCCCTTTTTAAGCCCATAGTAAGCCAAAGATGCAGATGCATTCCTTGCAGCATGCGCTTGTTCACTGATGAGATCCGTGCAACCTTGGATGGATGCATTCAATGTATTTTAAATGTTTGGATGAGGTGAAACTATGCACATGTGCACAAAACAATGCAGAGCCACCGGAGGTTCATTGACCGAGGCAGTACAAAGTTAATAAATAAATAAGACCAATACGTACTTGATTTAAAAAAAAAAAAAAAACGTAATATTTTGTGTTGTATCCACTAAATTTGATCAACCGCCATTAATGTTTTCGCCGCAGTGTGCACATTTTTTAGAGTCAGGCAGAATTCCTTCCGTAAGGAATTGCTTGAACAAAATATAAATACCAGAAAATGTAAAATGTTAAATAATCAGTTCAAATTTTATTAGAAAAAAAAAACATGGAGTTCACCCCCCCCCCCCTTTATTGGTTATTCTTTGGCATTTATTTTCTGCACTGATTTTATTTGGCATAAAAAAATGTTCAGCAAACCGACAAGTAAAAGGCAATATTTAAAAATAAAGCGGAAATAACCTTGGACGCATTTCCCCAAACAACTTAATGTTGTGATGCATATTTTTAACGATAGAAAGTCGTTCTTTACAAAGCAAATGAGAGTAAAACGTGTACAAACCTGCTTTGAGTGGCACAACACGAGGCTGATTGCAAACTTCGACCAGCAGTTGATGTTGCTCGTTCTCTTCTTTTATTCCACAAAGTTCCTCTTTGTACTTGGGTGTCGTTCTTTCACACATTTTCAAATGATAATTCCAAAAAATCCGCACTTGATCTCTGCTTGGCGATGAGTCATGTGCCTCTTTTCGTTAGCGGCTAGCTAGCTAACAAGCTAAGCTAACTACGCCGAAAAGCATCAACGCGCGAAGATGAGGTTTTCGGGACATAAAGACTTAATGAATTATGTCGTAGTCCTTTAGAGTAGCACTGGACATCTTTTGAGAAAATTACAGTCAGTTCCACACTAAATCAGAAGAATTTAGCGGTGGGTGTTTTTGTTCCGGTGTGGAGGGTCGGTGGATGTGGTCGAGGTCCTTCGGAAGCTGCGCGCTTGCTTATGACGTCATGCTTTAAGCGCGTATTTTTCAAATATATTTCTTTGCCTCTGTGTTTGGTTTTACCCCAGGCTGTTCTATTTTAATATATATTTTATATAATATTATTATTCGGATGTGAATTTCTTTTAACAAAATAACTAAATTAACGCCACATTGACGAGTCATCTCTCGCGTCACTTCCGCCTATGCCCCGAAAAGCCGCTGCTGCAACAGCAGTGGGACGTTTACACTTCTCCTACCGAACTTGCAATCGATCAATCGGGCTGCAAGATAGTATGAATATGTCTGCATATACTAGCAGTGCGCATGACCGAGATCAGAGCGCGGTCGTGACAGTCCGTAACGGAGCAATGCACCGCCAATGAGTTGTCGGAGTGAGGTGTTCAAATAGTCCAGTAATTAGGGGAGCAGATGGGCATCAGGTGTGTGAGGGTACCGGGGAACAGGTGCGTGGCTGGAGGGAACGCCCCACTCAGCTGACTAAATAAACAGAATGAGCACTTGGCAGGAAGGTGAAGAAAATAATAACAAAAACACTGACATGACCAACACGGGTTATGACAGCAGTATTTTTTTATCATTGCAGCACTTTATTAATTTTCCCTCTGTACCATAGGCAGACATTCGGAGTGTTTCCTTACACTTGTAAATGTTGTGGGATGTAAGTGTGTATATACACATGGGGATTTGTGTATTTACGTATATACTGTTTATATTCGCATAGGTTTGCTTTTTCTGAATGTCTGCTGCTAATGTTATACATTAACGGCCACATTGCACCACCACCTCTGTGTGATCTATATCTTTGCTGCTGTAACACTGCAAATTTCCCCATTGTGGGACTATTGAAGGACATCTTTATCGTTATCTTTAAAAACCTTGTGTTGGTGCTTGCAAAATAATTTTCCATAAGATTAAGATTGAACAAAATGGTGAAACAAAAATTTAAAAAGTAAATACTGTAACTATTAAACATTGAATACTAAATTATTCCTAAAACAGATCAATGAATCTTGAAATTAATAGTGAATTATTGTAGTTTAATAAATACTGAAACGAATAATGAAATATTACAGTACTTTAAATAAATACCGAAATCATTTTCAAACACAATAACAGTTAAGTAATAAAAGAGTGACATATTTTAATTTAAAATTCGCAATCACATCACAACCTGGTGAAAAACCCTGTAAAAAGGCAGATATGTTGACATAAAGTATCACTTTATCATGTCAACTGTTAATAATAGGGAAATACATTTGGAATACTATCCAACCAACAACATGGTGTCAGATGTATAAATAAAACCAGCAACAAAAGTAAAATTCAATACATCTCTCAAGTTCATATTTGGGAACTAAAATGTTTCTTCATGTGCATCTTGGGTTTTTCTCTATGTTGAGAAGAAGATAACGATGATTTGCATCGCAAATGGTGACATCTGTCGGTGAGTTGGTGACAGTGCTCCACAAAGCCAGCAGCCAATCAAATCACAGCGGGGTGTGTCCTGTTCTTCCGTTTTCGTGCGGAACAGACTGCCATTTTCTCGGAGGAAATGCTTTCAGTGCGACTCTGAAAAGACGACGCCATCTTTCATTCGTCTCGTCGAACAAAGAGAAGCTCACGAGTTATCGCCAAGCAGAGATCAAGTGCGGATTTGTTGAGATTGGCGTTTGAAAATGTGTGAAAGAACGACACCCAAGTACAAAGAGGAACTTTGTGGAATAAAAGAAGAGAACGAGCAACATCTTCAACTTCTGGGCGAAGGTTGCAACCAGCCTCGTGTTGTGCCACTCAAAGCAGGTTTGTACCCGTCTTACTCTCATTTGCTTTGTAAAGAACGACTTTCTATCGTTAAAAATATGCATCACAACATTAGGTTGTTTGGGGAAATCGTTCAAGGTTATTGCCGTTTTATTTTTAAATATTGCCTTTTACTTGCCGGTTTGCTGAACATTTGTTTATGCCAAATGAAATCAGTGCAGAAAATGGATGCCAAAGAATAACCATTAGTGGGGGGTAAACTCCGTGTTTTTTTTCCCAGTTTAAAATTTGAATTGATTATTTAACATTTTACATATTCCAGTTTTTATACGTTGTGAAAGAAATTAAGTTTGTCATGTCTCAAAACTATGCTGACAGATGTAGTGTATTTTTATATCCACTGTTGGAGTTGAGCCACAGAGAAAATGAGAAACATTTAGTAAATGAATCTTCAAAGCCAAACTTACTCCAATGCGTGTTCGTTTTTTGTACTCGAGAAGAAAAGGGCCAAATAAAGACTCGACAACAACTGATTACAGTTGCGATATTTTAGTTTCTTCGATTTCTGGAGTTCAGGGAATCGTACAAATACAGATATCTGGGCGGTTTTTTCTTAATCTGACGAGAAACTGTACTCAGACGCGTACAATCGAAAAATGGCGCGCTGATCTCAGCCCAGCCTCACATTTTATAAGTTTTCTTTGTCAAGGGTCATGTAGGTTGAATCTGTCGTCCTTGCTCCTTCCCCCGTTCCACGTCCAAGGCTGACCTTCTCAGGCAGGCGGCAGTCTCTCGGTCTCTCCTGCTCACATTCCCCTGTAATCTCGTCAGTGTACAGATTGTGTGGTGTATGTTTTCACAGATCAAATTATGTGTTTTTGGTGTTCTTGATAGCGTCCCTGTGACGTCCTCCCCGGCCCAACTTGATATGTTTGTATCTTCTATGGCCTATGTGGAGAATGTGTTTTGTTGTATTTGTCCATGAAGTGCTATCTGGTTTGTCATCAGTTTGACCTGAGCTGAATCTGTTTGTTCGGAATGAGAGTGTGGGTCATGAAAATACTATGTGTGTAATTTTGAGGTCTTACATTTAAACTAAGTCATATAAATTTAGCATATGAATGCATCAGTAAACACCATGACAACAATCCCAGTCAATCTTATCGATGCACTGTACTTCTACTTTCATTTGAAAAATGCTTTTTGTTTAATCAATGTTTAACATATTCAGTAAATATGAACCTGCTAAATTAAATAATTGACCTTCTGTCCCGTAAGTGTTTAAAATAATGCCAGCAATCGTAATACAAACCTTCATTATTCATGTCCGGTGTGGCCATTCCCTAGAAGAAGGGAAGGCCGGAGAGAGGGGACACCTTTCCCTTTTTTCTTTTTGGGGAGACTTCTTTTGACATCAGCATGTGACGAGAATAAAATCTCTTTCTCGCCAAAATGGCTGTGTCAGAGAATTTTTTTCCATCACCAATTCTGCCATGCTCGGCGACCTGTCCGGAGGGAAGCTGAGACAGACCCACACATCAACAACAATATATACCACATTTTTGGCATTTTGCTCTATTGAGGGTCTCAGGGTGCTGGGGCGCAGGCGTTCAACAGCCGACCGGCTGAACTTTAGGTGAGATGCTTTTACTCACAATGGGTGTTGTGCGCCTGTGTCCAAGCGGTCGGGGCTTTTGGGGTCGTGAAAGAAAGCTTGTGCGTGTGGGTCTGCTGGCTGGTTGGTCATGGAAAATGTCCCTGTGTTAGTTTCAATTATTGTTTAAACAAGAGGCCTCTATAATGATTAAGACTTTAAAAGATGTCAAAGTAACCGCACTATGAAAGAACATAGTCAAGTCAAGTCAATTTTATTTGTATAGCCCTTAATCACAGACAGTCTCAAAGGGCTTTACATAGCCACAATCGACATCCCCGATCTTAACCCCCAGGAGGGCAAGGAAAAACTCACAAAACCTCATTAGGGGAAAAGTGAGAAACCTTGAGAAGGGACCACAGATGGGGGAATCCCCCTTCCAGGATGACCAGGCTGCAATGGATGCCAACTGGGCAACATTTGGCACATACAATGATGCTATGCAATAATAGATGAGATAATATAAGAGTCAATTGAATGAAGTGCTGCAGGAAGATGACTTCAGTGGAGTGGGTCCTCATCCAGGGCCGTAATATCCATGGCAGCATATCCGAAGTTGAGCCTTCGATCTTGTACCGGTCAGTTGGTGTAAATTCAGTACAGCCAACATAAAGTATAATAAATAAATAAATGAAGGAAATGATGATAGGAACTAAGTAAATGGGGACTAGTGCGGGAGAAATGTGCAGAAGATAAAGAAAAGAAAGGTCGAGTGGTTAAAGAAATGAGAAATAAGAAGTGTAAAACTATTGCTATAGACAACATAGTCGTGAATAAGCTCAGTTTGAGCACAGACCCTGGGCAGGGTGTAAATTTTAGCAGGAAAATTATGAGCTAAAAATAGAAATAATGAAGAGAAGCGCACTTCCACGAATCGTATTGGGCACTTTGTGGCATGGAACACAGTAAGGATCGAGGCGTACCGTTGTGTGGAGGGCCCGACGGTTTCGCTGGTACGTAGCAATAGTAATGCATTAAGTCTGGGCCGGTTCGACTCCGCTGTTCAGATACGTACCCTGTGATTAATCGTGTTCTGGTCAAGGCCACGCAAAATCAAAAACCTGGCTGCGGTCCGCCCTGTATTGGCACAGGATGTACGCAGGGGTTTGTGAAGAGATGAGATGAAAGTACGTGGAAGTTCGGCCTAATTAGGGGGGTTGCTGCTTCGTTTGTTTTTATTGTTATTTGTGTTCACACATGTGGGGCATGTGTCAAAGGGGGGAGATAGGTGCAGTATTTTGTTCTCATAATTGTTTTTTTGCATGTAAGGATTTTTAATATGACATGTCAACAATGATCATGCAGAGGTGAAAGAGTTGAAGATTGGGCCCAGCAGGAAGAATGCAAGCAGAGCGCTGTGGTCTCACCTCCATCTACTGTGGGACCAGGAAGTCAGGCAGCCCCCACGCAGGAGAAAAGGGGTGATAGTTATAAACCAGTGCCAGTCCCTCCTTTGTAGAAAAAATTTGCCCCTTCTAAAACCCACATGTGATTGCATTAATATTCCGTTTTATCAGTTCAACTAACCTAGTGTGCATTGAAAGATGCAGCATAAAAAAATATATTTAAAAATTTGGATCATAACTAAAGCAAAATTAGAATGAGAAAGAGGTTACATAAGGCTACATAATCATTGGGGTGAAATTAATCTTCATTGCAAGAAGCGGTGATTTAAATAGAGAAATCTAAGATCATAAAAGGATGAATGCATGTTCCGTGGAATGTGATTTGTCAACACGGAAAAGCCCTGAGTGATGAAAACGTTAAGATATGGTTCAGGAACAGGTCTAATTTGACGGCAAAAGTCTGACTATGGTAAACAATTGATAATTAGACCTCAATGAAGTGATTGTGCAGTTGAAAAAGTTCATATATTGACTGTGAAAAGCTAAAGTGAGAAACTAGGATTAACTATTTGGCAAACACGAGAACGTATTCAGTCTCGAGGAAGACTGAATGCAGTAAAATTGCAATAAGAAGAACAATAAACCAGCCCAGAGTGTTACAATGTCCTGGAAACAAAAGTTTGGGATTGCCCCTGAGGGTGAAATTCCTCTCTGAACTCCTCCTTTTTGCCCCCGGCAGCAACTCATGAAACAGGGAAACTGATAAGAGATACAATTTTGTTGAAACAGAACATGCAAGGTTAAAGGTCATGCAAAACAAAAAAAAACCCATCTAATGTTCCATACTTCAGTTTTGCGACCGATGTACTACGGTAATTCAATTAATGGAACGACATTTTGAGATGGAAATGACAGGAATGTGAATTATCATGTTATGGGGGACTTTTGATTTACAGTTAATTAATATAAATTAAATAAGAAATTTTTAGTCTGCGGATAATCCACTTCAAATTATACTGACTCATTGGTTAAGGAAAACGGGGTTATATTAGTTAGTTAAAAAAGAATAGCTTAATTATAATTGACGTGTTCATGGGGATTGAATATGAATCATAAACAGAAGACAAAACCAATTGGCATTTGTAAAATATGATGAGGGATTAAGTTAGTGAGCTCTCTGGGAGACGGGGCGAGACGCGAATGGATTGAAGCTTCCGCCAGTGACCCGTCCAATAGTGTCACCACCACACAGCTGTGCCGGGTGGCCGTCCTCGAGGGCGTGCGCCTCCCAGTTACTGACATCATGCGAAACAGTCCGTCAATGAGAAACTGCGAATCAGTATGAGTGGAACCCCCGTTTTTGCATCGATGAAAGAAAATATTGTATTGGATGTAGAAAAAGAATTGTTACACTTGCGGGTTCAGGGGGCCAAGAGTGCTAATTCACCGGGAAAGGAAAAAAGAATATGGGGGGAGGGAAAAAATTAAATAAAACCGGGGAGAAGCAGCTAATGCAGTAGCCGACGCATGCAGCTCCCATTGCGTCTGCTCTTTCCGTTTCCGTTGCTCCTGGGCCAGGTTCTGGTGACGCAGTGCCATAGCAGGCTTGTTGTCCGCACCGGCTGGTCAACAAGGTCACGTAACAGAAGTAGGGGTGGTTATAGAGATGGGTTGTGAGTGGGACGTGCTTTTGATGTGGGGTGTGGGGTCACTGGGTGATGAGCGGTCCAAACCGAGCCACTTCCTGAAATGTGTCAGCCTGTGGTCCAGCGCCATGCCTGACACAAAGAGCGCCACTAGCACGGGGGCGCCACGCTACCCCCTCCGACAACGCTTCTGTCAGGTTCGCCAATTTGACATATAGTGTTCGTAAGCTAAAAGGAGAGGACAAACAGCTCTTGTGGAGACAGAAAGGTTAACAAAGTTTATTTGTCTTTGTCTTTATCTCCCCCCTGTTCCTCGATGCTTTTCACACATTCCCTTTTATAACATCGGGGAATCAGATTACACTCAAGAAATCAGATTACACTCAAGGGTGGTACAGTTCGTCTTCTCAAAAGCTGGTTTAGTCCGGTTTATCATTGGCGTGTCGCCATGAGTCGCAGCTGACTTTGACGTCAACATCTTTTATCAGGACCCAGTTGCTTGCTTCAGACTTCGATGCCAACTTATCAGGGCTCTTCACGATGTTGTTTACTTCATCCTCACTTCTGAAGAAGTGCCACCGCCCCGCCAATTGCAGACACCTCTCTGCAGTAGAGGTGTCTCCCTGTATCACCCCTCACACTGCAAACACTCAGCATAGTTCACTATATTAAACTGCAACATGTTATATGCACTACATATTAAAATAAGCAGCATCACGGCAAATGTATAATAACCTTTTAAGATTATTCTAACAGCTTCTATGGCTTCCAAATGCACAGTTGACGCCTCAACCCGATTGGGACCACATTCCACGATAGGGGTGCCCGCGGAGCCTCAGCATTCAAGGACCGGCAAGTCTTAGCATTCTGATGACGTTTGATGGACAACAGTTTTAGATGGTGGAACAAGATATTCCACGCTTTGCAAGCTCCTTCTGCATATCCCAGTGAGCAACAACACTGTCACGCTTGTGGGACTCTTGAGATTGGCCGAGTCACTGCCATGGACCGAACCCGCACCTGTGAAACAAACACTGGAATTCGAGTGGGACTGAATTTGACTGTGCACATCCGCCGGGGGAAGCATATGTTGTCCTCCGTTCCAGTAGACTGGGCAGCTCTGAGACCAGGGTCTCCATCCTCCCGCTGCTGGTCCGTCCTGTTCCTGCTCTGGTCTGCGTAGTGTAGCCGCCTCCACCCCTTCAAACCACCAATTGGTCCTTTGCATTGAACACTGAGTTATGATTATTTGGTTTGTCAGGATGCATTCACCCAATTTCGAGGGTCAGAAGTGCATCTTGCATTAGGATTATGTATTTGTGATGTCTACCGGTGCTGCCTTGCATGTGTGACTTGCCCCAGAGCAGAGGAAACGCTATGAATTGTCTATGATCGCTGAGCCACAAATCACATTAACTATCGGTGCGCATCATCATACTCAAGATTTCGGCCCATTGGTGAAGACTTTTGGCAGAGTTAATTTCAGTTGTAGAATACTCCGTCACTAGCAGGGTGTGGTGTTTCAGCACCCATTACGAATTCCTCTGTTATGCAACATTTTCCGAATTTCGACACTATGGTGGACCCGGGGTCTGACTGATGTTGTGCTCTGCTCCACAGCTTCTCCCAATTTGTTTTTGCTATATCTGCGCAAGTTTTTATATTATTGTGAAAGAAATTAAGTTTGTCATGTCATCATGTTTCAAAACTATGCTTACGGGTTAATAGAAGGTCACAAAAACATGGACCTCTTAAACAGGAAAACGTGAGTTCAGTGGTAAAAGAGTTGTGTCTATGCTGGCAGATGAACAAGAAGCCACAAAAACAGATGCACGTCTTGAACCGTGTTTGACAGGAAACCGTTTAGCTCGCATTGAACAGAAGTGTGACCCAAACATGTCTTGTAAGCTGAAACCGTTCGAACAACAGGAAGAGTGTGGACGGGTGTGATAAAGTCAAAGTGTTCATGTTTTTCCATTCTTTATGAGTTTGCATATTCAAAATGCTTTGCTGTGCTTCAATAAAACGCGGCACAGGAGCGGGAAAGCTTTTCTCTTTGCCGGACTGCTCCTCGCAAGTGACAAAGACAATCTTGGCTGGGTGATTCACTTGTACAGGCTTGTCTCGTTTTTGGCAATAACTCTGACATATCTTGTTCAAGCAATTCCTTACGGAAGGAATTCTGCCTGACTCTAAAAACTGCACACTGCGGCAAAAAGATCAATGGCGGTTGATGAATTTTAGTGGATAAAGCACAAAGGATTAAGTTTTTTTTTAATAAATCAAGTACTTATTGGTCTTATTTATGAACTTTGTACTGGCTTGGTCAGGTGAGAGTCAATGAACCTCCGGTGGATCTGCACAGTTTTGTGCACGTGTGCGTAGTTTCACCCCATCCAAACCATTAAAATACATTGAATGCATCCATCCAAGGTTGCACGGATCTCATCGGTGATCAAGCGCATGCTGCAAGGAATGCATCTGCATCTTTGGCTTACTATGGGCTTAAAAAGGGAGAACGTCAAAACCCCCTTTTCTACCAACAAGTCCAGGAACATTTAGTTCCTGGTAATAAAGTTCCTGTGGCCCAGGTGGTTTGCATCTCCCCCACAACTCAAAGTTCCTGGTAATTTATCCAAATGACAATGATGTGTTACTTTGTTACTCATTACTTACACCCTATGGCTGTTATACGTCATTGCAGTTACAAAATAATTCAGTGAACTCCAATATTATGGTGTGTCTTAGTCTAATTTTAATACATATTGGATAAGTTTAAAATATACAGTCATTATTCAAATATGTCAACATGAAAGTCAAAGTGAAAGTGTTGTTGCTTTATTTATGTGTAGGAATTTTGTCTCTTCAAATGTAATTTTGTTTTAAATTTTATTTAGAAACAGAAATTTTATTAAAAAAAAAAAAAAAGTAAAAAGGGGAATGTTGGAACGTACCAGCAGGCTAAAAGTCATTTTGAGGAAAAAAAACAAAAACAAACGTAAATCATGCAATAAATAGCAACAATGTTGCCAGGGCCCCTTTAATTCTTTTATAGATCCAGATTATAATGGAAGCAAAAAGTACCCACGATCAAACTATCTCTAAATGCAAAAACAAATACTTGTAAACATATTTCACTTGAACGATTCCTATTCTATCAATGACATTATGTTGCGATGGCCCCCAGTGGCCCCCATTAATATGTTAGGGTCCCACAACAGGTGTTCGATCAGACGCACACAATAGCCTGTGTGTGCTAACTTCAGTTCGCTTCCAGATACGTCTGTGACTATGTCAGGAATGAAATTGGGCATCAGCCGCAACATGCTTCCTTTTTAAATGCTCGTTTATCACTGTTGTGCTGGTAGAAAAGGGAGTTTTACATCGTATGACGTAATTTTGTGAAATGCCCCCATGGTCCGGTCCAAATCGGGGTCGCACGCATTGCTCCGTGTGCGGCAGGCACAAGTCAAGGTAGCATGGTAGAAACAATATAAGACAAAGTTGCCGCCTGACCTTTGACTTGACCAAACCAAATTTGTCTTTTTGTGTCCTGCAGACGTCAGACAAAATGATCTCTGTTCTGTGAAAGGGGAGCCAGATTTGACTCACATCAAAAAGGAGGAGGAGGAAGAGGAGATCAACAAGTCACCAGTGAACGTTGTCTCTATAAAGACTGAAGTTGAAAACAAGGATGAGAGTGAGGACAAAAGAGGGGCGGAGCCTCCAAGCAGCAGTTCAAGTCATCACGTGACAACAGAAGGTGATGAAGACCACTGGGGGCCATCACAAGCACATGATGAGGACACATTATCAGACGCTCATGACGATGATGATTATGATGATGATGATGATGGGCAAGCCAAAGGTGAAAGGGCATGTCACACTGACTCATTATCTTCAAAGTTGTCTTTAAAAGGGCACAAAAAAACACACAGTGGAGAAACATTTTCCTGCTCAGTTTGTGGCAGAAGCTTCTTTGATCAGTCAACTTTAACAAAACATAGAAGAACACACAGTGGTGAAAAACCTTTTTCCTGCTCAGTTTGTGGCAAGAGTTTCTCTCAAAAGGCAAATTTAACAAAACAGAAGAATACACAGTGGTGAAAAACCTTTTGTCTGCTCAGTTTGTGGTAAAAGCTTTCATGTAAAGTCACTTTTAACATATCACACAAAAACACACAGTGGTGAAAAACCTTTTTCCTGCTCAGTTTGTGGCAAGAGTTTCTCTCAAAAGGCAAATTTAACAAAACAGAAGAATACACAGTGGAGAAAAACCCTTTTCCTGCTCAGTTTGTGGCAAAAGCTTTCATGTAAAGTCACTTTTAACATATCACACAAAAACACACAGTGGTGAAAAACCTTTTGCTTGCTCAATTTGTGGCAAGAGTTTCTCTCGAAAGTCGCATTTCACAGGCCACACAAGAACACACAGTGGTGAAAAACCTTTTTCATGCTCAGTTTGTGGTAAAAGCTTCTCCCAAAATTCTCATTTAACATGGCACACAAGAACCCACTGTGGAGAAAAAACTTTTTCATGCCCAGTTTGTGGCAAGCGTTTCTCTCGAAAGTCACAGTTAAAAAGCCACACAAGAACGCACAGTGGAGACAAACCATTCAGTTGCAGCGTTTGTGCTAAAAAATTCTCCACTAAACAGAGTGCTGAGAGACACAATTGTGCTGGCGAGAATTGCAGCGATCCTTGAAGCTTAAAAAAAAGAAACCAAAAAACTGAAGGAACCGACTCTTTGTGGTAAGATGTAAATGTGATTTTGAATAAAATATGAAATATTGAATTTTGCAAAGCTCTTTTATTGACACTAAGCCAATGTGATCAGTGCCAGAAGAACCATTGTGTCTGAGTGATGATGATTTTTGTTGTTTTTATATTTGTAAGATAAGCTGAAGACCACAATCACCTCTAGTAACCTTATGTAATCAGTTTGTGTATTTCTAAACATGTTTTTATCCACTAATTGTATTAATAATTGCACACGCACACACACACTTACATTTTTGCCTCAGAGATAGGTTTTGTTGTCTAATCTAAACTTTCGTGATGAGTTAAGTTTTTATTTCCTTGCTTTCATTGTAAGCCATGATGTGCTAGTTTCAGTTTCGTTATGACTCTCCTTCAAGCTCTAATAAAAGAGGAGGCGGAACGGAAGAGAGTCGAGAGGGTGCGCAGAGCTGAACTGAGCGAGTCGCCTGTCTGCTCCTGGTCTCTCTCCCGCTTGCGACCGGTAAAAACAAACAACCTTGCTTGGTTCCTTTCTCTCCTTGGCCATTTCAATAAGCTCTCCCAAAAGGCGTCAGGACATTTAAACCTGACATTTATCTGGTGCCCGAAAACCGTGAATCTCGTCCGGACGGATGTGACCGTCGTGGGACTCTCGGACGCCACAGAATCTGACATCAGCGCTTCCCCGTTGAGGAAGCGGGTCTCCGAACTCCTGCTTTGGCCACCTGCCCGGAGACGATTCCCTCTCGGACCAGGCTGACCCGGAAGGCCACCAGGTATTGTGTTTCAAATTATTTCGTACCACCATTTTAAAATGTTAAATGACTAAAACAATTGGCAGGGGAAGTGAAAGTTTGTGAAGTGGGACTAGCCACCTGCGTGAAGTTGGCCCCCCATTTCTTGCAAAAATAGGGGGAAATAGTTTGTTTCGTTTGTGCTGTTAAAAGTTTCGTTTGTGCTGCTTCGGGTCCAGAGATATTACACTTTTTAATTTCTAGTGGTGACGTCACGACCACGAACACAGGTGCGCTGTGGCGTCAGTCTACCTTCGTTTTGGATGCCATCGAATTAGGAGGTTGGTATTGTGCTACCGTGATCAGTGACTCACATGAATCACTCGTATTTATTAATTCCCGGTTATATACGGTCTGGAGATAGCACCCTTCAAAGCTGAGACAACTCAAGCTGTTTGCTGATGAAGAGTGGCCCATTATACCTACTGAGAAGCGCAGAAGTCCATGAAAGTTACCATAATGTGTCCAGTGATTGCCTCAAAACGTTTTGCATCAAAATAGTTTTAAAATAAGGAAGGGCATCTGTAAGATGGGCTGAGGATAGTTAATCAGTTTGTGTATTTATAATCATGTTTTTATACACTCATTCATGTTTAAACACACACACATAGACACGTACTTGTTATTTTAGCACACACGCACACAGACACTGTATCCTGATGATGTGTATAGTTAAATTGACCTTTACACTGTGAGTTGTGATTCTCTGCCTGCTAGAGTTACTGATGATTAGTTATTGATGTTTTCTGTCTTCTGCTGATTAGTTTAGTCTAAAACAGACCACCATTGTTAATTAATCTCCTGTATTCTGGTGATTTAGTTTAGGCTAAACCGACCTTCATTGTATTCTAATTTCATGTGATTCTTGAGTCAAACTAGGTAATAAAAGCCGAGCCGGTGAGAGGAGGAGAGAGAGGAGTTGCATGGAGCGGCTGCGAGCAGGCGAGCTGCTGCTCGCGGCCTCTCTGTCCCACTCTTTTCCCCCGCCGGCGGTTAAAATGAACAACGGTGTCTGGTTCCTCCTGGCTATTCAGCTAGCGTTTTATTTCGGCCGTTACATTTAGTAAATTATTTCAGTAAGCCCTCCCAAAATGGGCATTTAAACCTGACAGCATCGTCATCTTTGTCGACGCCTGTTTCATGAGTTGGATTTAATGCCTTGTTGATCTGAAATAAACCTGAAATTTTACCGATCATTTTTGCTGTAAAAACGTCCGCATTTTGGATGAAATAGTCGATTTCGTTTGTGCTGTTTTGTGTCGTAAGAACTTGTATTCGTGCGGCTACTTTTTTTATTCGAAAATATTTTTAAGTCCCAGCCGCTCCTCCAAATGGGCATAACTGTTGACCTTGCACGTTAAGGTTGCTGAAATACTGCATCACTGCAGAGAAAGATTCAGGTTTATGTCACACATGAGAACATTTGTGTATTATTCAAACTTACGGAAAAGGCTGGTTTTCGGCATTGCTACTCCAGTCCAGCCTACTGGGGCACGTGCACAAAATACAACAACATTCACGCGACTGGTATTTGTCTACTCTTTTTGGTCCGTTTTCAAATAATATATATATATATATATATATATATATATATATATATACAGTGGAACCTCGGTTCTCGACCATAATCCGTTCCTGGACCCTGTTCGAAAAGCAAATTGTTCGAACACCGAAACCATTCCTTTGCTGCTTGCACTGACTTTCTTTGGAGGCATGATTAGGGGCTAAAACACTTCGTACACCTATATAAAACGCGAGAGCAAAACGCAGCACGTCCGCACGCGACAACAGTTGGTCACGAAGAGAGCAAGAGAGCGATCTAAACCCGTACGCCGCTCAGCATCCCACCCTCGCATACGCACTCATGCGTCATACCGGCGTTCGAACTCCGAGGTTTGTTCGAACTGCGAAGCAAGAATTTCTCAATTTTTTTTGTTCGAACTCCAATTAGTTCGACCTCAGAGTCGTTCGAGAACCGAGGTTCCACTGTATATATATATATTTTTTAAGCATTTTTGAAGGTGTGCCGCTACTTCGCGGATTTTCAGTTTTCACGGGTGTCAGGTTTAAAAAGGTCCTGACGCCTTCTTAGACTGAATTAAATGCAGAGAACCAGAGGAATAACCAGGGAAGGTTTTGTCTTTTCTCCATCGCGGATGGGAGGAGAAGCCAGGAGCTGAAGTAGACGTCTTGCCAGTTCAATCTCCTGCACTCTCACTGACTTCTTCGCCCAACCCTTTGGACTTTTATTCAGAGGAAAACGAAACTTATGGAAAGTGAAACTCAGGAAAACGAAACTTAACTTAGGCAAGTGTGTGTGTGCCAAAACAATGAGTGGCTGTGTGTGCATGTGCTGAAGCAATAATGTGAGTGTCTGTGTGTGTGTGTGCAATTATTAGTGATACAAATAGTGCATAAAAACATGATTATGAATACACAAAATTGGTGACATATCCTAACAGCGGGTGGTCTCGGTCCCCATTCACCGCGATAACCGGGTTTTTACTGTCCTTCCAACTGACTCCTTCCGCGACTCGCACACTCCCCTTTTCTTCTCAAGTGCGCAATCTCCTTTCTTCAAGTGCACACTCTCTCACGTCATCAATCGGGATTGCGCGAGACATCCCGCAACCGACAAAATAAGCACATTGTCCATGACATGCGCCACACCAATCAAAGGCAAACAGTATAAACAATACAGCAGAATGTAAAACGATGCACAATTATTAACCATATAACTGTGTATATCATAAAGCCATCACAATTAACATTAGTTCGGAAAATATCCCCTTCTTAATCACAACTCAAAGGGATGATTCTATAAACATGCGAACCTTCAGAACACCCATGAACACGTCAACTATAATTTAGCTATTCTTTTTTTAACTAACTAATACAGTGATTCTCAAATAGCGGGGCGCGGTGCGATGCTAAGGGGGGCGCATGAATTGATGACAGTGCTCCACACAGCCAGCAGTTAATCATATCACAGCAGGGCGTGTCCTATTTTTCCACTTTTGTGCTGAACAGACTGCAGTTTTCACCCAGGAAATCCATTCAGCACGACATTAAAAAACAACAACGCCGTTCATTCTTCTCGTCTAACAAAAAGAAGCACACGAGTTATCGCTAAGCAGAGATCAAGTGCGGATTTGTTGAGATTGGCGTTTGAAAATGTGTGAAAGAACGACACCCAAGTACAAAGATAAGATAAGATAAGTTGTCCTTTATTAGTCCCACAATGGGGAAATTTGAGGTGTTACAGCAGAAAAGATATAGATCACACAGAGTCGGCGGCGTAATGTAGCCGTTAATGTATAACATTCGCAGCAGACATTCATAAAAACGCATGCAAATATACACAGTATAAACGTATCTAGTGTAAGGAAACACTCCTAATGCCTGTCCATTATACAGAGGGGGAAAACACTGTAATGATAAAAACTATTGAATGATTGGAAATACTGCAATGATAAAAATATTGCAATGATAAAAGTACTGCAATGGTAAAAGTACTGTAATAGTAAAAGTACTGTAATGGTAAAAGTACTGCAATGATAAAGTATACTGTAATGGTAAAAGTACTGTAATAGTAAAAGTACTGCAATGATAGAAAAATACTGCAATGATAAAAGTGATAAAAGTACTGTGATAGTAAAAGTACCGCAATGATAAAAGTACTGTAATGGTAAAAGTACTGCAATGATAAAGTATACTGTAATGGTAAAAGTACTGCAATGATAGAAAAATACTGTAATGATAAAAGTGATAAAAGTACTGTGATAGAAAAAGTACCGCAATGATAGGAATACTGCAATTATAAAAGTACTGCAATGATAAAAGTACTGTAATAGTGAACATCCTGCAATGGTAGAAATACTGCAGAGATAGAAGTACAGTAATAAGAATACTGTAATGTAAACAAAATACACCATTGGTCAATATTTAAGTACACCATTGGCTGAAAGTACAGTAGTAGTGTATATTGCATCCTAGGACTGCACAATTGCACTAATGCCCGCCCGTTTGTAGGCCTGACCCAATGTTCATGTTAAAAAGTCTGACAGCAGTCGGCAGGAAGGAGCGGCGAAATCTATCTTTGGTACAGCGAGGGTGTAAAAGTCTATCACTGAAGGAGCTGTGGAGTGTTCTCAGAGTGTCATTGAGTGGGTGGGCTGGTTTGTCCAGCATTGATGACAGTTTTGCCGTCATCCTCCTGCCCCCCACTGAGCCCAGGACAGAGCTGGCCCTCCTCACTAGTTTGTCCAGTCTCTTTTTGTCTCGGCCCGAGATGCCTCCTGCCCAGGAGACCACTCCATAGAAGATGACTGATGAAACCACAGAGTCATAGAAGTTCCTGAGGAGTGTTCCCCGAACGCCAAAGGACCTCAACCTCCTGAGTAGGAAGAGTCTGCTCTGACCCTTCCTCCAGCTTGTCTCCCAATAAGGCGGGCTGTATGGTGTTGAAAGCACTTGAGAAATCAAAGAACATGATCCTCACCGTGCCCCCCGCCTTCTCCAGGTGGGAGAATGAAGTGTGGAGCAGGTAGATGATGGCATCATCCACACTGATGCCAGGCTGGTATGCGAACTGGAGTGGGTCCATTAAGGAGCTGACCAGGGGGCGCAGGAACTTTATTACCGGGAACAAAATGTTCCTGGCCTTGTTGGTAGAAAAGGGGGTTGTGGCATACTCCCTTTTAAGCCCATAGTAAGCCAAAGATGCAGATGCATTCCTTGCAGCATGCGCTTGTTCACTGAAGAGATCCGTGCAACCCTGGATGGATGCATTAAATGTATTTTAAATGTTTGGATGAAGTGAAACTATGCACACGTGCACAAAACAGTGCAGAGCCACCTGAGGTTCATTGACTCTCATACGACCAAGCCAGTACAAAGTTCATAAATGAAAAAGACTGATACGTACTTGACTTTTTAAAAAAAAAAAAACTTAATATTTTGTGTTTTATTCACCAAAATTGATCGACCGTCATTGATGTTTTCGCCACAGTGTGCACATTTTGTAGAGTCAGGCAGAATTCCTTCCGGAAGGAATTGCTTGAACAAGATATAAAAACCAGAAAATGGAAAATGTTAAATAATCAGTTCAAATTTTATACTGGGAAAAAACACGGAGTTCACCCCCCACTATTGGTTATTCTTTGGCATACATTTTCTGCACTGATTTTATTTGGCATAAACAAATGTTTAGCAAACCGACAAGTAAAAGGCAATAATTAAAAATAAAACGGCAATAACCTTGAACGCATTTCCCCAAACAACTTAATATTGTGATGCATATTTTTAACGACAGAAAGTCGTTCTTTACAAAGCAAATGAGAGTAAAACGTGTACAAACCTGCTTTGAGTGGCACAACACGAGGCTGGTTGCAAACTTCGCCCAGCAGTTGAAGATGTTGCTCGTTCTCTTCTTTTATTCCACAAAGTTCCTCTTTGTACTTGGGTGTCGTTCTTTCACTCATTTTCAAATGATAATTCCAAAAAATCCGCACTTGATCTCTGCTTGGCGATGAGTCATGTGCCTCTTTTCGTTAGCGGCTAGCTAGCTTACAAGCTAAGCTAACAAGCTAAGCTAACTGCACCGAAAAGTATCAACACGCGAAGATGAGTTTATCGGGACACAAAGACTTAATGAATTATGTCGACGTCCTTTAGAGGAGCACTAAGGATCGAGAGACCTCATTGTTGGGACAGAAAAGCGACTGTCCTCAGCGAAGCCGGACCGAGATCTTACATTGTGGAAACAAAGCATGGACAAAGAGTGAGGAGGAACAGGAGGAGTCTTCTGAAGGTTCCCGAGGACTGTAAGAAATCTTCTGATACGGCTGAGGCTGCAAAGCAGGTGGATACATCGAAGGAGCACAGACCTCAACCACCAGCAATTTCTGGGATTACTGAACCTCTTCGAAGATCAACAAGAGTTAGACGACAACCGGACAGGCTGATTGAAAATGTTTAATGTTGTGTGATTGTTGCTAAAATTGTTGTAGAGCTGCTTGTTGTCATAAAAAATGGATAGATATTGTTAAGAAGTGAAAATAATTGATAACAAAACAAAATTATTATAATAATAATAAAAAATAATAAGAATGAAAAAAAGCTTAGGCTTTGTTTAACGTTTGAAAGGGAGATGTAATTATAGCAGTTATATCATTGGCCACTAGTTGGCAGTATTGCCCGATGTGTGTTTTGGTTACCAGACGAACAAGTGTGTCTGCACAGAGACGAGAATGCAAGTCAGTAAATTAAGAGACACAAGCTTGCAGCATCACGTTGCCTGCGTGACTTCTTAAGATAGAAGACGGAACATTACAGTAATCATTAAAAAAAACGTATAGTAACCATAAAATTATTTTTAAAAAACGTATCGTAAACATACTAAAGCTGTTGCTTTTTGTTATTTACAAAGAATTTTTGTTTAAAATCCCCCTGGCTCTTCTTTTTGTGTTTTCTATATTATGTACGTATTAGTAGCTGACCTTCCCACAACTCCCTGGCAGAAGGTAGGCACTGATTTTTTTCATATAAGAGAACATTATCAGATTCCCAAGCGTGAAAAAATCCTGAGTGACATGGCAGGTGCTAAGTACTTCAAATTAGATGCATCGCATGGATTTCGGTATTCATAAATGTGTTTGGTTTGCTTCTGTGAATAAAGATTTTAAAAAAAAACGTATTAGTAAATATTTATCATCTCATCAATATTTGCACAACAGAGTACTGAGTTTCGAGATCCTCACAAAAAATAATTCTCAAAATTATATTTCTTATCAATTTAGCTTAGTTAAGGGATATTTTATTGACAATCTAACATCAATCTACAAAGACAGAAAAAAAATTGGTGGTGGGGGGGGGGGCGCGAATCTTTTTCTTCTTGGGAGGGGCGGGCGTGAAATAATTGAGAAGCACTGCTAGTATTTGCAGACATTATATTCATACAATCTCGCAGCCCGAGTGAAACACAGCATTGTTGCAAGTTCGGGAGGAGAAACTTAGACGTCTCACTGCTGGAGCAGAAGCGGCTTCTCGAGGCAAAGGCGGAAGTGACGTCAGATCTTACGCGCCAATGTGGCGTTATTTTAGTTTTTTTTTTTTATCAACCGAAATAAAGTATTATATAGAATATATATTGAAATATAACAGCCAGGGATAAAAACATACACAGAGGCAAAGAAATATATTTGAAAAACACGTGCTGAAAGCATGACGTCATAAGCAAGCGCGCAGCTTCCGAAGGACCTCGACCACATCCACCGACCCGTCCACACCGGAACAAAAACCGTCCACCGCTAAATTCTTCTGATTTAGTGTGGAACTGACTGTAAATTTATCACAGAATGTCCAGTGCTACTCTAAAGGACTACGACATAATTAATTAAGTCTTTGTGTCCCCATAATCTCATTTTCGCGCGTTGATGCTTTTCGGCGTAGTTAGCTTAGCTTGTTAGCTAGCTAGCCGCTAACGAAAAGAGGCACATGACTCATCGCCAAGCAGAGATCAAGTGCGGATTTTTTGGAATTATCATTTGAAAATGTGTGCTAGAACGACACCCAAGTACAAAGAGGAACTTTGTGGAATAAAAGAAGAGAACGAGCAACATTTTCAACTGCTGGGCGAAGGTTGGAACCAGCCTCCTGTTGTGCTACACAAAGCAGGTTTGTACCCGTCTTACTCTCATTTGCTTTGGAAAGAACGACTTTCTATCGTTAGAAATATGCATCACAACATTAAGTTTTTGGGGGAAATCGTTCACGGTTATTGCCGTTTTATTTTTAAATATTGCCTTTTACTTGCCGGTTTGCTGAACATTTGTTTTTGCCAAATGAAATCAGTGCAGAAAATAAATGCCAAAGAATAACCATTAGTGGGGGGTCAACTCCGTGTTTTTTTTCCCAGTTTAAAATTTGAACTGATTATTTAACATTTTACTTATTCAGGTTTTTAAATGTTGTTAAAGAAATTAAGTTTGTCACGTCATCATGTTTCAAAACTATGCTGACAGATGTAGTGTACTTTTATATCCACTGTTGGAGTTGAGCCACCGAGAAAATGAGAAACATTTTGTAAATGAATCTTAAATGCCAAAGTTACTCCAATGCGTGATCGTTTTTTGTACTCAAGAAGAATAGGGTCAAATAAAGACTCAACAACAACTGAATAGAGTTCCAATATTTAGTTTCTTCAATTTCTGGCGTTCAGGAAATAGTACAAATACAGATATATGGGCGGCTTTGTCTTCATCTGACGAGAAACTGTACTCAAGACGAGTACTATCGAAAAATAGCGCGCTGATCTCAGCCCAGCCTCACATTTTATGGGAGGCTTTTTATGTCAAGGGTCATGTAGGTTGAATCGGTCGTCCTTGCTCCTTCCCCCGGCCCGGCCCACGTTCCAGGTCCAAGGCTGACCCTCTCAGGCAGGCGGCAGTCTCTCCGTCTCTCCTGCTCACATTCCCCTGTAATCTCGTCAGTGTACAGATTGTGTGGTGTATGTTTTCACAGATCAAATTATGTTTTTTGGTGTTCTTGATAGCGTCCCTGTGACGTCCTCCCCCAACTTGATATGTTTGTATCTTCTATGGCCTATGTGGAGAATGTGTTTTATTGTATTTGTCCATGAAGTGCTATCTGGGGTGTCATCAGTTTGACCTGAGCAGACTGAATCTGTTTGTTCTGAATGAGAGTGTGGGTCATGAAAATACTATGTGCTAGGGCTGGGCGATAAACCGAAAATTTACCGTTACCGAAATTTATTAGAATGACCGGCATCATTTTGCCCATGTCGGTAAATTCGGTGTCTAAAAAAAAAAAAAGAAAAAGAAGTCTTTTCTGTCTGCGGCAATGCTCATGCCCCTTTAAGACGGCTACAGCGCGTGTAGTCACGTGACTCCTCCCTTCTGAACAAGAATGTAAACAAGACGCGTTCGTAGCTGGCGATTCAAATCCTGAAGCGGCTGACAACGGCTGCGGACGAAGTAACGTTAGTTGAAATTGTTCCTGTCGCGGTTGTCCCGAAAATAAAGTGGACATCTGTCATTTGGAAATGTTTTAGAAATAGAAAATAGAAATAGAAATCCCTTTATTGTCATTGTACTCAAGTGTGCAACGAGATTAGAGGGCTCCCCTCTCCAGTGCAATACAACAATAATACAGACAAATATATAAATTAGATAAATAAAGAAGACAGTGCAATGGAATTCAGTACTGAATAGGGCATATAGAAACACATCACAATGCTGTTTTGCGAGGTTAGGGTGGTCTCGTGTGTGTGTGAGAGTTCAGTATGGAGATGGCTCTCGGAAAGAAACTGTTTCTCAGTCTATTGGTCCTTGATTTGATGCATCTGTAGCGCCTGCCAGAGGGCAACAGGTCGAACAGGTGTGAGTTTGGGTGGGTATTGTCATTGACGATGTTGAGAGCCCTTCTGAGGCACCGGGCGGTGTAGATGTCCGACAGTGGGGGGAGAGGGCAGCCAATAATCCTTTGCGCTGTTTTGACTGTCCTCTGGAGCCTCACTCTGTCCGCCTCAGTGCAGCCGCTGTACCAGGTGGAGACACAGTACGTCAGCAGGCTCTCGATGGACGAGTGGTAGAAGGCCAGCAGCAGCTTCCTGTCCAGGTTGAATTTCCTGAGGACTCTCAGGAAGTGCAGACGTTGGCGGACCTTCTTTACCACTGCTGTGGTGTTGTGACTCCAAGAAAGGTCATCGGAGATCTGTACTCCCAGGAACTTGAACGTGTGGACCCTCTCCACACACACGCCTTCGATGCAGAGGGGGGGCGGCAGCGTCTTGTTCCTCCTGAAGTCGACAACAATCTCCTTTGTTTTAGCAGAGTTAAGGTGCAGTCTGTTGTCCTTGCACCAAGTTGTCAGTGTCTTTACCTCCTCTCTGTAGGCTGTCTCGTCACCTTCCGAGATCAGACCGACCACTGTCGTGTCGTCAGCAAACTTGATGATGGTGTTGTTGCCGTGGGCCGGGCTGCAGTCGTAGGTGTAGAGGGCGTACAGGAGAGGGCTCAGCACGCATCCTTGGGGGGAACCGGTGCTCAGCATGAGGGTGGAGGACGTGTAGGGGCCGAGCAACACAGTCTGGGGTCTGTTGGTCAGAAAGTCCTTAATCCAGATGCGTGTGAGGGCAGGGAGGCCGAGAGTGTCCAGTTTGGCGACGAGGATGTCTGGGATGATCGTGTTGAATGCCGAGCTGTAGTCCACAAAGAGCATCCTTGCATAGCTCTGCTGTCGTTCCAGGTGGCCCAGCACAACATGCAGAGCAGTGTCGATGGCGTCCTCAGTGGATCTGTTAGCCCGGTATGCAAACTGGTAGGGGTCCAGAGTGGGAGGAAGGCAGTCCCTGATGTGCTGGAGAACCAGCCTCTCGAAGCACTTCATAATGACTGGTGTGAGAGCAACAGGACGGTAGTCATTCAGGTGGACGGCGGGTGACTTTTTGGGGACAGGAATAATGGTGGAAGTTTTCAAGCAGGAGGGGATGACTGCCTGAGCCAGGGAGCGGTTGAAGATCCTGCAGAAAACATGTGACAGTTGGTGGGCACATGCTCTGAGGACCTTGCCTGGTATTCCGTCGGGTCCAGTAGCTTTCCTGGGGTTGACCGCCAGGAGCGCGCGCCTCACATCGTGTTCCTCTACGATGAGTGGGGGGGAGTTGGAGCTTGAAGTGCGAGGGTGTGACGGTTGGGGCGAGTCAAAGCGAGCGAAGAAGCAGTTAAGCTCCTCTGCCAGCGATGCACTCGGGTCTACAGAGGTCGTGCTGCTGCCACTGAAGTTGGTGATGCTCCGTAGACCCTGCCACACCTCCCGTGGCCTGTTACTGGCAAGGTGGGCCTCCAGCCTCCCCTTGTAGGTTGCCTTGGCTAGCTTGATGCCTTTGCTCAGGTCAGCACGAGCCACCCTGTACTGGGCTTTGTCGCCTGACCTGAAGGCAGCGTCACGGGCCTTGAGGAGAGCGCGAACCCTGCTGGACATCCAGGGCTTCGCATTTGGGAAGGACCGTATAGTCTTTTGTTGGGACACAGTTTCCATGCAGAACTTGATGTAGTCCAGTACACAATGCGTGTAGACATCAAGGTCCTGATGATCAAAGAGGTCCCAGTTTGTGTCATGAAAGCAGTCCTGTAATTCACTCATGGCGTCGTCACGCCAGGTTTTCACAGTCTTTGTGGTAGGCCTGAATCTGCGCCTGAGAGGGGTGTACGCAGGTGCGAGCTGCAAGGACAGGTGGTCTGACTGGCCGAGAGGGGCGAGTGGGAGGGCTCTGTATGCGTCCTTGATGTTCGAGTACACATGGTCGAGAGTGTTGTCTCCCCTCGTTGGGCACTTGACATGCTGGTGAAACTCTGGGAGTACAGTCTTTAAATTGGCCTTATTAAAGTCTCCCGCTACTACGTGAACGCCATCAGGGTGGGCCCGCTGATGTTTATTGATGACGCACGCGAGTAGCGAGAGCGCCGTGCTAGTGATAGCGTCGGGAGGGATGTAAACAGCTGTGACAATCACTACCGTTAGCTCCCTCGGGAGAAAATAAGGCCGGCATTTAACGGACATGAACTCGATGTCGGGGGAAGAGTGCTTCTCGACGATCGTGCTATCGCCGCACCAGTTCTCATGCACGTAAACACAGAGCCCCCCGCCCCTCCTCTTACCGGTGTCCCTCGTCCGATCCGCGCGATGTAGCGAGCGCCCGGCCAGCTGGATGCTAGCGTCGGGGACGTCTGCGTGCAGCCAGGTTTCCGTGACGACGATCACACTGCTATCGCGCACATAGCGGTTTCCCAGGATTTGTAATCCCAGGTCGTCGATTTTGTGGACCACGGATCTGGCGTTGGTGAGGTGCAGACTCGGTAGTGGTTGCCTATGGGGCTGCCGTCGCAGCCGTTGCAAGACACCGGACCTGCAGCCTCGCTTCTGCTTCCTCTCTCTGCGTCGCCTGCGCCGCCTCCCGGCCCCGATGACCAGCCACGGTGAGCCGGGCAGCCTCGCCAGTTCGTTCGGAATTTTGCGATCATAGCAAAATTCCTCTGTGATGGTTATTTCGCATCGATATCCAATGTTCACGATGTCCTGGCGGGTATATCGATGTTGTGCCTCAGTTGATGCCAATAAGAGCATGGGTTCCATGAAGACGATGTTTAAGCAAAAAAACATGAACTACAAAGTGCATCGTAAGCACCTGAAACAGCGCGTCCAACCTTTTCTTTTTCACCACCCACAACACAACCATGCTGTTGACTTGGAGCTTGTGCTAAAAGTTCAAAGTGAGGAGCAAGGTTGGACAAGTAACAACAGCCCATAACGGAGGCGACACCATACGAGAGAACGTCTCAGAGGTGGACGCGATAGCCGAGCACATAGCTAAAGATAAAGCTCCTCTAGTTACAATAGAGCGGACAGGATTTAAACGCCTCATGAAAGCAGCCGACAAGAGGTACGAAAATATTTGCCGCAAACAGCACTTCCGATATGGACAACATCGGGACGGGAGCGGAGACATGTCAAGCATTTTGCATCCACATCCGACTTGTGGTCGAGTCGCAACATGGATCCCGGTCAAGCTGGAAGTCACTGACCTGCTCTTTGGCTTACTATGGGCTTAAAAAGGGAGAACGTCACAACCCCCTTTTCCAACTACAAGCCGAGGAACATTTCGTTCCTGGTAATAAAGTTCCTGTGGCCCAGGTGGTTTGCATCTCGACTGCAACTCATAGTTCTTGATAATGTATGCAAAAGACAATGATGACGGAACAATGGGAGGTGTTGTGTTACTTTGTTACTCATTACTGACACCCTCTGGCTGTTAAGCATCATTGCAGTTCCAAAATAATTCAGTGAACTCTTAAAATATTATGGTGTATCTTCGTCGAATTTGAATACATATTGGATAACTTTAAAATATACAGTCATTATTCAAATATGTCAACATGAAAGTCAGAGTGAAAGCGTTGTTGCTTAATGCTTATGTGTAAGAACTTTTACTCTTCAAACGTAATTTTGTTTTAAAATTTATTTAGAAACAGAAATTTTATAAAAATAAAAGGGTAATGTCGGAACTTACTCGCAGGATAAATGTCATTTTGGGTAAAAAAACCCCCAAACGTAAATCATACAATAAATAGGGACTCTGATTCCAGGGCCCCTTTAATTCTTTTAGGGATCCAGATTATAATGGAAGCAAAAAGTACCCACGATGAAACTATCTATAAATGCAAAATGAAATACTTGAAAACATATTTCGCTTGAAGGATTCCTCTTAAATATGTAAGGGTCCCACAACAGGTGTTCCATCAGACGCACACAATAGCCTGTGTGTGCTAACTTCAGCTCGCTTCCAGAAACGTCTGTGACTATGTCAGGAATGTAATCGGCATTAGCCGCAACGTGCTTCCTTTTTAAATGCTCGTTTATCACTGTTGTGCTGCTAAAAGGAGGTTTACATCGTCGGACGTAATTTTGTGAAATGCCCCCATGGTCCGGTCCAAGTTGGGGTCGCACGCATTGCTCCGTGTGCAGCGGGCACAAGTCAAGGTAGCACAGTAGAAACTATAAGACAAAGTCGCCGCCTGACCTTTGACTTGACCAAACCAAATTTGTCTTTTTGTGTCCTGCAGACGTCAGACAAAATGATCTCTGTTCTGTGAAAGAGGAACCAGACTGGACTCACATCAAAAAGGAGGAGGAGGAGGAGATTAACAAGTCACCACTGAACTTTGTCCCGATAAAGACTGAAGATGAAAACAAGGATGACAGTGAGGACAACAGAGGGGCGGAGCCTACAAGCAGCAGTTCAAGTCATCACGTGACAACAGAAGGTGATGAAGACTGGGGGCCATCACAAGCACATAATGAGGACACATTATCACACTCTCCTGATGATGATGATGATGATGCTGATGGGCAAGCCAAAGGTGAAAGGGCATGTCACACTGACTCATTAACTTCAAAGTTGTCTTTAAAACCGCACACAAAAACACACAGTGGAGAAAAAACATTTTCTTGCTCGGTTTGTGGCAAAAGCTTCCTGCATAAGTCAACGTTCACAATTCACACAAGAACACACAGTGGAGAGGAGCCTTTTTCATGCTCAGTTTGTGGCAAGCGTTTCTCTCAAAAGTCGCATTTAACCAGCCACACAAGAACACACAGTGGAGAAAAACCATTTTCCTGCTCAATTTGTGGAAAATGCTTCTCTCAAAAGTCACATTTAACAGAACACACAAGAACACACAGTGGAGAAAAACCTTTTTCCTGCTCAATTTGTGGAAAATGCTTCTCTCATAAGAAGAGTTTAACAGAACACACTAGAACGCACAGTGGAGAAAAACCTTTTTCCTGCTCAGTTTGTGGCAAAAGTTTCTTTCATAAGGCAAGTTTCACAAAACACACAACAGCACACAGTGGTGAAAAACCTTTTTCCTGCTCAGTTTGTGGCAAGAGTTTCTCTCAAAAGTCAAATTTAACAAAACATGGAAGAACACACACTGGAGAAAAACCTTTTTCCTGCTCAGTTTGTGGAAGATACTTCTCAACAAAGTCAAATTTACAAATCCACACAAGAACACACAGTGGTGAAAAACCTTTTTCCTGCTCAGTTTGTGGCAAGAGTTTCTCTCGAAGGTCTCATTTACGAAGCCACACAAGAACACACAGTGGAGACAAGCCATTCAGTTGCAGCGTTTGTGCTAAAGAATTCTTCACTAAACATGGTGCGGAGAGTCACAATTGTGCTGGTGAGAATTGCAGCGATCCTTGAAGCTTAAAAAAAATACAACAAAAAACTGAAGGAACTGACTCTTTGTGGTAAGATGTAAATGTGATTTTGAATGAAATATGATAAATTAAATTTTGCAAAGCCCTTTTATTGACACTAAGCCAATGTGATCATTGCCAGAAGAGCCATTGTGTCTGAGTGACGATGATTTGTTTTGGTGTTTACATCAAACATGTAAATAAATTGCCATTGCCTGGAACAACATTTTTTAACATTATGTTTTTCAGTTGTCTTTTTAATCGTACCTAATGGAAAAGGTGTGAGAAGAAACGGTGCTGATGATATCGGTGCCTTCCACAATCATAAATAAAATCACTTGTTCCACTTGCTCAACTGGCCTTCATTACGCCGTGAAAAGGTGAAAAATAGAACAAGAAGTTGAACGATAAAAAGAACAAGAAAGAGAAACGCAAATAGTCTCAGTTTCTCTCAAAGGTTTTGGAATGTCAGGAGTTGGCAACTTGATGGCAACTGGAGTCAGCGCTGGTTTTCTCGCTGTGTTTGGCTGGCTCGTAAATGTATGGTCCATTGAACAAAACTCAAACTCTTCAAATATCCCCTCACATACATTCAATATTTCGCTTTCTGAATAAATTTTTGACTGGCAAAATACACTTTCTAGGTTGAGCTCTATCAATCGTTTGGGGTTTGTTGCGAAGCAGAATCTCACTTCGGAAAAAAACTATCATTTTGTCAAATATACCAATTTTTTTTTTCATGCTGTATTATATTTTTTATACATTGGATTATTTATATATTGAAATAGGAAAATATTAAAATTTAAAATTGGAAACCACATACAGACTTAATTCAATTAATAATAAATATAGAAACATTTCATAAATATTGAACTAATTGAGAAGAGTCCTGATCTTGAAATAAATATTGAATTATAAAAAATACTTAAAAAATTAATTCAATAACCCGACCTGGGATGAGCGGCAGAAAATGGCTGGATGGATGGAATAATTTAAATTTCATCCAAATTCAAAAGAACAAATATGTAAAGAAATATTCAAGTGTGAAATAAAAAGGTTTAAATTGTTGAGAATTTTACATACTAAAATAATTGAATAAATATTGTATTATTACATAAGCAAGCTTAAATATACATTGAAATGAATTAAAAAAAAGTCGTATATTTTTAAATGGCCTAATATAGATATGGGAAGTAATTATCTTTATGAAACTATGAAGGGACTGGAGCTCACAGAAGTGACCAGTCTTGGTTCTGAAGTTCCGATGTAACCAGATACTGCCCTGAGAGAAAATAGGCCTGAGCATTGTTTATGGTGGGGGCAATTCTCTCGCCAGGTCAGTGACCTTCCAGGGTATGGAAGTAATTTAAGGTGGTCACTCATAGACTGGTCGTATCAAAGGGGAGACGCATCTGCTCTCCCTCTGGGGGACTTTTGGAGGGAAATCCCGAAGACTAGCGGGATGGGAATGCATGTGCAACAAGGGAAAATTAGATATTCATGTCCTATTTGGGCATTCCCTATAAGAAGGGAATGTCTGAGAGGGGGCTCGCACGTTTTTGGGGAGACTTCT
This sequence comes from Idiotropiscis lumnitzeri, assembly GCF_059441095.1. NCBI lineage: Eukaryota > Metazoa > Chordata > Actinopteri > Syngnathiformes > Syngnathidae > Idiotropiscis > Idiotropiscis lumnitzeri. The sequence goes on from NC_142392.1 coordinate 11,656,658, forward strand.
TTTGACATCAGCATGTGACGAGAATAAAATCTTTTTCGAACCAGTTCTTTTCCATCACCAATCCAGCCTGGCTCGGCTGCCTCTCCGGAAGGCAGCAAGGACCCACACTTCAAAGACAAAATATACGACATATTGAAAGAAAAATAATACTCAAATATTGAAATAAGTAGAATTGAATGAATAAACAACAAATAAATAAATACCTCCTGGAAAATATCATTATTTTCAACATTTGTCAAAATTTTTCTTTCTTGCACATTCTTAATCGTATTTTTAAATTTTTTTTACTTTTACTTTTGAAGTTACTTCAGTGCATTTCACACCTGTGCCTTCAAAGAAGTCCTGCTTTGTCCTACTTGAGTAAATCCCCATCAAAATATCATCATTTATGACACCACGGCTGGACAAATAATATCCAGAAACACACTTACGCACCACTGAGTGAGTGTTGGACGATATAGCTTCTCTTGAAAGGTCCGACTTGAAAATGTCCTTGCAAGTGGATCTGAAATTAAATCCACACTTTTCCCTCCTTCGGCCATTGTGGTTTAAAAAAAAGCAAGAATATATTTTAGATTTTCGAACGGCCGCCAATTACTACTTTCGAGTGTGTTGATTCAGCATAGCGCCGCCCCCTCACGAGTGAGTATCCAATCATAAAACGCGTTCATCACCCTCAGCATAAGGCCAGCGAAAAGGCTCACTGTAACCAACTCGTGATCTGATTGGCTATCGCAACCGTCTAACGAATATGAAAGCTCATTGACTTTGACAGAAGAAATGCTCGCACAATTGCATCTTAAGGCCTCGGAACGAATAATGCGCGCTCCTCGTATTGTGAAACCTGCCCAGCAACACGAGCTAGCGGAATTCCGATTGGATTCAAAACTCTCACCTAAAATTACAACGCTCAGCTATAATATGACACCAATGCGACGATTATGATTTTTTTTTTTTTGTTGATTATGTTTGGCCAGCAGAGGACCCAACACTGAGTTACTTCATAGCCTAAATTAAACTTTACTTTCATCAATAGAGTTAAAGTTATGCTTTATTGTAGGCGTTATGTAATTAATAGTGAAGGATTATATTACGATTGCTGGCATTATTTTAAACACTTACGGGACAAAAGTTCAATTATTTAATTTAGCAGGTTCAGATTTACTGAATATGTTCAACGTTGATAAACAAAAAGCATTTTTCAAATGAAAGTAGAAGTGCAGTGCATAGATAAGATTGACTGGGATTGTAGTCATGGTGTTTACTGATGCATTCATATGCTAAATTTATATGACTTCGTTTAAATGTAAGACCTCAAACTTGCACACACAGTATTTTCATGACCCACACTCTCATTCAGAACAAACAGATTCAGTCTGCTCAGGTCAAACTGATGACAAACCAGATCGCACTTCATGGACAAATACGACAAAACACATTCTCCACATAGGCCATAGAAGATACAAACATATAAAGTTGGGCCGGGGAGGACGTCACAGGGACGCTATCAAGAACACCAAAAATACATAATTTGAACTGTGAAAACTTACACCACACAATCTGTACACTGACGAGATTACAGGGGAAGGAGAGACCGAGAGACTGCCGCCTGCCTGAGAAGGTCAGCCTTGGACGTGGAACGTGGACGGGCCGGGGGAAGGAGCAAGGACGACCGATTCAACCTACATGACCCTTGACATAGGAAACCTCCTATAAAATGTCAGGCTGGGCTGAGATCAGCGCGACATTTTTCGATTGTGCTCGTCTGAGTACAGTTTCTCGTCAGATTAAGAAAAAGCCGCCCAGATATCTGTATTTGTACTATTTCCTGAACTCCAGAAATCGAAGAAACTTAAATATCGGAACTCTAATCAGTTGTTGTTGAGTCTTTATTTGACCCTTTTCTTCTTGAGTGCAAAAAAAACGAACACGCATTGGAGTAAGTTTGGATTTTCAGGTTCATTTTCGAAATATTTCTCGTTTTCTCTGTGGCTCAACTCCAACATTTTTGGTGACCCCGACGTGATTTTCTCAAAAAGGGAGTCCTTGCGGCTTGTACTTCACACTCTACAATATTCCAGGCCTGGACAATCAGAACAAAGGTAGGGGAGAGCCTGTTTATTCAAAGTCTCCTGATTTGTTATATTGTAGAGTGGAAAGACGTGGCCGATTATTAGACCGTTAAATTTTGTCAGTGTTTCTGGATATATTGTTTCTGGACTTCAGGAATGCTTTGTATAGAATGTAGATTGCGCATGGATTACTAGTAATATTGGAAGCGTACGCAGGTGAAATAAGTAGGGGGCTACTGTTGTCGGCCGGCAACAGAAATTAGCACCCGGAGTCAAAAAGGGGGACTCCTGCTCTGGCAGTCGAAGAAGGGGATGCACAGCTGACTAGCAGAACGTGTGCACGGCGATCCCAATAAAGTGACGCTCAGTATAGTTAGTATAGTATAGTATATAAGTGGCCTGAGGCTGGGAAAGATTCGAACTTTCGGACCGCCATTATCTGTCGCTGCAGAGGCATACACGTAGGAGGGAAGTGCACAGCTGACGAGCTGATGGTCGCACTGCAACCGCAGTCACGGTATACGTGGTTGACCGAGGCGTGGAGCGTTCCGGTTGCTGGAATATAGAATAGATTTTAAGGTGTTCCGATATTGTTGACAGTTTCTTGCTTTTGCGGTGTTCCAATGTGGTTCACTTGCTCTGTTCTGTGTTTGTGCTGTTGTCTGTGTGTTAATTGTGACGTTGTTGTGTCATTGTCTAACTGCCTATACGTTGTGTGTGTCCCGTGGCAATTTGTGGCCCTTGCTGTGCTGTGTTCTACTGGGTTGTTGTGTCTCATGTTTATGACTCCCGGGTCTATGTCTTATGATGCTCAATCGGTTTAATGTTAGGGGGTGTAGAGTGTTAATGTCTGGTGAGTGATGATAAAAAGGAGAGAGTGGGGTTTGCGTCCCACACTCACAACAAAACATGCTTAAAGTAACGTGTGGTGCTTACAATATATCGTGTGAAAGTTCAAGTGTGAGTGAATGCAACCCTGAAGCAGAACAGGGGGAAACCTAACGGTGATAAGATAAAACTGCCTGATTGGTTGGAGTGAATAAATAATGAAGTTGTGGATATTTTGGTAGTACAGAGAGAAGAATCCAAAACACGGAAAATCTGTGATAGGATGGACCTTGCTCCGATGAGAGTTCCACACTGCTTGAGTCGTAGTTGATTAAAAATGGGGAAATGGTGGGAGTGTAAAATTATGATTGGTATAAAAATTTCAGGGGATGATTAGCAATTAAGGAGAGGATTGGCGATGAAATTACTTGAGATAAAAAGTATATGAAACCGAAACACAAAGGCTTTATTGAGCATGTGTCTTGCGGATGTACAAAATGTGACCATTGGGAACTCTGAGTTGATTGGGAAATTGAAAGAAAAAAGTCAAAGCAAGCAGGGTGAAGAGTGTGGGGAAAGTGGTGGGAGCAGTTGGATGAGCAGGGGGAGTTGCAGATATGAGGTTGGAAAGATGGGGGTCGAGTGGCCGATGGACGGTAGCTGTTTGTGAGGGTTGGAGATGGGGAGGCGTGGCTGGGGTGCGGACAATATATATAAGATATATAATCATACGCAATACCGACAAAGTGCAACGAAAGACGCTGGTGGAAAAACTGACACCAGGGGAATAACGACGGGAACGAAAAAGGCTTGCAAAAGGCAAGGAACAAAAATGGCTTACCGCAGAAGGGCAAGGGCAACCAATTGATCTCAACCGAGAAGATCAATAAATGAAAACGGAAACACAAACAATGAACGGGAACATGGTACACGGAATGCAATAACAAGGTGTCTAGAATTCACAACTTGGGGCATGAGCAAGATGAATATTCCGCCGCTGATTAGTCAGCATGGAGTGTTTAAATAGTGCAGTAATCAATGACTTGACGAGTGACAGGTGCGTGGCTGGTGGGCGCATCTTTCCAGCCATGACGACATGAACAGGAACAAGCGCTGGAAGGAAACGCCCCCACTCCAGCTGGGCAAACACAAAACAAAAACATGACAGGATAAGATGGACCATGACACAAAAGGATTAGGGTTTTGGTATAGGTTTTAATTGAAACATTTTATGTTTCCTGTATTGCTTGGCCCATGCAGCACCAGCGTGTTCTTTTTCGGATGGAGCTGCAGTGCCCATAACTTGAAGTCGTTGTCAAATTCGTCTGTGTTATTTCTTGGAACCTCAGGTACTGGTGGATGCGTGCTGGAGTCGGCGTGCCCGTCGACAGGTTCTGGAGCAGGTTCAGTTTCCTTTTGGTCGTCAGGTAATACATCCTGCAGTTGTGGATCACTGTCTGCAGGTTCGAGCGATGCAGGTGATTTTCCATGATGTCCGGAGCTTTCTCCAACATCTCCTGTAAGGTCAATGCATTGTAATTGTGCATAATGTGCATGATGTCTTTGGTCATCGGATTCTTGATGTTCTCCTCCGACTGCCAGCGCACCAGCAGGCTGTGCGTGGCGATGGTCGAGGCCTCGAGCAGTATAGCACTGTTGGTCCATGCAGACATGCGCTGTTTTGAGATGTATCGGAGGAGTGCAGGCAGCGATCTCACCTTCTGGCTTTTGAAGCATCCAGCATTGTGGAAGCGCTGGTTGAAAGTGCGTTTGATGTTGTCCGAACGTTTTGACGTCGACATGAGCACGTGATAGTGAAGGACGTTGCCTTCTGACAGTTCGCTTGATACGAGCCATAGCTGAGAATGCGTCTCCAGCCACTCGAAAAGGCTGCTTATCGTCTCGATCGTGATCACGATGGCGTTGAAGGTGTGGATGGTTACCTGCGTCACCAATTTCATGTAATCGGCGTAGGTCGACTGTGCGCACGCCTCCTTGAAGTCCTCGCTTATGTCGTCGGAGCAGTAGACCGTGTCCAGTATCACTGCGCGTTCTCTCCAGTCGTGTACCGGTCCTCGTAAAGCACCAATGCCTCGTCCTCCTCCGCCGGAGGCTCCGGAGACGCCTGGTACTCCTTCTCGTTGTTGTTGCTGTCCTGATCGTGGTAGTATTTCGCGTAATCCGGCACAACTGTAGTGGTTTTCCAGTTTCCTGAGCTCCAGGAGCTCCTGCAGTTCCATGGAAGGCTCCGGGAACCTGGTCAGAGTCACCAGCCGACTCAGGGTACCCAGCCGGGCCTTCACCGTGGTGTTTTTCAGTCTGAATCTCGTGCAGTAAAAAATCAGCCCCTCTTTGGTCAGCTGAAACTGAGAGCTGTGATATTTCGAAAGCAATAGTCTCTTCACGTCCGTAAGGATCCTCTTTCAACGGATCGGATCCTTCTCTGGCGTCTCGAGCAGGAACTTGCATTCGCTCATACTCACTTTGTTCCTCTTCTTGAGACTCGTTTTCTTCTTCAAGTCTTTTTGCAGCCAGCTTCTTCTGTATGGAGAAGTGTCTCTTCTGCTGGTTTCTCTTGTCCATCTCCGACGTGGCAGTCTGTGCCTCTCCTTTTTATAGTGCTCTGCTCCTCCCCTGTACCTCCCTTTCTTATATAAGCATTATATAAATGTCCTACTTTGGTTTGTGGTTGGGACAGTTTGTGGTTGCTACTCCTCTTTCAGTCACACTCAACCTCAATAACAACCCTACTGCCAAACCACAGTACTTTCCCGCCAATCGTGTCACGTGGCATCGTTAATAAACGCAGAGCGGCCGTTGCAACAGCGTACGTGTTTAAAGAAAATCTTTAGAACAGGAGATGTCTAGCAATTGATGAGAGGTTTGCCAAGCATAAAGTGTGATTAAATAGTTCGGCAGCTGATTTATTAACTGATGTGTATCAAATGTAACAAAGGTGGACAACAGATGTTTATGACTTTGCGACACCAGCCCTGACATGACAACTTTTAAGGGACAAGACAGCATTCCAGAAATACCAGACTAACATCCGCATCTATGAGCTGTTTGACGTCACAGGTGCAGGATCGTCAGCTGAGTCCAGGAGGAACAGGAGAAACGATTTCACGGAGACTGAATGGGAAAATCCACAAACGCACAGTGGTAAACTTTGGCATATGCTGGCTAAATTGAGGCTAAATTAGCGCCGAGGGAGGGGTCTCTGTGTGGAATTGGAAAGTATCTTTTTGGTGAATGAAAGTGTGACAGAAAAAGTGTTTGTATGTCTAAGTGGTTTGAGTGAATGTTTAAAAGACGGGCCTCAGGAAAGAAACCTGATTGAGGGCACCGGCAAGCCCTTACAGTACTTAGGATGCAATGGGCGGACAGGTCTGATCAACCTGGATCCCTATTGCACTCCCAAGTATTGATTTTCAAATTGTTATTGGAGACAGATTGGACTAATCAAATTCAAGCGTCAAGTGAATGATTGATTGACGTTATTACACAAAATTTATGCAAAACTGAAATTTTCAGAAGGGAGGTAATTTACCCCTTCTCACTGGCAAGTGCCACTCCTCCAGTTCTCTCCACAGGTTTGAGGTGACATGTGACCTGTGTGACCAGAAGGCCGGAGAACGCTTCAAATAGCGTCTCATCATGCCCATCCCGTAGGTTCTCCTCAACAAGGAGGGTGATGTTGATGGCCGAGTGGTCTAAGGCGCCGCGTTCCGGACCCAGTCTCCCCAGGAGGCCTGGGTTCGAATCTCGTGGCTGCCAGGATGGCCGAGTGGTCTAAGGCGCCGCGTTCAGGACCCAGTCTCCCCAGGAGGCCTGGGTTTGAATCTCGAATTTCCCCATTGTGGGACTAATAAAGGCATTATTAAGATATTCTAAGTTAGGGTCCATGAAAACAGATTAAGATATAGTTGTTGCTTTAGCTTGCTCATGTGCCCCGCAGGTTTTATTATTATTCACATTGGGTGCACGAATAGATAACACACACCCAGTCCAGGATAGAGCAGAATTTTGTTGTATTGTTAAGACTTTTCCATAATATACGGCACCACAGCGGTGATACTTGAGGTTAATTTCAGTTAAGTTGGCGGTGGCGCTGTTTTTATGAAAAATACTCACTTAACGCAAGGGTAGGTTCTTCGTAGAGGGGATTACAGAGTTACATGCGGGACAAAATTTACTTGTCAGGAACTGTCCTCACTTGAGGCCGAGGCCAGACCTGCTGACCACCATGATGGTCACCGGCTGAATGGGGACACCTCAGGTGAGATTGGCCGTGCCGTGCATCAGATATTTCTGGCCCCGTTGGGGCCGATGTTGCTGTATCTTTCAGGTGGGGAGCGGAGGAGACAGGCCTGGTCTATGTGGCCAGGGCGAGACGTGAATGGAGTGAGACTTCCGGCAGTGACCCATCCAATAATGTCGTCATTCCGCAGCTGTTCCAGTTGGCCGTCCTCAGGGCGTGTCCTTCCGGTTACGGACATCATGTGAAAAAGTCCATCAATGAAAAAATGCTAATCAGTCTCAGGAGAACACATTTTTTTTTACATCATTTTGCACGACATCAGAAAAGGAAAATGTGGGATTGGATTAAGGAGCGTTACTAAAAATTGTTGTACTTGCAGGTTCAGGTGGCCAAGAGGGCTAAAAATTATAAAACAAAAAAAATGAAAAAAAGGGGTGGGGCAGCTAATGCATGCAGCTCCCATTGCACCTGCGCCTTCCGCTTCTGCTGCTCCTAGGCAAGGTTCGGGTGACGCGGCACCACAGCAGATTGGCTGTCCGTACCCGGCCGGTCAACGAGGTCGGGATTGCAGTAACAGAGGTAGGGGTGGTTATAGACGGGGGTTGTGAGTGGGGTGTGCTCTTGCTGCGGGGTCACTGGGTGATGAGCAGTCCATACCGAGCCACTTTCAGGAATGTGCCATCCTCTGGTCCGGTGCCATTCCTGTCGCCCAGAGCTCAACCAGCGCAGGGGGCGCCACCGTTACCCACTCCCAACGCACTCTTCACACCAACCCGCTGGTACCCCATTCCATGACAGGGGGCCGCGGCGCATATGTGGTGCTCTCCTCCATTCCAGTGGCTGAACTGAAACATCTGAGGGCAGCTCTGAAACCTGGTTCTCCATCCTCCCGCGGTGGGTATGCCTCCACCCATTCACCAATTGACCCAGTACATTGTACACTGTACATATGATCGCACACATGATTTGGTTTCTCAAAATGCATTCATCCAAATTTAGTCAGGAGTTCATCTTGCATTAGGATTATATATGGTGTTATGTCGACCGGCGTTGCCTCGCATGCGTGCCTTGTCCCTGAGCAGCAGAAATGGTATGAATTGTTTACTTTCGCCAAGCCACAAATCGCATTGACTATTGATGCGCGTCTTCATACTAAAGATCTAGGCCCCATGGTAAAGCGGTGTGTCGAGGCGGTTGGCTGGGTTCAGACGTCTATTACGAATGTTGAATACTCTGCGTCACTAACAGGGTATCATACTTCAGCACCCACTACAAATTCTTCGGTTTTGGGAACGTGACTAAATTTCAAAATTTCACGAAGCGGGTCACTCGGGAGAGGTAGCTCTGTGTGCGTCTCTGCCGGAGGGGTTGTGGACACGGGGCCCGACTGATTTTGGGCTCTGCTCCACAGCTCCCCCAGTTGTTTTACTGTCTCTACACCCTCGCCCAGTTGACAGAATCAGAGTTGGCACAGCCTGGAGGTGGAGGGAGGCATTCGGGAGACAATAGGAGGTGAAGACTGCAGCGGTCTTGGAGCTGTCTACATCTTGGAGAGCACCTATTCTTCCCGTAAAAAATGGTTTAATTTGGTATCTGCGTAATTCTAGGTTTGGGATTTTTATTTATCATAAATGGTTACTATTTCATTTGGTTTGCTTTAAAGATTTGCCAAAAAACTGTAAAAATTGGAGCGTTAGCTCAGGGCTTAATTTATAATCTCGAGACAGTTAGATATTTGAACTCAGTGAACTAAATTTTCTTTAATTCATGTCGGGGGGCTCGCCTTTCAGCGAGGAGGAGGTGGACCCAAAAGGCGAGGAGGCCGAGAGGTGGGTAACGTGAAGGGAATTTATTAAATGAAACAAACAACGTGGCAGGGTGCTAGGTATCAAGGGCAACCAAAACGTGACTAACAGAAAAGGAGGACGAGGAACAGAAGCCGGGGCAAAACGCTGAGGGACGTAACGGGAACGAGGACGTGAACAAGAGCATGAGCTTGACAGGAACAAACGTGGTCGTGGAAGTCCGGAAAGTGTGGCAATGACCCGACGCTCAGTAGTTGGTCTGGGAAGCTTAAATAGTCCGAGTAATCAGGGGAGCAGATGGGAATCAGGTGCGTGATGGTTGACAGGGAACAGGTGCGTGGCTGGTGAGGACGAGATGGCTGAGAGGGAAACGCCCCTACACAGCTGACAAAACAATAACAGAAAAGCACATGGCACGAAGGAGGGAAGAAAATAACAACAAACACACTGACATGCCCGACACGGGTCATGACAATTCAGGAATAATTTGCCCATCTTGCAAAGCCAAATTCTAACATTGTGCCATATTAGCTGGATATCATTAGGACATTATTGCGAACCAACACTTCTGGATTGTGGTGATTATCGGCACAACGAAATGTATACGTTGTAAAATTGTTTCTGGGGGCAATGCCTGTGAGGATGCCACTGTCTAGATTATATACAAAGAAAGCTTTTACAACAGTCTGGGAATTGAAATAGATATAGATATAAAATTTGGTGGGTCTACGTTAATTACAATATCTTATTCAAGTGCCTGATACAAGCTTCACAAACAAGTTTAAAAAGGTGATTGAGTGCAATTAATGGTTACCAGACGAACAAGTGTGACTGCACATAGACGAGAATGCAAGTCAGTAAATAAAGACACACAAGCTTGCAGCATTACGTTACCTGCGTGACTTCTTAGAAGACAGAACATTACATGGTACCAGGTCGCGGGTCAAGAAAAGGACTGACGCGAGATGGACTCCGTAAGGCCACCAGAAGCGCTAAAAATGAAGGGAAATGTGGACGCGAGTTGGCGGGCTTTCAAGCAACAATTCCTGCTCTACCTTGCCGACGTGGGAGTCGGAAACAGAGCGGACGAAAGAAAAATAGCCCTTTTGCGAACCAATGCCGGAGCCGAGGCCATCGAGGTATTCAATGAACCCGAAGATAAAGACAAGTTTGAAAAGGTCCTGTGGATTTAATTAATAATAATAATAATATTCCCTTTATTAGTCCCACAATGGGGAAATTCGAGATTCGAACCCAGGCCTCCTGGGGAGACTGGGTCCTGAACGCGGCGCCTTGTAGATACACTTGCAAAGACATTTTCAAGTCGGACCTTTCAAGAGAAGCTATATCGTCCAACACTCACTCAGTGGTGCGTAAGTGTGTTTCTGGATATTATTTGTCCAGCCGTGGTGTCATAAATGATGGTATTTTGATGTGGATTCATTCAAGTAGGACTTCACTGAAGGCACCTTAAATTACTTCCATACCCTGGAAGGTCACTGACCTGGCGAGAGAATTGCCCCCACCATAAACAATGCTCAGGCCTATTTTCTCTCAGGGCAGTATCTGGTTACATCGGAACTTCAGAACCAAGACTGGTCACTTCTGTGAGCTCCAGTCCCTTCATAGTTTCATAAAGAGAATTACTTCCCATATCTAAATTCGGCCATTTAAAAATACACAACTTTTTTTTTATTTATTTCAATGTATATTTAAGCTTTCTTATGTAATAATACAACATTTATTCAATTGTTTTAGTATGTAAAATTATCAACAATTTGAACCTTTTTATTTCACACTTGAATATTTCTGAACATATTTGTTCTTTTGAAAATGTGTGCAATTTAAATTATTCCATCCATCCAGCCATTTTCTGCCGCTCATCCAGGGTCGGGTTATTGAATTAATTTTTTAGTATTTTTTATAATTCAATATTTATTTCAAGATCAGGACTCTTCTCAATTAGTTCATTATTTATAAAATGTTTCTATATTTGTTAATTGAATTAAGGCTGTAGGTGGTTTCCAATTTTACATTTTAATATTTTCCTATTTCACTATATAAATAATCCAATGTATAAAAAATATAATACAGCATGAAAAAAAATATTTGGTATATTTGACAAAATGATAGTTTTTTCCAAAGTGAGATTCTGCTTAGCAACAAACCCCAAACACTTGATAGAGCTCAACCCATTAAGTGTATTTTGCAGAAATTTATTCAGAAAGCATAATATTAAATGTGAGGGGATATTTGAAGAGTTTGAGTTTTGTTCAATGGACCATACATATACGAGCCAGCCAAACACAGCGAGAAAACCAGCGCTGACTCCAGTCGCCATCAAGTTGCCAACTCCTGACATTCCAAAACCTTTGAGAGAAACTGAGACTATTTGCGTTTCTCTGTCTGGTTCTTTTTATAGTTCAACTTCGAGTTCTGTTTTTCACCTTTTCACACAGCGTAATGAAGGCCAGTTGAGCAAGTGGAACAAGTGATTTTATTGATGATTGTGGAAGGCAACGATTTCATAAGCACCGTTTCTTCTCACACCTTTTCCATTAAATACGATTAAAAAGACAACTGAAAAGCATAACGTTAACAAATGTTATTCCAGGCAAAGGCAATTAATTTTATTGACATGTTTGATGTAAACACAAAAAAAAATCATCACCACTCAGACACAATAGTTATTCTGGCGCTGATCCCATTGGCTTAATGTCGATAAAAGAGCTTTGCAAAATTAAATTTTTCATATTTTATTCAAAATCACATTTACATCTTACCACAGTCAGTTGCTTCAGTTTTTTGTTGTCTTTTTTTTAAGCTTCAAGGATCGCTGCAATTCTCACCAGCACAATCGTGTCTCTCAGCAAGACGTTGAGTGAAGAATTTTTTAGCACAAACGCTGCAACTAAATGGCATGTCTCCACTGTGTGTTCTTGTGTGGCTTTGTGAACTTGACTTTACAGAGAAGCTTTTGCCACAAACTGAGCAGGAAAAAGGTTTTTCTGCACTGTGTGTTCTTGTGTGGGTTGTTAAATTTGACTTTACAGAGAAGCTTTTGCCACAAACTGAGCAGGAAAAAGGTTTTTCTCCAGTGTGTAATCGTGTATGTGTTTTTAAATTCCACTTAAAAGAAAAGCTTTTGCCACAAACTGAGCAGGAAAAGGGTTTTTCTCCACCGTGCGTTCTTGTGTGGCTTCGTAAATGCGACTTTAGAGAGAAACTCCTGGCACAAACTGAGCAGGAAAAAGGTTTTTCTCCACTGTGCGTTCTTGTGTGGCTTCGTAAATGCGACTTTAGAGAGAAACTCCTGCCACACACTGAGCAAGAAAAAGGTTTTTCTCCAGTGTGTGTTCTTGTGTGGCAAGTTAAATTTGACTTTACAGAGAAGCATCTACCACAAACTGAGCAGGAAAAAGGTTTTTCTCCACTGTGTGTTTTTGTGTGTTTTGTTAAACTTGACTTTTGAGAGAAGCATTTTCCACAAACTGAGCAAGAAAAAGATTTTTCTCCACTGTGTGTTATTGTGTGTTCTGTTAAACTTGACTTTTGAGAGAAGCATTTTCCACAAACTGAGCAAGAAAAAGGTTTTTCTCCACTGTGTGTTCTTGTGTGTTTTGTTAAATTTCCCTTGTCAGAGAATCCTTTGCCACAAACTGAGCATGAAAAAGGCTTCTCTCCACTGTGTGTTCTTGCGTGCCTTACTAAATGAGACTTTTGAGAGAAGCTTTTGTCACAAACTGAGCATGAGAAAGGCTTCTCTCCACTGTGTGTTCTTGCGTGCCTTACTAAATGAGACTTTTGAGAGAAGCTTTTGCCACAAACTGAGCAAGAAAAAGGTTTTTCTCCACTGTGCATTCTTGTGTGGATTCTTAAATCAAACTTTTGATAGAAGCTTTTGCCACAAACTGAGCAAGAAAAAGGTTTTTCTCCACTGCGCGTTTTTGTGTGTCTTACTAAATGAGACTTTCGAGAGAAGTTTTTGCCAAAAACCGAGCAGGAAAAAGGTTTTTCACCACTGTGTGTTTTTCTGTGCCCTTTTAAAGACAACTTTGAAGAGAATGAGTCAGTGTGACATGCCCTTTCACCTTTGGCTTGCCCATCATCATCGTCATGAGCATCATCATCGTCATGAGCGTCTGATAATGTGTCCTCATTATGTACTTGTGATGGTCCCCAGTGGTCTTCATCACCTTCTGTTGTCACGTAATGACTTGAACTGCTGCTTGGAGGCTCCGCCCCTCTCTTGTCCTCACTCTCATCCTTGTTTTCATCTTCAGTCTTTATAGGGAGAACGTTCACTGGTGACTTGTTGATCTCCTCCTCCTCCTCCTCCTCCTTTTTGATGTGAGTCAAGTCTGGCTCCTCTTTTACATAAAGGAGATCGTTTTCACTGACGTCTGCAGGACACAGAAAGACAAATTTGGTTTGGTCAAGTCAAACCTCATGCAGCGACTTTGTCTTATATTGTTTCTACCGTGCTACCTTGACTTGTGCCTGCCGCATACGGAGCAATGCGTGGACCCCAACTTGGACCGGACCATGGGGGCATTTCACAAAATTACGTCCTACGATGTAAACCTCCCTTTAGCAGCACAACTGTGATAAACGAGCATTTAAAAAGGAAGCACGTTGCGGCTGATGCCCGATTTCATTCCTGACATAGTCACAGACGTTTTTGGAATATGTATTCGAATTCAACTAAGATGCACCATAATATTTTAAGAGTTTACTGAATTATTTTGGAACTGCAATGATGCTTAACAGCTATTAGGGTGTCAGTAATGAGTAACAAAGTAACACAAGACCTCCCACTGATACATCATGATTGTCATTTGGATAAATTACCAGGAACTATGAGTTGTGGGGGTGATGCAAACCACCTGGGCCACAGGAACTTTATGACCAGGAACTAAATGTTCCTGGCCTTGTTGGTAGAAAAGGGGGTTGTGGCGTACTCCCTTTTTAAGCCCATAGTAAGCCAAAGATGCAGATGCATTCCTTGCAGCATGCGCTTGTTCACTGATGAGATCCGTGCAACCCTGGATGGATGCATTCAATGTATTTTAAATGTTTGGATGGGGTGAAACTATGCACACGTGCACAAAACAGTGCAGGGCCACCCGAGGTTCATTGACTCTCACCCGACCAAGCCAGTAAAAAGTTCATAAATAAATAAGACCAATCCATGCTTGATTTAAAAAAAAAAAAAAATAATAATATTTTGTGTTTTATTCACTAAAATTGATCAACCGCTATTGACGTTTTCGCGGCAGTGTGCACATTTTTAGAGTCAGGCGGAATTCCTTCCGTAAGGAATTGCTTGAACAAAATATAAAAACCAGAAAATGTTATTTTGTTATTTCAAATGTAAATTTTATACTGGGAAAAACATGGAGTTCACCCCCCACTATTGGTTATTCTTTGGCATATATTTTCTGCACTGATTACATTTGACATAAACAATTGCTCAGCAGACCTGCAAGTAAAAGGCAATATTTAAAAATAAAACGGCAATAACCTTGAACGCATTTCCCCAAACAACTTAATGTTGTGATGCATATTTCTAATGAAAGAAAGTCGTTCTTTACAAAGCAAATGAGAGTAACACGTGGACAAACCTGCTTTGAGTGGCACAACACGAGGCTGGTTGCAAACTTCGTCCAGCAGTTGATGATGTTGCTCGTTCTCTTCTTTTATTCCACAAAGTTCCTCTTTGTACTTGGGTGTCGTTCTTTCACACATTTTCAAATGATAATTCCAAAAAATCCGCACTTGATCTCTGCTTGGCGATGAGTCATGTGCCTCTTTTCGTTAGCGGCTAGCTAGCTAACAAGCTAAGCTAACTACGCCGAAAAGCATCAGCGCGCGAAGATGAGGTTATCGGGACACAAATACTTAATGAATTATGTCGTAGTCCTTTAGAGTAGCACTGGACATCCTTTGAGAAAATTACAGTCAGTTCCACACTAAATCAGAAGAATTTAGCGGTGGGTGTTTTTGTTCCGGTGTGGACGGGTCGGTGGATGTGGTCGAGGTCCTTCGGAAGCTGCGCGCTTGCTAATGACGTCATGCTTTAAGCACGTATTTTTCAAATATCTTTCTTTGCCTCTGTGTTTGTTTTTACACCTGGCTGTTCTCTTTTAATATATATTCTATGTAATATTTTAATTCGGTTGATAAAAAAAATGTAACAAAATAATTAAAATAACGCCACATAAGCGAGTCAGCTCCGACGTCACTTCCCCCTATGCCCGGAGAAGCCGCTGCTGGATCTGCAGTGGGACGTTTACGTTTCTCCTAACGAACGAAGCAACAATGCTGTGGTTCACTCGGGCTGCAAGATTGTATGAATATAATGTCGGCATATACTAGCAGTGCCTCTCAATTATTTCACGCCCGCCCCTACCAAGAAGAAAAAGATTCGCGCCCCCCCCACCGCCAATTTTTTTCTGTCTTTGTATATTGAGATTAGATTGTCAATAAAATATCCCTTAACTAACCTACATTGATAAGAAATTTAATTTCGAGAACTATTATCGTGAGGATCTCGAAGCTCAGTACTCTGTTGTGCAAATATTGATGAGATGACAAATATTTGTCATGTCATGTCATTATCCTCACGGCTTATCCTGAACAGGGTCGCGGGAGAGTGCTGGAGCCTATCCCAGCTGACTACCGGCGAAAGGCGCACTACACCCTGAACTGGTCGCCAGCCAGTCACAGGGCAGACATAGACACCGTCACTGAGAGGGAACTGAACCCACGTTGCCTGCACACAACTCAGGCGAGTGTACCACTACACCATCAGTGACATGATAAATATTTACTAATACGTTTTTTGCCAAAAACTTTATTAACATTAACAAACAGTTATTAATACGTACATAATATAGAAAAGACAAAAAGAAGAGCCAGGGGGATTTTAAACAAAAATTCTATATGAATAACATAAAGCAACAGCTTTAGTATTGTTGGAGTTGAGTCACCGTGGAAATGAGAAGTATTTAGTAAATCAACTTTTAAAAGCCAAACTTACGCCAATGCGTGTTCGGTTTTTGTACTCAAGAGGAAAAGGGTCAAATAAAGACTCAACAACTGATTAGAGTTCCGATATTTAGTTTCTTCCATTTCTGGAGTTCAGGAAATAGTACAAAGACAGATATCTGGGTGGCTTTTTCTTAATCTCACGAGAAACTGCACTCGGGCGAGCACAGTCAAAAAATGTGCACCATCTTTCAGCCCAGCTTCAGTTTTTATAGGAGTTTTTTATGTCAAGAGTAATGTAGGTTGAATCGGTTGAATCGGTCGTCCTCGCTCCCTCCCACGGCACGGGTCCACGTCCAAGGCAAGGTCCTCCCCAGGTTAGTCATCGTCTGGATAGTTGATTCCTGTCTGGTCCCCAAGACTGGCACGCCAAGGCTGGCCTTCTCCGGCGGGCAGTCTCTCCGTCTCTCCAGCTGGCATTGTTCTGGAATCTTGTCGGTGTGCATGTGTGCGTGTGTTTGGGCACATGTATATGCAGGTATACGTGTATGTGCAGGTGTAAGGGTGTGTCTGTGTTTATGCATGCGAATGTGCATGTGCTCTGATCTCCAATTGTTCCGTCTTTCAGAATGTGTTTTTTTTATAGCGTCTGCGTGAGTCCTCCAGTGCCCAATTTGGTATGTTTGCATCTCTACAGCCAATGTGGAGAATGTGCTTCGTCGTATTTGACCACGAAGTGCTGTGAATGTGAATGCAAGTCATGGAAATGCTATGTGTGCAAATTTGTTCTCACTACCCAAAATTTCAATAAAGTTCACACATTTAAACTAAGTACTATAAATTTAGCATATGAGAAAAATATAATAAATCAGAAAACAGGACTACAATCCCAGTTATTCTTGTGACCCGTGCTTCTACTTTCATCTGATAAATGCCTTTTGTTTCATCAATGTTTAACATATTCCGTAAATATGAACCTGCTAAATTAAATAATTGACCTTCTGTCCTGTCAGTGTTTAAAATAATGCCAGCAATCATAATACAATCCTTCATTTATTGCAGTCGTCTTATCATTGCAGTTGTCAGGGTCGCCGGTCGGCGAGGAGGAGGTGGACCCAGAATGTGAGGAAGCTGGAGAAGGTGTAACTTAAGCAATTTATTAGGGGACCAAAATAATGACAGACAACGGGGCAGGGTGCGTGGGGGGGCGAAAGTGGGGGCGAGAGTGGGGGCGAGAGTGGGGGCGAGAGTGGGGGCGAGAGTGGGGGCGAGAGCGGGGGCGAGAGCGGGGGCGAGGTCAAGTGCATGAACGAGATCAGAGAGCGGTCGTGACAGTCCGTAACGGAGCAATGCACCGCCAATGAGTTGGCGGAGTGAGGTGTTCAAATAGTCCAGTAATTAGGGGAGCAGATGGGCATCAGGTGTGTGAGGGTAACGGGGAACAGGTGCGTGGCTGGTGGGGAACGAGTGCTGGAGGGAACGCCCCACTCAGCTGACTAAATAAACAGAATGAGCACATGGCAGGAAGGTGAAGAAAATAATAACAAAAACACTGACATGACCGACACGGGTTATGACAGCAGTATTTTTTATCATTGCAGCATTTTATTAATTTTCCCTCTGTACCATAGACAGACATTCGGAGTGTTTCCTTACACTTGTAAATGTTGTGGGATGTAAGTGTGTATATACACATGGGGATTTGTGTATTTACGTATATACTGTGTATATTCGCATAGGTTTGCTTTTTCTGAATGTCTGCTGCAAATGTTATACATTAACGGCCACATTGCACCACCGCCTCGGTGTGATCTATATCTTTGCTGCTGTAACACTGCAAATTTCCCCATTGTGGGACTATTGAAGGACATCTTTATCGTTATCTTTAAAAACCTTGTGTTGGTGCTTGCAAAATAATTTTCCATAAGATTAAGATTGAACAAAATGGTGAAACAAAAATTTAAAAAGTAAATACTGTAACTATTAAACATTGAATACTAAATTATTCCTAAAACAGATCAATGAATCTTGAAATTAATAGTGAATTATTGTAGTTTAATAAATACTGAAACGAATAATGAAATATTACAGTACTTTAAATAAATACCGAAATCATTTTCAAACACAATAACAGTTAAGTAATAAAAGAGTGACATATTTTCATTTAAAATTCGCAATCACATCACAACCTGGTGAAAAACCCTGTAAAAAGGCAAATATGTTGACATAAAGTATCACTTTATCATGTCAACTGTTAATAACAGGAAAATACATTTGGAATACTATCCAACCAACAACATGGTGTCAGATGTGAAAACAAAACCAGCAACAAAAGTAAAATTCAATACATCTCTCAAGTTCATATTTGGGAACTAAAATGTTTGTTCATGTGCATCTTAGGTTTTTCTCTATGTTTAGAAGAAGATAACGATGATTTGCATCGCAAATGGCGACATCTGTCGGTGAGTTGGTGACAGTGCTCCACAAAGCCAGCAGCCAATCATATCACAGCGGGGTGTGTCCTGTTCTTCCGCTTTCGTGACGAACAGACTGCCATTTTCTCGAAGGAAAAAAACGACGCCAATTCCCAAACCAAACAAAGATAATACTCTGATTGATAATTGGCGCCCTATTTCGTTGCTTAATAATGATTACAAAATCTTTGCTCTGATATTTGCCAGAAGACTGAAAATAATTTTGAACTTTCTTATTGATGAGACTCAGTCAGGATTTATGCCCAAACGACACATAACAAACAACATTAGACTAGTTATGGACATACTAGATTACTCTGATATTTTGGACCTTAATGGCTTTATTTTATTTCTTGACTTTTATAAAGCCTTCGATACAGTTGAACATCAGTTCATAATTCATTCATTAATTAAATTCGGCTTTGGTAATTATTTTTGCTCAGCTATGAAAACAGTAATAGCTCCATTAAACTATCAGGTGGCACGTCCCCTCGATTTAAAATCTCTAGAGGTATACGGCAGGGCTGTCCTGCCTCCCCATATCTGTTTTTAATCGTGACACAAATGATGGCTTATCATATCCAAAGTAGTGCTGTTGAAGGCATTTCTCTCCTCGGCAAAGAATTAATACTGACACAACTAGCAGACGATTCAACACTTTTTTTGAAAAATGAAAACCAAATTCCTATTGCTATCAAAACCATCGGGGAATTCTCAAGGGCCTCCGGTTTATGCCTGAACATTAAAAAATGTGAACTTATTGCTATTAAAAACTGTGATAATTCTGAGCTGTATAACATTCCCATAAGAAATAAAGTGAGATATTTAGGTATCTTGATAACAAAAGATCAAAAAATGAGATGCGCTACAAATTTCTCTCCAATTATTAAAAGTACCCATAACAAATTAAACCAATGGCTTCTTCGTGATCTGTCGTTGAGAGGTAGGATCTTGCTTGCCAAGTCAGAAGGACTCTCTCGTCTTATATATGCGGCTATGGCATTACATGTCAATAAGGAGATCCTTAAAGACATTGACAGAATACTATATAACTTTATTTGGAAAAACAGACATCATTATCTAAAAAAGACTGTCGTTATGAATTCTTATGAAACTGGTGGCCTTAACTTTTTGGATTTTCTTACACTGAATAATACTTTTAAGATCAATTGGATCAAGCAAATGTATCAAAACCCCGACTCAATATGGAATCTTATTCCTCTCCATATGTTATCAAAGCTGGGTGGTATTGATTTATTTCTTGTCAGCAATTATAACATTGATAAAATCCCTGTTAAGTTGTCAGCTTTTCACCGCCAGGCATTTCTTTCTTGGTCACTTATCTACAAACACAATTTTTCACCCCATAAATATTTGATCTGGAATAACAAGGATATTCTTTATAAGCATAAGTCACTCTTTCTGGAGTACTGGTTCCAAAACAAAATCATCTGGGTCGATCAGCTGTTTAATAATGAAGGACTTCTGTTTACATATGAGGAATTTCTTAGGAAATATCGTATCCCTGTGACACCTGGTGATTTTGCCAAAGTCTTTGGAGCCATCCCCACTGGTGTTTGCATGCTTTTCAAAGGTCAGAAGCGTTTGGATTATTACAAAACAGATTATCTCTCCCCAACTACCATAACCGTGGGGAAGGTGTCTTTACTTAGCGGCTCCATTAATAACAATAGGCTCATAAGGAACATGCTCCAGAAAGACGTTACAACATTACCCTATGTTATTCCACACTGGAATATGTTTGTTAATGATATACCGTGGAAAAAAGTCTGGCTCCAATCAAGCAAATATCTAATCACAAACAAAATTAAAGAAATATCTTTTAAATTGATACATAAATTCTACCCATCCAAAATGTATATAAACAAACTATTTAAGATCGGTATTAACACGGACTGTAGCTTTTGTAACAAATGCCCTGAATCTGTTATTCACTTATTTTGGTATTGCCCTTATGTTCATTTGTTATGGCAGAAATTATGTGATTTTATACATAATAATATTGAAAGTGATATAAGAATTGCTTGGAAAAATGTATTGTTTGGTTTCTTTGAAGATAACATGGACGAAAGAGATGTATATTATTTGATAAATCTTTTGATTATAATGGTAAAATACCATATTCACTCCTGTAAATTTCGTGGAAAGAAACCATGCTTTATTGTTTTTTACAACGATTTTCAACAGTACATCCATTCCATCAAATATTCTCTTAAACAAAAGGCTCATAAAACAATAGAGATCTGCAAAAACTTGAAGGTGTTTATATAGTCCTATTATTTCAGCCCCAAGCAAGTTGTTACCTAATATCTTTATTTATTTTATTTGTTTCTATTTCTCCGTTAATCTATCTGTATTTTTACTTAATAGTTATATTATTCTTTTCCACTATATTCATGATCGTTTTCTTGTTCAATTGTTCGATTTACTATAATGACTGTTACATTTGTCTAATTGTTGTATTTTCTACAGTTTGCAATAAAGAAAATAAAAAAAAAAAATAAAAAAAAAAAAAAGGACCTCGACCACATCCACCGACCCGTCCACACCGGAACAAAAACACCCACCGCTAAATTCTTCTGATTTAGTGTGGAACTGACTGTAATTTTCTCACAGAATGTCCAGTGCTACTCTAAAGGACTACGACATAATTCATTATGTCTTTGTGTCCCAATAACCTCATCTTTGCGCGTTGATGCTTTTCGGTGTAGTTAGCTTAGCTTGTTAGCTAGCTAGCCGCTAACGAAAAGAGGCACATGACTCATCGCCAAGCAGAGATCGAGTGCGGATTTTTTGGAATTATCATTTGAAAATGTGTGAAAGAACGACATCCAAGTACAAAGAGGAACTTTGTGGAATAAAAGAAGAGAACGAGCAACATCATCAACTGCTGGACGAAGTTTGCAACCAGCCTCGTGTTGTGCCACTCAAAGCAGGTTTGTACACGTTTTACTCTCATTTGCTTTGTATAGAACGACTTTCTTTCATTAGAAATATGCATCACAACATTAAGTTGTTTGGGGAAATCGTTCAAGGTTATTGCCGTTTTATTTTTAAATATTGCCTTTTACTTGCAGGTCTGCTGAGCAATTGTTTATGTCAAATGTAATCAGTGCAGAAAATATATGGCAAAGAATAACCAATAGTGGGGGGTGAACTCCATGTTTTTCCCAGTATAAAATTTACATTTAAAATAACAAAATACAATTTTCTGGTTTTTATATTTTGTTCAAGCAATTCCTTACGGAAGGAATTCCGCCTGACTCTAAAAATGTGCACATTGCTGCGAAAACGTCCATGGCGGTTGATCAATTTTAGTGAATAAAACACAAAATATTAAGTTTTTTTTTTTTAAATCAAGTACGGATTGGTCTTATTTATTTATGAACTTTTTACTGGCTTGGTCGGGTGAGTCAATGAACCTCGGGTGGCCCTGCACTGTTTTGTGCGTAGTTTCACCCCATCCAAACATTTAAAATACATTGAATGCATCCATCCAGGGTTGCACGGTTCGCATCAGTGAACAAGCGCATGCTGCAAGGAATGCAGCTGCATCTTTGTCTTACTATGGTCTCAAAAAGGCTGAAACTCACAACCCCCTTTTCTACCTACAAGTCCAGGAACATTTAGTTCCTGGTAATAAAGTTCCTGTGGCTCAGGTGGTTTATCCACATGACAATGATGATGTATCAGTGGGAGGTCTTGTGTTCCTTTGTTACTCATTACTGACACCCTATGGCTGTTAAGCATCATTGCAGTTCCAAAATAATTCAGTGAATTCTAAAAAAATATTATGGTGTATCTTAGTTGAATTTGAATTCATATTCCAGAAACGTCTGTGACGATGTCAGGAATGAAATCGGGCATCAGCCGCAACGTGCTTCCTTTTTAAATGCTCGTTTATCACTGTTGTGCTGCTAAAAGGAGGTTTACATCGTAGGACGTAATTTTGTGAAATGCCCCCATGGTCCGGTCCAAGTTGGGGTCCACGCATTGCTCCGTATGCGGCAGGCACAAGTCAAGGTAGCACGGTAGAAACAATATAAGACAAAGTCACCGCCTGACCTTTGACTTGACCAAACCAAATTTGTCTTTTTGTGTCCTGCAGACGTCTGTGAAAACGATCTCCGTTCTGTGAAAGAGGAGCCAGACTTGACTCACATCAAAAAGGAGGAGGAGGAGGAGGAGATCAACAAGTCACCAGTGAACGTTCTCCCTATAAAGACTGAAGATGAAAACAAGGATGAGAGTGAGGACAACAGATGGGCGGAGCCTACAAGCAGCAGATCAAGTCATCACGTGACAACAGAAGGTGATGAAGACCACTGGGGACCATCACAAGCACATAATGAGGACACATTATCAGACGCTCATGACGATGATGATGATGATGATGGGCAAGCTAAAGGTGAAAGGGCATGTCACACTGACTCATTCACTTTAAAGCTGTCTTTAAAAGGGCACAGAAAAACACACAGTGGTGAAAAACCTTTTTCCTGCTCGGTTTGTGGCAAAAGCTTCTCTCGAAAGTCTCATTTAGTAAGGCACACAAGAACGCACAGTGGAGAAAAACCTTTTTCTTGCTCAGTTTGTGGCAAAAGCTTCTGTCAAAAGTTTCATTTAACAATCCACACAAGAATGCACAGTGGAGATAAACCTTTTTCTTGCTCAGTTTGTGGCAAAAGCTTCTGTCAAAAGGCACAATTAACAAGGCACGCAAGAACACACTGTGGAGAGAAGCCTTTTTCATGCTCAGTTTGTGGCAAAAGCTTCTCGCGAAAGTCTCATTTAGTCAGGCACACAGGAACGCACAGTGGAGAAAAATCTTTTTCTTGCTCAGTTTGTGGCAAAAGCTTCTATCAAAAGTTTGATTTAACAATCCACACAAGAATGCACAGTGGAGAAAAACCTTTTTCCTGCTCAGTTTGTGGAAAATGCTTCTCTCTAAAATCAACTTTAACAAAACATAGAAGAACACATAGTGGAGAGAAGCCTTTTTCATGCTCAGTTTGTGGCAAAGGATTCTCTGAAAAGGGAAATTTAAGAGAACACACAAGAACACACAGTGGAGAAAAACGTTTTTCTTGCTCAGTTTGTGGAAAATGCTTCTCTCAAAAGTCAAGTTTAACAGAACACACAAGAACACACAGTGGAGAAAAACCTTTTTCTTGCTCAGTTTGTGGAAAATGCTTCTCTCAAAAGGCACATTTAACAGAACACACAAGAACACACAGTGGAGAAAAACCTTTTTCATGCTCAGTTTGTGGCAAGAGGTTCTCTCAAAAGTCGTATTTACGATGCCATACAAGAACACACAGTCGAGACAAGCCATTCAGTTGCAGCGTTTGTGCTAAAAAATTCTCCACTAAACATATTGCTGAGAGACATAATTGTGTTGGTGATAAAAGCAGCGATGCTTGAAGCTTAAAAAAACGGAAGGAACCGACTCTTTGTGGTAAGATGTAAATGTGATTTTGAATGAAATATGATTAATTGAATTTTGCAAAGCTCTTTTATTGACACTAAGCCAATGTGATCATTGCCAGAAGAACCAACGTGTCTGAGTGATGATGATTTTTTTTGTTTACATCAAACATGTCAATAAAATGAATTCCCTTTGCCTAGAACAAAATTTTTTAACATTATGCTTTTCAGTTGTCTTTTTAATCGTACTTAATGGAAAAGGTGTGAGAAGAAACGGTGCTTATGAAATCGGTGCCTTCCACAATCAATAAAATCACTTGTTCCACTTGCTCAACTGGCCTTCATTACGCAGTGTGAAAAGGTGAAAAACTGAACTAGAAGTTGAACTATAAAAAGAACCAGAAAGAGAAACGCAAGTAGTCTCCGTTTCGCTCAAAGGTTTTGGTAAGTCAGGACTCAGCAATCTGATGGCGACTGGAGTCAGCATTTGTCACCACGGAGATGATGATTCTGCTGCTGTCTGAATTGGACCTGGGTGGCCACACGCCAGTGTCCCTGAATTTCACCGGCGGATCTTCAGCTATCCCACGTCTGGCCCCAGATTGTTGTGGAATTTTTAGCAGTAAGGGAAGATCAATGAGATAGTCTGGAAAATAAATTGTCTTTTGGGTCAGTCTGCTGAGTGATCTCAATGGTTGCGTGGGAAGATACTGATGCACACAGGAAGATGAAGATTTATTTGGCAGGAACTGTGGAATCTTAAAACAAAAAGATACTTTTTCTGCGTTGAGCCTACTTATCAGTCAAGGCCGTGTTGTTTTGGCTTCACAAAGAATTCTCTAGTACAAGAAGCGAAAGGCACTTTCTTCAAAAGCAGGTGGCCACAATAAATAACAAAAACCTGACTTGCTAAATAATTTTCCATCACATAAGAATTGAACAAAATAGTGACACAAATATTTAAAAAGTAACTGCAGTAACAATTAAACATTGAATACTAAATTATTCCTAAAACAGTTCAATGAATCTTGAAATAATTAATGAATCACCGTAGTTTATTGAATACTGAAACGAATAATGAAATATTTCAGGACTTATATCAGCACTGAAATCATTTTTAACACTCTAACATTTAGATAATAAAACAGTGACGTATTTTAATTTAAAATTCGCAACAACGACGCTGTAACCCTGTAAAAAGGCAAAGGTGCAAACATGTTGACATAAAGTATCACTTTATCATGTCAACTGTTAATAATAGGGAAATACATTTGGAATACTGTCCAACCGACGACATGGTGGCAGATGTTTTAACAAAACCAGCAACAAAAGTAAAATTCAATCCATCTCTCAAGTTCATATTTGGGAACTAAAATGTTCATGTGCATCTTACGTTTTTCTCTATGTTTAGAAGAAGATAACAATGATTTGCATCGCAAATGGTGACATCTGTCGGTGAGTTGGTGAATGTGCTCCACAAAGCCAGCAGCCAATCATATCACAGCGGGGTGTGTCCTGTTCTTCCGCTTTAGTGCCGAACAGAGAGCGGTTTTCTCGAAGGAAATCCTTTCAGTGAGACTTTGAAAAACGACGCCAACTTTCATTCGTCTCGTCGAACAAAGATAAGCTCACGAGTTATCGCCAAGCAAAGACCAAGTGCGGATTTGTTGAGATTGGCGTTTGAAAATGTGTGCAAAAATGACACCCAAGTACAAAGAGGAACTTTGTGGAATAAAAGAAGAGAACGAGCAACATCTTCAACTGCTGGACGAAGTTTGCAAGCAGCCTCGTGTTGTGCTACAACACGAAGCAGGTTTGTACACGTTTTACTCTCAGGTTCTCACTCAGTGACAGTGTCTATGTCTGCCTTGTTCCTGGCTGGCGACCAGTTCAGGGAGTTGTGCGCCCTTCGCCCATAGACAGCTGGGATAGGCTCCTGTGATCCTTTACAGCAGGGATGGGAAAACATTTTGATTGGCGGGCCACAATGGGTTCTAAAAATTTGACAGACGGGCCGGACCAGGAGCAGATGGATAAAGTGTTTTGGTACCCTCACCTCATCTGAGAAAAAAAAATACATTTAATTTTAAATGAAAGTGAAAAAAAAGCATTCCAACAATATATATGTCTTTGAAAAAACACAGTATTTTGAAAATAAAACATGAACAAGGTTTATTCATTTAATTTTTTTTCAAGTTCAGCGAGCCTGATCAAAACGCCGCATGTGGCCCCCGGGGCCGTAGTTTGCCCACGCCTGCGGTACAGGATAATCTGTGTGAAATACTGTCCAACCGACAACATGGTGGCAGATGTTTGAACAAAATCGGCAATAAAAGTTAAGTTGAAGACGTTTGTCAAGTTCATATTTCGGAACTGTCAGAGAAGTTTCTAAACAGGACCCTTCGGACTTTCCCGAACACGAAACCCTGGATGTCCAGCCAGGTTCGATCACTCCTCACGGCCCGTGACACTGCCTTCAGGTCAGGTGACAGAGACATGTACAGTGTGGCCTGTGCTGACCTGAAAAAAGGCATTAAGCGAGCCAAAACAGACTACAAGGGAGGCTGGAGTCCCACCTTGCCAGCAACAGACCACGGGAGGTGTGACAGGGTCTACGGAGCATCACCAACTGCCGAGCCAGTAGCATAACGTCTGTAGACCTGAGTACGTTGCTGGCGGAGGAGCTATACCCCTTCTTTGCTCGCTTTGACTCACTCCAACCGTCACACTCCCGCACTCCATGCCTCAACTCCCCCTCACTCACCATAGAGGAACACGATGTGAGGTGTGCGCTCCTGGCTATTAACCCCAGGAAAGCTACTGGACCCGACGGAATACCAGGCAAATTCCTCAGAGCATGTGCCCGCCAACTATCACATGTTTTTTGCAGGATCTTCAACCGCTCCCTGGCTCATGCAGTCATCCCCTCCTGCTTGAAAACTTCCACCATTATTCCTAGCCCCAAAAAGTCACCCACAATCCACCAGAATGACGACCGCCCTGTTGCTCTCACGCCAGTCGTCATGAAGTGCTTCGAGAGGCTGGTTCTCCAGCACATCAAGGACTGCCTTCCTCCCACTCTGGACCCCTACCAGTTTGCATACCGGGCTAACAGATCCACTGAGGACGCCATCGACACTGCTCTGCATGTGTGCTGGGCCACCTGGAACAACAGCAGAGCTATGCCAGGATGCTCTTTGTGGACTACAGCTCGGCATTCATCAGGATCATACCAGACATCCTCGTCGCCAAACTGGACACTCTCGGCCTCCCTGCCCTCACACGCATCTGGATTAAGGACTTTCTGACCAATAGACCCCAGACTGTGTTGCTCGGCCCCTACATGGCCTCCACCCGAACGCTGAGCACCGGTTCCCCTCAAGGATGCGTGCTGAGTCCTCTCCTATATGCCCTCTACACCTATGAATGCAGCCCGGCCCACGGTAATAATACCATCGTCAAATTTGCCGACGACATGACAGTGGTCGGTCTGATCTCGAAAGGTGACGAGGCAGCCTACGGGGAGGAGGTCCAGAGACTAACGGCTTGGTGTGAGGACAACAGACTGCAACTTAACATTTCAAAAACAAAGGAGATTGTCATCGACTTTAGGAGGAATTAGACTGTGCCACACGTCCTCTACATCAGAGGCGAATGTGTGGAGAGGGTCCACACGTTCAAGTTCCTGGGAGTACAGAGCTCCGATGACCTCTCCTGGACACACAACACCACAGCAGTGGTAAAGAAGGTCCGCCAACGTCTGCACTTCCTGAGAGTCCTCAGGAAATTCAACCTGGACAAGAAGCTGTTGCTGACCTTCGACCACTTGTCCATCGAAAGCCTGCTGACCTACTGTGTCTCCACCTGGTACAGCGGCTGCACTGAGGCGGACAGAGTGAGGCTCCAGAGGACAGTCAAAACAGCGCAAAGGATTATTGGCTGCCTTCTCCCCTCACTGTCGGACATCTACACCGCCCGGTGCCTCAGAAGGGCTCTCAACATCGTCAAAGACAATACCCACCCAAACTCACACCTGTTCGACCTGATGCCCTCTGACAGGCGCTACAGATGCATCAAATCGAGGACCAATAGACTGAGAAACAGTTACTTTCAGACAGCCATCTCTATTCTGAACTCTCACACACACACACACGAGACCACCCTTACCTTGTAGAACAGCATCGTGATGTGTTTTTTATACCCTATTCAGTATTATTTTCCATTGCACTCTCTTATATATCCAATTTATATAATTGTCTGTATTATTGTTGTATTGCACTGGAGAGGGGAGCTCTCTAATCTCGTTGCACACTTGAGTACAATGACAATAAAGGGATTTCCAATTCTAATTCTAAATAGGGGTCGCACGCATTGCTCCGTATGCGGCAGGCACAAGTCAAGGTAGCACGGCAGAAACAATATAAGACAAAGTCGCCGCCTGAGCTTTGACTTGACCAAACCAAATTTGTCTTATTGTGTCCTGCAGACGTCAGTGAATACAATCTCCGTTCCGTGAAAGAGGAGCCAGACTTGACTCACATAAAAAAGGAGGAGGAGGAGGAGGAGGAGATCAACAAGTCACCACTGAACTTTGTCCCTATAAAGACTGAAGATGAAAACAAGGATGAGAGTGAGGACAACAGAGGGGCGGAGCCTACAAGCAGCAGTTCAAGTAGTCACGTGACAACAGAAGGTGATGAAGACCACTGGGGACCATCACAAGCACATAATGAGGACACATTATCAGACGTTCATGACGATGATGATACTAATGATGATGATGGGCATGGCAAAGGTGAAAGGGCATGTCACACTGATAATTGGGTATGTTCTCAGTGTGGGAAATCATCAACTTCAAAGTTGTCTTTAAAACGGCACACAAGAACACACAGTGGAGAAAAAACTTTTTCATGCTCTGTTTGTGGAAAATGCTTCTCTCGAAAGTCTCCTTTAGTAAGGCACACAAGAACGCACAGTGGAGAAAAACCTTTTTCTTGCTCAGTTTGTGGCAAAAGCTTCTCTCGAAGGTTTGATATAACAATCCACACAAGAACGCACAGTGGAGAAAAACCTTTTTCCTGCTCAATTTGTAGGAAAAGTTTCACTCAAAAATCAACTTAGACAAGGCACGCAAGAACGCACGGTGGCGAAAAACCCTTTTCCTGCTCAGTTTGTGGAAAGAGTTTCTATCGTAAGTCGCATTTAACGAGCCACACACACTGGAGACAAGCCATTCAGTTGCAGCGTTTGTGCTAAAAAATTCTTTTCTAAAAATGGTGCTGAGAGTCACAATTTTGCTGGTGAGAATTGCAGCGATCCTTGAAGCTTAAAAAAAGACAACAAAAAAACTGAAGGAATTGACTCTTTGTGGTAAGATGTAAATGTGATTTTGAATCAAATATGTTATACAGTGAACCCTCGGTTATCGCGGTTTATGGGGACCGAGACCACCCGCGAAAACTGAAAATCAGTGTAATCAGCGCGTCTCGCAGCAGCTTTCGGCATGGCGCGAGACGATCGCTGGAGGAACGCCCACACAGTTGAAAAAACAAAAACACACGCGGCATGACAGGCACGGATCATGACAGTGAAATGAAAGGTGGCATTCATCATTTATTTGTTTATTTATTCATTCATTCATAACTGACAGCCTCGCGCCCCGCCCGTGCCCCGGGCGGAAGCTGCTCCTATTTGGCATAACTGTGACACACGCCCGCCCTCCTCCTGCGGAGCTTCCATTCGGTTAAACTTAGGGGCCGCTTGACACCGCCCGTGCCCGGGGAAGGTGCTCTTCTTCGTCCACTCTCCTCTTCGCCCACGCTCTTCTTCGGCGCACGCCGGCCGTCTAACCGCTCCAGCGCCCCGTCGTGCCGCTCGGCGAAACTAAAATGCCCCCGAATTATTTTTAGACCCGCGAAGCACTGAACCCGCGAAAGGTGAACCGCGAAGTAGCGGGGGTTCACTGTATTCAACACCTTTGTTTATGATGAACCCGAAGATAAAGACAAGTTTGAAAAGGTCCTGTGAATTTAATTGCAGATACACTTGCAAGGACATTTTCAAGTCGGACATTTCAAGAGAAGCTATATCGTCCAACACTCACTAAGTGGTGCGTGAGTGTGTTTCTGGATATTATTTGTCCAGCCGTGGTGTCATAAATGATGGTATTTTGATGTGGATTCATTCAAGTTGGACAAAGTAGGACTTCACTGAAGGCACCTTAAATTACTTCCATACCCTGGAAGGTCACTGACCTCGCAAGAGAATTGCCCCCACCATAAACAATGCTCAGGCCCATTTTCTCTCAGGGCAGTATCTGGTTACATCGGAACTTCAGAACCAAGACTGGTCACTTCTGTGAGCTCCAGTCCCTTCATAGTTTCATAAAGAGAATTACTTCCCAGATCTAAATTAGGCCATTTAAAAATACAAGACTTTTTTTTTCATTTATTTCAATTTATATTTAAGCTTGTATATGTAATAATACAATATTTATTCAATTATTTTAATATGTAAAATTATCAACAATTTAAACCTTTTTATTTCACACTTGAATATTTCTTAACATATTTGTTCTTTTGAATTTGGATGCAATTTAAATTATTCCATCCCTCCAGGCATTTTGTGCCGCTCATCCGGGGTCGGGTAATTGAATTAATTTTTTTGTATTTTTTATAATTTAATATTTATTTCAAGATCAGGACTCTTCTCAATTAGTTCAATATTCATAAAATGTTTCTTCATTTGTTATTAATTTAATTAAGTCTGTATGTGGTTTCCAATTTTACATTTTAATATTTTCCTATTTCACTATGTAAATAATCCAATGTATAAAAAATATAATACAGCATGAAAAAATATATTTGGTATATTTGACAAATTTATAGTTTTTTTTCCGAAGTGAGATTCGGCTTAGCAACAAACCCCAAACGCTTGATAGAGCTCAACCTAGAAAGTGTATTTAGCCAGTCAGGAATTTATTCAGAAACCGTAATTATTAAATCTATGTGAGGGGATATTTGAAGAGTTGGAGTTTTGTTCAATGGACCATACATATACGAGCCAGCCAAACACAGCGAGAAAACCAGCGCTGACTCCAGTCGCCATCAAGTTGCCAACTCCTGACATTCCAAAACCTTTGAGAGAAACTGAGACTATTTGCGTTTCTCCTTCTGGCTCTTTTTATAGTTCAACTTCTAGTTCAGTTTTTCACCTTTTCACACAGCGTAATGAAGGCCAGTTGAGCAAGTGGAACAAGTGTTTTTATTGATGATTGTGGAAGGCAGCAATTTCATAAGCACCGTTTCTTCTCACACCTTTTCCATTAGGTACGATTAAAAAGACAACTGAAAAGCATAACGTTAACAAATGTTGTTCCAGTCAAAGGCAATTAATTTCATTTAAATGTTTGATGTAAACACAAAAAAAATCATCATCACTCAGACACATTGCTTCTTCTGACACAGATCACATTGGCTTAATGTATATAAAAGAGTTTTGCAAAATTCAATTTCATCATATTTTATAGAAAATCAAAATTTACATCTTACCACAAAGAGTCAGTTCCTTCAGTTTTTTGTTTTCTTTTTTTAAGCTTCAAGGATCGCTGCAATTCTCACCAGCACAATCGTGTCTTTCAGCACCGTTTTTAGAAAAGAATTTTTTAGCACAAACGCTGCAACTGAATGGCTGGTCTCCACTGTGTGTTCTTGTGTGGCGTCGTAAATGCGACTTACGATAGAAACTCTTTCCACAAACTGAGGAGGAAAAAGGTTTTTCTCCACTGTGCATTCTTGTGTGGATTGTTAAATCAAACTTTCGAGAGAAGCTTTTGCCACAAACTGAGCAGGAAAAATGTTTTTCTTCACTGTGCGTTCTTGTGTGACTTGTTAAATTTGATTTTCGAGAAAAGCTTTTACCACAAACCAAGCAGGAAAATGGTTTTTCTCCCGTGTGTGTTCTTGTGTGAATTACTAAATTAGACTTCAGAGAGAAGCTTTTGCCACAAACCGAGCAGGAAAAAGGTTTTTCTTCACTGTGCGTTCTTGTGTGCCTTCCTAAATTAGACTTCCGAGAGAAGCTTTTGCCACAAACTGAGCAGGAAAAGGGTTTTTCGCCACTGTGTGTTCTTGCGTGGATTGTTAAATCAGACTTTTGATAGAAGCTTTTGCCACAAACTGAGCAAGAAAAAGTTTTTTCTCCACTGTGCATTCTTGTGTGGATTGTTAAATCAAACTTTCGAGAGAACCTCTTGCCACAAATTGAGCAAGAAAAAGGTTTTTCTCCACTGTGCATTCTTGTGTGCCTTACTAAATGAGACTTTCGAGAGAAGCTTTTGCCACAAACCGAGCAGGAAAAAGGTTTTTCTCCAGTGTGTGTTCTTGTGTGTTCTGTTAAATGTCCCTTTTGGGAGAAGCATTTTCCACAAACTGAGCAAGAAAAAGGTTTTTCACCACTGTGTGTTTTTCTGTGCCCTTTTAAAGACAGCTTTGAAGTGAATGAGTCAGTGTGACGTGCCCTTTCACCTTTGGCTTGCCCATCATCATCATCATTAGTATCATCATCGACATGAGCGTCTGATAATGTGTCCTCATTTTGTGCTTGTGATGGCCCCCAGTGGTCTTCATCACCTTCTGTTGTCATGTGATGACTTGAGCTGCTGCTTGTCGGCTCCGCTCCTCTGTTGTCCTCATTCTCATCCTTTTTTTCATCTTCAGTCTTTATATGGACAACGTTCAGTGGTGACTTGTTGATCTCCTCCTCTTCCTCCTCCTTTTTGATGAGTCCAGTCTGGCTCCTCTTTCACAGAACGGAGATCGTTTTGTCTGACGTCTGTAGGACACAAAGACAAACACACATTTTGTTTGGTCAAGTCAAAGCTCATGCGGCGACTTTGTCCTATTTTCTACAGTGCTACCTTGACTTGAGCCTGCTGCACACGGATTAATGCGTGCGACCCCAACTTGGACCGGACCATGGGGGCATTTCACAAAGTTACGTCCTACGATGTAAACCTCCTTTTAGCAGCACAACAGTGATAAACGAGCATTTAAAATGGAAGCACGTTGCGGCTGATGCCCGATTTAATTCCTGACATGGTCACAGACGTTTCTGGAAGCGAGCTGAAGTTAGCACACACAGGCTTTTGTGTGCGTCTGATGGAACACCTGTTGTGGGACCCTAACATATTGATGCAGACCACTGGGGGCCATCGCAACATAATGTCATTGATAGAATAGGAATCCTTCAAGTAAAATAAAAGTATTTCTTTTTGCATTAAGAGATAGAACTAAATGCTCCTGGGCTTGTTGGGAGAAAAGGGGGTTGTGACGTTCTCCCTTTTTAAGCCCATAGTCAGCCAAAGATGCAGATGCATTCCTTGAACCATGCGCTTGTTCACTGATGAGATCCGTGCAACCCTGGATGGATGCATTAAATGTATTTTAAATGTTTGGATGAGGTGAAACGATGCACATGTGCACAAAACAATGCAGGGCCACCCGAGGTTCATTGACTCTCACACGACCAAGCCAGTACAAAGTTCATAAATAAGACCAATACGTACTTGATTTTTTTTTTAAAAACTTAATATTTTGTGTTTTATCCACTAAAATTGATTAACCGCCATTAATGTTTTCGCTGCAGTGTGCTCATTTTTTAGAGTCAGGCAGAATTCCTTCCATAAGGAATTGCTTGAACAAGATATGTCAGAGTTATTGCCAAAAACGAGACAAGCCTTCATAAATGAATCACCCAGCCAAGATTGTCTTTGTCACTTGCGAGGAGCAGTCCACCAAAGAGAAAAGCTTTCCCGCTCCTTTGCGGCGTTTTATTGAAGCACAGCAAAGCAATTTGTATGTCAACTCATAAAGAATGGAAAAACATGAACACTTTGACTTGATCACACCCGTCCGTCCACACTCTTCCTGTTGTTCGAATGGTTTCAGCTTACAAGACATGTTTGGGTCACAATTCTTTTAAATGCGAGCTAAACGGTTTTCTGTCAAACACGGTTAAAGACGTGCATCGGTTTTTGTGGCTTCCTGCTAAACTGCCAGCATAGACAACTCTGTTACCACTGAACTCACGTTTTCCTGTTTAAGAGGTCCATGTTTTTGTGACCTTCTATTAACCTGTAAGCATAGTTTTGAAACATGATGACATGACAAACTTAATTTCTTTCAAAATAATATAAAAACATTTGCAGATATAGCAAAAACAAATTGCAGAAGCTGTGGAGCAGAGCACAACATCAGTCAGACCCCGGGTCCACGACCAGACTTAATGCATTACTCTTGCTCCGTACCAGCGAAACCGTCGGCTCAGCTCCAGGGGCTCCACACAACGGTACGCCTCGATCCTTACTGTGTTCCATGCCACAAAGTGCCCAATACGATACGTGGAAGCGCGCTTCTCTTCATTATTTCTACTTCCAGCTCATAATTTTCCTGCTAAAATTTACACCCTGGCCAGGGTCTGTGCTCAAACTGAGCTTATTCACGACTATGTTGTCTAGAGGTATAGTTTTACACTTCTTATTTCTCATCTCTTTAACCACTAGACCTTTCTTTTCTTTATCTTCTGCAGATTTCTCCCACATTGGTCCCCATTTATTTAGTTCCTATCATAATTTTTTTTTCATTTATTTATTTATTTTTTTTATACTTTTTCTAATGTTCTTTCATAGTGTGGTTACTTTGACATCTTTTAATGTCTTAATCATTATAGAGGCCTCTTGTTTAAACGATAATTGAAACTAACACAGGGACATTTTCCATGACCAATCAGCCAGCAGACCCACACGCACAAACTCTCTTTAACGACCCCAAAAGCCCCGACCGCTTGGACACAGGCGCACAACACCCATTGTGAGTAAAAGCATCTGACCGAAAGTTCAGCCGGCCGGCTGTTGAACGCCTGCGCCCCAGCACCCTGAGACCCTCAATGGAGCAAAATGCCAAAAATGTGGTATATTTTGTTGTTGATGTGTGGGTCTGGCTCTGCTTCCCTCCGGACAGGTCGCGGAGCATGACAGAATTGGTGATGGAAAAAAATTCTCTGACACAGCCATTTTGGTTGGAAAGAGATTTTATTCTCGTCACATGCTGATGTCAAAAGAAGTCTCCCCAAAATGCAAAAAGGGAAAGGTGTCCCCTCTCTCCGGCCTTCCCTTCTTATAGGGAATGGCCACACCGGACATGAATATTGAAGGTATTGTATTACGATTGCTGGCATTATTTTAAACACTTACGGGACAGAAGGTCAATTATTTAATTTAGCAGGTTCATATTTACTGAATATGTTCAACATTGATGAAACAAAAAGCATTTATCAAATGAAAGTAGAAGTACAGTGCATCGATAAGATTGACTGGGATTGTAGTCATGGTGTTTACTGATGCATTCATATGCTAAATTTATATGACTTAGTTTAAATGTAAGACCTCAAACTTGCACACAGTATTTTCATGACCCACACTCTCATTCAGAACAAACAGATTCAGTCTGCTCAGGTCAAACTGATGACAAACCAGATAGCACTTCATGGACAAATACGACAAAACACATTCTCCACATAGGCCATAGAAGATACAAACATATCAAGTTGAAGGACGTCACACCAAAAACATAACAATTTGATCTGGGAAAAGATACACCACACAATCTGCACACTGACGAGATTACAGGGGAATGTGAGCAGGAGAGACGGAGAGACTGCCGCCTGCCTGAGAAGGTCAGCCTTGGACGTGGAACGGGGGAAGGAGCAAGGACGACCGATTCAACCTACATGACCCTTGACAAAGAAAACCTCCTATAAAATGTGAGGCTGGGCTGAGATCAGCGCGCCATTTTTCGATTGTTCTCGTCAGTTTCTCGTCAGATTAAGAAAAAGCCGCCCAGATATCTGTCTTTGTACTATTCCCTGAACTCCAGAAATCGAAGAAACTAAAATATCGCAACCCTAATCAGCTGTTGTTGAGTCTTTATTTGGCCCTTTTCTTCTTGAGTACAAAAAACGAACACGCATTGGAGTAAGTTTGGCTTTGAAGATTCATTTACTAAATGTTTCTCATTTTCTCAGTGGCTCAACTCCAACAGTGGATATAAAAATACACTTCATCTGTCAGCATAGTTTTGAAACATAATGACATGACAAACTTAATTTCTTTCACACCATTTAAAAACCGGAATATGTAAAATGTTAAATAATCAGGGGGAAAAACACGGAGTTTACCCCCCACTATTGTTTTTTCTTTGGCATTTATTTTCTGCACTGATTTCATTTGGCATAAACAAATGTTCAGCAAACTAGCAAGTAAATGGCAACATTTAAAAATAAAACGGCAATAACCTTGAACGCATTTCCCCAAACAACTTAATGTTGTGACGCATATTTTTAACGATAGAAAGTCGTTCATTACAAAGCAAATGAGAGTAAGACGTGTACAAACCTGCTTTGAGTAGCACAACACGAGGCTGCTTGCAACCTTCGCCCAGAAGTTGAAGATGTTGCTCGTTCTCTTCTTTTATTTCACAAAGTTCCTCTTTGTACTCGGGTGTCGTTCTTTCACACATTTTCAAACGCCAATCTCAACAAATCCGCACTTGGTCTTTGCTTGGCGAGCGTGAGCTTCTCTTTGTTCGACGAGACGAATGAAAGATGGCGTCGTTTTTTTCCTTCGAGAAAATGGCAGTCTGTTCGTCACGAAAGCGGAAGAACAGGACACACCCCGCTGTGATATGATTGGCTGCTGGCTGTGTGGAGCACTGTCACCAACTCACCGACAGATGTCGCCATTTGCGATGCAAATCATTGTTATCTTCTTCTAAACATAGAGAAAAACCCAAGATGCACATGAACAAACGTTTTAATTCCCAAATATGAACTTGAGAGATGTATTGAATTTTACTTTTGTTGCTGGTTTTGTTTTCACATCTGACACCATAGTGTTGGTTGGACAGTATTCCAAATGTATTTCTCTATTATTAACAGTTGACATGATAAAGTGAAACTTTATGTCAACATATTTGCCTTTTTACAGGGTTTTTCGCCAGCGACGTGGTTGTGAATTTTAAATTAAAATACATCACTGTTTTATTCTCTAAATGTTAGAGTCTTAAAAAATGGTTTCAGTGTTTATAACTTAACTAACTTAAATATTTCATTATTCGTTTCAGTATTCATTAAACTACGGTGATTCATTATTTATTTCAAGATTCATTGAACTGTTTTAGTAATAATTTAGTATTCAATGATTAATCGTGACTGTATTTACTTTTTCAATATTTGTGTCACTATTTTGTTCAATCTTAATATTATGGAAAATTATTTAGCAAGTAAGGTTTTTGTTATTTATTGTGGCCACCTGCTTTTGAAGAAAGTGCCTTTCGCTTCTTGTACGAGAGGATTCTTTGTGAAGCCAAAACAACACGACCTTGACTGATAAGTAGGCTCAACGCAGAAAAAGTATCTTTTTGTTTTAAGATTACACAGTTCCTGTCAAATAAATCTTCATCTTCCTGTGTGCATCAGTATCTTCCCAGCACTTCTCCCACTGAGATTACTCTGCAGACTGACTCAAAAGACAATTTATTTTCCAGACTATCTCATTGATCTTCCCTTACTGCTGAAAATTCCACAACAATC
Source organism: Idiotropiscis lumnitzeri (assembly GCF_059441095.1). NCBI lineage: Eukaryota > Metazoa > Chordata > Actinopteri > Syngnathiformes > Syngnathidae > Idiotropiscis > Idiotropiscis lumnitzeri. Next base: position 11,694,180 of record NC_142392.1, read on the forward strand.
TGGGGTCAGACATGGGATAGCTGAATATCCGCCGGTGAAATTCAGGGATGCTGGCAGGTAACCTCCGGGGTTCAATTAAGACAGCAGCAGCAACGAACTGCGTGATGCGAATCATCTCGTCCGTGGTGACAAATAAACGTTGACTCCAGTCACCATCAAGTTGCCAACTCCTGACATTCCAAAACCTTTGAGAGAAACTGAGACGATTTGCGTTTCTCTTTCTGGTTCTTTTTACAGTTCAACTTCTAGTTCAGTTTTTCACCTTTTCACACGGCGTAATGAAGGCCAGTTGAGCAAGTGGAACAAGTGATTTTATTGATGATTGTGGAAGGAACCGATTTCATAAGCACCGTTTCTTCTCACACCTTTTCCATTAGGTACGATTTAAAAGACAACTGAAAAGCATAACGTTAACAAATGTTGTTCCAGTCAAAGGCAATTAATTTCATTTAAATGTTTGATGTAAACACAAAAAAAATCATCATCACTCAGACACAATGCACTCATCACATTGGCCTTGTGTCAATAAAAGAGTTTTGAAAATTCAATATATCATATTTTCTAAATCACATTTACATCTTACCACGAAGAGTCAGTTCCTTCAGGTTTTTTTTTTGTCTTTTTAAGCTTCAAGGATCACTGCTATTCTCGTAGGGCTGGGCAATAAACCGAAAATTTACCGTGATCGAAATTTCATAAAATCATTTTGCCCATGTCGGTTAATTCGGTGTTTAAAAAAAAAAGAAGTCCTTTTAGTCTGCAGCTATGTTCATGCCCCTGTAAAACGGCTTGAGCGATTGTAGTCACGTGACTCCACCCAGCTGAACAAGAAAGAAAACTGACGACGCGGTCGTAGCTGTCGATTTAAATCTAGAAGCAGCTGACACGGCTGAAGACGACGTAATGTTCGTTGAAATTGTTCCTGTCGCGCTTGTCCCGAAAAGAAATTCGACATCTGTCGTTCGGAAATGTTTAGGGTTCCATGAAGACGATGTTTAAGCAAAAAAACATGAACTACAAAGTGCGTCATAAGCACCAGAAACAGCGCGTCCAACCTTTTCTTTTTCACCACCCACAACACAACCATGCTGTTGACTTGGAGCTTGTGCTAAAAGTTCAAAGTGAGGAGCAAGTTTGGACAAGTGACAACAGCCCATAACGGAGGCGACACCGTATGAGAAAATGTCTCAGAGGTGGACGCGATAGCCGAGCACATAGCGAAAGATAGAGCTCCTCTAGTTACAGTGGAGCGCACAGGATTTAAACGCCTCATGAAAGTAGCCGACGAGAGGTACGAAAATATTTGTCGCAAACCGTACTTCCCGATATGGACAACATCGGGACGGGAGCGGACACATGTCAAGCATTTTGCATCCACATCAGACTTGTGGTCGAGTCGCAACATGGATCCCGGTTTGAGCCTGAATGTGCATTACATAGATGACAAGTGGCGACTGCGCACCAGCGTACTCGAGACGGCACATTTTCCTGATGAACCACACGCGTTTATTTGGCATTGGCATTACATTGACATTTTTTTCATTTTATTTAGCATTTTATTTACAGGCGACGAGCTCCTTTGCACATGGCATTATTTATATTGTTTTCAACATACCTTTACACAAATCTAGGCCTTTGCAAATGGCATTACAGCATCTCGGCACAATATATTTGCAGAAAAAGATTTTGTGAGAGGTACCCTTTTTCCCCTGTTCTTTGTGACATTGATCAAATCATGCAAAGCAAGCTATTTGGAATGTTTATACAAATGATTTTTGTACTTTTATTTTTCATTGAAAGTAATGTGAACTAGTTGGCCAATAAAAAAATCAGTTAATATGCATTTCCTGCATTTATTTTGATTTTGGTCCTCAGGGGCAATTTATCGTGCATTTATCGTTATCAAGATAAAATTGCCCAATTTATCGCGATATTGATTTTAGGTCATATCGCCCAGCCCTATATTCTCGCCATCACAATCGTGTCTCGCAGCATGCTGTTTAGTGGCGAATTTTTTAGCACAAACGCTGCAACTGAATGGCTTGCCACCACTATGTGTTGTTATGTGTTTAATTAAAGTAGACTTTTCAGAGAAGCATTTTCCACAAACTGAGCAGGAAAAAGGTTTTTCTCCACTGTGAGTTCTTGTGTGGCTTGTTAACGTTGACTTTGCAGAGAAGCATTTTCCACAAACTGAGCAGGAAAACGGTTTTTCTCCACTGTGAGTTCTTCTATGTTTTGTTAAAGTTGACTTATGAGAGAAGCTTCTGCCACAAACTGAGCAGTAAAAAGATTTTTCCCCACTGTGTGTTCTTGTGTGGCTTGTTAAATGAGGCTTTTGGGAGAAGCTTTTACCACAAACTAAGCAAGAAAGAGGTTCTGCAGTGTGTGTTTTTGTATGTTCTGTTAATCGTGACTTTAGAGAAAAGCTTTTACCACAAACTGAGCAAGAAAAAGGTTTTTCTCCACTATGTGTTGTTGTGTGTTTTCTTAAATTAGACTTTCCAGAGAAGCTTTTGCCACAAACTGAGCAGGAAAAAGGTTTTTCTCCACTATGTGTTGTTGTGTGTTTTCTTAAATTAGACTTTCCAGAGAAGCTTTTGCCACAAACTGAGCAGGAAAAAGGTTTTTCTCCAGTGTGTGTTCTTGTGTGTTCTGTTAAATTTCCCTTTTGGGAGTAGCATTTTCCACAAACTGAGCATGAAAAAGGTTTATCTCCACTGTGTGTTCTTGTGTGGATTGTTAACATTGACTTATGCAGGAAGCTTTTGCAACAAACCGAGCAAGAAAACTGTTTTTCTCCACTGTGTGTTCTTGCGTGCGGTTTTAAAGACAGCTTTGAAGTTAATGAGTCAGTGTGACATGCCCTTTCACCTTTGGCTTGCCCATCATCATCATCATCATCGTCATGAGCGTCTGATAATGTGTCCTCATTATGTACTTGTGATGGCCCCCAGTGGTCTTCATCACCTTCTGTTGTCACATGATGACTTGAACTGCTGCTTGGAGGCTCCGCCCCTCTCTTGTCCTCACTCTCATCCTTGATTACATCTTCAGTCTTTATAGGGACAACGTTCACTGGTGACTTGTAGATCTCCTCCTCCTCCTCCTCCTTTTTGATGTGAGTCAAGTCTGGCTCCTCTTTCACAAAACGGAGATAGTTTTCACTGACCTCTGTCGGACACAAAAAGACAAACATACTTTTGGTTTGGTCAAGTCAAACCTCGTGCGTCGACTTTGTCTTATATTGTTTCTACCGTGCTACCTTGACTTGTACCTGCCGCATTAATGTTGTGATGCATGCAATGCGTGTGACCCCGATTTGGACCAGACCATGGGGGCATTTCACAAAATTACGTCCTACGATGTAAACCTCCCTTTCCGAGCAGCACAGCAGTGATAAACGAGCATTTAAAAAGGAAGCACGTTGCGGCTGATGCCCGATTAAATTCCTGACAGAGTCACAGACGTTTCTGGAAGCGAGCTGAAGTTAGCACACACAGGCTATTGTGTGCGTCTGATGGAACACCTGTTGTGGGACCCTAACATTGATGGGGGCCATCGCAACATTATGTCATTAATAGAATAGAAATCCTTCAAGTGAAATATGTTTACAAATTTTTCATTTTGCATTTAGAGATAGTTTCATCGTGGGTACTTTTTGCTTCCATTCTAATCTGTATGCCTCAAAGAATTAAAGGGGCCCTGGCATCATAGTCGCTATTTATTGCATGATTTATGTTTGTTTTTTTGTTTTTTTTGTTTTTTCCCAAAATGACATTTAGCCTGCTAGTACGTTCCAACATTCCCCTTTTGATTTTTTAAAAAATAAAATTTCTGTTTCTAAATAAATTTTAAAACAAAATTACGTGTGAAGAATCAAAATCCCTACACATAAATTAAGCAACAACACTTTCATGTTGACATATTTGAATAACGTATATTTTAAAGTTATCCAATATGTATTAAAATTAGACTAAGATACACCATAATATTATTAGAGTTCACTGAATTATTTTGTAACTGCAATGATGCTTAACAGCCATGGGGTGTCAGTAATGAGTAACAAAGTAACACAACACCTCCCATTGTTCCGTCATCATTTTCATTTGCATACATTATCAAGAACTATGAGTTGCAGACGAGATGCAAACCACCTGGGCCACAGGAACTTTTATTATCAGGAACTAAATGTTCCTGGGCTTGTTGGTAGAAAAGGGGGTTGTGACGGTATCCCTTTTTAAGCTCATAGTAAGCCAAAGATGCAGCATGCGCTTGATCACCGATGAGATCCGTGCAACCTTGGATGGATGCATTCAATGTATTTTAAATGTTTGGATGAGGTGAAACTATGCACACGTGCACAAAACTGTGCAGGGCCACCCGAGGTTCATTGACTCTCACCCGACCAAGCCAGTACAAAGTTCATAAATAAATAAGACCAATACGTACTTGATTTAAAAAAAAAAAACTTCATATTTTGTGTTTTATCCACTAAAATTGATCAACCGCCATTGATGTTTTCGCCGCAGTGTGCACATTTTGTAAGTTAGGCAGAATTCCTTCCGTAAGGAATTGCTTAAACAAGATATAAAAACCAGAAAATTTAAAATGTAAAATAATCAGTTCAAATTTTATACTGGGAAAACATGGAGTTCACCCCCCACTATTGGTTATTCTTTGGCATTTATTTTCTGCACTGATTTTATTTGGCATAAACAAATGTTGAGCAAACCGACAAGCAATATTTAAAACTAAAACGGCAATAACATTGAACGCAATTCCCCAAACAACTTAATGTTGTGATGCATGCAATGTCGTTCTTTACAAAGCAAATGAGAGTAAAACGTGTACAAACCTGCTTTGAGTGGCACAACACGAGGCTGGTTGCAAACTTCGTCCAGCAGTTGAAGATGTTGCTCGTTCTCTTCTTTTATTCCACAAAGTTCCTCTTTGTACTTGGGTGTCGTTCTTTCACACATTTTCAAATGATAAGTCCAAAAAATCTGCACTTGATCTCTGCTTGGCGATGAGTCGTTAGCGGCTAGCTAGCTAACAAGCTAAGCTAACTACACCGAAAAGCATCAACGCGCGAAGATGAGGTTATCGGACACAAAGACTTAATGAATTATGTCGTAGTCCTTTAGAGTAGCACTGGAAATCCTGTGAGAAAATTACAGCCAGTTCCACACTAAATCAGAAGAATTTAGCGGTGTTTGTTTTTATTTCGGTGTGGACGGGTCGGTGCTTGTGGTCGAGGTCCTTCGGAAGCTGCGCGCTTTCTAATGACGTCATGCTTTAAGCACGTATTTTTCAAATATATTTCTTTGCCTCTGCGTTTGTTTTTTAACCCTGGCTGTTCTATTTTAATATATATTTTATATAATATTTTAATTCGGTTGATAAAAAAAAAAAACTAAATTAACACCCCATTGGCGAGTCAGCTTCTACGTCACTTCCGCCTATGCCCCGAGCAGCCGCTGCTGGAACAGCAGTGGGACGTTCAAGTTTCTCCTACCGAACTTGCAACAATGCTGTGGTTCACTCGGGCTGCAAGATTGTATGAATATAATGTCTGCATATACTAGTAGTGCTTCTCAATTATTTCACGCCCGCCCCTACCAAGAAGTAAATGATTCGCGCCTCCCCACCACCAATTTGTTTTCTGTCTTTGTAGATTGATGTTAGATTGTCAATAAAATATCCCTTAACTAAGCTAAATTGCTAATAAATATAATTTTGAGAATTATTATTGTGAGGATCTCGAAACTCAGTACTCTGTTGTGCAAATATTGATGAGATGATAAATATTTACTCATACGATTTTTGTAAAAAAAAAAAAAAGTCAAGTCAAGTCAAGTCAATTTTATTTGTGTAAACCTTTATTAACATTAACAACCAAACACAGTTATTAATTCATACATAATATAGAAAAGACAAAAAGAAGAGCCAGGGGGATTTTAAACAAAAATTCTTTGTAAATAACATAAAGCAACAGCTTTAGTATGTTTACGATACGTTTTTTTAAAAAAAAGAAAATTATGGTGACTATCCGTTTTTTCAATGGTTACTGTAAAGTTTTGTCTTCTATCTTAAGAAGTCACGCAGGTACAGTGATGCTGCAAGCTTGTGTCTCTTTATTTACTGACTTGCATTCTCGTCTATGTGCAGACACACTTGTTCGTCTGGTAACCAAACACACGTCAGGCAATACTGCCAACTAGTGACTAATGATATAACTGCTATCATTACATCTCCCTTTCAAACGTTAAACAATTTTGTTTTATTATCAATTATTTTCACTTCTGATCAATATCTACCCATTTTTTTATGACAACAAGCAGCTCTACAACCATTTTGGCAACAATAACACAACATTAAACATTTTCAATCAGCCTGTCCGGTTGTCGTCTAACTCTTGTTGATCTTCGAAGAGGTTCAGTAATCCCAGAAATTGCTGGTGGTTGAGGTCTGTGCTCCTTCGATGTATCCGCCTGCTTTGCAGCCTCAGCCTTATCAGAAGATTTCTTGCAGTCCTCGGTAGTGATGGGTAAATGAGGCATCCTGTATCGTTTCGACACAGTGACACACTGTATTGACACTGTGTTGACACTGTGTTGCTGAATACTGACACCTGGTGGACTTGCAGGAAAAAATTGACCGGGTCATCAGACTCTGATCTGTCAAACTAATTTTATCCAATTCCATTGATTAGGCATTTGCATTCACATTATTTTTACATAGACATACTTTCATAAAAAAAATCGTTGATATTCGAGACGCAGTTGATAAATTAAGTGAACATCTGTCTAAATGCCGAAGTAAAAGTGTTGTGAATGACAATGGACTCATTGTAATTAAAGATTTTTATTAAAAAAAATAGTTTCTCCAGCGTTTTGTTATTCAGTCTATTTATATCTTTTTTTTTTAGGCAATTTCCCCCGCCTTTGAGAAGATCCTCCCACAAGGCACTGAAGAGGCCGGTGTGCACAACGCCTGTGTGGCTAATAGAAATAGATGAGGGAACGTTGCCTCCATGGACTTCCAGTATAAGAGCGGGTCTTCCGTACGAGCAACGTGTCCTGCTGACATATAGCGCTGCACCTCTGAGTGCGCACAAGGCAGAAAACTTGAGTTTACCAGTGATGTCTTCCATTTTGCGGATATTTAACGCAGAGTAACGCGCCAATAACTCTATGCTTGTTTTGAGCGTGCATCCTGTTGACAGATGCGCTTCCTTATAAACACAGTTTGGTGTGCGACCGCTGTGTCGACACGGTTCCGGTAGTGGTCACGTGACTTTCTTAAAGCAGTACGCTCACCGACACGGGTTTTCCCTGGAAGCTCGGCGCACGCATCGTCGCCTCAGTGTCGCTGGACCCATCACTAGTCCTCGGGAACCTTCAGAAGACTCCTCCAGTTCCCCCTCACTCTTTGTCCATCCTTTGTTTCCACTATGTAAGATCTCGGACACGAGACAGTTTTACGCACCGAGAAAACATGTTTCTAAACGAGTTACGACCTAATAGCATTTATATAACTCCTTGAATAACACGATTCGGTTTTAGAGGGACCGCAGAACCCTTAATTTACACTACCGTGCTATCCGCAGGGGAAACACAGTTTCCCGAGAAACCCAGTTTCTCAATGAGTTAAGGCCTAATTCCATTGATATAACTCTTTAGACTAGCACGATCCAGTTTATCACACCGTGCTGGTCAACGGCGCGCGCCGAGTCCATCAGCGTGAAGTTGGCGCTCCATTTCTTGCAAAAATAGGGTGAAATAGTTAATAGTGCATCTGTGCTCGTTTGTGCTGCTTTGGTTCCAGAGATATGACACTTTTTTATTTCGAGTGGTGACGTCACCCAGCCCCCCACTTTCATCCAAATGAGTCGGGAATGGTGCCATTCGTTTGTGCTGCGTTTGTGCTCGTTTGTGCTGTTAAAAGTTTTGTTTGTGCTGCTTCGGTTCGATAGATATTCTACGTTGTAATTCACGCGGTGACGTCACAAACACTAACGCTCCGGCGTCAGTCTAATTTGTTTTGGATGCTGTCGAACAAGGAGCTAGGTATCGTGCTACCGCGTTCAGTTAATCACTTCAATCACTCGTATTTGTTGTTAATGAATCGATGTTTTGTATGTTTCTGCGCATTTTACATTCTTCATGATCCTGGAAAGCAACTGTTGCCGGACGAACTTCAGGTAAACATGTCACACTCACTGTTGTAGCTTTTTTTTGCTAGCATGCAATAATCTTAAAATCTTCCTGTTTTCACTGCTGTCCATTACTTTAAATTCGATCTTATTTCTTTTAATATGTTGTTCTGCTGCTCACGTGTTTATTTCATCAGTAGTCATTAAAGCTATGTGATTATTTCTTAAATTATAGCAGACGTGAGGCCGAAACATATCCGTTGATCTATTTTGAAATAAAAACAACATAAACACACCCCTCGATGTAGCATTCCCTCATTTGAGAACAACTGAATTAATATAAAAACAGTACATGTGTAATTGATGAGAGCCTGCAGAGAAAGCTTTATATGTAAAAACAAACAGCAACAAACAAAACACCAAACTATTTACATTGCAACAATTAAGCAATCACTGCTTTGTGAAGAACAAAGCATGTGGGAAGATCTTTGTCCTTTCTGATGCTGCTTTCACTCCACTTTCCAGGTCATTGTACATCTCCCAGGCAAAAGCAGCCCTCCTGCAGTATGCCACATAATGTCCAAGAGAATCCTGGGTCAAGCCTCTTTGAAATCCTATGACTGCTCTCAAAGTAAACATATTCTCTTGCAGCACCAGACTGGAGGGAATTTCAAGCAGGGCAACTTCTGTCCAACTCGTACCGAGGTCGGTGTCAATCCACAAACATTCTCCCAGACTGTAGCTGTGGGAAACATTTGCCGAACACAGAGCCTTTCCTGTACTGTTGTCTTGCTTTTTAAATGTAGATGGACACTGAGATGCATTTTGGATTGGTCGGAGGCAAGTAGAGTCAGGAAGGCTCAGTCCTTCTTCAGCAGCAGTCTGAAGATGAGTCATGCCACAAGTCTGCAGGACAGCAATGTTGGTACACACAAGCGGAACTTCCCTTATTACTTGAGTGCTTAGGCTGCAGTACGGTGAGGAACATTGTTTTTTCAAGTATACACTTGGAAGATTCCTCATAGCTCTCTCAATCACTGTCGAGATGTGGCATTGTGCATCTATTTGGAGAGCACCAGAGGTTAGGTGGACAGGCTTGAATATTTCTTTCAGGAGTTCTGCCCTCTTGGAATACACGTGTTGTGTCACACCTCGTGTTGCGATGGTTTTTACCAAGTGGAGGAATGGATTGTCACAGGTCTTGCTGCTTACAGCCTTTTCAAATGAAAAGCTGTCACAATAAGAGCAAGAAAGACACTCAAACACGGCATCAAATGCACAAATGTTGAGCACAGCGACTTTCAATTTGGAAAGTTTAACAGGCTGTTGTTGGTTTCCATTTTTCAACAATTGCACCTTGACTTATTTACGTTCCACGGATGAATCCACATGCAGCCACTCAGGACAAGGAGAGAGATATGAACTCATCTTCCTTTTTTGGGTGGAACTTCTAAGCCTCTCCAGTTCTCAACTTCGGTAATTTGAAGATTGTTTGCAGCAGCATCAGATTCATCACCAAGGTCAGCATCCTTTTTTAAATTTTTTTCCCCCGCTCTGGGTAGTAGAGACATCGTCAGGTCGTAAGACAGTCGTAGCATCACCTACATCAGCCTTTTCTCTTTTTTGTTTTGCAGCAGAAATCCGCATGTTTCCGTCAATGAAGGCAAGATGACGAGCAACAAACCGGTCGACACGAATGGGAAGGCTTTCATGCTTGAAAAGCCCATTTTTTATGTTTTTAAACTCTGCTTCAACAGCTGCCGAACTTGCAGTGATGGTGGTGCTTCGGAAGAGAGGGACCATTCATTACTCCTGTCCAGAGTGGTAAGTAACTTCCCAGTCTGATGATGTGGGGAATAATCTCAGGGAGGAAGTGGATGTTATCTCTGTCTCCCTCAGCCATGGCAAGTGACCTGCTCTCCTCGCATAATTCAGTCACCCACGGTCGAGCATTAGTGTGGATCTGTTGATGCGCCTCGACGGGTTCCTGTGCCTGAACCTCTGTGTCTGGCATGCTGATACAGTCTTCTTGTGCAATTTGTGTTTTTAGGTATTTCTTCCACTTTTCTGATGGGAGAGGGGTTGCAGAACTGTCATTACCTTCGGACTCACTCAGTGCCACAATAGTGATGGCACGTAGAAGTTCTGTTGAATGTTCCACACATTGTGACTTGAGTAGTTGTGCTAATGATCTCACATAAAACTCTTTAACACGATGTCTTTTATTTTTCAGGCAGTCCCATTGGCAGATCATTTTGATGCAATGTGCAACATCTACCCTGACAAAGCATGGCGGCAGGTTTGCATGCTGATTCCCAAGCAAGACATTAAAGCACTCATTAATGTAGCTCTTCAAATCGGGATGTGGGGTAAAAGCTTTGATCAGAGAGAGAGAAATCACTTACAGCTTCTTTTGGGACCGGTGCACTTGCATGGATCCATTCTTTTAGCCACCCTGTGATAACGCCAACATCATGCTTCTCTGATAACATCTGCACCACTGGGACACTACAGCTGTTATTTCCCATCAGAACACCCTGATAAAGGAAGATGTGGCCGGACGAGCCATTCGGTCTCACCAGTTTCTTAACTACTGAGCCAGTAGCATCAAAGCATACAGTTGGATGAGGTTTTTTTTGACAATGTCTTGTACACATGCATTTGTGTTTGACTCCAGTAATGACAGAAGAATTTGTCAAGTCCAATGTCTTTGATGCTCCCACTGTGAGGTGTACTGTACTTTAACAGCTGCAACGACAAAATTGGATTTTTATCTCCTAATGCCAAGTCATTTCTCTCTTGTTTTGCCTTGCGCAGGGTGGCCAAATGTGGGAGGTGGCTTGGCTCAGGATCTCCGAAGTCCATTAGTGTTGTTGCCTGCGATGCCCGCCATACATGTGGTTCCATCCTGCCCTCAACAAGTTCCTTGGCTATCTTCACACGCAACTGCCCAGACAGGAATCGCTTTGAGCTGCCAGTGTGCTGGGAGTCATCAATGTTCTTGATGTAACAGTTGAGCATCATTGGACTGTTGAGTTCAGGCTCTCTGTCGCAATTGATGTCAAGATGGCCATGACATTCCTTGCAGTCTCCTCTAATTTCAATATAATTATTTGTGGCTAATGGATAGACCTTGGCTCTTTTAAAAACAAATGTACAAGGAATTTTTACGGCTTTCCAGATTTCCTCATTTATAATGTGGCTCCAGGTGCCAGGCTTCAAAATTGTATAGCTTCTCTTTTGGGTTTGGCAATACTTGTCTTTGTATGTAGCCTTTTCTGGAATAAATTCCTTCCATGTATCAAAAGGCATTTGAAGCTGAACTGATCGTTTAGGAAAAAGGGGATCTAATTCAGAGCCAGTGTCACTCGTTTCAGCTTCTGTTTCAAGTTGACTGAAGCCCAAAGCTGCCCAGACGTTGTGTCTGTTCGATTTAACAAAGGTGTACAGAGCCTTTGCAGTCACCTTTTTTCCCAGCTCTTCACTCAAATCCGTCCACACAGATTGATTTGGTGTGGCTATGTTGCCATTTTGTATTATGGCCTCTTTTGATGAGCAGAGAACTGCACAAATTGAGTCCTTGTCGACTGCTGGTTGTTTAGGCATCTAGTATAAGGACACAAATATAACCTGGATTTATTGCTTGAAATTTTTTTCCCTGGGAGTCATATTATCCTCTCAAATATAAATGGAACTGGTCTCGACCAAAACTATATATGTATATATATATATATATATATATATATATATATATATATATATATATATATATATATATATATATATATATATATATATATAATTATAATCTATCATCAAAACGTATTTAGCTTTTTTCCCAGTTTTAATGCTGATATCAGTGCACAGAACAATGCATATAAATGTATCATTAAAACATACTTAGCTTTTTTTTTTAGTTTTTACCCTCATCAGTGTATTTGCCAAATTACGAGTGTCAAATGGGAATAACAGCTAACTAGCTAGCAAGAGTTAAACATTTTCAATCGTTTTGCACTGTTATTTGACTATCTGATGCATTTTATTCTATAGTTAAATCAGTTTGTACAAGTTATACTTACAATGAAATAAACCTTGAAAAAAGTTAGCTGGTTGGTTTGAAAACGGACCAAAAAGAGTAGACGAATACCAGTCAAGTGAATGTTGTTGTATTGCTGTTGTATTTTGCGCACGTGCCCCAGTAGGCTGGACTTGAGTAGCAATGCCGAAAACCATCCTTTTCTGCAAGTTTAAATAATACACAAATGTTCTCATGTGTGACATAAACCTGAATCTCTCTCTGCAGTGATGCAGTATTTCAGCAACCTTAACGTGCAAGGTCGACAGTTATGCCTGTTTGGAGGAGCGGCTGGATAAATTCTCGATGACTTAAAAATAATTTCTAATTGAAAAAGTAGCCGCACGAATACAAGTTCTTACGACACAAAACAGCACAAACGAAATAGACTATTTCAACCAAAAAGCGGACGTTTTTACAGCAAAAACGATTGGTAAAATTTCAGGTTTATTTCAGGAGATCAACAAGGCATTAAGAAATCCAACTCATGAAACAGACGTCGACAAAGATGACGATACCCGTCCTTATTTTCAAACTATTTGATGCAAAACGTTTTGAGACAATCACTGGACACATTATGGTAACTTTAATGGACTTCTGCGCTTCTCAACAGGTATAATGGGCCACTCTTCATCAGCAAACAGCTCGAGTTGTCTCAGCTTTGAAGGGTACTTTCTCCAGACCGTATATAACCTGGAATTAATAACAAATACGAGTGATTTATATGCGTCACTGATCGCAGTAGCACGATACCAACCTAATTCGACGGCATCCAAAACGAAGGTAGACTGACGCCACAGCACCTGCGCTCGTGGTCGTGACGTCACCACTCGAAATAAAAAAGTGTAATATCTCTGGAACGGAAGCAGCACAAACGAAACTTTTAACAGCACAAACGCAGCACAAACGAACGGCACCATTCCCGACTCATTTGGATGCAAATGGGGGGCTGGGTGACGTCACACCCGAAATTAAAACGCGTAATATCTTTCGAACCGGAGCAGCACAGACGAAAATTTTAACAGCACAAACGGGCACAAACGTAGCACAAACGAATGGCACCATTCCCGAGTCAATCGGATGAAAATGGGGGGCTGGGTGACGTCACACCCGAAATTAAAACGTGTAATATCTTTCGAACCGGAGCAGCACAGACGAAAATTTTAACAGCACAAACGGGCACAAACGTAGCACAAACGAATGACACCATTCCCGAGTCAATCGGATGAAAATGGGGGGCTGGGTGACGTCACGCTCGAAATAAAACAAAGTGTAATATCTTTCGAACCGGAGCAGCACAAACGAAAATTTTAACAGCACAAACGGGCACAAACGTAGCACAAACGAATGACACCATTCCCGAGTCAATCGGATGAAAATGGGGGGCTGGGTGACGTCACACCCGAAATTAAAACGTGTAATATCTTTCGAACCGGAGCAGCACAGACGAAAATTTTAACAGCACAAACGGGCACAAACGTAGCACAAACGAATGACACCATTCCCGAGTCAATCGGATGAAAATGGGGGGCTGGGTGACGTCACACCCGAAATTAAAACGTGTAATATCTTTCGAACCGGAGCAGCACAAACGAAAATTTTAACAGCACAAACGTAGCACAAACGAATGGCACCATTCCCGAGTCAATCGGATGAAAATGGGGGGCTGGGTGACGTCACCACTCGAAATTAAAACGTGTAATACCTTTCGAACCGGAGCAGCACAAACGAAAATTTTAACAGCACAAACGGGCACAAACGTAGCACAAACGAATGACACCATTACCGACTTATTTGGATGAAAATGGGGGGCTGGGTGACGTCACACTCGAAATAAAACAAAGTGTAATATCTTTCGAACCGAAGCAGCACAAACGAAAATTTTAACAGCACAAACGGGCACAAACGCAGCACAAACGAAACAAACTATTTCCCCCTATTTTTGCAACAAATGGGGGGCCAACTTCACGCAGGTGGGGAAATTGGGTATTTATTCATTGAGGGGCCGAGGAATACGGAAGTTTTTGACAGAAGCGGGATTCTGTAGGCGGGGACTAGTTTGAGCAAAGCGGGATTCTGTAGGCGTGGTTATGACGTCATGAATAATTAAGAAAGCGGAATTCTATTATCTCTTTTGAGCTGCCTCCAGTCTAGGCAGAAATGGCATCACAAAACAACCAACATTAAGGAAGAAGATGTTATTCTTCTCAAGGATAAACAAACAAGAAGACATGAGTGGCCAATGGGCGTAATAATAAAGACTGTTCCCAGTGAAGATGGGATCATCCGGAAGGCTGAAGTTGAAGTTGCTTCCCAAGAGACTGTTAGAAACTATTTTCGACCAATTTCAGAGATGGTCTTGCTATGTTCGGGTGGTACTTAAGTTATGTGGTATCCTTAAGATACCAGACGGGGAGTGTTTTGGCCGTTATTATTTTTTCAATTGTTTATAGTGAAGAGACTGTTGCATGCCATCCCCCTTTCAGTCCCAGTTTGGTGGTGCACTGTCCCTTTAAGAGAGTGTCAAAAGTCAGCGCGAGAACAAGCGCTCCCTGCTCACACAAAGTCTGTTATACACGAAGCCAAGTAGCAGTTAGGTTGTGTCTGATGCTTAAGTCCATAAAACGGCATTCCCTGTAAGTGTTTTCCAAATATTTAACCATTGATTGATGTTAATTCGTAGAGTTTGTAAATCGCAAATTAGGATGTGAACTATTTGCATTGCTGACTGTGCCGCCATTTTATTTATTGCTGTGATGTGTTTGTTTCAGTTTCACACCTGCCATATAAAGAGAAGGTCTAAACCTCCTGGCGTCAGTGACTGATTGTGTGGAGGTGTTTAACTAACTGGTTAGCAGAAAGGTTCTGTGAGGCCAGTACACATATTCACAAACATAAATTACAAACAGAGGGTTTCCTACTCAATGGTAATAGAATAGAATAGAAATCCCTTTATTGTCATTGTACTCGAGTGTGCAACGAGATTAGATGTATGTATGTATGTAACTGTATGTAAACTGAGAAGAAATATGATTACAGACTTGATTCTCTAGAAGCCAGGTTTTTAGGTGTTTACCAAAGGAAGTGAGAGTGGGTAAGTCTCGTACGGCATTTGGTATTGTGTTCCAGGTGTGAGATGCTCTGTATGAGAACAGTGACTGGCCAAAGGTACTTTTTCTGAATGGAACTGTACAGTCACCTCTAGACTCTGCACATATGTATTTAGTGGAGGTGGAGCCAAACCATTGAGAATTTTATACACAAGAATACAATCAGAATATTTTTGTATGTTTTCCCAGCTCAGGAGTTCATATTTCTTCAGAAATTGACAGTGGTGGTATGTGTTCGGGTTTTTATCCAAGATTTTCAAGGACTGTTTGTATGCAATTTCAACAGGCTTAAGTGTGGTTTTACATGCCATTGCCCAACTAGTTAGACAATAAGTCATATGTGACATTATGATGGCATTTAAAAATAGTTTGGATGAATCGAGAGTTAAATTATTCCTAATATATCTAAAGTTAGAGAGATTAAGTTTCATGTGATTCATTAATCTTTCTATTTGTTGCCTAATCTGTAACTGCGAGTCCAACATGATTCCTAGATATTTAAACTCTTGTACAACCTCAATTTTCGTTCCTTGCACATATACGTGAGGATTTGTATCAGCACACCTCCGAATTGAAAAGAACATACAGACAGTCTTTGATACATTAAGATGTAAGTGAGAACGTTCTAGCCAATTTGACACATCAGACATGGCTGCTGATACATATTGTGCAGCTTGATATTTGTGTGTGTTCATTCCGACTGCCACATAGTAACCATAAATTAAAAAAAAATAAAAATGTCGCGTATACATACTAAAGCTGTTGCTTTGTAATTTATATAGATGTTTTGTTTAAAATCGCCCTGGCTCTTCTTTTTGTCTTTTCTATATTTTGTACGTATTAATAACTGTGTTTGGTTTGTTAATGTTAATAAAGTTTTTTTCACATAAACAAATATTAGTAAATATTTATCATCTCATCAATATTTGGACAACAGAGTACTGAGTTTCGAGATGCTTACGATAATCGTTCTCAAAATTGTATTTCTTATCAATTTAGCTTAGTTAAGGGATATTTTATTGACAATCTAACATCAATATACAAAGACAGAAAAAAATGGTGGTGGGGGGCGCGAATCTTTTTTTCTTCTTGGTAGGGGCGGGCGTGAAATAATTGAGAAGCACTGCTAATATATGCAGACATTATATTCATACAATCTTGCAGCCCGATTGAACCACAGCATTGTTGCAAGTTCGGTCGGAGAAACTTGAACGTCCCACTGCTGGAGCAGCAGCGGCTTCTCGGGACAGAGGCGGAAGTGACGCGAGAGATGACTCGCCAATGTGGCGTTAATTTAGTTGTTTTTTTTTATCAACCGAATTAAAATATATAAAATATATATTAAAATAGAACAGCCAGGGGTAAAAAACAAACGCAGAGGTAAAGAAATATATTTAAAAAATAAGTGCTTAAAGCATGACGTCATTAGCAAGCGCGCAGCTTCCGAAGGGCCTCGACCACATCCACCGATCCGTCCACACCGAAATAAAAACAACCACCGCTAAATTCTTCTGATTTAGTGTGGAACTGACTGTAATTTTCTCGCAGGATTTCCAGTGCTACTCTAAAGGACTACGACATAATTCATTAAGTCTTTGTGTCCCGATAACCTCATCTTCACGCGTTGATGCTTTTCGGCGTAGTTAGCTTAGCTTGTTAGCTAGCTAGCCGCTAACGAAAAGAGGCACATGACTCATCGCCAAGCAGAGATCAAGTGCGGATTTTTTGGGATTGGCGTTTGAATATGTGTGAAAGAACGACACCCAAGTACAAAGAGGAACTTTGTGGAATAAAAGAAGAGAACGAGCAACATCTTCAACTGCTGGGCGAAGTTAGCAAGCAGCCTCGTGTTGTGCCACTTAAAGCAGGTTTATACACGTTTTACTCTTGTTGGAGTTTTTAACTTTAAATGTACCAAAAGTTTACCAAAATAGTTCGAATTAATTATCTGACTCCATTAATGGTTAACCAAACACAACCTCCATTCTTCCAACAATTATGCGCGCTCGTTTTGAGAGAAAGATGACCAGGATGCCGGCAACTTCACACGGGAGTGGATTTATTCTTAACAGGAGATCTAATACAAAGTCTGAGAGGCCCGGTTACAGCAACCAACAGGAAAAAAAGACAACCCCCCCTAAGTTGCCCAGGATCATTTATACATTACAGCAAACAAAGCCAAGACTTCCTACTCTTCCCCTATTGGCTATGTGTCATCTGCAGTTAACTTTAGCTTTCTCTTAGTGGACGTCTTCTGCCCGCAAGGTGACGTGTCGGCTCTTCCCACGGTGCGCGCCATGGCAGTTGTTTGTGCGCTCCACTGCCGATGAACCACTGGATCTGTTATTCTGCTCTCACGGTCGACCGTGTGACCATCTCACACAACAACAGACGGGTGGCCTTGATCGAAGTCCGGGACCCTTCGCATCTGCACACTCAGTTCTCCGACGTGCGGCTCATCCTGCACAAAATATCTGCCACCCATGCATTTCACACAGCCTGGCCTGACCTTTTCTCATGCATTGATTTAAAGCCCAATCAGTATATATCTTTATTGCATTAAACTGAATACATGTCACTTGTAGTCAAGCTTATAAAATCCTTTAATCCCTCTCATGGCCTCAGCGAACTGAGGCCATCACCCCCGCCAAAATAATAAGAGAAAAATAATAACAGTAAAAAATAAAAGATGTGGAATGATATATAAAATTTTAATCCCTCTCATGGCCTCAGACAACTGAGGCCATTACCACTTACTCCGCTGGACCCCATGGACCTTCTGTTTGCCAGAGGGTTTGGGTCCGACAGGGGGATCATGTACTTGCCACTCGGTGGCACCGGGCCCAAGGTGCGCTCGAGGGTTTTAACTGTAAGAGATCTGATACAAGGTATACAACAACATCCGCAAAGCACCATAATAGCTGTAAATACTGCCACTACGATTAATATAGAGCTAATCAGACCTTTCCATTTACCAAAGACATTCAACCATCCTGACCTCATTTCCGAATCTACACCTGAATGTTCTTTCATCTTTTTGTTCAAAGTTTGCAAACCTTCCAATGCCTTGGTGAGACGCCCATCCGGTGCCGTGTTGTTTGGGATGAAACTACAACATTGATCCCGAAATATCCCGCACACTCCTTGTTTTTCCGCCAATAACCTATCTAAAGCAATCCTATTTTGAAACATTATTAATAAGGTTTTTGACAATTGTTTATGTACCGCCTCTAATTGATCCCAATTTAACTGGTCCAAATCTACAGGTGTCACACTCACCGGCATAATTAAAGTCACCAGGGCACACCTGCCAGAGGCATTGGTCGGCAGCCTGTCGTATAGAAATTTTCCACCATAACACAACCAGACGTCTGCACGGGAAAGCGGGGGTCCTGCTGGAAGAGACACATTCGTTTCACACCAATCCCACGGTATTTGTCCAATTGTGTGTCCTGCTCCATTCAACTTCAAACACGTAAAATTTTGCTTGGCCACCTTATTATCAATCACTTAAATTCTCTAAATCAATTGTGTGATTGAATAATTTCGCATATATACCAACCTCGGGGTCTTGGTCACAAATTTTATAAAACAATATCACCTGTGCGTCTGTCAACCTATCCGAGCTGTCCTCCCGTTCCTCGTACATGACCGTCTGGTTGCAGTGGTACTGTAACATCACAATTTTTGTCTCCCCTCCGTCTGTCTAAAAAACAGTCTCATAGATTAGAAGCAAACATACTAAAAGCGTAGAAAGCAAGCCTCTCATTCAGAAACAATAAAAAAAAAAGGACAGCCGTGTCCATTTTTATGTTTGATTTGTATGTGTTTCAATTGGTCAGTATCTCCCCCTCTCTTGACCTGCCCATCCGGGCGGTCAACCTTCAGGCTCACCATATCGGGGAAAGAACTCCGGTGCGGGTTGAAGTTGTGTGTAATAGAACCACTTACAACCTTTTGTATCTAACTGCACCGTACTTTCATTTGATAAATGCTTTCTGTTTAATTACTGTTTAACATATTTAGTAAATATGAACCTGCTAAATTAAATATTTGACCTTCTGTCCCGTAAGTGTTTACAATAATGCCAGCAATCGTTATACAATCCTTCAAAAAATGCATGCTAAATAATCGCAATAATACCCTAATTAATTGTATTCAATCACCTTTTTCAATTTGTTTGTGAAGCTTGTATCAGTCACTTGAATAATATATTTTAATTAACGTAAACCCACCAAATATTATATCTATTTCAATTCCCAGACTGTTGCAATAGCTTTCTTCGAATATAATCTAGACCGTGTCATCCTCACAGGCATTGGCCCCAGAAACAATTCTCCAACGTATAAATTTAGTTTTGCTGATAATCACCACAAGCAGTGTTGGTTCGCACTAATGTCCTAATGATATCCAGCTAATATGGCACAACACTAGAATCTGGCTTCGCAACATGGGCAAATCATTCCTGAATTAAATAAAATTTAGTTCACTGAGTTCAAATATCTAACTGTGTCTAGAGATCACAAATTAAGCCTCGAGCCAACGCTCCAACCTTGACTGTTTCCTGACAAATATTTAAAGCAACCCAAATGAAATAGTAACCATTTAAACTGTAATAACGCAGATACCAAATTAAACCTTTTTTTTTCTTTTAACGGGAAGAATAGGTGCTCTCCCAGACATAGACAGCTCCAAGACCGCTGCAGTCTTCACCTCCCATTGTCTCCCGAATGCTTCAATCCACCTCCAGGCCGTGCCCACACTGCTTCTGTCAACTGGGGAGGGTGTAGAGACAGTAAAAACAATACACACACCGAATTACCTCTTCCGAGTGACCCGTCTTGTGAAATTTTGGATGTTGCCAAAACCGAAGAATTTGTAGTGGGTGTTAAAATATGATATTCTGATAGTGACGCGGAGTATTCAACAACTATGGGGCCTAGATCTTTTGTATGATGATGTGCATCGATATTCAATGTGATTTGTGGCTCGGTGAAAGTAAACAATTCATACCATTTCCGCTGCTCAGGGACAAGGCAGGCGTACGAGGCAACGCCGGTAGACATAACAAATATATAATCCTAATGGAAGATCTACTCCTGCCTAAATTTAGATGAATGCATTTTGATAAACCAAACCATGTGTGACCACATGTACAATGTAATGTCAATTGGTGAATTGAATGGGTGGAGGTTGCTACACCACTCAGACCAGAGCAGGAACAGGGCATACCCACCGCGGGAGGATGAAGAACCAGGTTTCAGAGCTGCCCTCAGATGTTTCAGTTTAGTTCAGCCACTGGGAAGGAAGAGAGCACGACATATGCTCCCTCCGAAGGATGTGCACAGTCAAGTTCAGTCCCATCCAGAAATGCCACTCGAATTCCAGTGTTCGTTCAGTCTAGGGCAGTGACTCAGGCAATCTCGAGAGTCCACAAGGCTCACTGGGAGATGCGGAAGGAGCTCATAGCTCGCCCTAATATCCAGCACCATCGAAAACTTGTCCATCCACCGTCCCCGGAATGCAGGGACCTGCCAGTCCTCGAACGCTGAAGCTCCGTGGCCCCCTGTCATGGAATGGGGTACCAGCGGGTTGGTGTCAATAGTGCGTTGGGAGTGGGTAACGGTGGCGCCCCCTGCGCTGGTGGAGCGCTCCTTGCGACAGATATGGCACCGGACCAGAGGATGGCACATTCCAGAAAGTGGCTCAGCATGGACAGCCCATCACCCAGTGACCCCACACCCCGCAGCACGAGCACACCCCACTCACAACCCCTGTCTATAACCACCCCTACCTCTGTTACCGCAATCCCGACCTCGTTGACCGCCCTGCTATGGACAGCCGGTCTGCTGTGGCGCCGCGTCACCCGAACCTTGCCTACGAGCAGCAGAAGTGGAAGGAGCAGGTCCAATGGGAGCCATTGGCTGCTGCCTTTGCTGCTCCCCCTTTTTTTGTTTTTTTTATCTCTCTTGGCCTCCTTAACCTGCAAGTACAACAATTTTTAGTAACGCTCCTTAATCCACTCCCATATTTTCCTTTTCTGATGTTGTGCAAAATTATGTACAAAATGTGCTCTACTTAGACCGATTTAGCATTTTTTCATTGATGGACTGTTTCGCATGATGTCTGCACCCGGAAGGGGCACGCCCATGAGGACGGCCCACTGGAACAGCTGTGTAATGACGACATTATTGGACGGGTCACTTCCGGAAGGCTCACTCCATTCACGTCTCGTCCTGGCCACATAGACCAGGCCTGTCTCCTCCCCTCCCCATCTGAAAGACACAGCACCATCGGCCCCAACGGGGCCAGAAATACTCTGATGCACGGCACGGCCAATCTCACCTGAGGTGTCCCCATTCAGCCGATGACCATCATGCTGGTCTGTAAGTCTGGCCTCGGCCTCAAGTGAGGACAGTTCCTGACAAGTAAATTTTGTCCCGAATG
Source organism: Idiotropiscis lumnitzeri (assembly GCF_059441095.1). Lineage (NCBI taxonomy): Eukaryota > Metazoa > Chordata > Actinopteri > Syngnathiformes > Syngnathidae > Idiotropiscis > Idiotropiscis lumnitzeri. The sequence continues at coordinate 11,715,970 of NC_142392.1, forward strand.
TAACTCTCGCATCCCCCTACGGAGGACCTACACTTGCATTAAGTGAGTAATTTTTCATGAAAACAGCGCAACTGCCCCACTTAACTGACATTAACTTCAAGTTTCACTGCTGTGGTGCCATATTACATGGAAACGTCTAAACAATCCAACAAAATTTTGCCCTATCCTGGACTGGGTGTGTGTTATCTAGTCGTGCACCCGATGTGAATCATAAAACCTGCTGGGCACAAAAGCAGGCTAAATCAACAACTATCTTATTCTCCCTCTTTGTTGAGGAGAACCTGGGCGTGATGAGGCGCTATTTGAAGCGTTCTCCGGCCTTCTGGACACACAGGTCACATGTCACTTCAAACCTGTGGAGAGAGCTGGAGGAGTAGCAATTGCCAGTGAGAAGGGCCAAATTACCTCCATTCTGAAACTTTCAGTTTTGCATACATTTTGTGTAATAACGTCAATTAACCATTCACTTGATGCTTGAATTTAATTACTCCAATCTGTCACCAATAATAATTTGGAAATCAATACTCGGGAGTGCAATAGGGATTCAGGTTGATCAGGCCTGTCCGCCCATTGCACCCTACGTGCTGTAAGGGCTTGTCGGTGCACTTAATCAGGTTTCTTTCCTGAGGCCGCCCGTCCCTTAAACATTCACTCAAACCACATAGACATACAAACACTTTTTCTTTCACACTTTCATTCCCCTCTAGGTATCTAATTCCTTACCCAAAAAGATAATTTCCACTTTCCAATTCCACACCGAGACCCCTCCCTTGGCGCGTCCGCCTTGATTACACTAAGATTTGTGCTGGCAGATCCTTAATTTTGCCTCAATTCAGCCAGCGTATGCCGAAGTTTACAACTGTGGTTCTCTTGATTTTACCATTCAGTCCCCGTGATGTTGTTTCTCCTGGACGTGGCTGACGATCCTGCACCTGTGACGTCAAACACCTCATAGATGTGGATGTTAGCAGTCTGGCATTTATGGAAATGCTGTCATGTCCCTTAAAAGTTGTCATGTCAGAGTTCGCGTCGTACAGTCATAAAACATCTGTCTTCCACCTTTGTCACATTTAATTCACATCAGTTAATAAATCATCTACAGAACTTTTTAATCCAACTTTATATTTGGTAAACCAATCTCCTATCAAGGCTCATATTTTCTTATGGGGAACACAAATTCCTCTTTATTTATGCCAATGGATCCTTAAAAATATTTCTTCATGCCACATCGCAAGTTGAATCAAATTAACAATAACCTACAGAGAGTAGGCAGCAAAGAAAGTAAACAAAACTATCGTAGACCAAACAACCAGCTATGTTTATCAGCCAAAGGGAACACAGACACACACACCCCCCCACACACACAGTGAGGATCTGAGTGTCATGAAAAGAGACAAACTGGGCTGTGAAGGGATGGGTTGTATGGAAACAAACATAGGGGCCGCGGGCCACTCAGGGCCTCAGTGTTTTCCCCTCCTATTTGTCTGGAATTCATAAGGGAAAAAATATTAACTCGGAAAAATCAAAAGTAAAATAAATAATATTATCTGCCAATAGAACAGGAACATTTTACGTGACCAGATTTAGAAAACTAGTAAAATAATAGTAGGCCCATATCAATGACAATAGTCTCAAAATAAGTAGTTTTAAACTTGTCAGTTTTCAAACTGTAATATTCCGAACAGTATTCCTAAAACAACTCCACTCTGGATGGCCGCAGCCACGTGCTAACCAGCCGAGCCGAGCACCAACAAGCAAAGTGAGCTCAATCAATAATATAACAAAACTGGAATAACTTTTGCCATTTTCTTTTTGCCTGGAAACCCCTGACATACATGATTGACTACAAATATACGCCAAAGGTTCAACGACCAGTTCAATATCACCCTTTACCAATCTTGTCACTTGCACAACCCTCCACAACATTCAACATCTCCTTTTTCTCACGTGCCTCTCCTTCTTATCCACTTTCACAACCTTCTCAACCTTTTCTTCCAATTTTATGTTTGCCAATGCTGTCGCCACTGTCGCCAATTGATGCACACTAAGTCTGTCCTCCTCCACCATTGCCAATTCTTTTTCCATTTTACCTTTCCGAATCCATTTAGCTTTATCTTTTGCCCCTTTTCAATTGTTTGATGTCATTCAACATTTTCCTCTCTTTCTTTTGCACCTGCTTAGCCAACTTAATCATATCCCATGTGGTCATCCATTTGTAATTTCAACAACACCTTCCGATACCTCTCTTTTGCTCTTTCTTTTTGTTTGTTTATCTTTTTTCTCCTCAATTCCACTCTTTAATTGCGTCTCCAACTTCACATAATGTCCATCAATTTCTTGCCTCACACCATCACTTTCATACGGTTCATCGCAACCGAGCCGCCCCATATCACACTTATCTCCACTCCTCCTGAACAATCCACTCCCGTGCGTCCCAGCCAAATATCAAACAAAACAGTCCAAATTATATCACACCAATCACACTGCTTACACTTGCACACAAATTGCGATACGTAAATCCCAGATTTTACACCGTATCAATACCACATATAGTCTCAGACTATTTTTGTAATAAGTAAATCCCAGATTTTACACCTTATTACGACTTTGCGATACGTAAATCCCAGATTTTACACCGTATCAATACCACATATAGTCTCAGACTATTCTTGTAATAAGTAAATCCCAGATTTTACACCTTATTACGACTTCGCGATACGTAAATCCCAGATTTTACACCGTATCAGAACCACAAATTTAGTAATAAGTAAATCCCAGATTTTACACCTTATTACCGTGATACGTAAATCCCAGATTTTACACCGTATCACCGTGACACGTAAATCCCAGATTTTACACCGTGTCACAATCCACACTTTTAATATTTAATTTCCCAATTATCCCCGTTTTCCTCTGTTACATTTATTTTTCCCCAATTGTGCAGAATTCAGACATGTAGTAACAGGCATTCTGCTTACCTTTTAGATGTGGTACCACCAGAGGAAAACAGGTCTAAATCGGAATTTCCTTTCCGTTCAACAAGTCGTCACTTGGTGTGGATACGGGTCCCTGACCCTGGGTCCCAGACCCTGTGGTTCTCTTATTCGAAGTCTGTGGATTTCTTTTGTAGTCCTCTCCCTCCGATCACGTCGGGGTCACCATAAATTGTTGGAGTTTTTAACTTTAAATGTACCAAAAGTTTACCAAAATAGTTCGAATTAATTATCTGACTCCATTAATGGTTAACCAAACACAACCTCCATTCTTCCAACAATTATGCGCGCTCGTTTTGAGAGAAAGATGACCAGGATGCCGGCAACTTCACACGGGAGTGGATTTATTCTTAACAGGAGATCTAATACAAAGTCTGAGAGGCCCGGTTACAGCAACCAACAGGAAAAAAAGACAACCCCCCCTAAGTTGCCCAGGATCATTTATACATTACAGCAAACAAAGCCAAGACTTCCTACTCTTCCCCTATTGGCTATGTGTCATCTGCAGTTAACTTTAGCTTTCTCTTAGTGGACGTCTTCTGCCCGCAAGGTGACGTGTCGGCTCTTCCCACGGTGCGCGCCATGGCAGTTGTTTGTGCGCTCCACTGCCGATGAACCACTGGATCTGTTATTCTGCTCTCACGGTCGACCGTGTGACCATCTCACACAACAACAGACGGGTGGCCTTGATCGAAGTCCGGGACCCTTCGCATCTGCACACTCAGTTCTCCGACGTGCGGCTCATCCTGCACAAAATATCTGCCACCCATGCATTTCACACAGCCTGGCCTGACCTTTTCTCATGCATTGATTTAAAGCCCAATCAGTATATATCTTTATTGCATTAAACTGAATACATGTCACTTGTAGTCAAGCTTATAAAATCCTTTACTCTCATTTGCTTTGTCAAGAACGACTTTCTGTCGTTAAACATATGCATCACAACATTAAGTTGTTTGGGGAAATGCGTTCACTGTTATTGTCATTTCATTTTTAAATGTTGCCTTTGTTGGAGTTGTGTCACAGTGGAAATGAGAAGTAGTTCGTAAATCAACCTTTGAACGCCAAACTTACTCCAATGCGTGTTCGTTTTTTGTACTCAAGAAGAAAAGGGTCAAATAAAGACTCAACAACTGATTAGAGTTCCGATATTTAGTTTCTTCAATTTCTGGAGTTAAGGAAATACTTCAAAGACATCTGGGCGGCTTTTTCTTAATCTCACGAGAAAACTGCACTCGGGCGAGCACAGTCGAAAAATGCGCCCCATCTTTCAGCCCAGCTTCAGTCGTTATAGGAGTTTTTTATGTCAAGGGTCATGGAGGTTGAATCGGTCGTGCTCACTCCCTCCCACGACACGGGTCCACGTCCAAGGGAAGGTCCTCCCCAGGTTAGTCATCGTGTGGATAGTTGATTCCCGTCTGGTCGCCAAGACTGCCACGCCAAGTCTGGCCTTCTCCGGCGGGCAGTCTCTCCGTCTCTCTCCTCGCTGGCATTCCTCTGTAATCTTGTTGGTGTGCGTGTGTGCGTGTGTATGTGCAAGTGTATGTGTGTATATGTTCGCGTGTATGAGCAGGTGTATGTATATGTTTGTGTGTGTATGCTTATGTGCATGTGCTCTGATCTCCAATTGTTCTGTCTTTCGGAATGTGTTTTTTGCGATAGCGTCTGTGTGAGTCCTGCAGTGCCCAATTTGGTATGTTTGCATCTCTACAGCCAAAGTGGAGAATGTGCTTTGTCGTCTTTGTCCATGAAGTGCTGTCAGTGTGAGGGCAGCTCAAGGAAATGCTATGTGTGCAAATTTGTTCTCACTACTGAGAATTTCAATAAAGTTCACACATTTCAACTAAGTACTATAAATTTAGCATATGAGAAAAATATAAGAAATCAGTAAACATCAGGACTACAATCCCAGTCATTCTTGTGACCCGTGCTTCTAGTTTCATTTGATAAATGCTTCTTGTTTCATCCATGTTTAAAATATTTAGTAAATATGAACCTGCTAACTTTAATAAACGACATTCTGTCCCGCATGTGTTTAAAATAATGCCAGTATTCGTAATACAATCCTTCACCTTTTACTTGTCGGTTTGCCGAACATTTGTTTATGCCAAATGAAATCAGTGCAGAAAATAAAAACCAAAGAATAACCAATAGTGGGGGGTGAACTCCATTTTTTTCCTTTTTTTTTAAATAAAATTTGAACTGATTATTTAACATTTTACATTTTCAGTTTTTTTATATCTTGTTCGAGCAATTCCTTACGGAAGGAATTCTGCCTCACTCTGAAAAATGTGCACACTGCAACGAAACCTCAATGGCGGTTGATAAATTTTAGTGAATAAAACACAGAATATTAATTATTTTTTTAAAAAATCAAGTACGTATTGGTCTTATTGTTTGTCTTTTTGTGTCCTGCAGACGTCAGTGAAAACGATCTCCGTTCTGTGAAAGAGGAGCCAGACTTGACTCACATCAAAAAGGAGGAGGAGGAGGAGGAGATCAACAAGTCACCAGTGAACGTTGTCCCTATAAAGACTGAAGATGAAAACAAGGATGAGAGTGAGGACAACAGATGGGCGGAGCCTACAAGCAGCAGTTCAAGTCGTCACGTGACAACAGAAGGTGACGAAGACCACCGGGGGCCATCACAAGCACATAATGAGGACACATTATCAGACGCTCATGACGATGATGATGATGATGATGATGATGGGCAAGCCAAAGGTGAAAGGGCATGTCACACTGACTCATTAACTTCAAAGCTGTCCTTAAAACCACACACAAGAACACACAGTGGAGAAAAAACGTTTTCTTGCTCGGTTTGTGGAAAATGGTTCTCTGAAAAGGGAAATTTAACAGAACACACAAGAACACACACTGGAGAAAACCCTTTTTCTTGCTCAGTTTGTGGGAAAAGCTTTTCTCTAAAGTCACGATTAAAAGAACATACAAGAACACACACTGCAGAAAAACCTTTTTCTTGCTCAGTCTGTGGTAAAAGCTTCTCCCGAAAGTCACATTTAACAAGCCACACAAGAACACACAGTGGAGAAAAATCTTTTTCCTGTTCAGTTTGTGGCAAAAGCTTCTCTCAAAAGTCGTATTTAAGAAGCCACCCAAGAACACACACTGGAGAAAAGCCATTCAGTTGCAGCGTTTGTGCTAAAAAAATCTGCCACTAAACAGCATGCTGAGACACACGATTGTGATGGCGAGATTAGCAGCGATCCTTGAAGCTAACAAAAAAGACAAAAAACTGAAGGAACTGTCTCTTTGTGGTAAGATGTAAATGTGATTTTGAATAAAATATGATGTTTTGAATTTTGCAAAGCTTTTTTATTGACATTAAGCCAATGTGATCACTGCCAGAAGAACCATTAAGTCTGAGTGATGATGAGTTTGTTTGTGTGTGTGTTTACATCGAACATGTAAATGAAATTAATTGCCTTTGCCTGGAACAACATTTGTTAATATTATACTTTTCAGCTGTCTTTTTAATCCTATATAATGGAAAAGGTGTGAGAAGAAACGGTGCTTATGAAATCGGTGCCTTCCACAATCAATAAAATCACTTGTTCCACTTGCTCAACTGGCCTTCATTACGCTGCGTGAAAAGGTGAAAAACTGAACTAGAAGTTGAACTATAAAAGGAACCAGAAAGAAACGCAAATCGGCTCAGTTTCTCTCAAAGGTTTTGGTATGTCAGGAGTTGGCAACTTGATGGCGACTGGAGTCAGCGTTCATTTGTCACCACTGAGGAGATGATTCGCATCACGCAGTTCGTTGCTGCTGCTGTCTGAATTGGACCCGGGTGGCCACACGCGAGCGTCCCTGAATTTCACCGGCGGATCTTCAGCTATCCCACGTCTGACCCCAGATTGTTGTGGAATTTTCAGCAGTAAGGGAAGATCAATGAGATAGTCTGGAAAATAAATTGTCTTTTGGGTCAGTCTGCAGAGTGATCTCAGTGGGAGAAGTGCTGGGAAGATACTGATGCACACAGGAAGATGAAAATTTATTTGACAGGAACTGTGGAATCTTCAAACAAAAATATATTTTTTCTGCGTTTATCATGAAATATTTAAATGGTTCGAATTAATTATCTGACTCCATTAATGGTTAACCAAACACGACCTTCATTCATACAACAATTATGCGCACTCGTTTTTGAGAGAAAGAAATGACCAGGAAGCCGGCAACTTCACACGGGAGCGGATTTATTTCTAACAGGAGATCTAATACAAAGCCTGGGTCTCGGTTCCTACCATTACAGCTCTGCGCGTCCCTGTACCTAACAGAGGACGACGCCCCGCCCGAGTTGCCCAGGATCATTTATACATTTCAACAAAACAAAGCAAAGACATCAAAGACTAGTCTCCTATTTGCTATGTGTCATCTGCAACTAACTTGAGCTTTCTCTTATTGGATATCTTCACCCCGCATGATGGCGGGTCAGCTCTTCCCATGTGCGCGCGCCAAGGCAGTTGTTCATGCGCTCAACTGCCCATGAGCCACTCGATCTGTTATTCCACTCTCACGGTCGACCGTCTGACCATCTCACACAACAGCACCTGGATGTCCTTGATGTCTGGAACTTTTCCGCGTCAGCTCACCCAGTTCTCCGACGTGCGGCTCGTCCTGCACAAAACATCTGCCACCTATGCACTTCACACAGCCTGCCCTGACCTTTTATTGTACATTGAATTAAAGCACAATCAGTACATATCTTTATTGCACTAAACTGAATAAACTTGTAGTCAATTGTATAAAATCCTTTAATCCCTCACATGGCCTCAGCGAACTGAGGCCGTCACCCCCACAAAAATAAGAATAGAAAAATAATCAAAACAGTAAAAAATAAAAATGTAGAATGATATATAAAAATTGTATTCCCTCTCATGGCCTCAGACAACTGAGGCCATTACCACTGACTCCGCTGAACCCCATGGACCTGCTGGCTGCCAGAGGAACTGGCTGTGGGCCCGACACGGGGATCATCATGTACTTGCCACCCAGTGGCAGCGGGCCCAAGGTGCGTTCAAGGCTTATAACTGTAGGAGATCTGATACTGTCATGACCCGCGTTGGTCATGTCAGTGTTTTTTGTCATTGTTTTTCCTTCACCTCCCTGCCATGTCTTCATTCTGTTTATTTTGTCAGCTGAGTAGGGGCGTTTCCCCCCAGCACTCCGTACCCACCAGCCACGCACCTGTTCCCCATTAGCCGCGCACACCTGACTCCCATCTGCTCCCCTAATCAATAGACTATTTAACCACCCCTGTCTCGGCGGCGCTCGACGATCAGCCGCCGCTCCAAGTTCCTTTCTTGGGGGCGTTCCACGATCAGCCCGACGGACCGCCGCCACTCCGGGTTCCTGTCTCGGCTGCACCCGCCAGCCCACCGCCGCCCCGAGATCCTGCCTCTGCTGCATCCGGCGTCCCGCCGCCGCTTCTCGTCTCAGCCTCGTCAGCGGACTCCATGTGGCGTTCAGGTCCTCCCGGACGTCCCCCTCAATGGCCACAGTGGGACGTATTGATCTGGCCACCCGCACGGCCGCCTGAAGGGCCACGAAAAGACTCGCTGGTCTGGCCTCCCGGACATCCCCCAGACCGGCCTCGAACAGGGGTTGTGGTCCCGCCTCCCGACCCCTTCCGCCCACCCTCGTCTTGGACTTTGTTTTCGCTTTTTCTTTTTTTGCCTTGTTTGGGACGTCTGGAATCCGTCCCTTGAGGGGGGGTACTGTCATGACCCGTGTTGGTCATGTCAGTGTTTTTTGTTATTGTTTTTCTTCACCTCCCTGCCATGTCTTCATTCTGTTTATTTTGTCAGCTGAGTAGGGGCGTTTCCCCCCAGCACTCCGTCCCCACCAGCCACGGACCTGTTCCCCGTTAGCCGCGCACACCTGACTCCCATCTGCTCCCCGAATCAATGGACTATTTAACCACCCCGTGCCGACAGCTCAGCGTCGGTGCATTGCTCCAGCTACACCCTCTATTCGCGTTGCTCCGATTGCTCATTCATCACGTCCTCGTTCATGTTCATGCTCATTTGGAACTGGTCACTGTCCTTGCTCCCCGTCACTGTTTCAGTCTAGTCACTTTCTGTTCATCCTTCGTTATTTTCGCACCCCGCCTCGTTCTGGTTTGTCCAGTTTCCTCGTTCGCCTGCCTGTTCATTTAATAAACTCCCTCCAAGTTACCTTGCCTTGGCTTCCCTGCCTCTTTGGGTCCTGCCCGCTACCGCGACGACCCCGCAGCCTGACAGATACAATGTATACAACAACATCCGCAAAGCACCATAATAGCTGTAAATACTGCCACTGAGATTAATATAGAGCTAATCAGACCTTTCCATTTACCAAAGACATTCAACCATCCTGACCTCATTTCCGAATCTACACCTGAATGTTCTTTCATCTTTTTGTTCAAAGTTTGCAAACCTTCCAATGCCTTGGTGAGACGCCCATCCGGTGCCGTGTTGTTTGGTGTGAAACTACAACATTGATCCCGAAATGTCCCGCACACTCCTTGTTTTTCAGCCAATAACATATCTAAAGCAATCCTATTTTGAAACGTCATTAATGAAGTTTTTGACAATTGTTCATGTGCCGCCTCTAAAGCTTCTGTAGTAAAATTACTCAATCTCTGAGCGTTGTAATGAATATAATTTATGCAATCCACATTTTTGTTTGGGGTCAAATGCTTTCAAACCCTGATGCAATTTGGTCTGCTAATTTGTATTTTTCCGGGACCCCTCTTGGCACGCTTATCGTAACCAATCTCTCAGGCCTCTTTTTTGTCTATCCACACCGGACATCGGGACGACTTGATTGAATTGATCCCACTTTAACTGGTCCAAATCTACAGGTGTTGCACTCACCGGCATAATTAAAGTCACCAGGGCACACCTGCCAGAGGCATTGGTCGGCTGCCTGTCGTATAGAAATTTCCCACCACACCACAACCAGACGTCTGCACGGGAAAGCGGGGGTCCTGCTGGAAGAGACACATTCGTTTCACACCAATCCCACGGTATTTGTCCAATTGTCTGTCCTGTTCCATTCAATTTCAAACACGTAAAATTTTGCTTGGCCACCTCATTATCAAACCCTTGAATTCTCCAAATCAATTGTGAGATTGAATAATTTCGCACATATACCAACCTTGGGGTCTTGGTCACAAATTTTATAAAACAATATCCCCTGTGCGTCTGTCAACCTATCCGAGCTGTCCTCCCGTTCCTCGTACATGACCGTCTGGTTGCAGTGGTATTGTAACATCACAATTTTTGTCTCCACTCCGTCTGTCTGAAAAACAGTCTGATAGAGTAGAAGCAAATATACTAAAAGCGTCCTGCTAAATTAAATAATTGACCTTCTGTCCCGTAAGTGTTTAAAATGCCAGCAATCGTTATACAATCCTTCCAAAAAATGCATGCAGCAGAAAATATACTATGAAAAATATAAAATGACCCCCTGTCGACCCCACCCCCTAGTGGGGTCGATCCCAATCAAAGTTATATTAGACAACAAAAAGTAACAAATAAACTAGTGCCGTCCCGCGATTAAATTTCTTCACTAAATAATCGCAATAATACCATAATTAATTGTATTCGATCAACTTTTTCAATTTATTTGAGAAGCTTGTATCAGTCACTTGAATAATATAACGTAAACCCACCAAATATTATATCTATTTCAATTCCCAGACTGTTGTAAAAGCTTTCTTCGAATATAATCTAGACCGTTTCATCCTCACAGGCATTGCCCCCAGAAACAATTCTCTAACGTATAAATTTAGTTTTGCTGATAATCACCACAATCCAGCAGTGTTGGTTCACAATAATGTCCTAATGATATCCAGCTAATATAGCACAATATTAGAATTTGGCTTCGCAACATGGGAGAATCATTCCTGAATCAAATAAAATTTAGTTCACTGAGTTCAAATATCTAACTGTGTTTAGAGATTACCAATTAAGCCCCGAGCCAACGATCCAATTTTGACCGTTTTTTGTCAAATCTTTAAAGCAACCCAAATGAAATATAAAAATAAAATAAAAAATAAAAAATCCTAAAACTATAATAACGCAGATACCAAATTAAACCTTTTTTTTAGGGGAAGAATAGGTGCTCTCCAAGACATAGACAGCTCCAAAGACCACTGCAGTCTTCACCTCCTATTGTCTCCCGAATGCCTCCCTCCACCTTGAGGCCATGCCCACACTGATTCTGTCAACTGGGGAAGGGTGTAGAGACAGTCAAAACAATCGCGGAGCCGAGCCCCAAATCAGTCGGGCCCTGGGACCACAACTCCTCTAACAGAGACACAAACACAGAACTACCTCTTCCGAGTGACCCTTCTCTGGAAATTTTGAAATTTAGTGATGTTCCCAAAACCAAAGAATTTGTAGTGGGTGCTGAAGTATGATATCCTGATAGTGACGCGGAGTATTCAGGGACAAGGCACGCATGCGAGGCAACGCCGGTAGACATAAATATATAATTCTAATGCAAGATGTACTCATGACTAAATTTGGATGAATGCATTTTTAATAAACCAAATCATGTGTGTGATCACATGTACAATGTAATGTGTCAATTGGTGAATTGAATGGGTGGAGGTTGCTACACCACTCAGACCAGAGCAGGAACAGGGTATACCCAATGCGGGAGATAAGAGAACCAGGTTTCCGATCTGCCCTCAGATATTTCAGTTCAGCCACTGGAATGGAGGAGAGCACCACATATGCTCCCTACGAAGGATATGCACAGTCAAGTTCAGTCCCATCCGGAAATGCCACTCGAATTCCAGTGTTTGTTCAGTCAATGGCAGTGACTCAGTCAATCTCGAGAGTCCTCAAGGAGGATAGAGTTGTTGCTCACTGGGAGGTGTGGAAGGAGCTCACAGCGCGTGGAATATCTCGCCTCAGTATCAAGCACCATCGAAAACTTGTTCATCCACCGTCCCCGGAATGCAGGGACCTGCCAGTCCTCGAACGCTGAAGCTCCGCGGCCCCCTGTCATGAAATGCGGTACCAGCGGGTTGGTGTCAAGAGTGCGTTGGGAGTGGGCAACGGTGGCGCCCCCTGTGCTGGTGGAGCTCTGTGCGACAGGCATGGCACCGGACCCGAGGATGGCACATTCCAGAAAGTGGCTCGGTATGGACAGCTCATCACCCAGTGACCCCGCAGCAAGAGCACACCCCACTCACAACCCCCGTCTATAACCACCCTATCTCTGTTACCGCAGTCCCGACCTCGTTGACCGCCTTGCTATGGACAGCCAGTCTGCTGTGGCGCCGCGTCACCCGAACCTTGCCTAGGAGCCGCAAAATTGGAAGGAGCAGGTGCAATGGGAGCCGCATGCATCGGCTGCTGCCTTAGCTGCTCCCCCTTTTTTATCTCTCTTGGCCTCCTAAACCTGCAAGTACAACAATTTTTAGTAGCGCTCCTTAATCCAATCCCATATTTTCCTTTTCTGATGTTGTGTAAAATTGTGTAACAAATGCATTCTACTTAGACTGATTAGCAGTTTTTCATTGATGGACTGTTCGCATGATGTCTGCAACCGCAAGGGACACGCCCTTGAGGACGGCCCACTAGAACAGCTGTGTAGTGACGACATTATTGGATGGGTCACTGCCGGAAGTCTCACTCCATTCACGCCTCGCCCTGGCCACATAGACCAGGCCTGTCTCCCCCTTCCCCACCTGAAAGATACAGCAACATCGACCCCAACGGGCCAGAAATATCTGATGCATGGCACGGCCAATCTCACCTGAGGTGTCCCCATTCAGCCGGTGACCATCATGCAGCAGGTCTGGCCTCGGCTTCAAGTGAGGACAGTTTCTGTTAAGTAAAATTTGTCCCAAATGTAACTCTGTAATCCCCTCTACAAAGAACCTACCCTTGCATTAAGTGAGTATTTTTTTCATAAAAACAGCGCACCCGCTCCACTTAACTGACATTAACTTCAAGTATCACCACTGTGGTGCCAGATATTATGGAAAGGTCTAAACCAGGGGTCTCAAACTAAATTTACCTGGGGGCCACTAGAGCAGACTCTGGCTGAGGCTGGGCCGCATCAGGTTATCCGCAAGAAAAAAAATTTAAAAAAATCTAATCTTCTCAAATGTCTTTATTTTTATTTTTTAACACAAAATAAGATTTAAAAATAAATAAGGAATTAATAAGAACATTAATCAGTAATAAATAATAATAATAATGAGTCAAATGTCTGGGGACATGCGTGTTCCTTAGACCGGCTTTTAGACATAAATGTCTGATCGTCTTTAAACTATTTATAATTATAAAACCTAATAGAATAATAAAAGACTGGCCACTAAAACAGACCTGCAAAGTGCGCATGGAACGGGATCACGGCTGCAGGATTGTCATGTCATGTCATGTATCCGTGCATAACTGCACGCACTGGCTTTTTGATTATTTCGTGGCGAGACAGAGGGGGAGGGTGGGAGGAGGAGATGAGGATTAGCCGGGAGGTAAGGATTAATTATGAAATACAACACAATTTCAAGGCTTTTGGCGGAAAGCGGGGAACATAGGACCCTTTTGGGGAAAAGCAGGGAACATCGGACTTATATTTAGAAAAAGGGTCCTATATTCCCCGGTCCCATACAAAGCGGGGAACATAGATACGCTCCCCATGAAGGCCATGGTGTTTCTATGGTAAGGACCGGGATGGCGAGCGCAAAAAGGCGACTGCTTACGGACCGTTGTTGTTATTTATTTTGACTACTTTTACAGAGAGAGAAAACGATAACTATCTTAATAACAGATAACTGCCCCTGGGACTCACTAAACTGGTCGGGACCAAGTTTCATGATTGACACCGAATCCGTCTCCGCCAGCTTTCACAGGCACAGACGAGAAATCATTTCCTTATTCAATCAAACAGCCGGCCAATTTTGCCGTAGTTCCGTCGTCTTGAATAAAAAAAAATATTGTTTATCACTTTTCACTACTATTACGAACATGGCATATCCTTTTGATGAGGATCCCATTGATGAAAGTGCAGCATTAACCCACAGAGAATTAACTACGTCGCGAGCGGATCATTAGACCCCGCATAGACGTATAATCATATCCTGACAACTATCTGTTTGAGTGATACAGTTTCACTTTATAGTCCATTTCTACATCCATAACCTGCTATAATCCGTCCGCACATCTTCAACATCACCAGTCACAGTCTCATCCCAGCACACGAATGAACTCGCTGCTGTAACTCTCTGCTTACGTCAAGCCCGGCCGATGTCCCACCCTCGAGAGCCATATATTCCACCGTGATTGGTAGGTTCGTTCAGCTCCGCACAAAACACTGTAACGTGCCAGTCATATCAAATTCGCGGGCCGCACGAACATTAAACTTTCATAATAAGGCGGGGGCCGCAAACTATCATGCCGCGAGATTGAGACCCCTGTTCTAGGCAAAGGTAATTAATTTCATTGATAATGTTTGATATGAAAACAAAAAAAAATAATTATCACTCAGACACGTTGGTTCTTCTGGCGCTGATCACATTGGCTTAGTGTCAATAAAAGAGCTTTGCAAAATTAAATTTATAATATTTTATTCAAAATCACATTTACATCTTACCACAAAGAGTCAGTTCCTTCAGTTTTTTGTTGTCTTTTTTTAAGCTTCAAGGATCGCTGCAATTCTCACCAGCACAATTGTGTCTCTCAGCACCCTTTTTAGAAAATAATTTTTTATCACAAACGCTGCAACTGAATGGCTTGTCTCCAGTGTGTGTTGTTGTGTGGCTCGTTAAATGCGAAACTCTTTCCACAAACTGAGCAGGAAAAGGGTTTTTTGCAGCGTGTATTCTTGTGTGTTCTGTTAATCGTGACTTTTGAGAGAAACTTTTCCTCCAAACTGAGCAGAAAAAAGGGTTTTCTCCGCTGTGTGTTCTTGCGTGCCTTGTTAAATGAGAATTTTGGGAGAAGCTTTTACCACAAACTGAGCACGAAAAGGGTTTTTCTCCAGTGTGCGTTCTTGTGTGTTTTGTTAACGTTGCATTTTGAGAGAAGCTTTTGCCACAAACTGAGCAGGAAAAGGGTTTTTCACCACTGTGTGTTCTTGTGTGGCTTGTTATATGCGACTTACGATAGAAACTCTTTCCACAAACTGAGCAGGAAAAGGGTTTTTCTGCAGAGTGTATTCTTGTATGTTCTGTTAATCGTGACTTTTGAGAGAAACCTTTCCTACAAACTGAGCAGAAAAAAGGTTTTTCTTCACTGTGTGTTCTTATGTGGCTTGTTAAATGCGACTTACGAAATAAACTCTTTCCACAAACTGAGCAGGAAAAGGGTTTTTTTGCAGCGTGTATTCTTGTGTGTTCTGTTAATCGTGACTTTTGAGAGAAACTTTTCCTCCAAACTGAGCACGAAAAGGGTTTTTCTCCAGTGTGCGTTCTTGTGTGTTTTGTTAACGTTGCATTTTGAGAGAAGCTTTTGCCGCAAACTGAGCAGGAAAAAGGTTTTTCACCACTGTGTGTTCTTGTGTGGCTTGTCAAATGCGACTTACGAGAGAAACTCTTTCCACAAACTGAGCAGAAAAAAGGTTTTTCTCCACTGTGTGTTCTTGTGTGACTTGTTAAATGTACCTTTTGAGAGAATTCTTTGCCACAAACTGAGCAGGAAAAGGGTTTTTCTCCACTATGTGTTGTTGTGTGTTTTATTAAATTAAACTTTCCAGAGAAGCTTTTCCCACAAACTGAGCAGAAAAAAGGTTTTTCTCCACTGTGTGTTCTTGTGTGCGGTTTTAAAGACAACTTTGAAGTTAATGAGTCAGTGTGACATGCCCTTTCACCCTCGGCTTGCCCATCATCATCATCATCATCATCATCATCATCGTCATGAGCGTCCGATAATGTGTCCTCATTATGTGCTTGTGATGGCCCCCAGTGGTCTTCATCACCTTCTGTTGTCACATGATGACTTGAACTGCTGCTTGGAGGCTCCGCCCCTCTCTTGTCCTCACCCTCACCCATGTTTTTATCTTCAGTCTTTATAGGGACAACATTCACTGGTGACTTGTTGATCTCCTCCTCCTCCTTCTCCTTTTTGATGTGAGTCAAGTATGGCTCCTCTTTCACAGAACGGAGATCGTTTTCACTGACGTCTGAAGGACACAAAGACAAACACACATTTTGTTTGGTCAAGTCAAAGCTCATGCGGCGACTTTGTCTTATATTGTTTCTACCGTGCGACCTTGACTTGTGCCTACCGCATATGGAGCAATGCGTGCGACCCCGATTTGGACCGGACCATGGGGGTATTTCACAAAATTACGTCCTACGATGTAAACCTCCCTTTTCTACCAGCACAGCTGTGATAAACGAGCATCTGAAAAGGAAGCACGTTGCGGCTGATGCCGATTTCACTCCTGACATAGTCACAGATGTTTCTGGAAGCAAGCTGAAGTTAGCACACACAGGCTATTGTGTGCGTCTGATGGAACACCTGTTATGGGACCCCAACATATTGATGGGGGTCATCGCAACATAATGTGATTGATAGAATAGGAATCCTTCAAGCGAAATATGTTTACAAGTATTTCTTTTTGCATTTAGAGATAGTTTCATCGTGGTTATCGTATTTTCGCGACCATCAGGCGCACTTTAAAGTCTTAAATCTTCCCCAAAACATATGACGCGCCTTGTAATGCGACTCGCCTATTATATGGACTGAGCAACTCGCTCGACCATCGGGCTTGTTCCCCTTGAGGTGTTTCAGAGGGCATTTTAGCACACACTGCTGGCCAAAGTCTGAGACATCTATGCTTCAAATTGACTGTGACATAAACATTATGTGAATACGTTCTTTGGCTGATGCTGCAGGAGAAAGCGGGACAAAAGGGCAGCTGTACACGATGTTGTAGTCTGTCTTATCATTCATGTTATTGCAAGCAAGATACATCACAGGTTTAGACTACAGACTGCAAAAATATAAATAAAAACACACTACCCAAAGCACACGACTCACATTTCTCTAGCCAGCCATCTGATTGGCTGAGGCTCCCAGAATGCATCAGTACTGTTCTTGTGTTGTTTTTATTTCTTATGAGGATATGAATGGCATGAGAGATACATGTTTTGTGATAATTTTATTTCTTTGTTTCATTGTTTGCTTGTAAGCTGTTCAGAGATATTTGATTTGAAACCATGACTCTATGGTGTGGTGACCAGTGAAATCCCTCCCCTGACAATCTCAACAAATCCGCACTTGATCTCTGTGCTTCTATTTGTTAGAGGAGACGAATGAAAGATCGCGTCGTTTTTTAAAGTAGCGCTGAATGGATCCCCTGCTTGAAAACGACAGTCTGTTCGGCACGAAAGCGGAAGAACAGGACACACCCCGCTGTGATATGATTGGCTGCTGGCCGTGTGGGGCACTGTCATCAACTCACCGACAGATGTCACCATTTGCGATGCAAATCATTGTTATCTTCTTCTAAACATCGGAAGAACTTAAGATTTAAACCGGATGCAAATGAACAAACATTTTAGTTCCCAAACATGAACTTGACAGATTAATTAAACTTAACTTTTGTTTCTGGTTTTGTTGAAACATCTGCCACCATGTTGTCGGTTGGACAGTATTCCAAATGTCATGCCATGTCATTATCCACACCGCTTTTCCTGTACTGGGTCGCGGGAGGGTGCCGGAGCTGACGTGATAAAGTGTTTCTTAATGTCAACATATTTGCATCTTTGCCTTTTTACAGGCTTTTTCGCCAGTGCTATGGTGCCTTGATTGTCCTCAAAAACAATTAGTCGCTCTTTATTTTTTGCATGAGATATTTTTTTTATCTCCCAAAGGGATATTTCACGTGGATTGAGCTCTTAAGTAACTAAAAAAGTAAAAGAAAAAAATAATTAAGGTTCTTTAAGAATATGAATATGCAAGAAAGAAATCTCTCAGATCAACATTTCACATTGTTGTTTGTCAAATGTTGATAAATTGTATTTTTCATTAGGGATTTGTGTTGTTTTTCATTTATTTGCACGTCACCATTTAAGTATTTTTTTCTTTTACTATTCTTTACCTCTATCAGTATTTGATTCGATTTTCATGGAATTATTTAAGCTTGCTTATGTAATACTGCAATATTTATAAAAATGTTTTAATACATAAAAATTATTTCAATATTTTTTAATTATTTTATTTAAATCTTGAATATTTGTCAACATATTTGTTCATTTAAATATGTGTGCAATTATTTTATTTATTTATTGCATTAATTAATACTTAAAATTTCATTCATTATTTTTTATCTTTCAAAATTCGTTCAATATTTATTAAATGTTATGTTTATTATGAATTTAATTAACTCAGTATGTGGTTGTGATTTTTTAATTGAAATATGTCGCTGTTTTATTATGTAAATGTTAGAGTGTTAAAAAATATTTCTGTATTTTTTTAGGTACTTAAATATTTAATTATTCGTTTCAGTATTCATTAAATTACGGTGATTCACTTTTGCAATTCAGACGCGCAGCAACGAACTGCGTAATGCAGATCCACTCCTCCGTGGTGACGAAAAAAAAGAAGCGGGAAGATTAACGAAAGCAGGAACGGACCGTGCAACAGCAGAGCGATAAATACACTGTGTTCAGGAGGCGCACACGATATTTGTGCCTTTCTTCATTTTTACTTTGTTTATTAATGTACATTGTTTGCATTGGCCTCAAGGACTCATTCGGCGTGTATGTATTTGTAGTTTTCACTGTGTCACGTGATTTCCTAAAGCCATCAAAGGAAGAGAAATAAAAAAAGAAAATCTGGACATCAGTCTGAATCGTGGCCTTTTTGACATTCCAAAATCTTTGAGAGAAACTTAGACTACTTGCATTTATCTTTTTTGTTCTATTTAAAGTTCAACTTCTAGTTCAGTTTTTCACCTTTTCACAGCATAATGGCCAGTTGAGCAAGTGGAACAAGTGATATTATTGATGATTGTGGAAGGCACCGATTTCATAAGCACCGTTTCTTCTCACACCTTTTCCATTAGGTATGATTAAAAAGACAACTGAAAAGCATAATCTTAACAAATGTTGATCCAGGCAAAGGCAATTAATTTTATTTATAATGTTTGAGATAAAGCCACTGATGGTGTAGTGGTACACTTGCCCGATCTGTGTGCAGGCAGCGTGGGTTCAGTTCCCACTCAGTTCTCACTGTCTATGTCTGCCCTGTGACTGCCTGGTGACCAGTTCAGGGTGTAGTGCGCCTTTCGCCCGGAGTCAGCTGAGATAGGCTCCCGCACCCTCCTGCGACCCTGTACCGGATAAGCGGTGTGGATAAAGACATGACATGTTTGATATAAAAACAAAAAAAATCATCATCACTCAGACACAAAGGTTCTTCTGGCAATGATCACATTGGCTTAGTGTCAATAAAAAAGCTTTGCAAATTTCAATTTATCATATTTTATTCCAAATCACATCTTACCGCAAAGAGTCGGTTCCTTCAGTTTTTTTTTCTCCTTTTTTTAAGCTTCAGATCGAATTTTTTAGCACAAACGCTGCAACTGAATGTCTTGTCGCCACTGTGCGTTCTTGTGTGGATTCGTAAATTTGACTTTACAGAGAAAGATTTACCGCAAACCGAGCAGGAAAAAAGGTTTTTCTCCACTGTGTGTTCTTGCGTGCCTTGTTAACGTTGAGTTTTGAGAGAAGCTTTTACCTCAAACTGAGCAAGAAAAAGGGTTTTCTCCAGTGTGCTTTCTTGTGTGGCTTGTCAAACTTGACATATCAGAGAACCTTTTGCCACAAACTGAGCATGAAAAAGGTTTTTCACCACAGTGTGTTTTTGTGTGAATTTGTAAATTAGACTTTCTAGAGAAGTATCTTCCACAAACCAAGCAGGAAAAATGTTTTTCTCCACTGTGTGTTCTTGTGTGGTTTGTTAAATGCGACTTTTGAGAGAAACTCTTGCCACAAACTGAGCAGGAAAATGTTTTTTCTCCACTGTGTGTTTTTTTGTGCAGTTTTAAAGACAACTTTGAAGATAATGAGTCAGTGTGACATGCCCTTTCACCTTTAGTTTGCTCATTGTCATCATCATCGTCACGAGCGCCTGATAATGTGTCCTCATTTTGTGCTTGTGATGGCCCCCAGTGGTCTTCATCACCTTCTGTTGTCACGTGATGACTTGAGCTGCTGCTTGGAGGCTCCGCCCCTCGGTTGTCCTGACTCTCATCCTTGTTTTCATCTTCAGTCTTTATAGGGACAATGTTCACTGGTGACTTGTTGATCTCCTCCTCCTCCTTTTTGATGTGAGTCAAGTCTGGCTCCTCTTTCACAGAACAGAGATTGTTTTCACTGACGTCTGGAGGACACAAAAAGACAAGCACACATTTGGTTTGGTCAAGTCAAACCTCAGGCGGTGACTTTGTCTTATATTGTTTCTACCGTGCTACCTTGACTTGTGCCTGCCGCACACGGAGCAATGCGTGCGACCCCAACTTGGACCGGACCATGGGGACATTTCACAAAATTACGTCCTACGATGTAAGCCTCCCGTTAGCCGCACAACAGTGATAAACGAGCATTTAAAAAGGAAGCACGTTGCGGCTGATGCCCGATTTAATTCCTGACATAGTCACAGACGTTTCTGGAAGCTAAGCGAAGTTAGCACACACAGGCTATTGTGTGCGTCTGATGGAACACCTGTTGTGGGACCCTAACTTATTAATGGGGGCCACCGCAACATAATGTCATTGATAAAATAGGAATCCTTCAAGTGAAATATGTTTACAATTATTTCATTTTGCATTTAGAGAAAGTTTCATCGTGGGTATTTTTACTTCCATTATAATCTGGATCCCTAAAAGAATTAAAGGGGCCCTGGCATCAGAGTCGCTATTTATTGCATGATTTACATTTAGTCTGCTAGTACATTCCAAAATTCCCCTTTTTATTTTTTATAAAATTTCTGTTTTTAAATAAATTTTAAAACAAAATTAACGTTTGAAGAGTCAAAATCCCTACACATAAGCATTAAGCAACAACACTTTCACTCTGACTTTCATGTTGACATATTTGAATAATGACTGTATATTTTAAAGTTATCCAATATGTATTCAAATTCGACTAAGATACACCAAAATATTTTAAGAGTTCACTGAATTATTTTGGAACTGCAACGATGCTTAACAGCCATAGGGTGTCAGTAATGAGTAACAAAGTAACACAACACCTCCCATTGATACATCATCATTGTCATTTGCAAAAAATTATCAAGAACTTTGAGTTGCGGGGGAGATGCAAACCACCTGGGCCACAGGAACTTTATTACCAGGAACTAAATGTTCCTGGCCTTGTTGGTAGAAAAGGGGGTTGTGGCGTACTCCCTTTTTAAGCCCATAGTAAGCCAAAAATGCAGATGCATTCCTTGCAGCATGCGCTTGTTCACTGATGAGATCCGTGCAACCCTGGATGGATGCATTCAATGTATTTTAAATGTTTGGATGGGGTGAAACTACGCACATGTGCACAAAACAGTGCAGATCCACCGGAGGTTCATCGACTCTCACCCGACGAAGCCAGTACAAAGTTAATAAATAAGACCATTACGTGCTTGATTTAAAAAAAAAAACTTTTGTGTTTTATCCACTAAAATTGATCAACCGCCATTGATGTTTTCGCCCCAGTGTGCAGATTTTTTAGAGTCAGGCAGAATTCCTTCCGGAAGGAATTGCTTGAACAAGATATAAATACCAGAAAATGTAAAATGTTAAATAATCAGTTCAAATTTTATAAAAAAAAAAAAAAAACATGGAGTTCACCCCCCCCCTATTGGTTATTCTTTGGCATATATTTTCTGCACTGATTTCATTTGGCAAAAACAAATGTTCAGCAAACCGACAAGCAATATTTAAAAATAAAACGGCAATAACCTTGGACGCATTTCCCCAAACAACTTAATGTTGTGATGCATATTTTTAACGATAGAAAGTCGTTCTATACAAAGCAAATGAGAGTTAGACGTGTACAAACCTGCTTTGTGTAGCACAACACGAGGCTGGTTGCAAACTTCGTCCAGCAGTTGAAGATGTTGCTCGTTCTCTTCTTTTATTCCACAAAGGTCCACTTTGTACATGGGTGTCGTTCTTTCACACATATTCAAATGATAATTCCCAAAAATCCGCACTTGATCTCTGCTTGGCGATGAGTCATGTGCCTCTTTTTGTTAGCAGTTAGCTAGCTAACAAGCTAAGCTAACTACGCCGAAAAGCATCAACGCGCGAAGATGAGGTTATCGGGACACAAAGACTTAATGAATTATGTCGTAGTCCTTTAGAGTAGCACTGGACATCCTTTGAGAAAATTACAGTCAGTTCCACACTAAATCAGAAGAATTTAGCGGTGGGTGTTTTTGTTCCGGTGTGGACGGGTCGGTGGATGTGGTCGAGGTCCTTCGGAAGCTGCGCGCTTGCTTATGACGTCATGTTTCAAGCGCGTATTTTCCATATATATTTCTTTGCCTCAGTGGGTTTTATTTACACCTGGATGTTCTATTTTAATATTTATTTTATATAATATTTTAATTCGGTTGATAAAAAAAAAAAAAAAATAATTAAATTAACGCCACATTGGCGAGTCATCTCTCGCGTCACTTCCGCTTATGCCCCGAGAAGCCGCTGCTGCTCCAGCAGTGGGACGTTTACGTTTCTCCTACCGAACTTGCAACAATGCTGTGGTTCACTCGGGCTGCAAGATTGTATGAATATAATGTCTGCATATACTCGCAGTGCCTCTCAATTATTTCACGCCCGCCCCTACCAAGAAGAAAAAGATTCGCGCCCCCCCCACCACCAATTGTTTTTCTGTCTTTGTAGATTGATATTAGATTGTCAATAAAATATCCATTAACTAACCTAAATTGATAAGAAATATAATTTTGAGAACTATTATAGTGAGGATCTCGAAACTCAGTACTCAGTTGTGCAAATATTGATGAGATGACAAATATTTGTCATGTCATGTCATTATCCACACCGCTTATCCTGAACAGGGTCGCGGGAGAGTGCTGGAGCCAATTCCAGCTGACAACGGGCGAAAGGCGCACTACACCCTGAACTGGTCGCCAGCCAGTCACAGGGCAGACAAAGACACCGTCACTGAGTGGGAACTGAACCCACGTTGCCTGCACACAACTCAGGCGAGTGTACCACTACACCATCAGGGACATGATAAATATTTACGAATACGTTTTTTGTCAAAAACTTTATTAACATTAACAAACAGTTATTAATACTTTCATAATATAGAAAAGACAATAAAAAGAGCCAGGGGGATTTTAAACAAAAACTCTATATGAATAACAAAGCAACAGCTTTAGTATTGTTGGAGTTGAGTCACCGTGGAAATGAGAAGTAGTTAGTAAATCAACCTTTAAAAGCCAAACTTACGCAAGTTTTCTGCCTTGTGCGCACTCAGAGGTGCAGCGCTATATGTCAGCAGGAAACGTTGCACGTACGGAAGACCCGCTCTTATACTGGAAGTCCATGGAGGCAACGTTCCCTCATCTATTTCAATTAGCCACACAGGCGTTGTGCACACCGGCCTCTTCAGTGCCTTGTGGGAGGATCTTCTCAAAGGCGGGGGAAATTGCCTAAAAAAAAAAGATATAAATAGACTGAATAACAAAACGCTGGAGAAACTAATTTTTTTGAATAAAAATCTTTAATTACAATGAGTCCATTGTCATTCACAACACTTTTACTTGAGCATTCAGACAGATGTACACTTAATTTATCTACTGCGTCTCAAATATCAAAGATTTTTTTATGAAAGTACGTATATGTAAAAATAATGTGAATGCAAATGCCTAATCAATGGAATTGGATAAAATTAGTTTGACAGATCAGAGTCTGATGACCCTGTCAAATTTTTCTTGCAAGTCCACCAGGTGTCAGTATTCAGCAACACAGTGTCAACACAGTGTCAATACAGTGTGTCACTGTGTCAAAACGATACAGGATGCCTCATCTACCCATCACTAACAGGGACAAATGCTAGGGGACGAGAGTGGGGACGAGAGTGGGGACGAGAGTGGGGACGAGAGTGGGGACGAGAGTGGGGACGAGAGTGGGGACGAGAGTGGGGACGAGAGTGGGGACGAGAGTGGGGACGAGAGTGGGGACGAGAGTGGGGACGAGAGTGGGGACGAGAGTGGGGACGAGAGTGGGGACGAGAGTGGGGACGCGGACAAGAGAATGCACGAGATCAGAGAGCGGTCGTGACAGTCCGTAACGGAGCAATGCACCGCCAATGAGTTGTCGGAGTGAGGTGTTCAAATAGTCCAGTAATTAGGGGAGCAGATGGGCATCAGGTGTGTGAGGGTAACGGGGAACAGGTGCGTGGCTGGTGGGGAACGAGTGCTGGAGGGAACGCCCCACTCAGCTGACTAAATAAACAGAATGAGCACATGGCAGGAAGGTGAAGAAAATAATAACAAAAACACTGACATGACCGACACGGGTTATGACAGCAGTATTTTCTATCATTGCAGCATTTTATTAATTTTCTCTCTCTGAGTGTTTCCTTACACTTGTATATGTTGTGGGATGTAAGTGTGTATATTCAGGGGGATTTGTGTATTTACGTATATACTGTGTATATTTGCATGTTTTTTCTGAATGTCTGCTGCTAATGTTATACATTAACGGCCACATTGCACCACCGCCTCTCTGTGATCTATACCTTTGCTGTCGTAACACTGCAAATTTACCCATTGTAGGACTATTGAAGGACATCTTTATCTTTATCTTTAAAAACCTTGTGTTGGTGCTTGCTAAATAATTTTCCATAAGATTAAGATTGAACAAAATAGTTAAAATAAAATTTAAAAAGTAAATTCTGTAACAATTAAACATAGAATACTAAATTATTCCTAAAACAGTTAAATGAATCTTGAAATTAATAGTGAATTAAGGTAGTTTATCGAATACTGAAACGAATAATGAAATATTAAAGTACTTAAATAAATACCGAAATAACAGTTAAGACAGACTACATTAACTTCTGCATGGAGAACACCATTCTCACCAGGACTGTAAGATGTTTCTCCAACAACAAACCCTGGATCACACCGGACATTGAAGCTCTCCTGAAGGAGAAAAAGAGGGCTTTTGTTTCAGGCGACAAGGACGAGCTGAAGAGAGTGCAGCGTCAGCTGAGAAGGAGGATCTGAGAGGGGAAAAAGTCTTACAGGATGCGGATGGAAGAACAACTGCAGCGGAACAATGCCAGGGATGTCTGGAGGGGCCTGAAGACCATCTCAGGCCACGGACAACCAGGTAAGACCCAGAAGGGGGGGGGGGGGGCTTCAGTGGGCAAATGAGTTCAACCTATTTTTCAATAGGTTTGATCAAATGCCTGACCCCGCTCAGGCTTCCCTGATGCAGCCCCCACCAACCCCTCCTGCCACTGCGAACAAGACTCTCTCTCCTCCTCTCTCGCCCCTCTCTCTCTCCACAGGCTCCAGTTCCCAGCCTCATCAGACAACCACCACTTCCTCCTGCTCAGCCTTGTTCCTCACAACATCTCAGGTGAAGAACCAGATGAGGAAGATGAAGGCGAGGAAGGCAGTAGGCCCAGATGGGATTAGCTCCCAGCTCCTCAAATCCTGCGCAGACCAGCTGTGTGGAATCGTCCAGCACATGTTCAACCTGAGCCTGAAGCTGGACAGAGTCCCCCAGCTGTGGAAAACATCCTGCCTGGTTCCGGTTCCAAAGACCCCCCATCCGAAGAAGCTCAACAACTTCAGACCAGTGGCGCTGACGTCTCATCCGATGAAGACCCTGGAGAGACTGGTCCTCGTCCATCTGCGCCCCCTGGTCAGCTCCTCAATGGACCCACTCCAGTTTGCATACCAGCCTGGCATCAGTGTGGATGATGCCATCATCTACCTGCTCCACACTGCACTCTTCCACCTGGAGAAGGCGGGGGGCACGGTGAGGATCATGTTCTTTGATTTCTCAAGTGCTTTCAACACCATCCAGCCCGCCTTATTGGGAGACAAGCTGGAGCAGGCGGGAGTGGCCCACCACCTCATCACATGGATTCACGACTACCTCACAAACCGGCCACAGTACGTGAGAACACAGGACTGTGTGTCTGACGTGCTCCTCTGCAGCACGGGAGCGCCGCAGGGAACTGTTCTGGCTCCCTTCCTGTACACCCTCTACACCTCGGACTAGAAATACAATTCCACAACCTGTCACCTGCAGAAGTTCTCTGATGACTCTGCGATTGTCGGCCTCATCACTGACGATGACGATCGGGAGTACAGAGGGGTTACGCAGGGGTTCGTGGACTGGTGTCAGCAGAACCGCCTCCAAATCAACGCTGGGAAATCCAAAGAGCTGGTGGTGGATTTCCGCAAGCGTCGGCACTCTCCACCTGCACCAGTGAATATCCAGGGAACAGACGTTGAGAGGGTCTCAACTTACAAGTACCTGGGTGTTCATCTGAACAATAAACTGGACTGGAGCGACAACACAGACGCTCTCTATAGGAAGGGTCAGAGCAGACTCTTCCAACTCAGGAGGCTGAGGTCCTTTGGCGTTCGGGGAACACTCCTCAGGAACTTCTATGACTCGGTGGTTTCACCGGTCATCTTCTATGGAGTGGTCTCCTGGGCAGGAGGCATCTCGGGCCGGGACAAAAAGAGACTGGACAAACTAGTGAGGAGGGCCAGCTCTGTCCTGGGCTGCTCCCTGGACTCTGTGGGGGGCAGGAGGATGACGGCAAAACTGTCATCAATGCTGGACAAACCAGCCCACCCACTCAATGACACTCTGAGAACACTTTACAGCTCCTTCAGTGACAGACTTTTACACCCTCGCTGTACCAAAGAGAGATTTCGCCGCTCCTTCCTGCCGACTGCTGTCAGACTTTTTAACAAGAACATTGGGTCAGGCCTACAAACAGGAGGGCATTAGTGCAATTGTGCAGTCCTAGGATGCAATATTAACTACTACTGTACTTTCAGCCAAGGGTGTACTTAAACAACGACCAATGATGTATTTTGTTTACCATTACAGTATTCTTATTACAATACTTCCATCACTGTAGTATTTCTACCACTGCAGGATGTTCACTATTACAGTACTTTTATCATTGCAGTACTTTTACTATTACAGTACTTTTATCATTGCAGTATTTTCTATCATTGCAGTACTTTCCTGTCATTTCAGTACTCTCACCATTACAGTACTTTTATCATTGTAATATCTTTATCATTGCAGTATTTTCAATCATTCAGTAGTTTTTATAATTACAGTGTTTCCCCCTCTGTATAATGGACAGGCATTAGGAGTGTTTCCTTACACTAGATACGTTTATACTGTGTATATTTGCATGCTTTTTATGAATGTCTGCTGCTAATGTTATACATTAACGGCTACATTACGCCGCCGACTCTGTGTGATCTATATCTTTGCTGCTGTAACACCTCAAATTTCCCCATTGTGGGACTAATAAAGGACATCTTTATCTTTATTTACTGAGTTCCTATCATATTTTTTTCATTTATTTATTTTTTCTAAATACTTTTTCTAATGTTCTTTCATAGTGCGGTTACTTTGACACATTTTAATGTCTTAATCATTATAGAGGCCTCTTGTTTAAACAATAATTGAAACTAACACAGGGACATTTTCCATGACCAATCAGCCAGCAGACCCACACGCACAAGCTTTCTTTAACGACCCAAAAAGCCCCGACCGCTTGGACACAGGCGCACAACACCCATTGTGAGTAAAAGCATCTCACCGAAGGTTCAGCCGGCCGGCTGTTGAACGCCTGCGCCCCAGCACCCTGAGACCCTCAATGGAGCAAAATGCAAAAAATGTGGTATATTTTGTTGTTGATGTGTGGGTCTGGCTCACTTCCCACTTCCAGGTCGCCGAGCATGGCAGAATTGGTGATGGAAAAAAATTCTCTAACACAGCCATTTTTGTGAGAAAGAGATTTTATTCTCGTCACATGCTGATGTCAAAAGAAGTCTCCCCAAAAAGAAAAAAGGGAAAGGTGTCCCCTCTCTCCGGCCTTCCCTTCTTATAGGGAATGGCCACACCGGACATGAATATTGAAGGTTTTGAATTACGATTGCTGGCATTATTTTAAACACTTACGGGACAGAAGGTCAATTATTTAATTTAGCCGGTTCATATTTACTGAATATGTTCAACATTGATGAAACAAAAAGCATTTCTCAAATGAAAGTAGAAGTACAGTGCATCAATAAGATTGACTGGGATTGTAGTCATGGTGTTTACTGATGCATTCATATGCTAAATTTATGACTTAGTTTAAATGTAAGACCTCAAACTTGCACACATTGAATTTTATGACCCACACTCTCATTCAGAACAAACAGATTCAGTCTGCTCAGGTCAAACTGATGACAAACCAGATAGCACTTCATGGACAAATACGACAAAACACATTCTCCACATAGGCCATAGAAGATACAAACATATCAAGTTGGGCCGGGGAGGAAGTCACAGGGACGCTATCAAGAACACCCAAAAACATAATTTGATCTGGGAAAACATACACCACACAATCTGTACACTGACGAGATTACAGGGGAATGTGAGCAGGAGAGACGGAGAGACTGCCGCCTGCCTGAGAAGGTCAGCCTGGAACGTGGAACATGGACGGGAGAAGGAGCAAGGACGACCGATTCAACCTACATGACCCTTGACAAAGAAAACCTATAAAATGTGAGGCTGGGCTGAGATCAGCGCGCCATTTTTCGATTGTGCTCGTCCGAGTACAGTTTCTCGTCAGAATAAGAAAAAGCCGCCCAGATATCTGTCTTTGTACTATTTCCTGAACTCCAGAAATCGAAGAAACTAAAATATCGGAACTCTAATCAGTTGTTGTTGAGTCTTTATTTGACCCTATTCTTGAGTACAAAAAACGAACACGCATTGGATTAAGTTTGGCTTTGAAGATTCATTCACTAAATGTTTCTCATTTTCTCGGTGGCTCAACTCCAACAGTGGACAAACTTAATTTATTTCACACCATTTAAAAACCGGAATATGTAAAATGTTAAAAAATCAGTTCAAATTTTAAACTGGGAAAAAAACATGGAGTTCACCCCCCACTATTGTTTTTTTCTTTGGCATTTATTTTCTGCAATGATTTCATTTGGCATAAACAAATGTTCAGCAAACTGGCAAATATAAGGCAACATGTAAAAATAAAACGGCAATAACCTTGAACACATTTCCCCAAACAACTTAATGTTGTGATGCATATTTCTAATGAAAGAAAGTCGTTCTATACAAAGCAAATGAGAGTAAAACGTGTACAAACCTGCTTTGTGTAGCACAACACGAGGCTGCTTGCAACCTTCGCCCAGCAGTGGAAGATGTTGCTCGTTCTCTTTTTTTATTTCACAAAGTTCCTCTTTGTACTTGGGTGTCGTTCTAGCACACATTTTCAAATGATAATTCCAAAAAATCCGCACTTGGTCTTTGCTTGGCGATAACTCGTGTGCTTCTCTTTCTTCGACGAGATGAAAGAAAGATGGCATCGTTTTTCAAAGTCCCAATGAAAGGATTTCCTGTTCCTCACGAAAGCGGAAGAACAGGCCACACCCCGCTGTGATTTGATTGGCTGCTGGCTTTGTGGAGCACTGTCACCAACTCACCGACAGATGTCACCATTTGCGATGCAAATCATTGTTATCTTCTTCTAAACATAGAGAAAAACCTAAGATGCACATGAACAAACATATTAGTTCCCAAATATGAACTTGAGAGATGTATTGAATTTTACTTTTGTTGCTGGTTTTGTTTTCACATCTGACACTATGTTGTTGGTTGGACAGTATTCCAAATGTATTTCTCTATTATTAACAGTTGACATGATAAAGTGAAACTTTATGTCAACATATTTGCCTTTTTACAGGGTTTTTCGCCAGCGACGTGGTTGCGAATTTTAAATTAAAATACATCACTGTTTTATTCTCTAAATGTTAGAGTCTTAAAAAATGTTTTCAGTGTTTATAACTTAACTAACTTAAATATTTCATTATTCGTTTCAGTATTCATTAAACTACGGTGATTCATTATTTATTTCAAGATTCATTGAACTGTTTTAGTAATAATTTAGTATTCAATGTTTACTCGTTACTGTAGTTACTTTTTCAATATTTGTGTCACTATTTTGTTCAATCTTAATATTAATATTAATAAGGCTTTGGCCTTACAGCAAGCAAACCAACTTGGTGTAAGGCCTCAACCGCAGAGAGAAGAAAAATGGTCGTGGAGGAGGTGCGCCGCCAGGAAGAGGCTGAAAGGTCTGCAAAGGCTGTCTCGCTTGCCAAGCAGGGACAGTGGATGAGGTGGGAAGGCCTGGAGAAAAGAAAGCTTGGCTGGAGGGATCTCTGGGAGATGGAAGCTAGCAACATCAGCTTCATCATCAGAGCTACCAATGACGTGCTCCCATCCCCAAAAAACCTCCACCAGTGGTATGGCGAAGATCCAACCTGTGCCCTCTGCCCAACACCAGCAACTCTCAAACACATCCTGACTGGTTGTAAGACCAGCCTCACACAAGGCCGCTATACCTGGAGGCACAACCAGGTTCTCAAGAGCTTGGCAGCAGTGCTTGAAAGCAAGAGAATTACCATCAACTCCTTGCCCTTAAGAGCCACCACGACCATTACAGCACCAAAATTTGTCCGAGAGGGACAGAAAAAGCCCCACCATCCTTTTCTCAACCCAGAAGTTGGTCAGCTATCTAAGGCCCGGGATTGGAAGATGCGGGTCGACATAGGTCAGCAACTAATCTTCCCAGCAGAGATTGCAGCCACCACCCTAAGGCCAGACTTAGTGCTGTGGTCCCCTTCATTGAAGGCTGTCTACATTGCAGAGCTGACAGTCCCGTGGGAAAATGCAGTTGAAGAGGCCTATGAGCGTAAGAAGTTGCGCTACACTGAACTGGCGGCGGACGCACAACAACGAGGGTGGAAAGCCAAGGTCTATCCCGTCGAAGTTGGATGCAGAGGGTTTGTGGCCTCATCAACCATCAAGCTGCTGAAAGACCTGGGCATCCATGGACAGGCTCTGCGGCACACAGTCAGATCGCTCTCTAAAGCGGCTGAAAGAAGCAGCCAGTGGATCTGGATGAAGAGGAAGGACCCCTCATGGGCTCATAGATCAGCAAAATGACCCCCGCACCCCCTCCCCATCCCACCACTAATCTCCGTCATCCCACTTGAGTACCCAGGGCAGAACCATCCACCACAGTTGATTGGGCATGGGACACAAGCGCGGGCGTGATCAACCCGCCGCTGGCCACCATCGATGAGGGTGTCTAGTGATAAAGGCCGAAACACCCAGTGATTTGATGGAACACTACTGACGATGTGTCCCAAATTGACATCTCTCCCATCTCAACCATGAGACACAAGCCCCATGCCACTCTCAACAGCAAGCCTAACCTCATGCGAGTACCATCTATCGGCACAATGGACAGTTTACCATCACGTCCAGTGTTTTATGATTCTGTTCTGGAAAATTATTTAGCAAGTAAGGTTTTTGTTATTTATTGTGACCACCTGCTTTTGAAGAAAGTGCCTTTCGCTTCTTGTACGAGAGGATTCTTTGTGAAGCCAAAACAACACGACCTTGACTGATAAGTAGGCTCAACGCAGAAAAAGTATCTTTTTGTTTTAAGATTACACAGTTCCTGTCAAATAAATCTTCATTTTCCTGTGTGCATCAGTATCTTCCCACGCACTTCTCCCACTGAGATCACTCTGCAGACTGACCCAAAAGACAATTTATTTTCCAGACTATCTCATTGATCTTCCCTAACTTCTGAAAATTCCACAACAATCTGGGGTCAGACGTGGGATAGCTGAAGATCCGCCGGTGAAATTCAGGGACGCTGGCGGGTGACCTCCAGGGTTCAATTTAGACAGCAGCAGCAACGAACTGCGTGATGCGAATCATCTCGTCCGTGGTGACAAATAAACGCTGACTTCAGTCGCCATCAAGTTGCCAACTCCTGACATACTAAAGCCATTGAGAGAAACTGAGACTATTTGCGTTTCTCTGTCTGGTTCTTTTTACAGTTCAACTTCTAGTTCAGTTTTCCTCCTTTTCACACAGCGTAATGAAGGCCAGTTGAGCAAGTGGAACAAGTGATTTTATTGATGATTGTGGAAGGAACCGATTTCATAAGCACCGTTTCTTCTCACACCTTTTCCATTAGGTACGATTTAAAAGACAACCGAAAAGCATAACGTTAACAAATGTTGTTCCAGGCAAAGGCAATTAATTTCATTAAAATGTTTGATGTAAACACAAAAAAATCATCATCACTCAGACACAATGCACTGATCACATTGGCCTTGTGTCAATAAAAGAGCTTTGAAAATTCAATATATCGTATTTTCTAAATCACATTTACATCTTACCACAAAGAGTCAGTTCCTTCAGGGGTTTTTTTTTGTCTTTTTTTAAGCTTCAAGGATCGCTGCTATTCTCGTAGGGCTGGGCAATAAACCGAAAATTTACCGTGACCGAAATTTAATAAAATCTTTTTGCCCATGTCGGCTAATTCGGTGTTTAAAAAAAAAGAAGTCCTTTTAGTCTGCAGCTATGTTCATGCCCCTGTAAGACGGCTTGAGCGGCTGTAGTCATGTGACTCCACCCAGCTGAACAAGAAAGAAAACTGACGACGCGGTCGTAGCTGGCGATTCAAATCCAGAAGCAGCTGACACGACTGAAGACGACGTAATGTTCGTTGAAATTGTTTCTGTCTCGCTTGTCCCGAAAAGAAATTCCGACATCTGTCGTTAAGAAATGTTTTGGGTTCCAAAAAGACGATGTTTGAGCAAAAGAACACGAACTACAAAGTGCGTCGTAAGCACCTGAAACAGCGCGTCCAACCTTTTCTTTTTCACCACCCACAACACAACCATGTTGTTGACTTGGAGCTTGTGCTAAAAGTTCAAAGTGAGAAGCAAGGTTGGACCAGTGACAACAGCCCATAACGTAGGCGACACCATACGAGAGAACGTCTAAGAGGTGGACGCGATAGCCTAGTACGGTGTTTTTCAACCACTGTGCCGCGGCACACCACTGTGCCGTGAGATATTGTCAGGTGTGCCGTGGGAAATTATTCAATTTGTGTACCTGTGCGGTCTAGCGCCTGCAGAGTTGAGTAGTAAAATGTAGTACTCTTCCAAACCAGTAGGTGGCGGCAGCAGCAGCAGGTAGTGAATTGCCTTGTGCTTGGAGACAAGCGAGAAGTGGATAGCAGAATGAAAAAAGTGGATAACAGAACGACGGTGAAAGTAATGGATATGTTTTTGAAGAGAAAAAAATGCTGACTCTGAACTGGACCCTGGACAAAACCCAGACCTAGATGAAGGCCCTAGTATGAGTGGAGGTAAAAAAAAAAAAAAAGCAAAGATGTCCTGCAAAGTTTCTGCCGTGAGGCAATACAGCGAAAGCTATCTTTCATCTGGATTTACTTTTACCGGAGATGCAACGACACCGACTCCGTTGTGCTTGGTATGTGGTGAAAAGCTCTCCAACGGCGCTCTGGTCCTAAGCACGCTTAAACGCCATCTCCAAACGAAACGCCCTTGACTTCAAAACAAAAATGTGGCGTATTTTGTTCGCCTGAGTGAACACACGGAGAAACAAGCAACTTTCATGAGAAAAACCGCAAAGGTAAGCAAGAGAGCCCTTAAAGCTAGCTACCACGTCGCTGAACTTGTGGCTAAATCAAAAAAAAGTCTCACTCGTGGCAGAGGAATTAATACTTTGATTCCTGCCAATATATCAGCTCTGTGTTAATCCAAACAGGCACAGGTTTCACACTGAGTATAAATGTGAAAGATTTTACGATACTTTATTCTTTGTTTATTTTGATTCATACTCAATATTAATATTAATAGATCATTTTCAATGTTAAAAAACACTTTTTTCACATTTTCAGCTGGTAGTGTGCCGCGGGATTTTTTTCAATGAAAAAAATGTGCCTTGGCTCAAAAAAGGTTGAAAAACACTGGCCTTGCTCATAGCTAAAGATGTAGCTGCTCGAGCTACAGTGGAGCGCACAAGATTTAAACGCCTCATAAAAGTAGTCGACAAGAGGTACGAAAATATTTGTTGCAAACCGTACTTCCCGATATGGACAACATCGGGACGGGAGCGGAGACATGTCAAGCGTTTTGCATCCACATCCGACTTGTGGTCGAGACGCGACATGGACCCCTGTTTGAGCCCGACTGTGCATGACATTGACGACAAGTGGCGACCGCGCACCGGAGTACTCGAGACGGCGCATTTTCCTGATGAAGTTCACTTGTTTATTTGGCATTGGCATTCCATTGACATTTTTTTTCATTTTATTTAGCATTTTGTTGACAGGCGACTAGCGCCTTTGCACATGGCATTACAGCATCTTGGCACAATCTATTTGCAGAGAAGATTTTGCGAGAAGTACCCTTTTTCTCCTGTTCTTTGTGACATTGTTCAAGTCATGCAAAGTAAGATATTTGGAAGGCTTCTACAGATGATTTTTGTACTTTTATTTTCCATTCAAAGTAATGTGTACCACTTGGTCAATAAAGAAAACAGTTATTATGTATTTCCTGCATTTATTTTGATTTTGGTTCTCAGGGGGAATTTATCGTGCATTGATCATTACCGAGGTGAAATTGCTCAATTTATCGCAATATTGATTTTAGGTCATATCGCCCAGCCCTATATTCTCGCCATCACAATCGTGTCTCGCAGCCTGCTGTTTAGTGGTGAATTTTTTAGCACAAACGCTGCAACTGAATGGCTTATCTCCACTGTGTGTTTAATTAAAGTAGACTTTTCAGAGAAGCATTTTCCGCAAACTGAGCAGGAAAAAGGTTTTTCTCCACTGTGTGTTCTTGTGTGGCTTGTTAAATGAGGCTTTTGGGAGAAGCTTTTACCACAAACTAAGCAAGAAAGAGGTTCTGCAGTGTGTGTTTTTGTATGTTCTGTTAATCGGGACTTTAGAGAAAAGCTTTTACCACAAACTGAGGAAGAAAAAGGTTTTTCTCCAGTGTGTGTTCGTGTGTGTTCTGGTAAATTTCCCTTTTGGGAGAAGCATTTTCCACAAACTGAGCATGAAAAAGGTTTATCTCCACTGTGTGTTCTTGTGTGGATTGTTAACATTGACTTATGCAGGAAGCTTTTGCCACAAACGGAGCAAGAAAAAGGTTTTTCACCACTGTGTGTTTTTCTGTGCCCTTTTAAAGACAGCTTTGAAGTGAATGAGTCAGTGTGACATGCCCTTTCACCTTTAGCTTGCCCATTATCATCATCATTGTCATGAGCGTCTGATAATGTGTCCTCATTATGTGCTTGTGATGGCCCCCAGTGGTCTTCATCACCTTCTGTTTTCACGTGATGACTTGAACTGCTGCTTGTAGGCTCCGCCCCTCTGTTGTCCTCACTCTCATCCTTGTTTTCATCTTCAGTCTTTATCGGGACAAAGTTCACTTATGACTTGTTCATCTCCTCCTCCTCCTCCTCCTTTTTGATGTGAGTCAAGTCTGGCTCCTCTTTCACAGAACGGAGATCGTTTTCACTGACCTCTGTCGGACACAATAAAAAACCACACATTTGGTTTGGTCAAGTCAAAGCTCAGGCGGCGACTGTCTTATATTGTTTCTACCGTGCTACCTTGACTTGTGCCTGCCGCACACTGAGCAATGCGTGCGACCCCGATTTGGACCGGACCATGGGGACATTTCACAAAATTACGTCCTACGATGTAAACCTCTCTTTCTTAGCAACACAACAGTGATAAACGAGCATTTAAAAAGGAAGCACGTTGCGCCTGATGCCCAATTTCATTCCTGACATAGTCACAGACGTTTCTGGAAGCGAACTGAAGTTAGCACACACAGGCTATTGTGTGCGTCTGATGAACACCTGTTGTGGGACCCTAACATATTGATGCAGACCACTGGGGGCCATCGCAACATAATGTCATCGATAAAATAAGAATCCTTCAAGCGAAATATGTTTTCAAGTATTTCATTTTGCATTTAGAGATAGTTTCATCGTGGGTACTTTTTGCTTTCATGATAATCTGTATGCCTAAAATAATTAAAGGGGCCCTGGCATCATAGTCGCTATTTATTGCATGATTTACGTTTGTTTTTTTCCCAAAATGACATTTAGCCTGCTCGTACGTTCCAACATTCCCCTTTTTATGTTATTTTTTTTAATAAAATTTCTGTTTCTAAATAAAATTTAAAACAAAATTACGTGTGAAGAATCAAAATCCCTACACATAAATTAAGCAACAACACTTTCACTCAGACATTTTTGAATAACATATATTTTAAAGTTATCCAATATGTATTAAAATTAGACTAAGATACACCATAATATTATTAGAGTTCACTGAATTATTTTCTAACTGCAATGATGATTAACAGCCATAGGGTGTCAGTAATGAGTAACAAAGTAACACAACACCTCCCATTGTTACGTCATCATTGTCATTTGCAAAATGAGTTGTGGGGGAGATGCAAACCACCTGGGCCACAGGAACTTTATTACCAGGAACGAAATGTTCCTGGACTTGTTGCTGGAAAAGGGGGTTGTGACGTACTCCCTTTTTAAGCCCATAGTAAACCAAAGATGCAGATGCATTCCTTGCAGCATGCGCTTGTTCACTGATGAGATCCGAGCAACCCTGGATGGATGCATTCAATGTATTTTAATTGTTTGGATGGGGTGAAACTACGCACATGTGCACAAAACAGTGCAGAGCCACCTGAAGTTCATTGACTCTCACCCGACGAAGCCAGTATAAAGTTCATAAATAAAAAAGACCGATACGTACTTGATTAAAAAAAAAAACTTAATATTTTGTGTTGTATCCACTAAAATTGATCAACCGCCATTGATGTTTTCGCCGCAGTGTGCACATTTTGTAGAGTTAGGCAGAATTCCTTCCGTAAGAAATTGCTTGAACAAGATATAAAAACCAGAAAATTGAAAATGTAAAATAATCAGTTAAAATTTTATTTAAAAAAAAACATGGAGTTTACCCCCCACTATTGGTTATTTTTTGGCATTTATTTTCTGCACTGATTTTATTTGACATAAACAAATGTTTAGCACCCGCAGGATATGGACCACCTTGTCCTGCACTGTCCGATAACATCAATAGCTGGAGGATATGCCACCATTCATGAAGCGGGCACAGAATACAAGGAACGGATTGAGGAGCTACAAATCGAGGTGTAGCCATACGAAACTACTACAAGCAAACAGACAAGCAATATTTAAAAGTAAAACGGCAATAACCTTGAACGCATTTCCCCAAACAACTAAATGTTGTGATGCATATTTTTAACGATAGAAAGTCGTTCTATACAAAGCAAATGAGAGTAAGACGTCTACAAACCTGCTTTGTGTAGCACAACACGAGACTGGTTGCAAACTTCGTCCAGCAGTTGAAGATGTTGCTCGTTCTCTTCTTTTATTCCACAAAGTTCCTCTTTGTACTTGGGTGTCGTTCTTTCACACATTTTCAAATGATAACTCCAAAAAATCTGCTTGGCGATGAGTCGTTAGCGGCTAGCTAGCTAACAAGCTAAGCTAACTACGCCGAAAAGCATCAACGCGCGAAGTTGAGGTTATCGGACACAAAGACTTAATGAATTATGTTGTAGTCCTTTAGAGTAGCACTGGAAATCCTGTGAGAAAAGTACAGCCAGTTCCACACTAAATCAGAAGAATTTAGCAGTGGGTGTTTTTGTTCCGGTGTGGACGGGTCGGTGGATGTGGTCGAGGTCCTTCGGAAGCTGCGCGCTTGCTAATGACGTCATGATCTAAGCACGTATTTTTCAAATATATTTATTTGCCTCTGCGTTTGTTTTTTACCCTGGCTGTTCGATTTTAATATATATTTTATATAATATTTTAATTCGGTTGATAAAAAAAAATAATAACTAAATTAACGCCACATTGGCGAGTCATCTCACGCGTCACTTCCGCCTATGCCCCGAGAAGCCGCTGCCGGAACAGCAGTGGGACGTTCAAGTTTCTCCGACCGAACTTGCAACAATGCTGTGGTTAAATCGGGCTGCACGATTGTATGAATATAATGGCCGTGTCCAAATTAACAGGCTGCGACCTCCGAAGGCCAGTTCGCAGGCTGGGTCCTCGAAGCCTAAGAAGGCTCCTCCTCATGTAGCCTTATATGGACCGCATAACCCGTGGTGAATTTGGACAGGCTCGATAGCTACGTACAAATAATTAGGCTGCGTCCTTCGATGTCCAATATGGCTGACAGAAGACGTCACTTCCGGTGCGACAAGAACGCTTACGCCGGTGTCCAAATTCACGCGGCCTCCGAGTACTAGCCTTATAATCTGTCCATGGAAACGGGCCCTGAGTGAAGGCTACGAGCATGCAACCTTCGCAGCCTTAAAAGCCTCGCTCTTCTTCTACGCCGTTCTGCACTCGCAAGATGCAAACTACCGAAGCCACGTGTTCCGCCTCATCGGAGTGCACTTTCAGATGTAAGTATTTTAAGTTATTTATATGCAATATTAAAACATCACTCATGAGAAATATTGGGCAGCAATGTTTGGATATTTAGCTCCAGATTAAGATAATTTTATTAGTTGCGATATCGGCCAAATATAACTAATGTAGCTCTAAGAACTATTGCATAGGAGGTACGGCTGAAACATTTGAATTGCCTTATTTCTGCATGTTAGCATTATTTTATTTAATCTTTTCCTTACGTTTTAGGGAGCAAGGAGATGACCGCGGCTGATCAAGCTGCGCGGGGAGTACGACAGCCTCTTTACGGGGGCCAAGTTCTCCGCAGCCACAGCATGGAGGTAAAAATACAATTACTATCGGGAAAAATATTTGACGGGTTATTGTCTTATTTCCATCCATTTAAACTCAAAATATCAAAAGGAAAACGCATAAGAATGGCGAGACCCACTATAGCAATTTTAGTTTCCATTCATCAGCCATTTGTGTTTGAATTAGATTTGCGCTAACTGTTTATCCTAGCACAGAATGTGCCATGTGCCACCTGCGTGAAGTTGGCCCCCCATTTGTTGCAAAAATAGGGGGAAATAGTTTGTTTCGTTTGTGCTGCGTTTGTGCCCGTTTGTGCTGTTAAAATTTTCGTTTGTGCTGCTTCGGTTCGAAAGATATTACACTTTGTTTTATTTCGAGTGTGACGTCACCCAGCCCCCCAAAGTGTAATATCTTTCGAACCGAAGCAGCACAAACGAAAATTTTAACAGCACAAACGCAGCACAAACGAAACAAACTATTTCCCCCTATTTTTGCAACAAATGGGGGGCCAACTTCACGCAGGTGGAGCCCTGTATAAATTCCATGTACCTCCTGCAATGTGCTGCCCAATTACTGATATTAATGAATAATATACGAATCACCCTCCACATTAACATGATAAAACGCACTGAAACGGTCATGAACTAATGTACTGAAGTACATAAATCTGCATGTTACCCATAACACCAGGATTTCTGACTAATATTTGCATCTTTTTTACCCATTTTTTTCATCCTTTATTTTTGCATGCATTTTTATTTATTTAATACAGGATCATCGTTGAAAAGCTCGAGCTGCAGGGCAAAGTGACGCCCCTGCAGGCAAAAAAAAATGGGATAATTTAAAAATGAAGTATAAAGTATGGAAGTCCACATTTCTTTTTCTTGTGTGTGAAAATGAAGATATAATTGTTTTATCTTTTTGCTTCTTTTCATATAAAGGATTGCAAAAACCCAGGGACTGGCGAAGGGGTGGCAGGGAGAGCTACTGCCGATACTTGGCCCTGGTTCGAACTTATGGATGGAGTGCTCGGACAGAGACCGTCCATCACCCCCCCTGTCCTAATTGCCTCCATCCCCGAGGAAAGACCAGGGCCAAGTCAGGCCAGCCCGGAAGAACTCCCAGGGCCAAGTCGGGCCAGGGTGACGCAAGAGGAGGAGGAGGAGGAGGAGGAAGAAGAAGAAGTCGTAGAAGAGGAAGAAGAGCGAGGCCAACAGCCGGAGCAACGACTGAGAGGGAGAAAGCGAAGGAGAGAGGATGAATTGATTGAACTATACAGACGTGATTTAGCAATGCGGAGACAGGAATTGGAGAGACAGAGGTTGGCAGAGGAGGGAAGGGCAATTGAGAGGAGGGAGACTTTTGAAAGGTTTTTTACTTTGATGGAAAAGATGATAGATCAAAATAAAAAATGAGTGAAATATGCTTGGTGTTCAAGACTGAAATTTAGATAACATTCATTAAAAAGTAAACAAAAACCGGGGTACTTTCAAAACAGATGAACTAGTTCGTATCCCAGTGACATCTTGAGATCAGCTTCTTCAGACAAAAGTGAAAAAGCCCAGGTTTGTGAAAGACCAAAACATTTACAATAATATGAAGACTCCACCATGTCTGTTTTGCTTACAAACTTAATTTATTGAAAAACAAGACATACATTTAGTACATTATAATTCACAGTAACTATTCACAGAAAATAAAGCATTTCCCAGTTCATAACTGTTGCAGGATAAACCTGAGTGTGTCAGTGCTGTTTTGCCAATTTTCGCCTGAGCAGGGACTCATTTGGAGCATGGATGGAACCTTTCTTCCAGGACCCATGACATGGATGGGGCACGAGCAAGAGTCCTGATCTTCCTCTCGTGACTTGAAGTGGGGCATCATACCGGTTGCAGTGTCCACTACATCATCCATTACGTGGGGGTTTGCAGGGGTGGCTGGGGCAATCGATGGCTGCCATGTCACGACAAAAGATGGGATAGATTTATTAACCATTGTATATGAATCTATTTTTCCATCTTCTGATATTTTGCCATGTTTGTGTGGCTGTGCTGTTTGATGATTCAGTTAAAGATTATTTTGTGGCATATTTGATGGGATGATTGCTCAAATACCATTGTGCAGTTAAAAGTATTTAAATACCTAAATATACTCGTGGTCCTCTGGTACCTCCTCCAGGGCAGACACCTGAGCAGACAGGTGGTCCCTCCACTGCACTCCAGCGACTGTGTCAGCCACCTCTTCCACAGCAGCCTCCTCTTCCCCTTCGTCCTCCGAGGCCATGAGGTCTCCCACCCCAAGGCAGATGTTGTGGAGGACGGCACAGGCAGCGATGACCTAAAAGAAATAAAAAGGAAATGCTGTATATTAGCTATATTTGATAGTTATTGCACTGAACAGGACATGATTTGATCCTGAATAAAGAGCAACATATTGAAAGTATAAGTATCAATTATACTTTTTTTTTTATTTACTTACATGTGGTGCAAAGGTGTGGTGCACCTCCAGGGCGTGGAAAAAGATGGCCCGGAATCTCACCTTCATCATTCCAAAGTGAATGTCACTACAAAAGATGGGATAGATTTATTAACCATTCATTACATTGTATTTGAATCTATTTTTCCATCTTCTGATATTTTGCCATGTTTGTGTGGCTGTGCTCAATAATTGTGCTGTCAATTATTGAGCGTGCCTTGGAATGATGAACGTTGAAGCGCCGGGCCCCCACGCCCTGCACCGGCCGCTTGTAAGGAGTGATGAGGGGGAGTGGTCGCTGGAGGCACGGATACCCTTCATCTGCCAAGATGAAGTGCCCTGGAGGAGGATACAGCCCTCTTTGGTAAAGAGGGCTGTGCCGGAGGACCCTAGAGTCGTGGACTGATCCAGGCCAGCCCATGTAGATGTCCAGAAAAGCTTGCGGTTCTTATAAGTCGTGACCATCAAGGTCACTTGGAGGCTTGATTCGGACATGACAACCATCTATTGCTCCAGCAACTTTTGCAAATGCATGGTGCCTCGCCAGCCCTGCAAATGCCTGGGTCACTGCCTGAAGGTCTCCTGCAGTGTTGGGGAAGTGGATGACTCTGTGGCGAAGAGCCACCACTTCCCCAGTGACCCGGTGGATGATGTAGTGGACGGTGGACCGCGGCATCCCAAATGCTCGTGCCTGCGTTAAATGAGTATTTTTTTTCATAAAAACAGCGCCACCGCCCCCTTAACTGAAATTAACTTCAAGTATCACCGCTGTGGTGCCGTATATTATGGAAAAGTCTAAACAATACACCAAAATTTTGCCCTATCCTGGACTGGGTGTGTGTTATCTAGTCGCGCACCCAATGTGAATCATAAAACCTGCGAGGCACAT
Organism: Idiotropiscis lumnitzeri; assembly: GCF_059441095.1. NCBI lineage: Eukaryota > Metazoa > Chordata > Actinopteri > Syngnathiformes > Syngnathidae > Idiotropiscis > Idiotropiscis lumnitzeri. Next base: position 11,758,225 of record NC_142392.1, read on the forward strand.
GAGCAGGCTAAAGCGACAACTATATCTTAATCTGTTTTTGTGGACCCTAAATTACAATATCTTATATCTCCTTCCTTGTTGAGGAGAACCTGCGGGATGGGCGTGATGCGGCGCTTTTTGAAGCGTTCTCTGGCCTTCTGGTCACATGTCACCTCAAACCTGTGGAGAGAACTGGAGGAGTGGCACTTGCAAGCGAGAAGGGGTAAATTACCTCCATTCTGACACTTTCAGATTTGCATAAATTTTGTGTATTAACGTCAATCAATCATTCACTTGATGCATGAATTTAATTAGTCCAATCTGCCTCCAATAGCAATTGGAAAATCAGTACTTGGGAGTGCAATAGGGATTCAGGTTGATCAGGCCTGTCCGTCCATTGCATCCTACGTGCTGTTCGGGCTTACCGGTGCCCTCAATCAGGTTTCTTTCCTGAGGCCCGTCCCTTAAACATTCTCTCAAACCTCATAGACATGCAAACCCTTTTTCTTTCACACTTTCATTCACCAAAAATGTACTTTCCAATTCCACACAAAGACCCCTCCCTCGGCGCGTTCGCCTTGATTACACTGAGATTTGTGCTGGCAGTTCCTTAATTTTGCCTCAATTTAGCCAGAGTATGCCAAAGTTTACAACTGTGGGTCTGTTGATTTTCCCATTCAGTCCCCGCGATGTAGTTTCTCCTGTTCCTCCTGGACGTAGCTGACGATCCTGCACCTGTGACGTCAAACAGCTCATAGATGTGGACGTTAGCATTCTGGTATTTATGGAATGCTGTCTTGTCCCTTAAAAGTCGTCATGTCAGGGCTGGTGTCGCATAGTCATAAAACATCTGTCGTCCACCTTTGTCACATTTAATACACATTAGTTAATAAATCAGCTGCCGAACTATTTAATCCAACTTTATACTTGGTAAACCTCTCATCAATTGCGAGACATCTCCTGTTCTAAAGACTTTCTTTTAACATGATCAGAAAATGTTTCAATTCAAACCTGTCCCAAAAACCTAATCCTTTTGTGTCATGGTCCGTTTTGTCCTGTCATGTTTTTGTTTTGTGTTTGCCCAGCTGGAGTGGGGGCGTTTCCTTTCAGCGCTTGTTCCTGTTCATGTCGTCATGGCTGGAGAGATGCGCCCACCAGCCACGCACCTGTCACTCGTCAAGTCATTGATTACTGCACTATTTAAACACTCCACGCTGACTACTCAGTGTCGGAATATTCATCTTGCTCTTGCTCATGTCCCAAGTTGTGAATTCTAGACACCTTGTTATTGCATTCCGTGTACCATGTTCCCGTTCATTGTTTGTGTTTCCGTTTTCATTTATTGATCTCGGTTGAGCTCAATTGGTTTTCCTTGCCCTTCTGCGGTAAGCGATTTTTGTTCATTTTGTTCCTTGCCTTTTGCAAGCCTTTTTCGTTCCCGTCGTTATTCCCCTGGTGTCAGTTTTTCCACCAGCGTCTTTTGTTGCACTTTGTCGGTATTGGGTATGATTATATATCTTGTCCGCACCCCAGCCACGCCTCCCCATCTCCAACCCTCACAAACAGCTACCGTCCATCGGCCACTCGACCCCCATCTTTCCAACCTCATATCTGCAACTCCCCCTGCTCATCCAACTGCTCCCACCACTTTCCCCACCAATCTCTCCCCACACTCTTCACCCTGCTTGCTTTGACTTTTTTCTTTCAATTTCCTAATCAACTCAGAGTTCCCAATAGTCACATTTCGTATGTTCGCGAGACACATGCTCAATAAAGCCTTTGTGTTTCGGTTTCAAATACTTTTTATCTCAAGTAATTTCATCGCCAATCCTCTCCTTTATTGCTAATCATCCCCTGAAATTTTTATACCAATCATAATTTTACACTCCCACCATTTCCCCATTTTTAATCAACTACGACTCAATGTGGAACTCTCATCGGAGCAAGGTCCATCCTATCACAGATTTTTCCGTGTTTTGGATTCTCCTCTCTGTACTACCAAAATATCCACAACTTCAATATTCATTCACTCCAACCAATCAGGCAGTTTTATCTTATCACCGTTAGGTTTCCCCCTGTTCTGCTTCAGGGTTGCATTCACTCACACGATCGCTTGAACTTTCACACGATATATTGTATGCACCACACGTTACTTTAAGCATGTTTTCTTTTGAGTGTGGGACGCAAACCCTACTCTCTCCTTTTTATCATCACTCACCAGACATAAACACTCTACTTTCTCTTACACCCGCTAACATTAAACCAATTGAGCATCATATGACATAGACGCGGGAATTATAAACATGAGACACAACAACCCAGTTGAACGCAGCACAGCAAGGGCCACAAATTGCCACGGGACACACACAACGTATAGCCAGTTAGACAATTACACAACAACGTCACAATTAACACACAGACAACAGCACAAACACAGAACAGAGCAAGTGAACCACATTGGAACACCCCGAAAGCAAGAAACTTCCAACAATATTGGAACACCTTAAAATCTATTCTATATTCCAGCAACCGGAACGTTCCACGCCTCGGTCAACCACGTATACCGTGACTGCCCGCTCTTTTACCGTGACTGCGCACTTTTTATTGAGGTTGCAGTGCGACCATCAGCTCGTCAGCTGTGCACTTCCCTCCACCGTGTATGCCTCTGCAGCGACAGATAATGGCGGTCCGAAAGATCCAATCTTTCCCAGCCTCAGTCCACTTATATACGATACTATACTAACTATACTGAGCGTCACTTTATTGGGATCGCGGTTCACACGTTCTGCTAGTCAGCTGTGCATCCCCTTCTTCGACTGCCAGAGCAGGAGTCCCCCTTTTTGACTCCGGGTGCTAATTTCTGTTGCCGGCCGAGCCCCCTACTTATTTCACCTGCGTACGCTTCCAATATTACGAGTAATCAATGCGCAATCTACATTCTATACAAAGCATGCAACCATTCCTGAAGTCCAGAAACAATATATCCAGAAACACTGACAAAATTTAACGGTCTAATAATCGGCCACATTTTTCCACTCTACAATACAGTGGAACCTCGGTTCTCGACCATAATCCGTTCCTGAACCCTGTTCGAAAAGCGAATTGTTCGAACACCGAAACCATTCCTTTGCTGCCTGCACTGACTTTCTTTGGAGGCATGATTAGGGGCTAAAACACTTCGTACACCTATATAAAACGCGCGAGCAAAACGCAGCACGTCCGCATGCGACAACAGTTGGTCACGAAGAGAGCAAGAGAGCGATCTACACCCGTACGCCGCTCAGCATCCCACCCTCGCGTACGCACTCACGCGTCATACCGGCGTTCGAACTCCGATGTTTGTTCGAACTGCGAAGCAAGAATTTCTCTATTTTTTTGTTCGAACTCCGATTTGTTCGACCTCAGAGTCGTTCGAGAACCGAGGTTCCACTGTATAACAAATCAGGAGACTTTGAATAAACAGGCTCTCCCCTACCTTTGTTCTGATTGTCCATGCCTGGAATATTGTAGAATGTGAAGAACAAGCCGCAAGGACTCCCTCCTTGAGAAAATCACGTCGGGGTCACCAAAACTGTTGGAGTCGAGCCACCGAGAAAACGAGAAATATTTCGTAAATGAACCCGAAAAGCCAAACTTACTCCAATGCGTGTTCGTTTTTTGTACTCAAGAAGAAAAGGGTCAAATCAAGACTCAACAACAGCTGATTAGGGTTGCGATATTTTAGTTTCTTCGATTTCTGGAGTTCAGGAAATAGTATCTGGGCGGCTTTTTCTTAATCTTACGAGAAACTGTACTCGGACGAGCACAATCGAAAAATGGCGCGCTGATCTCAGCCCAGCCTCACATTTTATAGGAGGTTTTCTTTGTCAAGGGTCATGTAGGTTGAATCGGTCGTCCTTGCTCCTTCCCACGTTCCACGTCCAAGGCTGACCTTCTCAGGCAGGCGGCAGTCTCTCCGTCTCTCCTGCTCACATTCCCCTGTAATCTCGTCAGTGTACAGATTGTGTGGTCTATGTTTTCACAGATCAAATTGTTATACGTTTTTGGGTGTTCCTGATCGCGTCCCTGTGACGTCCTCCCCGGATATGTTTCCGTCTTCTATGGCCTATGTGGAAAATGTGTTTTGTCGTATTTGTCCATGAAGTGCTATCTGGTTTGTAATCAGTTTGACCTGAGCAGACTGAATCTGTTTGATCTGAATGAGAGTGTGGGTCATGAAAATACTATGTGTGCAATTTTGAGGTCTTACATTTAAACTTAGTCATATAAATTTAGCATATTAATGCATCAGTAAACACCATGACTACAATCCCATTCAATATTATCTACGCACTGCACTTCTACTTTAATTTGATAAATGCTTTTTGTTCAATCAATGTTGAACATATTCAGTAAATATGAACCTGCTCAATTAAATAATTGACCTTCTGTCCCGTAAGTGTTTAAAATAATGCCAGTAATCGTAATACAATCTTTCACTATTAATTACACAACGTCTACAATAAAGCATAACTTTAACTCTATTGATGAAAGTAAAGTTTAATTTAGGCTATTAAGTAACTCAGTGGTGGGCCTTCAAGGCCTTCTCTGCTGGCCAAACATAATCAATAAAAAAATGATCATAATCTTCACATTGATGTCATATTCTAGCTGAGCGTTGTATTTTTAGGTGAGAGTTTTGAATCCAATCAGAATTCCGCTAGCTCGTGTTGCCGGGCAGGTTTCACAATACGGGGAGCGGGCATTATGCGTTCCGAGGCCTTAAGATGCAATTGTGCGAGCATCTCTTCTGTCAAAGTCAATGAGCTTTCATATTTGTTAGATGGTTGCGATAGCCAATCAGATCACGAGTTGGTTACAGTGAGCCTTCTCGCTAGCCTTTTGCTGGGGGTGATGAACGCGTTTTGTGATTGGATACTCACTCGGGAGGGGGCAGCGCTATGCCGAATCAACACACCCGAAAGTCGTAACTGGCGACCGTTCGAAGATCTGAAATATATTCTTGCTTTTTTTAAACCACAATGGCCGAAGGAGGGAAAAGTGTGGATTTAATTTCAGATCCACTTGCAAGGACATTTTTAAGTCGGAACTTTCAAGAGAAGCTATATCGTCCAACACTCACTCAGTGGTGCGTGAGTGTGTTTCTGGATATTATTTGTCCAGCCGTGGTGTCATAAATGATGGTATTTTAATGGGGATTTATTCAAGTAGGACAAAGTAGGACTTCACTGAAGGCTCAGGTGTGAAATGCACTGAAGTAACTTCAAAAGTAAAAGTAAAAAAAAATAAAAAATACGATTGTTTAAGAATGTGCAAGAAAGAAAAATGTTGACACAAGTTGAAAATAATATTTTCCAGGAGGTATTTATTTCTTTGTTGTTTATTCATTCAATTCTATACTTATTTCAATATTTGAGTATTATTTTTCTTTCAATATGTAGTATATTTTGCCTTTGAAGTGTGGGTCCTTGCTGCCTTCCGGAGAGGCAGCCGAGCCAGGCTGGATTGGTGATGGAAAAGAACTGGTTCGAAAAAGATTTTATTCTCGTCACATGCTGATGTCAAAAGAAGTCTCCCTAAAAACTTGAGCCCCCTCTCAGACATTCCCTTCTTACAGGGAATGCCCAAATAGGACATGAATATCTAATTTTCCCTTGTTGCATATGCATTCCCATCCCGCTAGTCTTCGGGATTTCCCTCCAAAAGTCCCCCAGAGGGAGAGCATGTCATGACCCGTGTCGGGCATGTCTGTGTTTTTGTTGTTGTTTTCTTCCCTCCTTCCTGCCATGTGCCTTTTTGTTTATGTTTGTCAGCTGAGTAGGGCGTTTCCCCTCAGCACTCTGTCTCACCAGCCACGCACCTGTTCCCCGTTATCATTAGCGCACCTGACTCCCATCTGCTCCCCTAATAAATGGACTATATAAGCACCCCTTGCCGACAGCTCAGCGTCGGAACACTCTCCTGCTACGCCCTGTTATGGACTTTCTACGACCACCCTCCTTCTCGCTCATGCCCACGATCCCTAGTGTTTGTCACGGTCCTCGTTATTTGTCATTTTTTTGTTCTGTTTAGTCACGTTTAGTTTGTCTTTGTTATTTTGCACCCTGCCACGTTTGTTTGTCCACGCCACGTTGTTTGTCCTCGTCCGATTAATTTAATAAATTCCCTTTAGTTTACCCTTTGCCCTGCTTCCTCGCATTCTGGGTCCACCTCCACCTCGCCGAACGGCGAACCCTGACAGAATGTTCCGAACAACTACGGACCCAGCGGGAAGCTCTCGGCCGCGCCATCGTCGTCGCCGCTCGGACTTTCCCCCTCCGCCTGCCGACCAACCCCGTGTCCTCCACGTAGGTTCCATTTTTCGTTCCACATCGGTCTCACCCTTTTTGTTTCACGATCACGATAATGAGTACCCCTCCGTCACACACTCGGAGTTAGACGACGACTCCGAGTCGGAATTCGTGAATGACTCTCCCTCTGACGATGAGTTGTGGGCACCCCTCCGGGTTGACCCTTTCTCCCCCGTTGCCACAGCGAGCCCTTACTGGGGTACCCGGTTGGCCTTCCGGGCACCCCCACGTAGCGGCCAACGATGGCGCCTCAGTGGGGGTTCGGCTACTCCCCACAGTACCACGCGCGCCTCACTCCCCGAGTCGCGCAAGTCACAGCCACGTCGTTCACCTAGTCACGTTCCCGTCGCGTCTCACGGTTCACGTACACCTTGCCCCCCATCGGTTTCAGCACCTGGTCACGTTCCCGTTTCGTCTCATAGCTCACGTTCACCAGCACCCCTAGTCTCGGTCCCTCGCGTCTCCCATTCCCCTGATCCCCTATGGCGGTAGGCGGATAGGGATCAGGATCCCCGTCTCGGCTGCGCCCGGCCCGCCTGCTGCGCCCGGCCCACCGCAGCCTCCCCGTCAGCGGCACAGACCATGCCGCCTCCATGTCAGCGGCGGCAGACCACGCCGGCTCCCCGCCAGCTGCTGAGCCCCGTCCCGGCTACCCGCCAGCTGCTGAGCCCCATCCCGGCTCCCCGCCAGCTGCTGAGCCCCGTCCCGGCTCCCCGCCAGCTGCTGAGCCCCGTCCCGGCTCCCCGCCAGCTGCTGAGCCCCGTCCCGGCTCCCCGCCAGCTGCTGAGCCCCGTCCCGGCTCCCCGCCAGCTGCTGAGCCCCGTCCCGGCTCCCCGCCAGCTGCTGAGCCCCGTCCCGGCTCCCCGCCAGCTGCTGAGCCCCGTCCCGGCTCCCCGCCAGCTGCTGAGCCCCGTCCCGGCTCCCCGTCAGCTGCTGAGTCCCGTTCCGGCTCCTCGCCAGCTGCTGAGCCCCGTTCCGGCGCTTCAAGTCCCTGTTCCGGCGGCGCATGTCCCGCGTCCGTCCCAAGCTCACGTTTCGGCGGAGTCCGTCCGGCGTCCGCCCCAAGTCTATGTTCCGGCGGTGCACGTCGTGCGTTCGCCCCAAGTCCAGGTCCCGGCGGTGCACGTCCCGCGCCCGCCCCAAGTCCATGTTGCGGCGGAGCACGTTCCGCGTCCGCCCCAAGTCCATGTTCCGGCGGTGCACATCGTGCGTTCGCCCCAAGTCCATGTTGCGGCGGAGCGCGTTCCGCGTCCGCCCCTAGTCCATGTTCCGGCGGAGCCAGTAGGGCGTCCGTCCCAAGCCCTTGATCCGACGGCGCTTTTCCTGCACCCGCTCCACGTTTCTGTCTCGGCGGGGCTCGACGACCAGCCGCCGCTCCACGTTCCTGTCTCGGCGGGGCTCGACGACCAGCCGCCGCTCCACGTTCCTGTCTCGGCGGGGCTCGACGACCAGCCGCCGCTCCACGTTCCTGTCTCGGCGGGGCTCGACGACCAGCCGCCGCTCCACTTTCCTGTCTCGGCGGGGCTCGACGACCAGCCGCCGCTCCACTTTCCTGTCTCGGCGGGGCTCGACGACCAGCCGCCGCTCCACTTTCCGGTCTCGGCGGGGCTCGACGACCAGCCGCCGCTCCACGTTCCTGTCTCGGCGGGGCTCGACGACCAGCCGCCGCTCCACGTTCCTGTCTCGGCGGGGCTCGACGACCAGCCGCCGCTCCACGTTCCTGTCTCGGCGGGGCTCGACGACCAGCCGCCGCTCCACGTTCCGGTCTCGGCGGGGCTCGACGACCAGCCGCCGCTCCACGTTCCTGTCTCGGCGGGGCTCGACGACCAGCCGCCGCTCCACGTTCCTGTCTCGGCGGGGCTCGACGACCAGCCGCCGCTCCACGTTCCGGTCTCGGCGGGGCTCGACGACCAGCCGCCGCTCCACGTTCCTGTCTCGGCGGGGCTCGACGACCAGCCGCCGCTCCACGTTCCTGTCTCGGCGGGGCTCGACGACCAGCCGCCGCTCCACGTTCCTGTCTCGGCGGGGCTCGACGACCAGCCGCCGCTCCACTTTCCTGTCTCGGCGGGGCTCGACGACCAGCCGCCGCTCCACTTTCCTGTCTCGGCGGGGCTCGACGACCAGCCGCCGCTCCACTTTCCGGTCTCGGCGGGGCTCGACGACCAGCCGCCGCTCCACGTTCCTGTCTCGGCGGGGCTCGACGACCAGCCGCCGCTCCACGTTCCTGTCTCGGCGGGGCTCGACGACCAGCCGCCGCTCCACGTTCCTGTCTCGGCGGGGCTCGACGACCAGCCGCCGCTCCACGTTCCTGTCTCGGCGGGGCTCGACGACCAGCCGCCGCTCCACGTTCCTGTCTCGGCGGGGCTCGACGACCAGCCGCCGCTCCACGTTCCTGTCTCGGCGGGGCTCGACGACCAGCCGCCGCTCCACGTTCCTGTCTCGGCGGGGCTCGACGACCAGCCGCCGCTCCACGTTCCTGTCTCGGCGGGGCTCGACGACCAGCCGCCGCTCCACGTTCCTGTCTCGGCGGGGCTCGACGACCAGCCGCCGCTCCACGTTCCTGTCTCGGCGGGGCTCGACGACCAGTCGCCGCTCCACGTTCCGGTCTCGGCGGGGTTCGACGACCAGGCGCCGCTCTACGTTCCTGTCTCGGCGGGGCTCGACGACCAGCCGCCGCTCCAAGTGCCTGCCTCGGCTGCCCCCGCCCCGTCGCTGCTCCAAGCTCCGGTCTCGGCTGCATCCGGCGTCCCGCCGCCGCTTCTTGTCTCAGCCTCGTCAGCGGACTCCATGCGGCGTTCGGGTCATCCCGGACGTCCGCCTGAATGGCCACCCTTGGACTTATGGGTCTGGCCTCCCGGACGGCCGCCTGAATGGCCAGGAAAAGACTCGCTGGTCTGGCCTCCCGGACATCCGCCAGACCGGCCTCGAACTCAGGTGGTGGTCCCACCTCCCGACCCCTTCCGCCCACCCTCATTTTTGGACTTCGTTTTCGTTTTTTCGGCCTTGTTTGGGATGTCTGGAATCCGTCCCTTGAAGGGGGGGTACTGTCATGACCCGTGTCGGGCATGTCTGTGTTTTTGTTGTTTTCTTCCCTTCTTCCTGCCATGTGCCTTTTTGTTTATGTTTGTCAGCTGAGTAGGGCGTTTCCCCTCAGCACTCTGTCTCACCAGCCACGCACCTGTTCCCCGTTATCATTAGCGCACCTGACTCCCATCTGCTCCCCTAATAAATGGACTATATAAGCACCCCTTGCCGACAGCTCAGCATCGGAACACTCTCCTGCTACGCCCTGTTATGGACTTTCTACCACCACCCTCCTTCTCGCTCATGCCCACGATCCCTAGTGTTTGTCACGGTCCTCGTTATTTGTCATTTTTTTGTTCTGTTTAGTCACGTTTAGTTTGTCTTTGTTATTTTGCACCCTGCCACGTTTGTTTGTCCACGCCACGTTGTTTGTCCTCGTCCGATTAATTTAATAAATTCCCTTTAGTTTACACTTTGCCCTGCTTCCTCGCATTCTGGGTCCACCTCCACCTCGCCGAACGGCGAACCCTGACAGAGCAGATGCGTCTCCCCATTGATACGACCAGTCTACTCGTGACCACCTTAAATTACTCTCATACCCTGGAAGGTCACTGACCTGGCGAGAGAATTGCCCCCACCATAAACAATGCTCAGGCCTATTTTCTCTCAGGGCAGTATCTGGTTACATCGGAACTTCAGAACCAAGACTGGTCACTTCTTTGAACTTCCCATATCTATAGTAGGCCATTTAAAAATACATGACTTTTTTTGTTATTTATTTCAATGTATATTTATATTTTATATGTAATACTACAATATTTATTCAATTATTTTAATGTGGAATTATATCAATATTAATTTAAACCTTTTTATTTCACTCTTGATTATTTCTTAACTTATTTGTTCAATTGAATATGTATGCAATTTAAATTATTCTATCCAGCCAGCCCTTTTCTGCCGCTCATCCGGGGTCGGGTTATTGAATTAATTTAATACCTAAGTATTTTTTATATTTCAATATTTATTTCAAGATTAACTCTTCTCAATGTGTTCAATATTTATAAAATGTTTCTATATTTCTTATTAATTGCATTAAGTCTGTATGTCGTTGCTAATTTTACATTTCAATATTTCCCGATTTCATTATATAAGCAATCCAAAGTATAAAAAATATAATATAGCATGAAAAAAGTATTTTGTATATTTGACAAAATTATGGTTTTTCCGAAGTGAGATTCTGCTTAGCAACAAACCCCAAACACTTGATAGAGCTCAACCTAGAAAGAGAAACTGAGACTGCTTGCGTTTCTCTTTCTTGTTCTTTTTATAGTTCAACTTCTAGTTCTGTTTTTCACCTTTTCACACAGCGTAATGAAGGCCAGTTGAGCAAGTGGAACAAGTGATTTTATTGATGATTGTGGCAGGCAACGATTTCATAAGCACTGTTTCTTCTCACACCTTTTCCATTTGGTGCGATTAAAAAGACAACTGAAAAGCATAATGTTAAAAAATGTTATTCCAGGCAAAGGCAATAAATTTTATTTACATGTTTGATGTAAACACCAAAACAAATCATCATCACTCAGACACAATGCACTGATCACATTTATTGAAAATCACATTTACATCTTACCACAAAGAGTCGTTTTTTTAAATTTTTTTTCTTTTTTTAATCTTCAAGGATCGCTGCAATTCTCGCCAGCACAATCGTGTCTCTCAGCTCCCTGTTTAGTGACAAATTTTTTAGAACAAACGCTGCAACTGAATGGCTTGTCTCCATTGTGTGTTCTTGTGTGATCTGTTAAAATTGACTTTACAGAGAAGCTTTTGCCACAAACTGAGCAGGAAAATGGTTTTTCACCACTGTGTGTTCTTGTATGTTCTGTTAAATGTGCCTTTTGAGAGAAGCAGTTTCCACAAACTGAGCAGGAAAAAGGTTTTTCTCCACTGTGTGTTCTTGTGTGCGTTGTTAAATGTGACTTTTTAGGGAAACTTTTGCCACAAACTGAGCAGGAAAAAGGTTTTTCTCCACTGTGTATTCTTGTGTGCATTGTTAAATGTGACTTTTTAGAGAAACTTTTGCCACAAACCGAGCAAGAAAAAGGTTTTTCACCACTGTGTGTTCTTGTGTGGTTTGTTAAATTAAACTTGTCAGAGAAACTCTTGCCACAAACTGAGCAGGAAAAAGGTTTTTCTCCACTGTGCATTCTTGTGTGCCTTACTAAATGAGACTTCCGAGAGAAGCTTTTGCCACAAACTGAGCATGAAAAAGGTTTTTCTCCAGTGTGTAATCGTGTATGTGTTTTTAAATTTGACTTAAAAGAAAAGCTTTTGCCACAAACTGAGCAGGAAAAAGATGTCTCTCCACTGTGTGTTCTTGTGTGGATTGTGAACGTTGACTGATGCAGGAAGCTATTGCCACAAATCGAGCAAGAAAATGGTTTTTCTCCACTGTGTGTTTTTTTGTGCCCTTTTAAAGACAACTTTGAAGTTAATGAGTCAGTGTGACGTGCCCTTTCACCTTTAGCTTGCCCATTATCATCATCATTGTCATGAGCGTCTGATAATGTGTCCTCATGATGTGCTTGTGATGGCCCCCAGTGGTCTTCATCACCTTCTGTTTTCACGTGATGACTTGAACTGCTGCTTGTAGGCTCCGCCCCTCTCTTGTCCTCACTCTCATCCTTGTTTTCATCTTCAGTCTTTCTAGGGACAAAGTTCAGTGGTGACTTGTTGATCTCCTCCTCCTACTCCTCCTTTTTGATGTGAGTCAAGTCTGGCTCCTCTTTCACAAAACGGAGATAGTTTTCACTGACGTCTGCAGGACACAAAATGACAAATTTGGTTTGGTCAAGTCAAAACTCATGTGGCGATTTTTTCTTATATTCTTCCTACCGTGCTACCTTGACTTGTGCCTGCCGCACACGGAGCAATGCGTGCGACCCCAACTTGGACCGGACCATGGGGGTATTTCACAAAATTACGTCCTACAATGTAAACCTCCCTTTTGATGCCCGATTTCATTCCTGACATGGTCACAGACATCCTACGATGTAAACCTCCCTTTAGCAGCACAACAGTGATAAACGAGCATTTAAAAAAGAAGCACGTTGCGGCTGATGCCCGATTTCATTCCTGACATGGTCACAGACGTTTCTGGAAGCGAGCTGAAGTTAGCACACACAGGCTCTTGTGTGCGTCTGATGGAACACCTGTTGTGGGACCCTAACATATTGATGCAGACCACTGGGGGCCATCGCAACATAATGACATCAATAAAATAGGAATCCTTCAAGTGAAATACGTTTTCAAGTATTTCATTTTGCATTTATAGATAGTTTCATCGTGGGTACTTTTTGCTTCCATTATAATCTGGATCCCTAAAAGAATTAAAGGGGCCCTGGCATCAGCGTCGCTATTTATTGTATGATTTACGTTTGGTTTTTTTTTTTTACCCAAAATGACATTTATCCTGCGAGTAAGTTCAGACGTTACCCTTTTTATTTTTATAAAATTTCTGTTTTGAAATAAATTTTAAAACAAAATTACGTTTGAAGAGTAAAAGTTCTTACACATAAGCATTCAGCAACAACACTTTCACTCTGACTTTTGTGTTGACATATTTGAATAATGACTGTATATTTTAAAGTTATCCAATATGTATTCAAATTTGACGAAGATACACCAAAATATTTTAAGAGTTCACTGAATTATTTTGTAACTGCAATGATGCTTAACAGCCATAGGGTGTCAGTAATGAGTAACAAAGTAACACAAGACATCCCACTGATACATCATCATTGTGATTTGGATAAATTACCAGGAACTATGAGATGCAAACCACCTGGGCCACACGAACTTTATGACCAGGAGAGAGATAATAGAATTACGCTTTTTTAAATTTTGATGACGTCATAGCCCCGCCTACAGAATTACGCTTTTGTCTCGTTGTCCCCGCCTACAGAATTACGCTTTTGTCCAAAATGGCCGCTATCCCCGCCCCTGTGTTAAAACTATCCAATCTCCAGCCACCTATTTCAAAATATTTACATATTCCCTGCCCCTTGAAGGTTTAATACCACTCCTACAGAATTACGCTTTTGTCGAAGTGGGCCCCGCCTACAGAATTACGCTTTTTGTCTCGTTGTGATGACGTTGTATGTGTGTGTGTGTGTGTGTGTGTGTGTGTGGGCCAAGGGCCCCGCCTACAGAATTACGCTTTTTGTCTCGTTGTGATGACGTTGTGTGATTGGGAGGGGGGCTTGGCCCCCCTCCCAAACTGTATGCTTCTTATGTTAAAAACAATGTGTTCCCTGCGTGCGTGCGTCCCCAACCCAAACTGTACTTATGTTATTCATATTTTAATATCTGAAGTATATAAAGCATCCAATGCAATGTTCTATTTAAATAAATAAAATTAAATTAAACGAGTGAAATAATATGAGTTGAAAAGAGCAGGCGTTGTTTTTACCTTTGAATAAGATGTTTATTCGGTGGATATAGGTCATCCATATTTAAATATCTGAAGTATATAAAGCATCCAATGAAATGAGCTATATCTAATTAAATAATGTAGATGTATAAAATTAAATTAAACGAGTGAAATAATACGAGTTGAGAAGAGCAGGCGTTGTTATTACCTTTGAATAATATGTTTATTCGGTTGATATTTGCCCTTTTTGCAAACATGTCTGGACATATTCCCAGCGACATAAGTTTAAACATGGTATTGTGCAGGCTTGGGGGTTTGTCCGGGCAAGACGCGGCGTCTTGCATAGACACCCTCCAAGCCTGCAGCAGCCTCAAGGTGTTTCAAAAGATAGTGAGTGGCGACATCCTGTCGATCGATGGGCAGCCGTGGGCATCCGGGCGACCACCCTCCTCCTTCTTACCTTTTTGTAAAATCTGCCGAGTCATGTTTACTTGTTCTGATTACGAACATAAGGTGTTTGAAACGATAGTGAGTAGCTCACGACATTACTTCTCAAGGTGTTTGAAAACATAGCTCAATATTGCCATCTAGTGCCTTAAGGGTAATATAGCAGAAGCCACAATTTCACTCTGAATAATAAAAGTATGAAACGTTTAATGTTTAAAGGTAATATAACAGGAACATGTACTTACCTAGTGAAACGTTTATATATTAAATTGAACAAAAGTTTTCCTTTTCAAGGGATTGACAAAAAATAATCTGTAATAAGGAGGTCCTGAATTGTATGGAATTATGTACCTAGTGAAACGTTTATATATTAAATTGAACAAAAGTTTTCCTTTTCAAGGGATTGACAAAAAATAATCTGTAATAAGGAGGTCCTGAAATGTGTGGAATTATAGAAATAGAAATAGAAATAGAAATCCCTTTATTGTCATTGTACTCAAGTGTGCAACGAGATTATGGGGCTCCCCTCTCCAGTGCAATACAACAATAATACAGACAAATATATAAATTAGATAAATAAATAAATAAGACAGTGCAATGGAATTTAGTACTGAATAGGGCACAAAGAAACACAGCACATCACAATTATGTACCTAGTGAAAAGTTTATATATTAAATTGAAAAAAAAAATTTCCTTTTCAAGGAGTTCCTGAAATGTATGGAGTTGTGCATAAACCAGTAGGTTTTATCAGATCACGAGATTATTTGTTCAACTTCCCGCTGAACCGAAAAAGACTAATCCCTCAGGTGTTTCAAAAAGATAGCGACTCGCTCACGAGTTTCTTTTCGGGTTGGAGGGTTAAATAGATGGTTGTGTTTGACCAGAGACAGAAATTTTCTCAAACTCTGATGAGGACGTCTAGAGCGAGCGCTGGAAAAGCTTAACATTGGATCGTAAGGATAACACTTTGATCTTTGAGGACGTCGTGAACAAACGAAGGAGTGCCTAACAATGGAGCGTAAGTAAATACTTATAATTTCATCTATTTTTAACAATGCTTGTTTGCTAAACAATATTGTTTAAACCATACCTTTATATATATACTCAGAAATGCTGTTTTACAGAGGATCATCTGAATGATCAACGTAGATCAGCCTGTAAGTCTAATGTTATTATATTTATGATTCAAAAGTTCTTATAAACTGACTCGATGTCTTGTCTATTTTATGACAGACACACCAATCCGCTTTCACGCAAGTAACTGTGAAACTTGAAACACCACCAGAACAAGGTGAATATAGTTGCAAACAGATTTAAAATACCCCTAGACCGCTATCCCACACTCTCTCTCTCTCTCTCTCTCTCTCTCTGTTCCAGCGACATCCGGAAGTACAACAGTGCGCTTCCGGGTGAATACGTCTTTCCCGTCGAATACGCCGGATGAGGACACGAACATTTTTTGTAAGTTTCTAAAGTCTCATAATATATAAATAGATTCTTAATGTTTATAACATATCTGTTCGGTTGTGTGTGAACAAGGGCAGAGATGTTTTGAATGTGTGCACGAGAGCGTTTTTCAAAAAATCGTATGCGACCACATGTAACGTGTAACACGTGTTTGATAACGGATACTCGCTACATTTGTTTGGCTTGGTGTAGCGGTAGCCGCTGCCGTAAGCTAAGCTTCCAATGTGTTGCTAACCAGATGCTATGTGTTCCGAGGCGTTATCGTCTTTGAGATGTAGCTATATATTGTGTAACGATATGTTTGATAGCTGTTGTTGGTGACATGTGTTCCGAGTTATTGCCGTATGCTAAGCTTCCAATGTGTTGCTAACCAGATGCTATGTTGCTGCTGTGTATGACCTGTTGTAGGCATTTGCTATGTGTTCCGAGGCGTTACCCTCTTTGAGATGTAGCTATATATTGTGTAACGATATGTGGCCTATGGTTAGCGGATGGCCGTAGCTATATATTGTGTAACGATATGTGGCCTATGGTTAGCGGATGGCCGTAGCTATATATTGTGTAACGATATGTGGCCTATGGTTAGCGGATGGCCGTAGCTATATATTGTGTAACGATATGTGGCCTATGGTTAGCGGATGGTCATCTTGTAAGGGCTTATGGAAGCATCTTGTGTTTACCGATCGGCCTTCTTCGAAGGATCTTGAATGTGTTATTAGACTTGTCCTATTTGAAGTGTAGCTATATAATGTGTAGCTATATAAATGGTTTTTTGAGATAATAATTCTATTATTGATTTGATTAATCGGTTAACTATTAATACAATTTTTATTTACTTTTAATGAAGTATTTATTTTTTAAATATTTTTAAATTTTCTAATTTAGTATGTCTTTTAATTAACAGTTTTGATTATTTTTCAACTTTTTAAATTTTTTTATTTTTTTATTTTTCCACCGTAATAACTTTTAATCATGTAAAAATTTTTATTTTTTTAAATTTATTATTAAGTTTCTATTTATAATTTTTTCCTGTTTTGAGATGATTGAAGATCTTACATATTTCTCGTGTGTCATATCTAGCACGTTATAGGGAGGGAGGTGTCAATGAGAACCCATCAGAGGGCCGTCGCATGGAAGGAGGCGCCAACGAGAATCCATCAGAGGGCCGTCGCATGGAAGGAGGCTCCAACGGGAACCCATCAAGGGCACGTCACATGGAAGAAGGTGCCATCGGTAATCCAGGATCAACCACATCGTCTCGTCGAGATGAGCAACCAATCAGACCTAGAAGTCCTATCCCAGGTAATGAGCGAGTCAGGCTTCAGAGAGAACGTCATGAGGTTCTAACAGAAGTTCTACGTACTTACAACAAACTGGTAGATCTGGCTGAGAAGCTCACAAATCCATGGTGATGTTGTATTTTCATTTTTATCTCTTGTAACATTTCTCTGATATATAATCCGTGTGTGTTTGTTATTGTGTAGTATACTATATGCATGTAATCTAGTGGAAATGTATTATGTCTTCCCTACAACCATTAATTACAGAAATCATTGCTTTTGTTTATGGTGTCAGACGCTAGTACAAGCATACCTAACGATCCATTCGCGGCGATAAGACAAATCGGCGACTTATAATCCTTTAGACCTAACAGACCCAAAACAGCGATATGGCGAACGATAATACACAACGGCTCGATCTAACAAGACACACATCAAATGATCAAACACAACCTCTAGACCTAACAATACTAGCATTAAACGGTCAAATACACACACAATCACAACCGCTTGATTTAACAACAGATGATCGCATACACACGCAATCACAACCGCTCGATCTAACAATATTCGCGTTAAACGATCAAATACAAACATCAGATGTTCATTTAACTACAAGGGACCAGATACACACGCAATCACAACCACTAGACCTAGCATTACTCACATCAAACAATAATGGACAAACAGCGGATGTTCATTTATCAGTCCCCTCATTAAATCAGCAGGGGGGAACACAGACATCAGATGGTCATATACGCCCAAACGATCGCGCACAAACGCCACCTATCGAACTAACATTATTAAACTCAGTTCTTGATTTACCAAGCGCGCAGAACACCTCAAATGAACACGAACCCATGACAACTGATGATGTTGATTTCACAAACGCACCTGCCACGCCAGATGAGGACAACTCGCAGCCTGAGGATGTCACAAATGCACCTGCGTCGTCAGATGAAATCACAAACGCCCTATCCACATCAGATGAAATCACAAAAGCACCGGCCGATCCAAATGAACATGAACCCATGCAGATTGCTGAATTCACAAACGCACCAGCCACATCAAACGGTCAAACTCAAACTTCAGCTGACCATTTAAACAACCAATCGTTAGAGGATTCAGTTGAACAGAGAGGTGGACATCGGGTAATCATACGAGATCGTTTCAATAATACAGAACTCAGGACCCCGTTAAACATACCAGAACCCGTTGATAACACTGATTTTCCAGCATTTTACACCGCTATCATGGGCTCGATAAATGAACAGATGGATCACGCATTATCGAACGTATTGCCTGGGGATATGGTTCAATTGGAAGTGGTGGGGGAAAATGTAAATATACATGAGACGGTTCGCATGTCAGACGACCCCGACGTATGTGAAAACGCTGTTCAAAATCTGCTCGATCGACTCGTACAGTCTAACGCACAAGTCCTGTTTGATAGACAACTAGAGTTTGTCATCCAAATTGTAAGTGATATTCGCGGAGGTATGGGTCAAAAACGTCGAATAGGCAGTCTTTTGGATCATGAAATACTTGTTAAAAAAAGAAAGCATTTACTGGTGCCGAACAATCCGGGTGATACACAACTATGCTTTGCTACATCGTTAGCGCTTTTAATGGATAACTCATTGACGGAGCAAGAGATCTATCGACAAGCACTCGAGTATCAAAGAGCTGTTGGGATGGATGAGACGACCCCTGTTGGATTTAATGGAAATTCGAGACGCTTTTGGGTCGTAAGATTGTGGTTCTATATAGAAAAGAAGGAGAGTTTGGACCATTGATTCATTTCGAGACAGAATACCCCAAAACCGCAGATCTCTTGGTGATGTTTTTACAAAATCAACACTTTTACGGCGTGAAAAGTCCAGTTGGTTTGATGGGATGTAGTTATTTCTGTTGTTATTGTTACAAGGGTTACAATAATAAGAATCTACATCAATGCCCCGGACATTGTCATGTTTGCATAGACCCGACCTGTAAAACTCGGCCTCTGAAACCCATCCTTTGCAAGGGCTGTAATAAATCACGTCGAAACGCTGTCTGCTATGCCAAGCATCAAATAACCGGTGGAAAAGTTGGCAGCTTTTGCGATAGATACAAAAAATGTCCAGATTGCGGCCTTAACTATTACAAGACCAATAATACACAAGAGGCAAAACATAACTGTTTAGTTAAAAAATGTGTCTCATGTAAAATGCCGCTGAAAGATACTGATATAACTAGGGAACAACATCAATGTTATATCCAACCTCTCCCAAAACAAGAACCCCGTGAAAAAATCGTCTTCTATGACTTTGAAACATATGAGGATCAGGAAAAGGTGCACAAACCCTTTATGGTCTGCACAAAATCACTCCAAGGGGAAGAACATCAATGGGTAGGACCTGATTGCGCCGTAAAGCTCATTGAGCATTTCAGAAAACCTCGTTACAAAGGCACCACTCTTATAGCCCACAATGCTCGTTCATTTGATTCCCAGCTCATTGTATCAGCGATGATTGACATGGGTCTCGTTCCTAAGGTTATCTTGACTGGTAGTAAAATCTTATGTCTCAAGCTTGAGTCAAACTGTCTCAGATTCATCGACTCGCTATCATTTTTACCCATGCCTCTGAGCGCAATGCCTAAAACTCTAGGTTTTGAAGATCAATGTAAAGGGTATTTCCCTCACAAATTCAGCTCATTGGAAAATCTTAACTACGTGGGTTCCTATCCTCAACCATGTGAATATGGGTTAGAACGCATGACAACAGCCAACCGTACCAAATTCCTTGAATGGTATGAAAGAGAATGTCGGGGAACCTTTGATTTCAGGAAGGAGGCGCTGATGTACTGCAAAAACGATGTTGACATTCTAACCGAGGGTTGTACAAAATTTAGAAACGAGTTTCTAAACGAGACAGGCGTCGATCCATTCAATTATGTCACCATAGCATCAGCATGCATGGGTGTTTTCCGTACCAATTTTCTCCGACCTCAGACATTGGCTATAACATCATCCGATAATTACGCGAGACAATATAAAGCCTTCTCACATGCTTCCATCCAGTATTTGGAGTGGATCATACACAGTCAAAAATTGCCTATACAACACGCTTTGAACGGGGGTGAAAAACAACTCGGTCGCTACGTCGTGGATGGCTATGTTGAAATTGATGGTGTAAAACATGTTTTTGAATATCTAGGTTGTTTCTACCACGGCTGTCCCGATTGTTATACACCAACTGAACGTTTCCCTCTGACAAATCAAACCTTTCAAGAATTGTTTGATATTAGCCAGAAGAAACTCTCGACCTTGAAATCGGATCCGTGTGTGCGTCTCACGGTAATGAAAGAACACGTGTGGTTGAACATGAAGAAAACTCATCAGGGTGTGAAAGAGTTCCTGCTTACTTATCAACATCCTGAACCCCTAGCACCACGTCAGGCTCTTTTCGGAGGCAGAACCAGCGTATTCACATTGCGATACACGGCCTCTCTGAATGAGCAAGTGTTCTATGTCGATGTCACCTCTCTGTATCCTTATGTCAACAGCAACTGTGCCTATCCTCTCGGTCATCCGATCGTTATCCGCAAAGACTTTGCCGACCCACGTAAATATTTCGGGCTGATCAAAGCCAAAGTCTACCCACCACGCGGTCTCTTGTTGCCTTTGTTACCTTACAAAACAGCTAAAGGTAAACTGACGTTCCCTCTCTGTAGAACATGCGCCGAAATCAACAACCAAACCTCATCGTGTCACCACGATGACGAGAGCAGGGCTCTGCTCGGTGTTTGGGTCACTATTGAGTTTAACAAGGCTCTTGACCTTGGTTACAGATTGGTTGAAATTGTGGAGGTGTGGCATTTCGACTCAGTGAGCAATAACATCTTTAAAGCTTACATGAACACCTTCCTCAAGGGGAAGCAGGAAGCCTCTGGCTATCCATCCAATGTCACCGATCAGGTGGGGAGGGACAGATACATCAATGATTACATGACACATCAAGGTATCCGGCTGGATCCTGAACGCATCAAAGTGAATCCTGGTAAGAGACAGGTTTCTAAACTTTGTCTAAATTCTCTCTGGGGAAAATATGGTCAGAGAGATAATTTAAAACAAACAAAACTGACCAACAAACCCGAAGAATTTTTTAAAATCATGTTTTCGGGTTTGTATGACATCGATTACTTCGGTTTCATCAAATCAGACACCGCGATGATTCAATACAGCGACAAAAAGAACATTCTTTCACGACCCTCCGACACCTCAAACATCTTTGTGGCTTGCTTTACAACAGCCCATGCAAGATTGTTCATGTACAGATTTTTGGAGCAGTTACAAGACAGGGTTCTATACACTGACACAGACAGCCTCATCTACGTGGTCAGGGATGGGGAAACGGCTCTAAAACTAGGCCAGTATCTCGGTGATCTGACTGATGAATTGGACGGTGACAGCATTCAGGAATTTGTTTCGGCCGGTCCTAAAAGCTATGCCTATCAAACTCGAGATACTAAAAAAACGGTGATGAAGGTTAAAGGTATCACACAGACGCACGAAAGCGGTCTAAACATCAACTTTGACAGTGTCAAAGACTTAGTGGAGGGATACATATCCAGCACGACGCATGGCAACGAACCCGACACGCACTCGCTTAAGACACCACAACACAGCATCGTCCGTGATAAAAAAGGGTTTCGCGTCAGAAATACTTCATTCGTCAAAAAGTTTAGGGTGGTCTACGACAAACGAAGACTTTTGCCGGACGGACGTAGTGTGCCTTTTGGTTATTAGGGGGAAAATGGAATTATCACAGGTGGAATTCGATCCGCGTCTCCAAGTGCCTTTTTCATGTTTGATCTCAGGGCCTAGCGGTTGTGGGAAAACATATTTTGTGAAACATGTTTTGGAAGACTGTCAACATGTTATGAGAAATGTACCTGACAATATTGTATGGATTTATACCTCATATCAACCCTTGTACAACCAATTACAAAAGTTGATTAAAAACATAAAATTCCTAAAAGGTCTCCCAGAATCTTTTGATGACGAAGCCTTGTTCCCATTACACCAGACTCATCTAATCATCCTTGATGATCTGACCTTCCAAGCATCGGACCATCCTGAAGTGGTGAAAATCTTTACCCAATATAGGCATCATAGAAATATGAGCGTCATATTGTTAACTCAGAATGTATTCCACCAAGGTAAATACAGTCGTACTATTAGTCTAAATAGTAATTACATGGTCTTGTTCAAAAATCCTCGGGATAAATTACAAACCAGTATTTTGGCTAATCAGATATTCCCTACGAAGAAAAATTATTTTTTAGAAAGTTTTGAAGATGCCACCAAAGACGCTCATGGGTATTTATTGGTGGATTTAACCCCCACATGTCCAGAACAATACCGTTTGAGAACGGGTGTACTTCCTGACCAGTGGCCGACCGTCTACATCCCCAAAAGCTGACATGTCCAAGCTTTTAAAAACAAACGCGTCGCAGCTCAAAACCTTGTTTCAAGCCACGGCTAAGAGACGTAAAGACATACTAGCCAGAGGGTCTCCCTCTTTGATCAAGGTGCTGTGCGAAATTGCATTCAATCTGTTAAAAGGACATATACCCCTTTCGCCGTCACAGTTTAAGAAATTAAAAAAACAACAGAAAATTATTAGACTATTGGCCCATAAAAAAACGAGCCTGAAGAAAAAACGAGCCGTTTTGACTCAAAGGGGCGGATTTATTCTTCCTCTGCTGGGAACTGTTGTACCCTTCCTAGGCAGTCTTTTGGGTGGGTTAATCAGGAAAGACTAACCGTCATGAGTTTGAAAACAGCCCAGAAAATGTTTCTTCTCACACCACAACAACTGGAACGTCTGAAAAAACCCGAACCTACCATCAGACAGACTGCCGAACAGGATATGGATGTGAAGATGAAGGCTGTTTTGGAAGATCAAACCCTAACCCCTCATGAAAAAATAACAAGGTATCAGTCTTTACTTCATCGTTATTTAAGATTTCTCAAACAAGGTGAAAAGGAAGAACTCCCTCTGGCCGTCTCTCTAACTCCCGAGGTTTTGAACCCTTCAAAGATTTCGAATGTTGAGGTACAAGACAAAATGGTGGGGAATGAAATCGAACCCTGGTTCGACGATATTCTGCATAACATTCCAACGCGTTATCGGAAAAACGCAGACTATGTTTTGAGAAAACTTAAGGATGGTGATAGAAGTTGGACCCCTCGTCATGAATTCATGTTTCAAGATAAGCCGATAAAAGGATCTCACATGACCGATTTACTCAGGCAGATTACTTTGACGAGTAAACACATCGCGACTCGACCCCCTAGAGGCTGGAAGGAGTTTCTTCACACTCTACACGAACTCAATATCGTCAACCCTCATGCCCGTGACGAATTCAGACGGTTGAAACTCCGAGGTTCGTTAAGCTCTGATGAGGACACAAACAAGAGGACATCCAGTAGGAAGAAGAAAAAACGAATAGAAAAAGACCCTCACCTGTAAAGTGGGTGGGGTATTCCTCTTCATAAGTTTTAATGAAAAATCAAAAACCTTTGTATGTTTTTACATGTTTTTATTCCATAAAATACATTTTAAATGATTACATACAATGACAAGTTTGAAATTTTTTAAAAGAACACGCCGCTTGACCGGCACATGTCTTTTCTGCACAGGTTTGATAATGCTTTACAAAACTAGTTACCATGGCATCATTCTTTAACACATCATCCTGATAGCAGGTTAACACATCCTGATAACTCAAACCACAGCCTCTATGTGTTAAATAATAGACGCAATGCTGACCACAGGTGATTGATAGCTCGTGTTGTAGACGGCTGTTATGGTACAAAATACGATTGGAATGTTTTTTCAAAAATGAGTTAATGGTTTGCGGATAATATTGAAATTCAGGAGGAAATCCAAAAGCGTCAAAAAAAGTACTGGTTCCATCTTTTTCCAACGTCAGAGCCAGCCAGTGTAAGTGTCGAGGATGTGTGTTGACGATGTAGAAGATTGGGGGGTTAGGCCGCAGCGAATTTATTTCATCCGAAGCGTAAACACCTCCAAATAAACGCCCCTGTAGACGCCTCATGAGTTGCTCCAGCTCTTTCCCGTTCATCAGTAATAATCCACCAAGACTTGTCGTTTTGAATTAATTTCCAGGATGGAATCGTAGCATGCATACACGATAAGGGTGGTTGTGTGTGGGAGTGGGACTCTGAATCTCATCTCTAACCTCAAACTCCCGTTGGAGACGGGTGCGAGAGCTCCCGAATCATCGTTGGGGTTTAAGTTAAAAACATAGAGCGCGTATCCGCCTGAAAAGTCCTCGCGGTTCATCCAAAGAGGTAAATCTTTCAAATGTCTTCCTGTCGCTGTAAACAAGTTATGAAGCTCTCGAACCGCGTTTCCCGCATTAAATTGGGGTTGGCAGGCTTTGGCTGGAATCTGTCTCCCTTCTTGACATAGCGCTAAATATTCCAAATGATGATGAGCAAAATTAAATGGATTCAAATCTTTTCTGCCCACAAAGGCGTTGTGGTTGACAAGCCCTAACACCACATAACGAGGTGTATGGCCGAGGAAAAGATTATCTTGTTGACAGGTTCTGGAATGTTGGGGGATAGAATAAGTTTTCACATTAATTCTTGATAACGGGTATAAAGCATTTTCTTTGTTGAGCGCCGCAGCATGACCGATAGAGATGGCTGGTGAGACGGCGACTCTTTTCACAAAGAGGGATGCGCCCATGATTTTCAGATGATAGTTCATATCGGGAGGACTCATAAAACAAAATTGGTCGTTGGCTTTGATGAGTTTCACTCGTAGATCCACGTTATTGAGAAGATGTCTCTCACAAAAGAATATGTCGGTGTGTAGAGGTCCTATCACGGTGAATGGTCGGGAACCCGTCACAAATTCCGATCGGCGTATCAAACCTTTGTGAACAGCATCCCCCGTTAAGGCTGTTGAATCCATATGTCCTGGTGTATCTTTGTAAAACATAGCCGCTATACTAGCCAGTATACTAGTAGGCTAGTGAGGTATTGACTGTCTGTTTGCTTAGATTGGCTTGGCTTGACGCGCTGGCGGCTTTGCTACCTGTGATTGCTTTGCGATGTTATTCACCAAAGAGTCCATGAGTATCTTGTTAAAAGGTTAGGTTTATTTATCAATCGTCAATATTAAAATCAATCTAAAACACCATAAAGTTGCACACGCTCCGCCCAAGCGGTCAAAAACCTGTATGCCCTTTAAGTCCGTACCTGGGCATACCTTCTTCCTCTTCCCTTTTATATAATCAGTCAGAGCGCCACACAGTGCTCAACAAAAGTAATACACACACACATTTGACCCCTATTTGGCGTCTACACACCGGCCCCTAATTGACATGGTTCACAAACATGGCAATTCCTAAAATATATTCCCCCCCCCCGAACATTTTAAATAAATTAGGTCTCACAGTCTAAGCATAATTTGGAAATTGGTCTTTCAACTATATTGGATTTTGTTCTCAATTTTACGGATCTCACTAACCCAAGTGCATCTGCATAAACTTCCAAGACTCTCCCTAGAAGCCAGGATCCCCGTGGAGCAGATGGATCCATAATGGTCACAATGTCTCCGACAGCCAGGTTCCTTTTCTTGCCATTCCATTTCTGTCTTTGTTGAAGCAATGGCAAGTACTCACGAACCCATCTCTTCAAAAATAAATCAGTAAGGAATTGGATTTGCTTCCACCTCCTTTTCCCATACTGGTCCTCAGCCGAAAAGACACCAGGCAAAATTGACGGCTTCCCTCGTAACAGGAGAATATGATTGGGCGTGAGTGGTTCCAAGTCATTGGGGTCATCTGACAGCTTGGTGATTGGTCTATCATTCAAGATAGCTTCTGCCTCACATAACACTGTTGCCAGTCCATCATCATCCAAGGTTTGTTGACGTAAAACAGAGTTTAGGACCCTTCTCACTGAACAAATCATCCTCTCTCAAACGCCGCCAAAGTGGGAGCACGGAGGTGGGTTAAAAGTCCAATTAACTCCAACTTGCGCAAGATGTCCTGTTATCGCTGCCTGATCCAAATTGGCTAGAAATATGCAGACCTTTACCAAGGATGACTGGATGCTTGGCCTCCTCTGGCATTGCACCTTTGCCTAGCCTACCTCCAACTCTTAGCAGCCCATCATCTAAGGTAGGGTCCAATTTACAGATAGGGCTATGGCGGCTCACACTCGAACCCTTTGCAAGAGCTTCTATTTCCAACTTAAACCTCTGATGCTGACAGTAACGGATGATGGAAATGTCAGCATCTTGTAAATCTTTTAATGCTAAAATGTGTCTTTGTGGCTTTCTGATGGGCTTATTACATAACACGATGACATTTCTTGAGGGAAGCAGCTGCTTGTTCCCCTTGCACTTTTCCTTCAACCATGATTTCAACTTTGAATACCCAGACGCTGCTCTTTTTAGCCTTCTCCAATCTGAGAAGAATAGGATCAGCTGATCTGTTGGTACAGGAGTGCACACACTGACAGCATGAGCTGCTGCCTCCTTCCTGACTTCTTTATCTTCCACGTCCAAAGAGACATCCAGCAGTGTCTGTGGCCACTGATCCTCTTCCCTCCACAGGTATTCTGGTCCTTCCAGCCATCTTCTGCTTTTCAAAAAGTCAGAAACACTCAGACCTCGCGACACATAATCAGCTGGATTCTCCCTTGTACCAACATGTCTCCATTGTGCAGGCTCAGACAAGTCTCGTATTACGGCAACTCGATTTGCAACAACTGTATAAAATCGCCGATCTTCATTGCAAACATACTTCAGCACGGATGTGCTATCGGTCCAAAACACAGACCTATTAAGGTGCATTCCAAGCTCAGCCTTGATCATAGCATCCATCTTCACAACGAGAACAGCTGCAGACAGTTCAAGTCGGGGAATAGTCACAACCTTTAAGGGTGTTACTCTACCCTTGCCAAGGAGAAAGGATACGTGAACTTGGTTTTCGTCGCTCACTAAACGCACATCTGTGACAGTTCCATAGCCTCCTTCGCTGGCGTCAGAAAAATGATGTAATTGTGCCTGCTTTACAGCTCCAAACCCAGCTGGTCTAATACACCGGTCAACTTTAAATGTAGCTAGCTGGCCCAAGTCCTCCAACCACCTTCTCCATCGCTTTAAAATGTCTTGTGGCAAAGGATCATCCCAACTGCAGCCCCTTCTACACAGCTCCTGTTGCATTATTTTGGCCTGAAGGGTCACTGGCGCCAGGAAACCCAATGGGTCGTAAACAGAACTGTTGACTGATAGCATCCCACGTCTGGTCAGAGCCCGATGCTTTATTTCCGATCCAAAGACGAAAGCATCCGTCTCCACACACCACTGAAGACCAAGCGCTCTTTCTACTGGAAGCTTGTCATTGTCCAAATCCAACATCTTCAGCTCTTTGACTCTCCATTCTTCAGAGATGGCTTGCAAAACAACACGACTGTTGCTAATCCACTTTTCCAAAGCAAAGCCTCCTTGTTGACAGAGAGCAATGAGGCCCTGTATCAGCTGGATAGCTTTTGTGACAGTGGCAGTGCTCTTCAGACAATCATCAACATAAAAGTTCTGTTGAACAGCTTCTATAACAACCGGTAGGCACTTAGACTGATTGTCTTGAGCCATTCTTCTCAGAGCATAAGCTGCGCAACTTGGTGATGAGATGGCTCCAAATAAATGCACCATCATTCTGTAAGGGACTGGTTGTTGTGTTGTGTCTCCATTAGGCCACCACAAAAAACGTAGAAAGTCCCGATCCTCCTCTGGCACACAGACTTGATGGAACATAGCTTGAGTGTCTCCCATGAAGGCTGTTGGCTGTTGTCTAAACCTCATGAGGACGCCCATCAACGTGCTTGTGAGAAGGGACCCTTGCAGCAGCTCCGTATTCAGGGACAAGCCTTTAAACGTGGCACCGTAGTCAAACACGACACGCAGTGTTCCCTTTCTGGGATGATGGACACCATGATGGGGAATATACCAAACTCTTCCTGAATCAAGGTCTCTTTGATCGTCAGGTACTTGTTCTGCATAATTGCAAGTGATTACATTAGTCATGGACTTCACATATTCTTGATGGGGTTGCTGATCAAACTTAAATTTCTTCTTCAGACCTTGTAACCGTTGTTGGGCCACAGCAAAATTGTTTGGTAAGAAGACATCTTTCTTCTTGAAAGGTAAGTTCATCGTATACTTTCCATCCTGTAACTTGGCAGATGTTTCCATTATATTGCGAGACTGCTGGTCTTCTCTTGACATTTCCTGGCTTTCCATGTGCTTCTCGCAGAAATCATGATTATACTGGTTCATTAGCAGCTCCTCCAGCCTGCTGACACCAATTCTATTCACAGATACGACAGAAGCTTCCATCCTACTATTCCCATCCAATGGGCCATTAACCACCCAGCCGAGCGCAGTTTTGACAGCATACGGACCATTACCTTAACTATTAATAACTTCCCATGGCTCCAATAGCTTGGGTGCATTGATCCCGATCAACAGGTCAACCTTGGCTTGAATGGTCGGTACCTGTATACCTGACAAATACGGCCATTTAAGGAGGTCTTGAGATGTTACCATATCGTCTGTAGTGACTGGCATTTGCGCCTGTGTAAGCACTTCCGGCAATGGATGGAACTGAGAGCTTTCCAGGCCGGCCACCTCGAGATTAAAAAGTGAAAAGGCATGACTCATCTTTGTTTGACCCATTGTTCGTATCAGGACTTGGGTTCTCTTTCCAGAGAGGTTTAAGCGATTCATCAGTTGTTCAGAACAAAATGTTCCGGTGCTGCCTGGATCCAAGAATGCATATGTTAAGATCACACAGTCACCTTTGGCAGCTTTTACTTTAACAGGCAGCACTGACAACATGGTGCGACAATTGCCGGCCCCTGTATGTCCACAAGTCATGTGAGAAATGGGAATAAGCTCTGGTGTTTCCAACTCTTGTTGAGGAGCAGTTGCCTGTCTATTTATGTGCAACACTGTTGGATGATTTTGCTTGCAAATGTCGCATTTCAATCTCATATCACAGTCACGGCTAATATGACCATGACGAAGGCAGCCAAAACATAAACCTCTTCTCTTCAAAATAAACATCTTGTCCGTGTGTTTCTTTCTTCCAAACTGCTTACAATTTTCCGGCAAATGTTCCAGTGACCAAAAAACACAACGGCCATTTTCATAGTCTTCGAAGGAGTGTGGCTGCTTAACCTTTGGAGGATCTGTCTCAGTCACGGTACTGGCCACCACGTTCCCCTTCACTCTACTGCCCGCATATGACCTGCCTTGACCTATTGATGTTGAGTTAGGGCTGTAATCATGCAGATCTCCAAAGAAGGGGTCCGAAAGAATTCTTACGTGCCGCTCTATGAACTGTACCAAGTCAGCAAATCCAGCTCTGTATCCTGTTGATTCCATGATGTCATGAGCCTTGCCACGCCAATGTTCTCGTAATTTATAGGGCAACTTGGCCAAGATTGCCCTCAAGTTCGCAGGCATGTCCAGTTCCTGCACATACTCCAGCTCCTCCATGATGTTACAGCAGCCGCGTAGAAATAAGGAGTAACTGTGCAGTGCCTTTGTGTCATCTGCTTTTATTGCTTGCCATGACAGAGCCTTACTAATGTATGCAGTGGCCATTTTGTAAGGATTTCCAAAATGATCCTGGAGCAAAGCCTTGGCCACGGCATAACCACGATCTGAAGCCATGTGTTGACAACTTCGCACAAGTTCCTGAGGTTGCCCTCGGGTGTATTGCTCCAAATAATACAAACTGTCTGCTGCGGCTGCTTTACTTTCCACTCCTTGCTCAAATGCTTTAATGAAAGTTCTGTAGTGCAATGGATCACCATCAAATATTGGAATGTCTCTTGGTGGAAGTGTCATTGAACGCTGTTGGTTCATTAAAGCTGCTGTAATCTCAGTTTGTCTGCTCATAATGGTCAAAAGGTCTGCAGGAACCTGTGAAGTGGTTGATGAATGAGCTTGCGCATCATTTTGTGTTGACCGTACCTTTACTTCCATTGCTTTTCCATCTTGCTCCACCAAAGGGTGCTCCTGATTTGTGTTCCATTTCCTTTGTTCCAGGAGGGTATGCTGTTGCTTTATATTTGATGCAATCAATTTCTTTGGCCTCACATCCGTTGTTTTGTTTTCCATTTGTTGCATCCTGAATCTCTCCTTTTGTTGTGCTGTTTCCATATCATCATGATGAGGTTTAAACTCTTGGACTGTGGGGTTTAAACCTTGTCCATTCATTGCTCCATTTTTCTTTACAGTTGACTGCGCTTGAGACTGGCCCTCTTCATTGGCATTATAAATGTCCATCCACGCTTCAAATGCCACCAGTTCCGCCTCCAAATCAAGCATCTCCATTCTTCTCCTTAGTTTTGCTTCTTCTTCTTCAATAGCATGTCGTTGTTCCAATATTTTCACACGAGCCAGCACTGCAGCTCTTTCCGCTACTGCCTTTAGTTTAGCAGATTAAGCAGAGGACTTGGTACTTTTTTTGCTAACCCTGCTGCTCACGTTTGACACACTATCTTCAGGAGAGATTTCATCATTAGCATAACCTTTATCGGTTTCTTTTATTTGTGTTGAACCTTGAGAAAGCCATAGATTGACCCTTGAAAAACACTCATTGTTTGGGATCATTTTGACTTTAAACCATATTTCGTGCTTTTCACCCTCTTCAACAGACAACAAACCCATCATTGAATCATGTACATTTTTAGCATCAACACACAACCCTTTCAACTCATCAAGACCATTTATCACCTTGGTTTTATCACCACGAGACATGAATGCATTCAAATCGCTTCTAATTTTACTCACATTGTTAAGTTTACATTTCCTATTGTTTTGTAACCTTTCAAGTTTATCAACCAAACCCTTTTCTGTTAATTTAACAATACGTTTTTGAGTTCCCGAATCATTAAGTACTTCATTTTCATTATTTGTGTCCATGTCCGCTGCACAGGCTTCCATTGTACGTGCTGGCAGTAAACGCAACGCAAAGTTCAGCTCCGGTGATGACGCGAACTTTGGTCAGTGAGTCACGTGATCCAGCGCAATTTGTAGAACCGCGACGTTCGAAGTAATTTTAACGCACGCAGCGTTACCAATGCATTGGATTTTTTTAATTTTTTTTAAGTGTGCACACAATTGGCCATCGACAGTGTAGCGCTACATATACCTCTCGTTGGGCGCCTTAGCTGTAAATTAGTGATGGGTCCAACGACACCGAGGCGTCGATGCGCGCGCCGAGATTCCAGGGCAAACCCCGTGTCGGTGCGCGTACTGCTTTGAGAAAGTCACGTGACCACTACCAGAATCGTGTCGACACAGCGGTCGCGCGCCAAACTGTGTTCATAAGGAAGCGCATCTATCAACAGGATGGACGCTCAAAACAAGCATCGAGTTATTGGCACGTTACTTTGCATTAAATATCCGCAAGATGGAAGACGTCACTGTTGATGCGCACTCAGAGGTGCAGCGCTATATGTCAGCAGGACACGTTGCTCGTACGGAAGACCCGCTCTTATACTGGAAGTCCATGGAGGCAACGTTCCCTCACCTATTTATAGTAGCCACACAGGCGTTGTGCACACCGGCCTCTTCAGTGCCTTGTGAGAGGATCTTCTCAAAGGCGGGGGAAATTGCCTCAAAAAAAGAAATAGACTGAATAACAAAACGCTGGAGAAACTAATTTTTTTGAATAAAAATCTTTAATTACAATGAGTCCATTGTCATTCACAACACTTTTACTTGGGCATTCAGACAGATGTTCTCTTAATTTATCAACTGCGTCTCGAATATCAAAGATTTTTTTTATGAAAAATCCATCAAGTCCGTGTGCCAGAGGAGGATCGGGACTTTCTATGTTTTTTGTGGTGGCCTAATGGAGACACAACACAACAACCAGTGCCTTACAGAATGATGGTGCATTTATTTGGAGCCATCTCATCACCAAGTTGCGCAGCTTATGCTCTGAGAAGAATGGCTCAAGACAATCAGTCTAAGTGCCTATCGGTTGTTATAGAAGCTGTTCAACAGAACTTTTATGTTGATGATTGTCTGAAGAGCACAGCCACTGTCACAAAAGCTATCCAGCTGATACAGGGCCTCATTGGTCTCTGTCAACAAGGAGGCTTTGCTTTGGAAAAGTGGATTTGCAACAGTCATGTTGTTTTGCAAGCCATCTCTGAAGAATGGAGAGCCAAAGAGCTGAAGATGTTGGATTTGGACCATGACAAGCTTCTAGGAGAAAGAGCGCTTGGTCTTCAGTGGTGTGTGGAGACGGATGATTTTGTCTTTGGATTGGAAATAAAGCATCGGGCTCTGACCAGACGTGGGATGCTATCAGTCAACAGTTCTGTTTACGACCCACTGGGGTTCCTGGCGCCAGTGACCCTTCAGGCCAAAATAATGCAACAGGAGCTGTGTAGAAGGGGCTGCAGTTAGGATGATCCTTTGCCACAAGACATTTTAAAGCGATGGAGAAGGTGGTTGGAGGACTTGGGCCAGCTAGCTACATTTAAAGTTGACCGGTGTATGAGACCAGCTGGGTTTGTAGCTGTAAAGCAGGCACAATTACATAATTTTTCTGACGCCAGCGAAGGAGGCTATGGAACTGTCACATATGTTCGTTTAGTGAGTGACGAAAACCAAATTCACATCTCTTTTCTCCTAGGTAGTGATTGGTCCAGCGACACTGAGGAGTCGATGCGCGCGCCGAGCTTCCAGGGCAAACCCCGTGTCGGTGCGCGTACCGCTTTAAGAAAGTCACGTGACCACTGCCGGAATGGTGTCGACACAGCGGTCGCGCGCCAAACTGTGTTCATAAGGAAGCGCTTCTGTCAACAGGATGGACGCTCAAAACAAGCATCGAGTTATTGGCGCATTACTTTGCGTTAAATATCCACAAGATGGCAGACGTCACTGTTGATGCGCACTCAGAGGTGCAGCGCTACATGTCAGCAGGACACGTTGCACGTACGGAAGACTCGCTCTTATACTGGAAGTCCATGGAGGCAACGTTCCCTCACCTATTTCTATTAGCCACACAGGCGTTGTGCACACCGGCCTCTTCAGTGCCTTGTGAGAGGATCTTCTCAAAGGCGGGGGAAATTGCCTCAAAAAAAGAAATAGACTGAATAACAAAACGCTGGAGAAACTATTTTTTTTAATAAAAATCTTTAATTACAATGAGTCCATTGTCATTCACAACACTTTTATTTGGGCATTCAGACAGATGTTCACTTAATTTATCAACTGCGTCTCGAATATCAAAGATTTTTTTTATGAAATTGCGTGTATGTAAAAATAATGTGAAAGCAAATGCCTAATCAGAATCAGAAATCCCTTTGTCATTGTACTCAAGTGTGCAACGAGATTAGAGAGCTCCCCTCTCCAGTGCAATACAACAATAATTCAGTTAAATATATAAATGAGATAAATAAGAGAATAATTAGTGCGATGGAAAGTAATACGAAATAGGATATATAAAAACACATCACGTCGCTAATCAATGGAATTGGATAAAATTAGTTTGACAGATCAGTGTCAGATGACCCTGTCAAATATTTCCTGCAAGTCCACCAGGTGTCAGTATTCAGCAACACAGTGTCAACACAGTGTCAATACATTGTGTCACTGTGTCGAAACGATACAGTATGCCTCATCTACCCATCACTACTGTAAATCCACACGATGGCGTCGGTGCTCCAATCCACTTGGTGGTCAGCAGCACTCCTCTGGATTAGCCATGTTAGCAACCATCACGTCTGGTTGCGAAGTCGATCAACGCCGGCTGCTCCTCCACACACCGGCTTCCCCGATCGTCCCACGCCGTCTGCGTTACTCCAACTGATCCGTCGTTTTCTCCAACACAGTTTGTGTTTGGGCAGGTTTTTGACAGTGTACTAGCCAGTATACTAGTAGGCTAGTGAGGTATTGACTGCTTGTTTGCTTAGATTGGCTTGGTTTGACGCGCTGGCGGCTTTGTTACCTGTGATTGCTTTGCTATGTTATTCAACAAAGAGTCCATGAGTAGCTTGTTAAAAGGTAAGGTTTATTTATCAATCGTCAATCTTAAAATCAATCTAAAACACGATCCATAAAGTTTTACACGCTCCGCCCAAGCCGTCAAAAACCTGTATGCCCTTTAAGTCCGTACCTGAGCACACTTTCTTCCACTTCCGTTTTATATAATCAGTCAGAGCGCCACACAGTGCTCAACAAAGGTCATACACACATACATTTGACCCCTATTTGGCGTCTACACTCACTCAGTGGTGCGTAAGTGTGTTTCTGTATATTATTTGTCCAGCCGTGGTGTCATAAATGATGGTGTTTTGATGGGGATTCCTTCAAGAAGGAGAAAGTAGGACTTCACTGAAGGCTCAGGTGTGAAATGCACTGAAGTAACTTAAAAATTAAAAGTAAAAAATTTTCGATTGTTGAAGAATGTGCAAGCAAGAACTCAATCTGATCGAAATGTTGTGCTTTGACAAATATTGAAAATAATGATATTTTCCAGGAGGTATATATTTTTTGTTGCTTATTCATTCAATTCTATACTTATTTCAATATTTGAGTATTATTTTTCTTTCAACATGTAGTATATTTTGTCTTTGAAGTGTGGGTCCTTGCTGTCTTCCGGAGAGGCAGCCGAGCAAGGCTGGATTGGTTATGGAAAAGAACTGGTTCGAAAAAGATTTTATTCTCGTCACATGCTGATGTCAAAAGAAGTCTCCCCAAAAACATGTGCGTGTGTGCGCTCCGGCATGTGCAGCCCCCTCTCAGACATTCCCTTCTTATAGGGAATGCCCAAATAGGACATGAATATCTAATTTTCCCTTGTTGCGTATGCATTCCCATCCCGCTAGTCTTCGGGATTTCCCTCCAAAAGTCCCCCAGAGGGAGAGCAGATGCGTCTCCCCGTTGATACGACCAGTCTCCTAGTGACCACCTTAAATTACTTCCATACCCTCGCCAGGTCACTGACCTGGCGAGAGAATTGCCCCCACCATAAACAATGCTCAGGCCTATTTTCTCTCAGGGCAGTATCTGGTTACATCGGACCTTCAGAACCAAGACTCGTCACTTCTGTGAGCTCAAATCCCTTCATAGTTTCATCAAGAGAATTACTTCCCATATCTAAATTAGGCCATTTAAAAATACACGACTTTTTTTTAATTTATTTCAATTTATATTTAAGCTTGCTTATGTAATAATACAATATTTATTCAATTATTTTAATATGTAAAATTCTCAACAATTTAAACCTTTTTATTTCACACTTGAATATTTCTTAACAAATTTGTTCTTTTGAATATGTGTGCAATTTAAATTATTCCATCCATCCAGCCATTTTCTGCCACTCATCCAGGGTCGGGTTATTGAATTAATTTTTTTAGTATTTTTTATAATTCAAAATTTATTTCAAGATCAGGACTCTTCTCAATGAGTTCAATATTTATCAAATGTTTCTATATTTGTTATTAATTGAATTAAGTCTGTATGTGGTTTCCAATTTTAATATTTCCCTATTTCATTATATAACTAATCCAATGTATAAAAAATATAATATAGCATGAAAAAAACTATTTGGTATATTTGACAAATGATTTAAGTTTTTCCGAAGTGAGATTCTGCTGAGCAACAAACCCCAAACGCTTGATAGAGCTCAACCTAGAAAGTGGTTTTAGCTCGTCAGAAATTTATTCAGAAAGCGAAATATTAAATGTATGTGAGGGCATATTTGAAGAGTTTGAATTTTGTTCAAATGGACCATACATATACGACCCAGCCAAACACAGCGAGAAAACCAGCGCCGACTCCAGTCGCCATCAAGTTGTCAACTCCTGACATTCCAAAACCTTTGAGAGAAACTGAGATGATTTGCGTTTCTCTTTCTTGTTCTTTTTATAGTTCAACTTCAAGTTCAGTTTTTCACCTTTTCACAGCATAATGAAAGCCAGTTGAGCAAGTGGAACAAGTGATTTTATTGATGATTGTGGAAGGCAACGATTTCATAAGCACAGTTTCTTCTCACACCTTTTCCATTAGGTACGATTAAAAAGACAACTGAAAAGCATAACGTTAACAAATGTTGTTCCAGGCAAAGGCAATAAATTTTATTTCCATGTTTGATGTAAACACAAAAAAAATCATCACTCAGACACAATGGTTATTCTGGCACTCATCCCATTGGCTGAATGTCAATAAAAGAGCTTTGCAAAATTACATTTTTCAAAATCACATTTACATCTTACCACAAAGAGTCAGTTCCTTCAGTTTTTTTTGTCCTTTTTTTAAGCTCCAAGGATTGCTGCAATTCTCGCCAGCACAATTGTGTCTCTCAGCACCCGTTTTAGAAAAGAATTTTTTAGCACAAACGCTGCAACTGAATGGCTTGTCTCCACTGTGTGTTCTTGTGTGACTTGTTAAATATGATTTGAGAGAAAAGCTTTTACCACAAACCAAACAGGAAAATGGTTTTTCTCCAGTGTGTGTTCTTGTGTGATTTATTAAATCAGACTTTCGAGAGCAACTCTTGCCACAAACTGAGCAGGAAAAAGGGTTTTCTCCACTGTGTTTTCGTGTGTGTTCTGTTAGACTTGCCTTTCGAGAGAAGCATTTTCCACAAACTGAGCATGAAAAAGGGTTTTCTCCAGTGTGTAATCGTGTATGTGTTTTTAAATTCCACTTAAAAGAAAAGCTTTTGCCACAAACTGAGCAAGAAAAAGGGTTTTCTCCAGTGTGTGTTCTTGAGTGAATTATTAAATGAGACCTTCGAGAGAAACTCTTGCCACAAACTGAGCAGGAAAAAGGTTTTTCTCCACTGTGTGTTCTTGCGTGGCTTGTTAAATGTGTCTTTTGAGAGAAGCTTTTTCCACAAACTGAGCATGAAAAAGGTTTTTCTCCAGTGTGTGTTCTTGTGTGATTTGTTAAAAATGACTTTACATTAAAGCTTTTGCCACAAACTGAGCAGGAAAAAGGTTTTTCTCCACTGTGCTTTCTTGCGTGGCTTGTTAAATGCGACTTTTGAGAGAAGCTTTTTCCACAAACTGAGCATGAAAAAGGTTTTTCTCCAGTGTGTGTTCTTGTGTGATATGTTAAACTTGAATTTTGAGAGAAGCATTTTCCACAAACTGAGCAGGAAAAAGATTTTTCAACACTGTGTCTTCTTGCGTGGATTATTAATTGAAACTTTTGAGAGAAACTCTTGCCACAAACTGAGCAAGAAAAAGGTTTTTCTCCAGTGTGTGTTCTTGTGTGGCTTGTTAAATTTGCCTTATGAGAGAATCCTTTGCCACAAACTGAGCAAGAAAAAGGTTTTTCACCACTGTGTGTTTTTCTGTGCCCTTTTAAAGACAGCTTTGAAGTGAATGAGTCAGTGTGGCATGTCCTTTCACCTTTGGCTTGCCCATCATCATCATCATAATCATCATTAGTATCATCATCATTGTCATGGGCGTCTGATAATGTGTCCTCATTTTGTGCTTGTGATGGCCCCCAGTGGTCTTCATCAACTTCTGTTGTCACGTGATGACTTGAGCTGCTGCTTGTAGGCTCCGCCCCTCTGTTGTCTTCACTCTCATCCTTGTTTTCATCTTCAGTCTTTATAGGGACAACGTTCAGTGGTGACTTGTTGATCTCCTCCTCCTCCTCCTCCTTTTTGATGTGAGTCAAGTCTGGCTCTTCTTTCACAGAACGGAGATCGTTTTCACAGACGTCTGCAGGACACAAAAAGTCAAACACAAATTTGGTTTGGTCAAGTCAAAACTCAGGCGGCGACTTTGTCTTATATTGTTTCTACCGTGCTACCTTGACTTATGCCTGCCGCACACGGAGCAATGCGTGCGACCCCAACTTGGACCGGACCATGGGGGCATTTCACAAAATTACGTCCTATGACGTAAACCTCCCTTTAGCAGCACAACAACAGTGATAAACGAGCAATTAAAAAGGAAGCACGTTGCGGCTAATGCCGATTACATTCCTGACATAGTCACAGACGTTTCTGGAAGCTAAGCGAAGTTAGCACACACAGGCTATTGTGTGCGTCTGATGGAACACCTGGTGTGGGACCCCAACATATTGATGCAGACCACTGGGGGCCATCGCAACATGTCATTGATAAAATAGGAATCCTTCAAGCGAAATATGTTTTCAAGTATTTCATTTTGCATTTATGGATAGTTTCATCGTGGGTACTTTTTGCTTCCATTATAATCTGGATCCCTAAAAGAATTAAAGGGGCCCTGGAATCAGAGTGG
This sequence comes from Idiotropiscis lumnitzeri, assembly GCF_059441095.1. Classification (NCBI taxonomy): domain Eukaryota; kingdom Metazoa; phylum Chordata; class Actinopteri; order Syngnathiformes; family Syngnathidae; genus Idiotropiscis; species Idiotropiscis lumnitzeri. The sequence continues at coordinate 11,796,554 of NC_142392.1, forward strand.
CTATTTATTGCATGATTTACGTTTGTTTGTTTTTTTACCCAAAATGATATTTATCCTGCTAGTACATTCCAAAATTCCCCTTTTTATTTTTTATAAAATTTCTGTTTTTAAATAAATTTTAAAACAACATTATGTTTGAAGAGTCAAAATCCCTACACATAAGCATTAAGCAACAACACTTTCACTCTGACTTTCATGTTGACATATTTGAATAATGACTGTATATTTTAAAGTTATCCAATATGAATTAAAATTAGACTAAGATACACCATAATATTATTAGAGTTCACTGAATTATTTTGTAACTGCAATGATGCTGAACAGCCATAGGGTGTCAATAATGAGTAACAAAGTAACACAAGACCTCGCACTGATACATCATCATCGTCATTTGCAAAAATTACCAGGAACTATGATTTGTGGGGGAGATGCAAACCACCTGGGCCACAGGAACTTTATGACCAGGAACTAAATGTTCCTGGCCTTGTAGGTAGAAAAGGGGGTTGTGACTTTCAGCCTTTTTGAGCCCATAGTAAGCCAAAGATGCAGATGCATTCCTTGCAGCATGCGCTTGTTCACCGATGAGATCCGTGCAACCTTGGATGGATGCATGAAATGTATTTTAAATGTTTGGATGAGGTGAAACGATGCACACGTGCACAAAACAATGCAGAGCCACCGGAGGTTCTGTCAGGTTTAAAAAGGTCCTGACGCCTTCATTAGACTGAATTAAATGCAGAGAACCAGAGGAATAACCAGGGAAGGTTTTGTCTTTTCTCCATCGCGGATGGGAGGAGAAGCCAGGAGGTGGAATAGGCGTCTTGCCAGTTCAATCTCCCGTACTCTCACTGACTTCTTCGCCCATCCCTCTGGACTTTATTCAGAGAAAAACGAAACCTATGGAAAGTGAAACCCAAACAAGCGTGTGGGTGTGCGCATGCGTGCTGAAGCAATGATGTGCGTGTCTGTGAGTGTGTGTGTAATTATCATTGTTACAAATAGTGTATAAAAAACATGATTAAAAATACACAAACTATTTACATACTCTCACATTTCCCCCCTGTTTGTCGGATTTAAATCATGTCCATACGGCTTTAAGATGAGTCATCAGGGAATAAAACATATAAAAATACATTTCAATGTGCCTAGTGAAAAATAACAAAACTGTCTCCACGCAGAGCTTGTCTCTGGGGGACTCGATGCAGGCCCCTTGCCTCGCTGTAGGAGGAGATAGCCGTCTTTACCTCCCGGATCTTCGTGTGTGGGGCTTGGGCGACAAGTCCATATTCTTTTTACGTTTCAGTGTCCAGTTCGAGTCCGTCATTGTCCAGTTCGAGTTTGTCATACTCAACATCAATCAGATTGTAATGTTACTTTTGGACAACAAACATGCAATTAATCATCATTTTTGTCATAAAAATAATGCAACAAAAACAGTCTACACATAACAAAAATGAAAACCATAATTATCCCGATATATTGTCTTTCAAATTCTTCATAGTGGTCATAACATCAATAATTGTTTCATTTTTAAAACTTTAAATGCAATTATGTTCTTCAATCAAGGCTAAAATTTCTTTATGTACGTCATTAATTTCCAAACCATATCTAATCTTTTTATTCTGTGGCTTCAACATTCGTATCTGTGGCTGGTGGTGTGGTTCTGATGTGCGTGTGGTCCGAGATTCTGACTCAGGTGGACTCCTGTTCGAGGGATTCGCGTTGCTAGGCCTTTAGCTGGAAACCGGTGAAGTTTGTACTGCAACTGGTGGATCCAGCTGCCACGCCCCGCGACCTTTGCTGCGTCGGGGTCACCGCCATCATCTGGCGAGGGCCATCTCAGCATTCACTTCCCCCCAACGAAGTCGTTTCAACACCTTGAAGAAGAGTTGGTCTCCCACACGGACGTAATTTCTGTAAATCAGAACAACACTTGACCAGTATTGGCGTCTTTTGGATCTTTTTCGGTCAAACATATTTTTCGTTGGTGGTTCTGATGAACCTGAGAGTCTATAGGGGATAGTGTCCTTCCTTCGGCTGGCATTGTCCTCATTGCTGTGATTGAAACACAGTCTGGCCATTGTCTCTTTTTTTTCATTGTCTTGATAAGTCTGGCCATAACAGTTCAATTAGTGCGTTCCACAAGTCCTGCAGACTGTATGCACAGTGACGCTTTGAGTCCATTTTTTAACAACTGTCCCACTTGTTGCAACATCATTCACAAAATGCATCATTTTCACTTCAAATCACTTCTTGAAATTCCAAATGTCAGGATAATTTGATTACACAACACTTTTCCCAATCGTTTTTAGCATCAGCATGTGTTGATGGAAACAACTTAATCCATTTTGAAAACATTTTAATTATAACCAAACAATATTGCAACCCAAACAACTAACACCTTGTCTAAAAAAAAAAGTTTTTTGTTGAAAAGTCTATATGTGGGAACAATTTCATATCATACTTCCCCCTGTTGACACACGACTATCTGCTCGTGTGTCAATCATCTTATTCCTCTAATCAATGAATTAGGCAGCCAGGATTTGCCATCTGCCAATTTGCTGATCCTGTCCTCAGCAATGTTTGCACCTTTGTTCTCACATGTGCATGTTCAATTAGTGATGCCTTTTTCCCTGGCCTGAGATCAACTTGTCAAGTTGATTTACTGTGTGTGTGGGGGGGTGCGTGTGTGTGTGTGTGTGTGTGTGTGTGTGTGTGTGTGTGTGTGCTTTCATTAAACCTCTTGTGCTTTGTTGACTCTGGGGTTATGGCTTGGCTCCAGCCTTTATTCAATCGTAATCGTGTCATTTTCTGTTCAGATAATTTTTTTTTTATTTACAAATACTTACTTAGACGTGCTTTATGCGCAACTTTTCTTTTATCTTTTGTGATTTTTAAAGCACCCGTTCGCCCAAAATCAACAGAACACAAGAACATGTTATCTTGACTGTGAGTTCCCATTGTAACCATACAGCTCATACAAGATGGGAAACTCCAAATTTTAATTAGCTCACAACCGCCTATGCTCTTCCTGCTTATCCTAACAATTTCTCTCTTTTACAAGTTATCTGTTGGTATCACACTACTAATACTCCCATCGCATAAAAGTCAGCGTGATTTCTTCCTACAACCTTGGTTCTCAGACACTTTCTTATCAGTCTGGAAGGTGCACCTGGTCTTCATGTCTTCACACGTCTTAACTCCTCCAGTCGGGAGGAAAAAATGTCAAAAAGTCAAGTCCTGGGTTTGGTGAAAATTTGGACGGCTCCACAGTCGTGTGGCGCCTTCTAAATGGTGCGTGGAAAAAGAATGACGCTGGGCTTAAATGCATCGCACCTTATTAATGTAATGTTACAATTAAATCGCCGTGCAATGTGAATGTCGTGTGATGGAATGTCATTTTTTCATTCCTTAAAGCAGCAGTGAAAGCTCTTGATCACACTCTTAAGTGGTTCTCTGCCACGAAATCCAAATTGTTGTGACTAATATGCAAATGGGTTCACTTTCCTGTGTTTCTGCAGCAACACAAGTCCATGAAGCCATTTTTTTGCAGTCACTCTTTGCCCAAATGGCTTATATTAATAATTTGGTAGTGCATTAAGATGCTTTGTAAATCCAATCTTGCAGTGTATCTCCACAAGTTCCAACATACACAACCCATTTTATGGCCATCATACTATTGTTTTAAACTCACCCCAAGCCTGTTGGGCTCTTTCTCTGCCGCATAAATTACAGCCCTGAGAGACTTTGGGCTCCAACTTTATCTATGAAAGGTCAGGGACTTAATGGAGGTCATGAAAGTCCCAAGGAAAGTGTTTACACAAAAGTGGTCTGGCAAAGTTTTATTACTATTTTTCTTCCCGCTTATCACTGACAATGCGTCCTTTTAAAGTTTTGACTTTTGGTTAAATTCGCCCTTGCTTATTGATTCTGATATTAAAGTCCAATTGTCAGTGTATCACGGCCTAATAAGCAAAACGCATGTTGATGTAGAAGTCCTTCTACACACACTTTTTATGTTAGTTTTTTTCTTTCGCCATGTGATCCTCTGTTGCTTCTCTCTTCGTCCTGAAAAGTTATTGTTTATCACAAGACTCTCTGCTTCCTTCTTTTTTTCAAATGTTTTCTCTTTTTCTTCCTTCTGCTCAACACGTTCAAGCTTTTTGTGCATAATTTAGAATCTTCTTTTCCATTTTACAAGTTGGCCAATTTAAATTAGGTTGTTTTATTTGAAAAGCCTGTAATTCTCTTTTTCCCTTTTCACATAATCACAAATTTCTTATCACAAAATGAACATGTTAATTCTACTTCAAAGTGGACAAGTACACATCAATGTTATTTGCAATTTCTAATTTCTTCTCTGCTTTAATGAAAATTATAGCCCTTGCCAAATTTTTCCTGTATCATTTATATTTCTGCATTTCATTGCATCTCTGGCCTACTTTAATATAAACATCATCAACTGGAATATGAAATCTAAAATATTTATTTCTTCAATTCACCAAAAAGCAAAATCTAATTTCTATCCTCCTCCTCACAGGAGTCTCTCCACAGTCTGCTCCTAATTTCCAAATTCACTGTAGTTTTTCCACAACCACTCAAACCTACCAATGTCTCGAATCAAAATTTAAAAAATCAAGAAACACCTATGTTTTTGCAAAAATTCCTCATGTTCACTTTCAGAAGCTTCATCCAATTGTTAAAATTTCATAACACCTACTTCTCCCTTTCTGAAGGAGACGCAAGTATACAATTAAGTAAAAACCATCATCAAAATGATATATCTTGTCTATTGAATCATGTAAATATAAATTATCTCATCACTAAACTTTTTCTGTAAATTAATCACATCCCCACAACTTGGGCTCTCATTATTCTGTAAAAATAAAACTAATTTCAATTCATGCAACCAACTCAGTGGCCTTCTGGGTCCCTCAACCACACAGGTTCTAATTCTGTTACTCTATTAATTTTTCCACTTGCAAATCTGACTATGGCACCTTTCTCACTTGCCCTATCATTTGAAATTGATTTATTATAAGCAATCCTATCTGCACCAATGTCACATAAAAAGGGTAATTGGTGTCCCATTACCAATACGGTTATTTCAGCTCAATCATTTAATCAAAAGCCAATATCTTTTGTAAATTTAGGAAAACCTCTTCATTTAAAAACTCATCTGTTCTTTAATCTTTCTATCTTAGTCATGCTGAAGGCTGCTTCTTCTCAAGGCAATTTCTTGCTATCTGGCCTTCTTTTAGTGTGGTCTTCCTGTGTGGTTGACGGCAGTTTCTGGCAAAGTGTCCTGATCTGCCACAACTGTAAAAAATATCATCTCCGGTGGGAAGGCGTCCTTGTCTCAGCCTCTTCCACCTTGATAAAAGACTTTCTGACCTTTATTCTGATAAAAAGTGTCTATAGACCTCTGTTTCTTTTTATTTTCTATCTTCTCAGCATGGAGGGCGTGATTTACATACTCCTCCAGGGTACCTGTTGGCAGGCAAATGTAATGTTTATTTACCCACTTATGAATTTCCTCTCTTGATCCTGCATGTAAAGCATTCTTCAACTGCTGTTGAAATGCCCCATCCACATCACCATCTTCCTGCAGCCCACTGTGGTTTTGAAACACAGCTGTCATTCACCCTCTTCTCTTTTTAAGGCTACCCTCATCCAATATTCTGTTTCCTCAAAGCCATTTTTCTTAATCTTTTTGTGGTCTTTCTTTGTCTTTGCTATGATTGATTTCTGCAATGCGGCTATTTTTCGTGTTTTTAACTGACCATTAAAACCATGTTCAGCTTTCCATGAGTCTAAATACTGAATTTTATCAAGATCCTGTTTTTTTTATGAACTTCCTTATCTTCACTCATCTTTTTAAACCAGCCTAGGCGTCTGGGTTCAATTTCTTTATTTTTCAGAAAACGCACATCAGGCTATTTCTCTCTTTTCTTTTAAGCCTATCCCGTTGTATAAGTTATTTTATTTAATTTCAAATTTAAATGAATTTATCTCCTCAAATCATCTTCTTTATTAACTTCTTTTGTAAATTTAGGAATTATTTTTCTCAATAAGATCTCGTCACTCATAAGTAGCCTTTTGTTGGTTACTAATCCTTGATTCCATTTTATCTCTACTTCATCAATCCTTTTAGCATAATTCCAACCACTTTGATCACTCTCCCTGACATTTAGACACACACACAGACACTCAGACATATACACGGGCCCACAAAACGACACACACAGTTCTCAACACTGAACAACTTCAAACAAGAATAACATGTTAGTAATAACAGCAACACAATCCATCTTTATCTTTTGCCCATAATAAGTCCTTTAATTCAACTAATATCGCTCATAATTATGTATGTGCAGCCCTATAGGGCCAATGCAGCCTCTGCCACAAATGCACACTGTCACTTATACACGCAACACATTGAGGTGAGCGCTTTTTTGGTTTATCTATCTTTTATTGGGGGTTTTTGTCTTATCGATGCAGTTCTGTCTGATCTAGTTCTCATTCTATGTGGCGTTACCTGATAATGTGGGTGGTGGGGGTAATTCAGGATGCAGGGGGCAGTTGCAACCCCCCCCCCTTTCTTTACCTTCTTCAACAACACTCTCTGTCATCCTCAAATACTATTCCTGTTTATAACCCTTATTGCATTATACGGGATAAAATACCAAATGGTATTTGTAATCCCCAATCATACCATTCACTCACTTTGCATACAGCAAAATGATCATTCCACATCTGGTGTTGTGTGTGCGGGTTTTTTTTTGTTTTTTTTTTCTCTTCAGCTTCTCTGCAAATTCTTCTCTCACTACCCTGAAACCTGATCCTTCAGGCTTGGCCCAGCCAGACCTCTTCTTTTGCTGTTGTCTGGTCAGCTACTTCTCCAAACCCACACACACACACACACACACACACGCACCCCCGCACACCCCCGCACGTACGCTCTTTCTCACTGACTCAACCCTGTTTTTTGTCCTCATACACACACACACACACACAGCTGCGCAGCGCCAAAACTCAGTCAAAATGAGCAGTCTGCTTGCCAAAGAAATTCAAATAAAAATAATAAAAACCACCAAAAATAATGCCTTATTATTCCCTAAATTTTAGATGTGAAATTGTTAGTAGACCTCTAAGTCGTCGATAATTTCTATTTATCGACACCGAGGAACTTTTAATCGATGCTACCGTGATGTCGGTTTGAACGAGTTACGACCTAATTTCTTCTTTTTGTATCTCCCTAAACAACACGATCCGGTTTAGACGTACCGCAGGACGTTCTTTTTTCTCTACCGTGCCCTCCGTATTGAAGATCCAGCCTCCCGAGAAGTCCAGCTTCCCTTCAGCGCAATGAGTTATGGCCTAATTATTTTTCTATAACTCCTTAGACGAGCACGATCCAGTTTCTTTTCTTTTCGACCGAACTACTGCAAAACGGCCGGCGCGCGCTTCCTTACTCACATAAATCACCCCTTACGAATTGTGTTAATATTTTAAATTTTAAAATGGTGGCACAAAATAATTTGAAAAACAATACCTGGCTTCCTCTGGATCCGCCTGGTCCGACAGGGAACCGACATCCGGGCAGACGACCGCGCCGGAGCTCAGAGACCCGCTTTCAAATGGTGAAGCGCTGACGTCAGATTCGTTGGCCCCCGAAATATCCAGCGACGTTCGTCCGTCCGGGTGTGGCTCCCGGGTTTCGGCACCAATAAATGTCAGGTTTAAAAGGTCCTGACGCCTTCATTAGACTGAATTAAATGCAGAGAACCAGAGGAATAACCAGGGAAGGTTTTGTCTTTTCTCTATCGCGGATGGGAGGAGAAGCCAGGAGGTGAAATAGGCGTCTTGCCAGTTCAATCTCCCGCACTCTCACTAACTTCTTCGCCCATCCCTCTGGACTTTATTCAAAGAAAAACGAAACCTATGGAAAGTGAAACCCAAACAAGCGTGTGGGTGTGCGCATGTGTGCTGAAGCAATGATGTGCGTGTCTGTGAGTGTGTGTGTAATTATCATTGATACAAATAGTGGATAAAAAACATGATTAAAAATACACAAACTATTTACATACTCTCACACATACCAAATTGGGCACTGGAGGACCCGCTATCGCAAAAAACACATTCCGAAAGACAGAACAATTGGAGATCGGAGCACATGCACATACGCATGCACACACACAAACACTTACATACACTTGCACATACACACGCACATACACAGGCTCATACACGTATACCTGCATATACACGTGCACATACACATGCACACCGACAAGATTCCAGAGGAATGCCAGCGGGGAGAGAGACGGAGAGACTGCCCGCCGGGGAAGGCCAGACTTGGCGTGCCAGTCTTGGGGACCAGACGGGAATCAACTATCCACACGGTGACTAACCTGGGGAGGACCTTCCCTTGGACGTGGACCTGCACCGTGGGAGGGAGCGAGGACGACCGATTCAACCTACATTACCCTTGTGTTGCAAGTATGGTGACGAGCTTGCGTGACGTGTGGGGTGCGCATGCGTGGAGGAGGGAGGGGGCGGATGTTGTTGGAGTGTTGAATGAATGAAAAGGAGGAAGTGAAAAATGGAAGAGGGAAGAGCATGAAAACAATAAAGCGAGGCTACAGGTACACCACTGTCTCCCTGCTGGCGTGTTATTATTGATTGGGAGGACTCTGCTTTTCGACGACGTGCGCCGATCACGATCCCCGGGCAACTCCGGCCTTGGAGACGAATCTCCCCTGCGTCCCCCCCCCGACCACGGTCAGGAGGAAACCGAGCAGGAACGGATAACACTTGACATTGTCAGGGTCGCCGGCTGGCGAGGAGGAGGGTGGACCCAAGAATGCGGGGAAGCCAGGCATAAGGGTAACTTAAAGGGGAATTTATTAAATTAATCAAGATGAGGACAAACAACGTGGCGTGGACAAACAAACGTGGCAGGGTGCAAAATAACAAAGACAAGCTAAACGTGACAAAACTGGGTCAGGACGAGAACATAAACTGGGACGAAGTACAAAGGGACGTGAGCGAGGGCGAGAACAAAAACAAGTACATGAACGAGATCAATGCAAGAGTCATAAAGTCCGTAAGGCAGCAACAGGGAGCAAGCGGGATAATGATCCGACAATGAGTTGTTGAGGTGAGGTGTTTATATAGTCCAGTCAATAGGGGAGCAGATGGGAATCAGGTGTGTTGATCGTTAATGGGGAGCAGGTGCGTGGCTGGTGAGGGCGAGGTGCTGAGGGGAAACGCCCCTACTCGGCTGATCAAAACAAAAACAAAGTGCACATGGCAGGGAGGTGACAAAAACAATAACAAAAACACATGTAGACGAAAACAATGACAAAAACCCCTGTCATGCCCGACGCGGATCATGACAGTACCCCCCCCTCAAGGGACGGATTCCAGACGTCCCACAAAAACACATCAACAAAACGAAACCCATGTCCATAAACGAGGGTGGGCGGAAGGGGTCGGGAGGTGGGACCACCACCCCGATACGAGGCCGGTCTGGCGGATTTCCGGGAGGCCAGACCAGCAAGTCCCTTCGTGGCTCTTCGGGCGGCCGTCCGGGTGGCCAGCCCAGCGAGTCCAGTTGTGCCCATTCGGGCGGACGTCCGGGAGGCCAACCCAGGGAGTCCGACTGTGGCCATTCAGGCGGACGTCCGGGAGGCCCAGATCGCCACATAGAATGCGCCGCCAAGGGTGAGATGAGAAGCGGCGGCGGGTCGAGGGGCGCAACCGAGGCAGGGGATTGGAGCGACGGCTGGTCGTCGAGCCCCGCCGAGGCAGGAACGTGGCGCGGCGGCTGGTCGTCGAGCGTCGACGAGGCAGGAACGTGGAGCGGCGGCTGGTCCTCGAGCCCCGCCGAGACAGGAACGTGGAGCGGCGGCTGGTCCTCGAGCCCCGCCGAGACAGGAACGTGGAGCGGCGGCTGGTCCTCGAGCCCCGCCGAGACAGGAACGTGGAGCGGCGGTGGACCGTCGGACGCCGCCGAGGCCGTGACGAGAAGCGACGGCGGACCGTCGGACGCCGCCGAGGCCGTGACGAGAAGCGACGGCGCATCGTCGAAGGCCGCCGAGGCAGAGTCGAGAGGCGGCGGCGTGTCGTCGTCCACCACCGAGGCAGGAGCCAGGAGCGACCGTGGGTCGTCGAGCGCTGCCGGGGCAGGCCCTTGCAACGGGCGCAGGACAGGCTCCGCCGGAACGTGAGCTTGGGGCGGACGCACAATGTGCTCCGCCGGAACGTGAACCTGGGGCGGACGCACAACGTGCTCCGCCGGAACGTGAACCTGGGGCGGACGCACAACGTGCTCCGCCTGAACGTGAACCTGGGGCGGACGCACAACGTGCTCCGCCTGAACGTGAACCTGGGGCGGACGCACAACGTGCTCCGCCTGAACGTGAACCTGGGGCGGACGCACAACGTGCTCCGCCTGAACGTGAACCTGGGGCGGACGCACAACGTGCTCCGCCTGAACGTGAACCTGGGGCGGACGCACAACGTGCTCCGCCTGAACGTGAACCTGGGGCGGACGCACAACGTGCTCCGCCTGAACGTGAACCTGGGGCGGACGCACAACGTGCTCCGCCTGAACGTGAACCTGGGGCGGACGCACAACGTGCTCCGCCTGAACGTGAACCTGGGGCGGACGCACAACGTGCTCCGCCTGAACGTGAACTTGGGACGGACGCACAACGCGCTCCGCCGGGACATGGACTGGGGACGGACGCACAACGTGCTCCGCCGGGACATGGACTTGGGACGGACGCACAACGTGCTCCGCCGGGACATGGACTTGGGGCAGACGCGGAACGTGCTCCGCCGCAACATGGACTTGGGGTGGACGCAGGACGCGCACCACCGGAACATGGACTTGGGGCGAACGCACAACGTGCTCCGCCGGGACATGGACTTGGGACGGACGCACAACGTGCTCCGCCGGGACATGGACTTGGGGCGGACGCGGAACGTGCTCCGCCGCCACATGGACTTGGGCCATCGGCAGGGCGCCGGAACGGGGCTCAGCAGCTGACGAGGAGCCGAGACGGGGCTCAGCAGCTGACGAGGAGCCAAGACGGGGCTCAGCAGCTGACGAGGAGCCGGGACGGGGCTCAGCAGCTGACGAGGAGCCGGGACGGGGCTCAGCAGCTGGCGGGGAGCCTGAACGGGGCTCAGCAGCTGGGGAGGAGCCAGAGTGGGACTCTGGAGGCTGCAGCGGACGAGGAACCGGCACGGGGGTCTTCCGCTGACGAGGAGCCGGCACTGGAGGCTGCAGCTGGCGAGGAGCCGGCACTGGGGGCTGCAACTGACGAGGAGCCGGCACTGGGGGCTGCAGCTGACGAGGAGCCGGCACTGGGGGCTGCAGCTGACGAGGGGCCGGCACTGGGGGCTGCAGCTGACGAGGGGCCGGCACTGGAGGCTGCAGCTGACGAGGGGCCGGCACTGGAGGCTGCAGCTGACGAGGGGCCGGCACTGGAGGCTGCAGCTGACGTGGAGGCGGCGCGGGTTGCTGCAGCTGACGTGGAGGCGGCGTGGGTTGCTGCAGCTGACGTGGAGGCGGCGTGGGTTGCTGCAGCTGACGTGGAGGCGGCGTGGGTTGCTGCAGCTGACGTGGAGGCGGCGTGGGTTGCGCAGCTGACATGGAGGCTGCAGCGGGCCGGGCGCAGCAGCCGGGCCGGGCGCAGCCGAAACGGGGAAACTGATCCCTATCAGCCTGCCGCCATAGGGAGTCAGGGGAACGGGAAACATGAGGGACCGTGACTACTGGTGCTGGTGAACGTGAGCTATGAAACGCGAGGGGAACGTGACTAGGAGCGGAAACAGACCGTGGACGTGGTGAACGACGTGGCCGTGATCTACGTGATTTGGGACGAGGTGAACGACGCGAGGTAACGTGGGAGGTGGTCTCAAAACGGTCAAAAGAAAAAGGTGACGGAAATTGTTCGGGGGGAGGAAAGTGACTGGTACTAACTGCATCTGTGTCGTGCTGAGCATACAACAGGTCGTAAATGTATTCAAAATCATCCTCATGATCCGAGTCTACAACAATGCGAGGGGGTGAAATGGCAAGGCGCTCAAATTCCTCTTCGTAATCGGAGTCTATAATAAGATGGGGAGGTATGACAGGTGGGTAATCCTTAACATTATCATGAAACGCAGGGGAGGAAACAAACGGGGAACGAAAAATTGAACCTACGTGAAGGACACGGGATTGGTCGGCAGGCTGAGGGGGTAGTCCGAGCAGCGACGACGATGACGTCGCCGAGAGCTTCCCGCTGGGTCCGTGGTTGGTCGGATCATTCTGTCAGGGTCGCCGGTTGGCGAGGAGGAGGGTGGACCCAAGAATGCGGGGAAGCCAGGCATAAGGGTAACTTAAAGGGGAATTTATTAAATTAATCAAGATGAGGACAAACAACGTGGCGTGGACAAACAAACGTGGCAGGGTGCAAAATAACAAAGACAAGCTAAACGTGACAAAACTGGGTCAGGACGAGAACATAAACTGGGACGAAGTACAAAGGGACGTGAGCGAGGGCGAGAACAAAAACAAGTACATGAACGAGATCAATGCAAGAGTCATAAAGTCCGTAAGGCAGCAACAGGGAGCAAGCGGGATAATGATCCGACAATGAGTTGTTGGGATGAGGTGTTTATATAGTCCAGTCAATAGGGGAGCAGATGGGAATCAGGTGTGTTGATCGTTAATGGGGAGCAGGTGCGTGGCTGGTGAGGGCGAGGTGCTGAGGGGAAACGCCCCTACTCGGCTGATCAAAACAAAAACAAAGTGCACATGGCAGGGAGGTGACAAAAACAATAACAAAAACACATGTAGACGAAAACAATGACAAAAACCCCTGTCATGCCCGACGCGGATCATGACAGACATAAAAAAATCCTATAAAAACTGAAGCTGGGCTGAAAGATGGCGCACATTTGTCGACTGTGCTCGCCAGAGTGCAGTTTCTCGTGAGATTAAGAAAAAGCCGCCCAGATGTCTTTGTACTATTTCCTGAACTCCAGAAATGGAAGAAACTAAATATCGGAACTCTCATCAGTTGTTGAGTCTTTATTTTACCCTTTTCTTCTTGAGTACAAAAAAAACGAACACGCATTGGAGTAAGTTTGGCTTTTAAAAGTTGATTTACTAAATACTTCTCATTTCCACGGTGACTCAACTCCAACAATACTAAAGCTGTTGCTTTATGTTATCCCTATAGAATTTTTGTTTAAAATCCCCCTGGCTCTTCTTTTTGTCTTTTCTATATTATGTACGTATTAATAACTGTGTTTGTTAATGTTAATAAACTTTTTGGCAAAAAACGTATTAGTAAATATTTATCATGTCACTGATGGTGGAGTGGTACACTCGCCTGAGTTGTGTGCAGGCAACGTGGGTTCAGTTCCCACTCAGTGACGGTGTCTATGTCTGCCCTGTGACTGGCTGGCGACCAGTTCAGGGTGTAGTGCGCCTTTCGCCCGTAGTCAGCTGGGATAGGCTCCAGCAACCTCCCGCGACCCTGTTCAGGATAAGCGGTGAGGATAATGAAATTCCATGACAAATATTTATCATCTCATCAATATTTGCACAACAGAGTACTGAGCTTCGAGATCCTCACGATAATAGTTCTCGAAATTATATTTCTTATCAATGTAGGTTAGTTAAGGGATATTTTATTGACAATCTAATCTCAATCTACAAAGACAGAAAAACAATTGGTGGTGGGGGGGGCGCGAATCTTTTTCTTCTTGGTAGGGGCGGGCGTGATATAATTGAGAAGCACTACTAGTATATGCAGAGATTATATTCATACAATCTTACAGCCCGAGTGAACCACAGCATTGTTGCAAGTTCGGGAGGAGAAACGTAAACGTCCCACTGCTGTTGCAGCAGCGGCTTCTCGGGGCATAGGCGGAAGTGACGTCGGAGCTGACTCGCGAATGTGGCGTTAATTTAGTTATTTTGTTAAATTTTTTCATAAACTGAATTAAAATATTATATAAAATATATATTAAAATAGATCAGCCAGGGGTAAAAACACAGAGGCAAAGAAATGTATTTGAAAAATACGCGCTTAAAGCATGACGTCATTAGCAAGCGCGCAGCTTCCGAAGGACCTCGACCACATCCACCGACCCGTCCACACCGGAACAAAAACAGCCACCGCTAAATTCTTCTGATTTAGTGTGGAACTGACTGCAATTTTCTAAAAGGATGTCCAGTGCTACTCTAAAGGACTACGACATAATTCATTAAGTCTTTGTGTCCCGATAACCTCATCTTCGCGCGTTGATGCTTTTCGGCGTAGTTAGCTTAGCTTGTTAGCTAGCTAGCCGCTAACAAAAAGAGGCACATGACTCATCGCCAAGCAGAGATCGAGTGCGGATTTGTTGAGATTGGCGTTTGAAAAATGTGTGCAAGAACGACACCCAAGTACAAAGAGGAACTTTGTGGAATAAAAGAAGAGTCCGGGCAACATCTTCCACTGCTGGGCGAAGGTTGCAACCAGCCTCGTGTTGTGCTACACAAAGCAGGTTTGTACACGTCTTACTCTCATTTGCTTTGGAAAGAACGACTTTCTATCGTTAGAAATATGCATCACAACATTAAGTTGTTTGGGGACATGCGTTCACGGTTATTGCCGTTTTACTTTTTAATATTGACTTCTACTTGTCGGTTTGCTGAACATTTGTTTATGCCAAATTAAATCAGTGCAGAAAATAAATGCCAAAGAATAACCAAGAGTGGGGGGTCAACTCCATGTTTTTTCCAGTATAAAATTTGAACTGATTATTGAACTTATTTTATATCTTTTTCATGCAATTCTTGACAGAAGTAATTCTGCCTGACTCTAAAAAATGTGCACACTGCGGCGAAAACAATGGCGGTTGATCAATTTTAGTGGATAAAACACAAAATATTAAGTTAAAAAAAACCAAGTACGTATTGGTCTTATTTATTTATGAAGTTTGTCCTGGCTTGGTCGGGTGAGAGTCAATGAACCTCCGGTGGCCCTGCACAGTTTTGTGCACGTGTGCATAGTTTCACCTCATCCAAACAGTTAAAATACATTGAATGCATCCATCCAGGGTTGCACGGATCTCATCAATGAACAAGCGCATGCTGCAAGGAATGCATCTGCATCTTTGGCCTTACTATGGGCTTAAAAAGGGAGATTGTCACAACCCCCTTTTCCACCAACAAGTCCAGGAACATTTAGTTCTATCTCTTAATGCAAAATGAAATACTTGTAAACATATTTCACTTGAAGGATTCCTATTCTATCAATGACATTATGTTGCGATGGCCCCCAGTGGTCTGCATCAATATGTTAGGGTCCCACAACAGGTCTTCCATCAGACGCACACAATAGCCTGCGTGTGCTAACTTCAGCTCGCTTCCAGAAACGTCTATGACAATGTCAGGAATTAAATCGGGCATCAAAAGGGAGGTTTACATCGTAGGACGTAATTTTATGAAATGTCCCCATGGTCCGGTCAAAATTGGGGTCGCACGCATTGCTCCATGTGCGGCAGGCGCAAGTCAAGGTAGCACTGTTGAAACAATATAAGACAAAGTCGCTGCATGAGCTTTGACTTGACCAAACCAAATTTGTCTTTTTGTGTCCTGCAGACGTCAGTGAATACGATCTCCGTTCTGTGAAAGAGGAGCCAGACTTGACTCACATCAAAAAGGAGGAGGAGGAGGAGATCAACAAGTCACCAGTGAACGTTGTCCCTATAAAGACTGAAGATGAAAAAAAGGATGTGAGTGAGGACAACAGAGGGGCGGAGCCTCCAAGCAGCAGTTCAAGTCATCATGTGACAACAGAAGGTGACGAAAACCACTGGGGGCCATCACAAGCACATAATGAGGACACATTATCAGATGCTCATGACGATGATGATGATGATGATGATGGGCAAGCCAAAGGTGAAAGGGCATGTCACACTGACAGTTGGGTATGTTCTCACTGTGGGAAATCATTAACCTCAAAATTCTCTTTAAAACTGCACACAAGAACACACGGTGGAGAAAAACCTTTTTCCTGCTCAGTTTGTGGAAAAAGCTTCTCTCAAAAGGCGAGTTTAACAGAACACACAAGAACACACACTGGAGAAAAGCCTTTTTCCTGCTCAATTTGTGGAAAATGCTTCTCTCAAAAGGCGAGTTTAACAGAACACACAAGAACACACAGTGGAGAAAAACCTTTTTCCTGCTCAGTTTGTGGCAAGAGTTTCTCTCATAAGATAAGTTTAACAAAACACACAACAACACACAGTGGTGAAAAACCTTTTTCCTGCTCAGTTTGTGGCAAGAGTTTCTCTCAAAAGGCAAATTTAACAAGTCACACAAGAATACATAGTGGAGAAAAGCCTTTTTCCTGCTCAATTTGTGGCAAAAGCTTTTCTGGAAAGTCAATTTTAACAGAACACACAAGAACACACAGTGGAGAAAAACCTTTTTCCTGCTCAGTTTGTGGAAAAAGCTTCTCTCAAAAGGCAAATTTAACAAGTCACGCAAGAACACACAGTGGAGAAAAACCTTTTTCCTGCTCAATTTGTGGAAAATGCTTCTCTCAAAAGGCGAGTTTAACAGAACACACAAGAACACACACTGGAGAAAAGCCTTTTTCCTGCTCAATTTGTGGAAAATGCTTCTCTCAAAAGGCGAGTTTAACAGAACACACAAGAACACACAGTGGAGAAAAACCTTTTTCCTGCTCAGTTTGTGGCAAGTGTTTCTCTCATAAGATAAGTTTAACAAAACACACAACAACACACAGTGGTGAAAAACCTTTTTCCTGCTCAGTTTGTGGCAAGAGTTTCTCTCAAAAGGCAAATTTAACAAGTCACACAAGAATACATAGTGGAGAAAAGCCTTTTTCCTGCTCAATTTGTGGCAAAAGCTTTTCTGGAAAATCAATTTTAACAGAACACACAAGAATACACAGTGGTGAAAAACCCTTTTCCTGCTCAGTTTGCGGAAAAAGTTTCTCTCGAAAGTCACAATTAACAGCGCACTCAAGAACACACAGTGGTGAAAAACCTTTTTCCTGCTCAGTTTGTGCCAAGAGTTTCTCTCAAAAGTCACATTTACGAAGCCACGCAAGAACACACAGTGGAGACAAGCCATTCAGTTGCAGCGTTTGTGCTAAAAAATTATTTTCTAAAAAGGGTGCTGAGAGACACAATTGTGCTGGTGAGAATTGCAGCGATCCATGAAGCTTAAAAAAAAGACCAAAAAAACTGAAGGGACTGACTCTTTGTGGTAAGATGTAAATGTGATTTTGAATGAAATATAATAAATTAAATTTTGCAAAGCTTTTTTATTGACATTAAGCCAATGTGATGAGTGTCAGAAGAACCAACGTGTCTGAGTGATGATGATTTTTTTTGTTTTTAAGATCAAGCATTATAAATAAAATTAATTGCCTTTGCCTGGAACAACATTTTTTAACATTATGTTTTTCAGTTGTCTTTTTAATCGTACTTAATGGAAAAGTTGTGAGAAGAAACAGTGCTTATGAAATCGGTGCCTTCCACAATCATCAATAAAATCACTTGTTCCACTTGCTCAACTGGCCTTCATTACGTTGTGTGAAAAGGTGAAAAACGGATCTAGAAGTTGAACTATAAAAAGAACCAGACAGAGAAATGCAAATCATCTCAGTTTCTCTTGAAGGTTTTGGAATGTCAGGAGTTGGCAATCTGATGGCGACTGGAGTCAGCGTTTATTTGTCACCACGAAGGAGATGATCCCCATCACGCAGTTCGTTGCTGCGCCTCTGAATACTGAAATGAAATATTTAAGTACTTAATTAAATGCTAAGATATTTTTTAACACTCTAACATTTCAATAATAAAATAGTGAAACATTTCAATTTGAAATTCACAACCACATACAGAGTAAATTAAATTCATAATAATATAGAAACATTTACTCAATATTGAACAAATTTAGGAATCTAATTTTGAAAGATAAAAAAAAAATTCTTAAATCAAAATTTTAAGTATTAAATTAATTCAATAAATATTTGGGCACCCACATTGTAGCGGGAGACTTTAATAAGGCCAATTTAAAGACTGTACTCCCAGAGTTTCACCAGCATGTCAAGTGCCCGACGAGGGGAGACAACACTCTCGACCATGTGTACTCGAACATCAAGCACGCATACAGAGCCCTCCCACTCGCCCCCCTCGGCCAGTCAGACCACCTGGCCTTGCAGCTCGCACCTGCGTACACCCCTCTCAGGCGCAGATTCAGGCCTACCACAAAGACTGTGAAAACCTGGCGTGACGACGCCATGAGCGAATTACAGGACTGATTTCAAGACACAAACTGGGACCTCTTTGATCATCAGGACCTTGATGTCGACACACATGGACTACATCAAGTTCTGCATGGAAACTGTGTCCCTACACAGGACTATACGGACCTTCCCAAATGCGAAGCCCTGGATGTCCAGCAGGGTTCGCTCTCTCCTCGAGGCCCGTGACGCTGCCTTCAGGTCAGGCGACAAAGCCCAGTACAGGGTGGCTCGTGCTGACCTGTGCAAAGGCATCAAGCTAGCCAAGGCAACCTACAAGGGGAGGCTGGAGGCCCACCTTGCCTGTAACAGACCACAGGAGGTGTGGCAGGGTCTACGGAGCATCACCAACTTCCGAGGCAGCAGCACGACCTCTGTAGACCCGAGTGCATCGCTGGCAGAGGAGCTTAACTGCTTCTTCGCTCGCTTTGACTCGCCCCAACCGTCACACCCCCGCACTTCATGCTCCAACTCCCCCCCACTCATCGTAGAGGAACACGATGTGAGGCGCGCGCTCCTGGCGTTTAACCCCAGGAAAGCTACTGGACCCGACGGAATACCAGGCAAGGTCCTCAGAGCATGTGCCCACCAACTGTCACATGTTTTCTGCAGGATCTTCAACTGCTCCCTGGCTCAAGCAGTCATCCCCTCCTGCTTGAAAACTTCCATCATTATTCCTGTCCCCAAAAAGTCACCCGCCGTCCACCTGAATGACTACCGTCCTGTTGCCCTCACACCAATCATCATGAAGTGCTTCGAGAGGCTGGTTCTCCAGCACATCAGGGACTGCCTTCCTCCCACTCTGGACCCCTACCAGTTTGCATACCGGGCTAACAGATCCACTGAGGACGCCATCGACACTGCTCTGCATGTTGTGCTGGGCCACCTGGAACAACAGCAGAGCTATGCAAGGATGCTCTTTGTGGACTACAGCTCGGCATTCAACACGATCATCCCAGACATCCTCGTCGCCAAACTGGACATTCTCGGCCTCTCTGCCCTCACACGCATCTGGATTAAGGACTTTCTGACCAACAGACCCCAGACTGTGTTGCTCGGCCCCTACACGTCCTCCACCCGCATGCTGAGCACCGGTTCCCCCCAAGGATGCGTGCTGAGCCCTCTCCTGTACGCCCTCTACACCTACGACTGCAGCCCGGCCCACGGCAACAACACCATCGTCAAGTTTGCTGACGACACGACAGTGGTCGGTCTGATCTCGGAAGGTGACGAGACAGCCTACAGAGAGGAGGTAAAGAGACTGACAGCTTGGTGCAAGGACAACAGACTGCACCTTAACACTGCAAAGACAAAGGAGATTGTTGTCGACTTCAGGAGGAACAAGACGGTGCCGCCCCCCTCTGCATCGAAGGCGTGTGTGTGGAGAGGGTCCACACGTTCAAGTTCCTGGGAGTACATATCTCCGATGACCTTTCGTGGACTTACAACACCACAGCAGTGGTAAAGAAGGTCCGCCAGCGTCTGCACTTCCTGAGAGTCCTCAGGAAATTCAACCTGGACAGGAAGCTGCTGCTGGCCTTCTACCACTCGTCCATCGAGAGCCTGCTGACGTACTGTGTCTCCACCTGGTACAGCGGCTGCACTGAGGCGGACAGAGTGAGGCTCCAGAGGACAGTCAAAACAGCGCAAAGGATTATTGGCTGCCCTCTCCCCTCACTGTCGGACATCTACACCGCCCGGTGCCTCAGAAGGGCTCTCAACATCGTCAAAGACAATACCCACCCAAACTCACACCTGTTCGACCTGTTGCCCTCTGGCAGGCGCTACAGATGCATCAAATCAAGGACCAATAGACTGAGAAACAGTTTCTTTCCGAGAGCCATCTCCATTCTGAACTCTCACACACACACACGAGATCTCCCTTACCTTGCAGAACAGCATCGTGATGTGTTTTTATATGCCCTATTCAGTACTAAATTTCCATTGCACTCTCTTATTTATATATCTAATTTATATATTTGTCTGTATTATTGTTGTATTGCACTGGAGAGGGGAGCCCTCTAATCTCGTAGCACATTTGAGTACAATGACAATAAAGGGATTTCTAATTTCTAATTTCTAATCTCGAAACTGAGTACTCCGTTGTGCAAATATTGATGAGGTGACAAATATTTGTCATGTCATGTCATTATCCACACGGCATCTCCTGAACAGGGTCGCGGGAGAGTGCTGGAGCCTATCCCAGCTGACTTCGGGCGAAAGGCGCACTCCACCCGGAACTGGTCGCCAGCCAGTCACAGGGCAGACATAGACACCGTCACTGAGTGGGAACTGAACCCACGTTGCCTGCACACAACTCAGGCGAGTGTACCACTCCACCATCAGTGACATGATAAATATTTACTAATACGTTTTTTGCCAAAAACTTTATTAACATTAACAAACAGTTATTAATACGTACATAATATAGAAAAGACAAAAAGAAGAGCTAGGGGGATTTAAAATAAAAATTATATATGAATAACATAAAGCAACAGCTTTAGCATTGTTGGAGTTGAGTCACCGTGGAAATGAGAAGTACTTAGTAAATCAACCTTTAAAAGCCAAACTTGCGCCAGTACATGTTCGTTTTTTGTACTCAAGAAGAAAAGGGTCAAATAAAGACTCAACAACTGATTAGAGTTCCGATATTTACTTTCTTCAATTTCTGGAGTTCAGGAAATAGTACAAAGACAGGTATCTGGGCAGCTTTTTCTTTATCTCACGAGAAATTCCACTCGGGCGAGCACAGTCGACAAATGTGCGCCATCTTTCAGCCCAGCTTCAGTTTTTATAGGATTTTTTTATGTCAAGGGTAATGGAGGTTGAATCGGTTGAATCGGTCGTCCTCGCTTCCTCCCACGGCACGGGTCCACGTCCAAGGGAAGGTCCTCCCCAGGTTAGTCATGGTCTGGATAGTTGATTCCTGTCTGGTCCCCAAGACTGGAACGCCAAGGCTGGCCTTCTCCGGCGGGCAGTCTCTCCGTCTCTCCAGCTGGCATTGCTCTGGAATCTTGTCGGTGTGCATGTGTATGTGCACGTGTATATGCAAGTGTATGTAAGTGTTTGTGTGTGTGCATGCGTATGTGCATGTGCTGCGATCTCCAATTGTTCCGTCTTTCGGAATGTGTTTTTTTATAGCGTCTGTGTGAGTCCTCCAGTGCCCAATTTGGTATGTTTGCATCTCTACAGCCAATGTGGAGAATGTGCTTCGTCATATTTGACCATGAAGTGCTGTGAATGTGAATGCAAGTCATGGAAATGCTATGTGTGCAAATTTGTTCTCACTACCCAAAATTTCAATAAAGTTCACACATTTAAACTAAGTACTATAAATTTAGCATATGAGAAAAATATAATAAATCAGAAAACATCAGGACTACAATCCCAGTTATTCTTGTGACCCGTGCTTCTAGTTTCATCTGATAAATGCTTTTTGTTTCATCAATGTTTAACATATTCCGTAAATATGAACCTGCTAACTTAAATAATTGACCTTCTGTCCTGTAAGTGTTTAAAATAATGCCAGCAATCATAATACAATCCTTCATTTACCATTGCAGTCGTCTTATCATTGCAGTTGTCAGGGTCACCGGTTGGCGAGGAGGAGGTGGACCCAGAATGCGAGGAAGCTGGAGAAGGTGTAACTTAAGCAATTTATTAGGGGACCAAAATAATGACAGACAGACAGACGGGTTATGACAGCAGTATTTTTTATCATTGCAGCAGTTTATTAATTTTCCCTCTGTACCATAGACAGACATTCGGAGTGTTTCCTTACACTTGTATATGTTGTGGGATGTAAGTGTGTATATACACATGGGGATTTGTGTATTTACGTATATACTGTGTATATTCGCATAGGTTTGCTTTTTCTGAATGTCTGCTGCTAATGTTATACATTAACGGCCACATTGCACCGCCGCCTCAGTGTGATCTATATGTTTGCTGCTGTCACACTGCAAATTTCCCCATTGTGGGACTATTAAAGGACATCTTTATCGTTATCTTTAAAAACCTTGTGTTGGTGCTTGCAAAATAATTTTCCATAAGATTAAGATTGAACAAAATGGTGAAACAAAAATTTAAAAAGTAAATACTGTAACTATTAAACATTGAATACTAAATTATTCCTAAAACAGATCTGATAAAATCCATGGTCATGTGGCATCATAGGATTATACCTTGATGCCCAGTTGCAGCAGAATAATTCTGATATGTAGACAACTTCTCTCGTTAGCCAACTGGCGTAGTTTATTTCAGCAACAAACACGAACTGCTCTTCTCCAGAGCCAAAAGCAGAGAGAGAAAAAAGGCTTGAACACCTGCCTAACATGGCATCGTCCAAATAAGCACATTACAGTAACAAGCAGTCATACAATAACACTCAACACTCCCACTTATGAATGATTTGTATACTGTACAACTTTCACAAAGACATTAAAAAAAAAAACAAATAACATGACATTTGAATGTCAACTATTTACATGCCAAACAGGACCCCTGTAAATTTCTTCAATTTAGATTTGGTAACAGGCTTGGTCATAACATCTGCTGCCATGTCATTTGTGGGACAGTAATCAAGTATCATCTTCTCGTCTTTTATAATGGATCTAATGAAATGATATTTGATGTCCACATGTTTACACCTCTGCCTGTACACAGGGTTCCTCGCAAGTGCGATAGCCCCTTGATTGTCCTCATGAATGATAGTTTTCGTGTACACATAGTCATCAATACCTTTTAATAGTTGTTCCAAATATATACACTCCTGTATTGTTAAGGCTAAAGTCATGTATTCTGCCTCACACTAAGATAGTGCTACTGTTTGTTGTTTCTTGGTCCTTCATGAGACCAGTGCACTGTCATCACACATACTCACACAATGCCCCATGGTACTGCATCCGTCAGTAGCGTGTGACGCCCAATCTGCATCACTGTAAGCTCGAAGGCCTAGACCCTCACTGCTCTTTCTGAAACAGAGCTGTCTGTCGGTTGTACCTCTGAGATAACGCAAGACATGTTTGACCGTGATCCAGTGCTCATCTGTGGGTTCAGAAAAAATGTTGCGATAGTCGGCTCACCACAAAACATAGATCAGGGTGTGTGCAGGTGGCCAAATATATGAGACTGCCAACCGCTTCTCTGTACATTTTTACGTCAGTCATTCTCGGCGCATCTTCAGTGTAGTCTAGTTTTTGTTTGCAGGGTGTTTCCCTTGTTCTACACATTTACATGTCAAAATGGTTTAGGATCTTTTCCACATACTTGTTTTGTGTCACATTTACACAGCCTTCCGAGTGACTGAAGACCATGCCAAGGAAATGTTTTAACCTGCCTAGGTCCTTCATTTTAAACTTGGTGGATCGCATGCTCTTCACTTGCTCGAAGCCACTTTTGTGTTATTGGCAGCAATGATAATGTCATCATCCCAGATAACAATCATCACTTTCCCTTCTACTTCAGACTCTTTCGTGTATACACAGTGGTCTGCTGGGTTCTGGATGTATTTGTTCCCGATTAGGTATTTGTGAAGTAATAAATTCCAATTACGTCCAAATTGTTTTCGGACGTAAATGGACTTCTCCAGCTTATTCACTAGCCCATCTCTTCCTTTCTCATAACCCTCAAGTTGTTCCATGTATATTTCTCTATCAATGGGTGCGTGCAAATAAGCTGTTTTTACGTCAGCCTTTTGCATCGCCACCCGTACACGAGTCAGATTTGCTGTTGGTGAGAATATTTCACCATAGTCTATTCCTGCTCTCTGGCTATAACCTTTCGCTACAAACCTGGCCTTGTACATCTCACGTCCATCACTGTTTTCCTTGATTGAATAGACCCACTTTCCTCCCACTGTCTCTCTGCCATCTGGCAATTTAGTCAAAGTGAAAGTGTGGATGTCCTCTAAGGACTTCATCTCCTTGTCCATTGCTTTCTTTCATTTTTTTGACTCAGTTGATGTTAAGGCCTCTTTAAAGTTTTGGGGAATATTGCACATTACTCGGTAGCAGTGGTCTATGCTAACGAGTGTACTGTCATCCTCCTCACTGCTGTTTTGAGTATAATCTTTTAGATAACCCGGTGGTCTATGTTCTCGGGTAGGATATCTCCCACTACTTGGGACCTGTGGTGTCCCTTTAGGGTGCTTGTCATCATCATCTTTTGGTTGTTTTGAACCACCAATTTGTATGTCTGTGCTCGCACTAGGTTGTGGGGTGTCTTTGACTTCACAACTCACTCTAGGTTGCAGGTCTAACTCATAAATCAGCGTTTCATTTTCACATGTTGTCTTGGTGACAAACTTTACCAGTTTGTGCTTTTGCACCTTTCCCTCACTGGATAATAAACTAGAAAGGCTGGACTGCCTTTGTCTTGCCCTACAAAGTGTCCTTTTTCACACTTAAAGTCTAGTTTAATCCTGTCTTGTTGATAGGCATAGCATATTGACCCGAACTTGTGCATCCTTGATAAATGACACATTTTTCCTGTCAGTGCCGTGTATAGTGTGGTGCCTGTATGCTTATTAAAACACAGATTTCTTATATATGCCGCCTCCTGAACAGCATTGTGCCACAGGCTCTTTGGTAAGTTGCAGTCAATAAGCTTACACCTGGCCATATCAAAAAGAGTCGGCCATTCCCTCTCAGCTACCCCATTCTGGTGTGGGGAATAAGGACAGGAGGTTTCATGTCTCATATTGTTCTTTCGTAGCAGTGTCTTAAAGTCTCTGTTTGTGAACTCGGTTCCATTGTCTGATCGCAGTGCCATATGGTGCTACATCAGATAAGAACTTCTTGGTAGCTTGAAGAGCATCGCCATCATCCTTGCTTTCAAAAAATAAACAAACACCGCACCTGTATACACATCTGTAAAAGATTGCACATACTTAAAACCATCAATGGATTCGTTGCTAATAGGACCAGCTAAATCTGTGTTCACCAGTTTTAGCAATGTCTTTACCTTGTCAGTTGGATTTCGGTTTCTCGTTTGGGTGAACTTCCCTTTTATGCATACATCACATTCTTTATCAGGCTTGTGTTTCGCACCACTAATGTGCATGCCAACTGTTACATTCTGCAATTTCGATATATCCTCATAGTTGCAGTGCCCCATTATCTCGTGCCATGTCTGAATATCATGGCTGACTTTACACACACCATTTTCATGACACTCTGTTTTCAAGTAGTACATTCTTTTATACATATAAATGTCAAATGTTGGACCATCAGGCGCCGTAAGAACGTCTTCGCCTTCCTTGAAGAACACTTTGGCACTCTTAGCAGTAGCTGACTTCATGGAAAACAGTTCTTGAGGCAAGGATGGGATGTAGAGGGCGTTCTTGAACGTAACTTTACACCGACGCCCCTTACTGACTATTAGACACACCTGTGCGTTTCCCTTGCCTTGTGCCAGCCCAAAAACACGTTTCCCATCTGCGAGCCCCATGCTGTGTTTCTCCGGCCTGAAATTGCTCACAAAGTTCTTAAACCATCTTTTGTCGTTCATAAAGTGGGACGATGCACCTGTGTCCACAATCAATACCTTTTGTTGCATTTGCTGTGCTGTCCAGCTGGTATTCTCAGTCTCCGTCTTGAAGGAGTAATCCTCACCTCCGGTTGTTCTCCTGGCGTCATCATGTTGCATTTCATGGCTGCCACCGCCGTCATCGTCTCCGCCTTTTTGGACGCATGCGTACCGAGCGCTTTGTCCGCGCTTCTTCCGGCATGCTTTGTCCGTGTGTCCTGTGTGTTAACAGAAACTACACCAAATAGTCTTTGAGCAGTTATCTTTACGGTGACCCTTTTCGCCGCAACGCCAACACGCCAGCTCCGTCGGCGGTCTGCTTTTCTTCTTTTGCGCCGCCCGTGCTTTCATCACTGTCCCTCCGGCCTCCTCGGCGAGTGATCCTGTGTCTTCCGCTGCCTCGAAGTTCCATAATTTGGCCTTGAACTCCCCCAGCGAAACGTCCGTTGAGCCGTGCGTCACCATTAACGTGAACGGCTTATATTTTTCCGGTAGCCCTCTCATAATCATTGCCATCATCAACCCTTCGCTCGGCGCTTCACCCGCGCGTCTCAGCGCCGTGATATTCTGTTCAGCTCTGATGACTTATTCAGTCACAGTCTCTGTGTCCGCTTTCTTCAGCGCCGTCATCAATGTATAGGGAGACAATGCGGGGCCTACCTTTGCCGATATAGTGTTCTCTCAACACTGAGGGTTTCCAGGCCCTTGTCTTTTGTGTCTCTGAATATGAGTTGTTAGCGCCATTTCACAAATGTTTATATTTTTATGGATAATGATTGCAAATATTTGTTTTTTGCCATTTGTATGTTTGTGAGAAGAAATTATACATTTCTTTGTCTTTTGTAATTATTTTGATTTGTGGAGTGAAATGTGTCAACGTTAGAGGGCGCAATTCTTTATTTACTGTAATGCACGAAGAAGAAAGTGTTTTTTGGTTGAAGAAGAAATAAAGATGATGGCGAAGGAGCAACACAGTCTTTTTTCCGTGCTTCGACCATCAGTGTTTGTTCACGCGTAAAAAGTTGTTTTTATTCGCCACCAAACGAAGAGGTTGAACAACGAAAATAAGAAGAAACTAATTGAATCTAAAATAACCTCTACACATAGCATTTCCATGAGCTGCCCTCACATTCACAGCACTTCATGGACAAATACGACGAAGCACATTCTCCACATTGGCTGTAGGGATGCAAACATACCAAATTGGGCACTGGAGGACTCACACAGACGCTATCAAAAGAAAAACACATTCTGAAAGACAGAACAATTGGAGATCGGAGCACATGCACATACGCATACACACACACAGACAAATACATACACTTGCACATACACGCGCACACACCGACAAGATTACAAAAGAATGCCAGCGGAGAGAGAGACGGAGGGACTGCCCGCCGGAGAAGGCCAGCCTTCGCGTGCCAGTCTTGGGGACCAGACGGGAATCAACTATCCACACGATGACTAACCTGGGGAGGACCTTCCCTTGGACGTGGACCCGTGCCGTGGGAGGGAGCGAGGACGACCGATTCAACCGATTCAACCTCCATTACCCTTGACATATAAAACTCCTATAAAAACTGAAGCTGGGCTGAAAGATGGCGCGCATTTTTCGACTGTGCTCGCCCGAGTGCAGTTTTCTCGTGAGATTAAGAAAAAGACGCCCAGATATCTGTCTTTGTACTATTTCCTGAACTCCAGAAATTGAAGAAACTAAATATCGGAACTCTAATCAGTTGTTGAGTCTTTTTTTTTACCCTTTTCTTCTTGAGCACAAAAAACGAACAAGCATTGGAGTAAGTTTGGCTTTTAAAGGTAATTTACTAACTACTTCTTATTTCCACGGTGACCCAACTCCAACAATAACATGACAAATATTTGTCATCTCATCAATATTTGCACAACATAGTACTGAGTTTCGAGATCCTCACTATAATAGTTCTCAAAATTATATTTCTTGTTAATTTAGCTTTGTTAAGGGATATTTTATTGACAATCTAATATCAATCTACAAAGACAGAAAACAAATTGGTGGTGGTGGGAGGGCGCGAATCTTTTTTTTCTTGGTAGGGGCGGGTGTGAAATAATTGAGAAGCACTGCTAGTATATGCAGACATTATATTCATACAATCTAGCAGCCCGAGTGAACCACAGTATTGTTGCAAGTTCGGTAGGAGAAACGTAAACGTCCCACTGATGTTCCAGCAGCGGCTTCTCGGGAAATAGGCGGAAGTGACGTCGGAGCTGACTCGCGAATGCGGCGTTAATTTAGTTATTTTGTTAATTTTTTTCATCAACCGAATTAAAATGTTATATAAAATATATATCAAAACAGAACAGCCAGGGGTAAAAACAAACACAGAGGCAAAGAAATATATTTGAAAAATACGCGCTTAAAGCATGACGTCATAAGCAAGCGCGCAGCTTCCGAAGGACCTCGACCACATCCACCGACCCGTCCACACCGGAACAAAAACACCCACCGCTAAATTCTTCTGATTTAGTGTGCAACTGACTGCAATTTTTCTCAAAGGATGTCCAGTGCTACTCTAAAGGACTACGACATAATTCATTAAGTCTTTGTGTCCCGATAACCTCATCTTCGCGCGTTGATGCTTTTTGGCGTAGTTAGCTTGGCTTGTTAGCTTGTTAGCCGCTAACGAAAAGAGGCACATGACTCATCGCCTAGCAGAGATCAAGTGCGCATTTTTTGGAATTATCATTTGAAAATGTGTGCAAGAACGACACCCAAGTACAAAGAGGAACTTTGTGGAATAAAAGAAGAGAACGAGCAACATCTTCAACTGCTGGACGAAGTTTGCAACCAGCCTCGTGTTGTGCTACACAAAACAGGTTTGTACCCGTCCGACTCTCATTTGCTTTGTAAAGAACGACTTTCTATCGTTAAAAATATGCATCACAACATTAAGTTGTTTGGGGAAATGCGTTCAAGGTTATTGCCGTTTTATTTTTAAATATTGCCTTTTACTTGCAGGTCTGCTGAACATTTGTTTTTGCCAAATGAAATCAGTGTAGAAAATATATGCCAAAGAATAACCAATAGGGGCGGGGGTGAACTCCATGTTTTTTTTTTTTTTTTTATAAAATTTGAACTGATTATTTAACATTTTACATTTTCTGGTTTTTATATCTTGTTCAAGCAATTCCTTACGGAAGGAATTCTGCTTGAATCTAAAATATGTGCACACTGCGGCGAAAACATTAATGGCGGTTGATCAATTTTAGTGGATAAAACACAAAATATTAAGTTTAAAAAAAAAAAATCAAGTACGTATTGGTCTTATTTATTTATTTATTAACTTTGTACTGGGTTCGTCGGGTGTAATTCAAGTTTTGTGCACATGTGCGTAGATTCACCTCATCCAAACATTTAAAATACATTGAATGCATCCATCCAAGGTTGCACGGATCTCATCAGTGAACAAGCGCATGCTGCAAGGAATGCATCTGCATCTTTGGCTTACTATGGGCTTAAAAAGGGAGTACGCCACAACCCCCTTTTCTACTAGCAAGCCCAGGAACATTTAGTTCCTGGTAATAAAGTTCCTGTGGCCCAGGTGGTTTGCATCTCCACTGCAACTCATAGTTCCTGGTAATTTATCCAAATGGCAATGATGACGTATCAGTGGGAGGTCTTGTGTTACTTTGTTACTCATTACTGACACCCTATGGCTGTTATGCATCATTGCAGGTACAAAATAATTAAGTGAACTCTAATATTATTATGGTGTATCTTAGTCTAATTTTAATACATATTGGATAACTTTAAAATATACAGTCATTATTCAAATATGTCAACATGAAAGTCAGAGTGAAAGTGTTATTGCTTAATGCTTATGTGTAAGAACTTTTACTCTTCAAACGTAATTTTGTTTTAAAATTTATTTCAAAACAGAAATTTTATAAAAATAAAAAGGGTAACGTCGGAACTTACTCGCAGGATAAATGTCATTTTGGGTTAAAAAAAAGTAACGTAAATCATACAATAAATAGCGACTCTGATGCCAGGGCTCCTTGAATTCTTTTAGGGATCCAGATTATAATGGAAGCAAAAAGTACCCACAATGAAACTATCCATAAATGCAAAATGAAATACTTGAAAACATATTTCGCTTGAAGGATTCCTATTTTATCAATGACATTATGTTGCGATGGCCCCCAGTGGCCCCCCATTAATATCTTAGGGTCCCACAACAGGTGTTCCATCAGACGCACACGATAGTGTGTGCTAACTTCAGCTCGCTTCCAGAAACGTCTGTGACTATGTCAGGAATGAAATCGGGCATCAGCCGCAACGTGCTTCCTTTTTAAATGCTCGTTTATCACTGTTGTGCTGCTAAAAGGAGGTTTACATCGTAGGACGTAATTTTGTGAAATGCCCCCATGGTCTGGTCCAAATCGGGGTCGCATGCATTGCTCCGTGTGCGGCAGGCACAAGTTAAGGTAGCACGGGAGAAATAATATAAGACAGTCGCCGCCTGAACTTTGACTTGACCAAACCAAATTTGTCTTTTTGTGTCCCGCAGACGTCAGTGAAAACGATCTCCTTTCTGTGAAAGAGGAGCCAGACTGGACTCGCATCAAAAAGGAGGAGGAGGAGGAGGAGGTCAACAAGTCACCAGTGAACGTTGTCCCTAAAAAGACTGAAGAGGATGAGAGTGAGGACAACAGAGGGGCGGAGCCGACAAGCAGCAGCTCAAGTCATCACTTGACAACAGAAGGTGATGAAGACCACTGGGGGCCATCACATGCACAAAATGAGGGCACATCAGACGCTCATGACGATGATGATGATACTAATGATGATGATGATGATGATGATGGGCAAGCCAAAGGTGAAAGGGCATGTCACACTGACTCATTAACTTCAAAGCTGTCGTTAAAACCGCACACGAGAACACACAGTGGAGAAAAACCTTTTTCCTGCTTGGTTTGTGGTAAAAGCTTTTCTCTAAAATCAAATTTAACATACCACACAAGAACACACAGTGGTGAAAAACCCTTTTCGTGCTCAGTTTGTGGTAAAAGCTTCTCTCGAAAGACTCATTTAGTAAGGCACACAAGAACACACAGTGGAGAAAAACCTTTTTCTTGCTCAATTTGTGGCAAGAGTTTCTCTCAAAATTCTCATTTAACAATCCACACAAGAACACACAGTGGTGAAAAACCCTTTTCGTGCTCAGATTGTGGGAAAAGCTTCTCCCATAATTCTAATTTCACAAGGCACGCAAGAACACACAGTGGAGAAAAACCTTTTTCCTGCTCAGTTTGTGCCAAGAGTTTCTCTCAAAAGTTGCATTTAACAAACCACATAAGAAAGCACAGTGGTGAAAAACCTTTTTCCTGCTCAGTTTGTGGCAAAAGCTTTAATGTAAAGTCATTTTTAACAAATCACACAAGAACACACACTGGAGAAAAACCTTTTTCCTGTTCAGTTTGTGCCAAGAGTTTCTCTCAAAAGTCGCATTTCACAAGCCACACAAGAACACACACTGGAGAAAAACCTTTTTCCTGCCCAGTTTGTGCCAAGAGTTTCTCTCAAAAGTCGCATTTCACAAGCCACACAAGAACACACAGTGGAGAAAAACCTTTTTCCTGCCCAGTTTGTGCCAAGAGTTTCTCTCAAAAGTCGCATTTCACAAGCCACACAAGAACACACACTGGAGAAAAACCTTTTTCCTGCCCAGTTTGTGCCAAGAGTTTCTCTCAAAAGTCGCATTTCACAAGCCACACAAGAACACACACTGGAGAAAAACCTTTTTCCTGCTCAGTTTGTGCCAAGAGTTTCTCTCAAAGGTCAAGTTTACAAAGCCACACAAGAACACACAATGGAGACAAGCCATTCAGTTGCAGCGTTTGTGCTAAAACATTCTTCACTAAACAGCATGCTGAGAGACACAATTGTGCTGGTGAGAATTGCAGCGATACTTGAAGATTAAAAAAAAAAAAAAAAAAAATGAAAGAACCGACTCTTTGTGGTAAGATGTAAATGTGATTTTCAATAAAATATGATGAAATTGAATTTTGCAAAGCTCTTTTATTGACACAAAGCCAATGTGATCAGTGCCAGAAGAACCATTGTGTCTGAGTGATGATGAGTTTTTTTGTGTGTTAACATCAAACATGTAAATAAAATTTATTGCCTTTGCCTGGAATAACATTTGTTAACGTTATGCTTTTCAGTTGTCTGTTTAATCGTACCTAATGGAAACGGTGTGAGAAGGAACTGTGCTTATGAAATCGGTGCCTTCCACAATCATCAATAAAATCACTTGTTCCACTTGCTCAACTGGCCTTCATTACGCTGTGAAAAGGTGAAAAACTGAACTAGAAGTTGAACTATAAAAAGAACAAGAAAGAGAAACGCAAATAGTCTCAGTTTCTCGCAAAAGTTTTGGAATGTCAGGAGTTGGCAACTTGATGGCGACTGGAGTCAGCGCTGGTTTTCTCGCTGTGTTTGGCTGGCTCGTATATGTATGGTCCATTGAACAAAACTCAAACTCTTCAAATATCCCCTCAGATACATTTAATATTTCGCTTTCTGAATAAATTTCTGACTGGCTAAATACACTTTCTAGGTTGAGCTCTATCAAGTGTTTGGGGTTTGTTGCTAAGCAGAATCTCACTTCGGAAAAACTATCATTTTGTCAAATATACTAAATATTTTTGTTCATGCTATATTATATTTTTTTTACTTTGGATTGCTTATATAATGAAATCGGGAAATATTAAAATGTAAAATTAGCAACGAC
Source organism: Idiotropiscis lumnitzeri (assembly GCF_059441095.1). Lineage (NCBI taxonomy): Eukaryota > Metazoa > Chordata > Actinopteri > Syngnathiformes > Syngnathidae > Idiotropiscis > Idiotropiscis lumnitzeri. The sequence continues at coordinate 11,829,189 of NC_142392.1, forward strand.
ATACAGACTTAATGCAATTAATAAGAAATATAGAAACATTTTATAAATATTGAACACATTGAGAAGAGTCCTCATCTTGAAATAAATATTGAAATATAAAAAATACTTATGTATTAAATTAATTCAATAACCCGTCCCTGGATGAGCGGCAGAAAATGGCTGGATGGATGGAATAATTTAAATTGCATACATATTCAAATGAACAAATATGTTAGGAAATATTCAAGTGTGAAATAAAAAGGTTTAAATTAATATTGATATAATTTTGCAAATTAAAATAATTGAATAAATATTGTATTATTACATAAGCAAGCTTAAATATAAATTGAAATAAATGAAAAAAAAAGTCGTGTATTTTTAAATGGCCTAATATAGGTATGGGAAGTAATTCTCTTTATAAGATAAGATAAGATGTCCTTTATTAGTCCCACAATGGGGAAATTTGAGGTGTTACAGCAGCAAAGATATAGATCACACAGAGTCGGCGGCGTAATGTAGCCGTTAATGTATAACATTAGCAGCAGACATTCAGAAAAAGCATGCAAATATACACAGTATCAACGTATCTAAGTGTAAGGAAACACTCCTAATGTTTGTCCATTATACGGAGGGGGAAACGCTGTAATGATAAAAACTACTGAATGATTAAAAATACTGCAATCATAAAAATATTGCAATGATAAAAGTACTGTAATGGTAAGAGTACTGAAATGATAGAAAAGTACTGCATGATAGAAAATACTGCAATGATAAAAGTACTGTAATGGTAAAAAGTACTGCAATGATAAAATATACTGCAATGGTAAAAGTACTGTAATAGTAAAAGTACTGCAACGATAGAAAAATACTGCAATGATGAAAGTACTGCAATGGTAAAAGTACTGCAATGGTAAAAGTACTGTAATAGTGAACATCCTGCAGTGGTAGAAATACTACAGTGATAGAAGTATTGTAATAAGAATACTGTAATGGTAAACAAAATACATCATTGGTCAATATTTAAGTACACCCTTGGCTGAAAGTACAGTAGTAGTTAATATTGCATCCTAGGACTGCACAATTGCACTAATGCCCTCCCGTTTGTAGGCCTGACCCAATGTTCTTGTTAAAAAGTCTGACAGCAGTTGGCAGGAAGGAGCGGCGAAATCTCTCTTTGGTACAGCGAGGGTGTAAAAGTCTGTCACTGAAGGAGCTGTAAAGTGTTCTCAGAGTGTCATTGAGTGGGTGGGCTGGTTTGTCCAGCATTGATGACAGTTTTGCCGTCATCCTTCTGCCCCCCACTGAGTCCACAGAGTCCAGGGAGCAGCCCAGGACAGAGCTGGCCCTCCTCACTAGTTTGTCCAGTCTCTTTTTGTCTCGGCCCGAGATGCCTCCTGCCCAGGAGACCACTCCATAGAAGATGACTGATGAAACCACCGAGTCATAGAAGTTCCTGAGGAGTGTTCCCCGAACGCCAAAGGACCTCAGCCGCCTGAGTAGGATGAGTCTGCTCTGACCCTTCCTATAGAGAGCGTCTGTGTTGTCGCTCCAGTCCAGTTTATTGTTCAGATGAACACCCCGGTACTTGTAAGTTGAGACCCTCTCAACGTCTGTTCCCTGGATATTCACTGGTGCAGGTGGAGAGTGCCGACGCTTGCGGAAATCCACCACCAGCTCTTTGGATTTCACAGCGTTGATTTGGAGGCGGTTCTGCTGACACCAGTCCACGAACCCCTGCGTAACCCCTCTGTACTCCCGATCGTCATCGTCAGTGATGAGGCCGACAATCGCAGAGTCATCAGAGAACTTCTGCAGGTGACAGGTTGTGGAATTGTTTTTGTAGTCCGAGGTGTAGAGGGTGAACAGGAAGGGAGCCAGCACAGTTCTCTGCGGCGCTCCCGTGCTGCAGAGGAGCACGTCAGACACACAGTCCTGTGTTCTCACGTACTGTGGCCGGTTTGTGAGGTAGTTGTGAATCCATGTGATGAGGTGGTGGGCCACTCCCGCCTGCTCCAGCTTGTCTCCCAATAAGGCGGGCTGGATGGTGTTGAAAGCACTTGAGAAATCAAAGAACATGATCCTCACCGTACCCCCCGCCTTCTCCAGGTGGAAGAGTGAAGTGTGGAGCAGGTAGATGATGGCATCATCCACACTGATGCCAGGCTGGTATGCAAACTGGAGTGGGTCCATTGAGGAGCTGACCAGGGGGCGCAGATGGACGAGGACCAGTCTCTCCAGGGTCTTCATCAGATGAGACGTCAGGGCCACTGGTCTGAAGTTGTTGAGCTCCTTCGGATGGGGTGTCTTTGGAACCGGAACCAGGCAGGATGTTTTCCACAGCTGGGGGACTCTGCCCAGCTTCAAGCTCAGGTTGAACATGTGCTGGACGATTCCACACAGCTGGTCTGCGCAGGATTTGAGGAGCTGGGAGCTGATCCCATCTGGGCCTGCCGCCTTCCTCGCCTTCATCTTCCTCAGCTGGTTCTTCACCTGAGATGTTGTGAGGAACAAGGCTGAGCAGGAGGAAGTGGTGGTTGTCTGATGAGGCTGGGAACTGGAGCCTGTGGAGAGAGAGAGGGGCGAGAGAGGGGGAGAGAGGTTCTGTCCTGTTGCGCCCTATTTCGTCCTCATTGTTTTGTTATTTTGTCCCTAGTACCTTGTTGCCTTTTGGTTTCGTTTTGTTGAATAAATTCCCTTTAAGTTACCCTAATCCCGGCTTCCTCGCATTTTGGGTCCACCCCCTCCTCGCCGACCGGCGAACCTAACAGAAATACTTGTAAACATATTTTACTTGAAGGATTCCCATTTTATCAATGACATTATGTTGCGGTGGCCCCCATTAATAAATTAGGGTTCCACAACAGGTGTTCCATCAGACGCACACAATAGCCTGTGTGTGCTAACTTCAGCTCGCTTCCAGAAACGTCTGTGACTAATTCAGGAATGAAATCGGGCATCAACCGCAACGTGCTTCCTTTTTAAATGCTCGTTTATCACAGTTGTGCTGCTAAAGGGCGGTTTACATCGTAGGACGTAATTTTGTGAAATGCCCCCATGGTCTGGTCCAAATCGGGGTCGCATGCATTGCTCCGTGTGCGGCAGGCACAAGTTAAGGTAGCACGGGAGAAATAATATAAGACAGTCGCCGCCTGAGATTTGACTTGACCAAACCAAATTTGTCTTTTTGTGTCCTGCAGACGTCAGACAAAATGATCTCTGTTCTGTGAAAGAGGAGCCAGATTTGACTCACATCAAAAAGGAGGAGGAGGAGGAGATCAACAAGTCACCAGTGAATGTAGTCCCTATAAAGACTGAAGATGAAAAAAAGAATGTGAGTGAGGACAACAGAGGGGCGGAGCCTCCAAGCAGCAGCTCAAGTCATCACGTGACAACAGAAGGTGATGAAGACCACTGGAGGCCATCACAAGTACATAATGAGGACACATCAGACGCTCATGACGATGATGACGTTGACGGTGGGCAAGCCAAAGGTGAAAGGGCATGTCACACTGACTCATTCACTTCAAAGCTGTCTTTAAAAGGGCACAGAAAAACACACAGTGGTGAAAACCCTTTTTCCTGCTCGGTTTGTGGCAAAAGCTTCTCTCGAAAGTCTCATTTTGTAAGGCACACAAGAACACACAGTGGAGATAAACATTTTTCCTGCTCATTTTGCGGAAAAGGTTTCTCTGAAAAGGCAAGGTTAATAGCACACAAAAGAATACACAGTGGAGAAAAACCTTTTTCCTGCTCAGTTTGTGGTAGACGCTTCTCTGTAAAGTCAAATTTAACTTGTCACACAAGAACACACAATGGAGAAAAACCTTTTTCCTGCTCAGTTTGTGGCAAGAGTTTCTCTCAAAAGTCTCAATTAATAATTCACACAAGAACACACAGTGGAGATAAACCTTTTTCCTGCTCAGTTTGTGGAAAATGCTTCTCTCATAAGGCAAATTTAACAAGCCACACAAGAACACACACTGGAGAAAAAACATTTTCCTGCTTGGTTTGTGGTAAAAGCTTTTCTCTAAAATCAAGTTTAAAATACCACACAAGAACACACACTGGAGAAAACCCTTTTTCCTGCTCAGTTTGTGGCCAAGGATTCTCTCAAAAGTCTCAATTAATAATTCACACAAGAACACACAGTGGAGATAAACCTTTTTCCTGCTCAGTTTGTGGAAAATGCTTCTCTCATAAGGCAAATTTAACAAGCCACACAAGAACACACACTGGAGAAAAAACATTTTCCTGCTTGGTTTGTGGTAAAAGCTTTTCTCTAAAATCAAGTTTAAAATACCACACAAGAACACACACTGGAGAAAACCCTTTTTCCTGCTCAGTTTGTGGCCAAGGATTCTCTCGAAAGTCTCATTTAATAATTCACACAAGAACACACACTGGAGAAAAACCATTTTCCTGCTTGGTTTGTGGTAAAAGCTTTTCTCGAAAATCAAGTTTAAAATGCCACACAGGCACACACACTGGAGAAAACCCTTTTTCCTGCTCAGTTTGTGGCCAAGGATTCTCTCAAAAGTCTCATTTAATAATTCACACAAGAACACACACTGAAGAAAAACCATTTTCCTGCTCAGTTTGTGGCAAGAGTTTCTCTGGAAAGTTTCAATTAACAATCCACACAAGAACACACAGTGGTGAAAAATCTTTTTCCTGCTCAGTTTGTGGAAAATGCTTCTCTCATAAGGCAAATTTAACAAGCCACACAAGAACACACAGTGGTGAAAAACCTTTTTCTTGCCCAGCTTGTGGCAAAAGCTTCTCTCAAAAGTTTGATTTAACAATCCACACAAGAACTCACAGTGGAGAAAAACCTTTTTCATGCTCAGTTTGTGGCAAGAGTTGCTCTCGAAAGTCTCATTTAATAACTCACACAAGAACACACACTGGAGAAAAAACATTTTCCTGCTTGGTTTGTGGAAAAAGCTTTGATCTAAAATCAAGTTTAAAATACCACACAAGAACTCACAGTGGAGAAAACCCTTTTTCCTGCTCAGTTTGTGGCAAGAGTTGCTCTCGAAAGTCTCATTTGATAATTCACACAAGAACACACACTGGAGAAAAACCATTTTCCTGCTTGGTTTGTGGTAAAAACTTTTCTCTAAAATCAAATTTAACAAGTCACACAAGAAAGCACAGTGGCGAAAAACCTTTTTCCTGCTCAGTTTGTGGCAAAAGCTTCTCTCAAAATTCAACTTTAACAAACCATAGAAGAACACACAGTGATGAAAAACCTTTTTCCTGCTCAGTTTGTGGCAAGAGTTTCTCTCGAAAGTCTCATTTAATAATTCACACAAGAACACACAGTGGTGAAAAATCTTTTTCCTGCTCAGTTTGTGGAAAATGCTTCTCTCAAAAGGAAGGTTTAACACGCCACACAAGAACACACACTGGAGAAAAAACATTTTCCTGCTTGGTTTGTGGTAAAAACTTTTCTCTAAAATCAAGTTTAACAAGTCACACAAGAATACACAGTGGTGAAAAACCTTTTTCCTGCTCAGTTTGTGGAAAAGGTTTCTCTCAAAAGTCGCATTTACGAAACCACACAAGAACACACAGTGGAGACAAGCCATTCAGTTGCAGCGTTTGTGCTCAAAAATTCTCCACTAAACAGCATGCGGAGAGTCACAATTGTGCTGGTGAGAAAAGCAGCGATCCTTGAAGCTTAAAAAAAAGAAAACAAAAAACTGAAGGAACTGACTCTTTGTGGTAAGATATAAATGTGATTTTAAATAAAATATGATATTGAATTTTGCAAAGCTTTTTTATTGACATTAAGCGTGTGATCCGTGCCAGAAGAACCATTGTGTCTGCGTATTTGTATTTGTTTTTATTTTCGAAAGTATACAGGGACTGTGCATATTAATCAAACTGTTTCCTGTAAATATGCCAGATTATAGCCAATGGCTAATTTGCATCCATTGTCCCTGAGTGATGATTTTTTTTTGTTTTCATATCAAACATTATTAATGAAATTAATTGTCTTTGCCTGGAACAACATTTGTTAACATTATGCTTTTTCAGTTGTCTTTTTAATCGTACTTAATGGAAAAGGTGTGAGAAGAAACGGTGCTTCTGAAATCGGTGCCTTCCACTATCATCAATAAAATCACTTGTTCCACTTGCTCAACTGGCTTTCATTACGCTGTGTGAAAAGGTGAAAAAGAGAACAATAAGTTGAACTATAAAAAGAGCCAGAAGGAGAAACGCAAATAGTCTCAGTTTCTCTCAAAGGTTTTGGAATGTCAGGAGTTGGCAACTTGATGGCGACTGGAGTCAGCGCTGGTTTTCTCGCTGTGTTTGGCTGGCTCATATATGTATGGTCCATTGAACAAAACTCAAACTCTTCAAATATCCCCTCACATACATTTAATAATTACGGTTTCTGAATAAATTTCTGACTGCCCAAATACACTTTCTAGGTTGAGCTCTATCAATTGTTTGGGGTTTGTTGCGAAGCAGAATCTCACTTCGGAAAAAAACTATAATTTTGTCAAATATACCAAATATTTTTGTTCATGCTTTATTATATTTTTTATACATTGGATTATTTATATAGTGAAATAGGTAAATATTAAAATGTAAAATTGGAAATCACATACAGACTTAATTCAATTAATAACAAATATAGAAACATTTTATAAATATTGAACTCATTGAGAAGAATCCTGATCTTGAAATAAATCTTGAATTATAAAAAATACAAAAAAATTAATTCAATAACCCGACCCTGGATGAGCGGCAGAAAATGGCTGGATGGATGGAATAATTTAAATTGCATACATATTCAAATGAACAAATATGTTAAGAAATATTCAAGTGTGAAATAAAAAGGTTTAATTTAATATTGATATAATTTTGCATATTAAAATAATTGAATAAATATTGTAGTATTGTATAAGCAAGCTTAAATATACATTGAAATAAATAAAAACAAAAGTTGTGTATTTTTAAATGGCCTAATATAGATATGGGAAGTAATTCTCTTTATGAAACTATGAAGGGATTTGAGCTCACAGAAGTGACCAGTCTTGGTGCTGAAGTTCCGATGTAACCAGAAACTGCCCTGAGAGAAAATAGGCCTGAGCATTGTTTATGGTGGGGGCAATTCTCTCGCCAGGTCAGTGACCTTCCAGGGTATGAGAGTAATTTAAGGTGGTCACGAGTAGACTGGTCGTATCAACGGGGAGACGCATCTGCTCTCCCTCTGGGGGACTTTTGGAGGGAAATCCCGAAGACTAGCGTGATGGGAATGCATATGCAACAAGGGAAAATTAGATATTCATGTCCTATTTGGGCATTCCCTGTAAGAAGGGAATGTCTGAGAGGGGGCTCGCACGTTTTTGGGGAGACTTCTTTTGACATCAGCATGTGACGAGAATAAAATCTTTTTCGAACCATCGCCAATCCAGCCTTGCTCGGCTGCCTCTCCGGAAGGCAGCAAGGACCCACACTTCAAAGACAAAATATACGACATATTGAAAGAAAAATAATACTCAAATATTGAAATAAGTATAGAATTGAATGAATAAACAACAAAGAAATAAATACCTCCTGGAAAATATCATTATTTTCAACATTTGTCAACATTTTTCTTTCTTGCACATTCTTAAACAATCGTAAATTTTTTTTACTTTTTCTTAAGTTACTTCAGTGCATTTCACACCTGTGCCTTCAGTGAAGTCCTACTTGAATGAATCCACATCAAAATACCATCATTTATGACACCACGGCTGGACAAATAATATCCAGAAAAACACTTACACACTGAAGGAGTCTATTACTATTGATTACTGGCATTATTTTAAACACATGCGGGACAGAATGTCGATTATTAAAGTTAGCAGGTTCATATTTACTGAACATTTTCAACATTGATGAAACAAAAAGCAATTATCAAATGAAACTAGAAGCACAAGTCACAAGAATGACTGGGATTGTAGGCCTGATGTTTACTGATTATATTATTCTTCAATGCTAAATTTATAGTACTTAGTTGAAATGTGTGAACTTTATTGAAATTCTCAGTAGTGAGAATAGATTTGCGCACATAGCATTTCCATGAGCTGCTCTCACATTCACAGCACTTGATGGACAAATACGACGAAGCACATTCTCCACATTGGCTGTAGAGATGCAAACATACCAAACTAGGCACTGGAGGACTCACACAGACGCTATCAAAAGAAAAACACATTCCGAAAGACATAACAACTGGAGATCGGAGCACATGCACATACGCATGCACACACACATACACTTGCACATACACACGCACACATGCACACCGACAAGATTACAGAAGAATGCCAGCGGAAAGAGAGACGGAGGGACGGCCCGCCGGAGAAGGCCAACCTTGGCCTGCCAGTCTACGGGACCATATGCTATATGACTTAGTTTAAATGTAAGACCTCAAAATTGCACACATAGGCCGTGTCCAAATTAACAGGCTGCGACCTCCGAAGGCTGCTTTTTCGGCCGCATGACGTCACTTTCGGCGCGACACGACCGCGCGTGGTGTCCAAATTCACGGCTGTCACGTGCGACCTTCGAATCCAGCCTTGGAATTGGTCTTCGTTTCCATGGAGCCAAGGCCGCTTGGCGCAACATTTACGTTACGCCCCCATGTACTTTGCTCCTCTGTTCGACGCAGGCGATAAGTATTTGCGGTGGATTTATAAACGGCTTGGATAATCAATGGATAATCAGCGACGAGCGCCAGACCGAAGGCATCGGCTTAGCAAAACATTTGTATTATTTCATTTTAAACGATGGAACCCGAACTTTTCTTCATTTTATTTCACTTTTTAGTTTATTTCCATTTTGTTCTTGAGGAGAGGAGGATCACGCTTTCCCATCGCAGAGTTGTCCTTTATCGAAGGAATGAAGTAAGTTCTAAATCCGTCTATCAGCATTTTCACACTATTACCAACATTGACAGGTCAATAGGGTTATAACGTGATTGTTACAGATGAACTAAAAACATCAGTGGTGCAACTTCAGTAGTACATGTGTTCACTTCATAATAGAACAAATATCGAATGGAAATGATAGAATTATATACATTCTGAAAGAGTTTTTATGAATTTAGATACTTGTGACGGCTTAATTGTCCCCGTGATTAGTTTGTAACCAAACACATACTTTTACATATGGCAAAACACCAGAATACCACTAGAGAGTTTAGGGCCAGAGTTATTAAAATTAAGTTGGTGATACTGTAGGAATGATGAAAGCAAACGAAACAAGTACAATAATTAATGTGTTCATGTTTTTTTTTTTTATTCAAAACATTAACAGCCAAGAAGTCCATACTGCAGGATAAACCTGGGTGTGCCAGCGTTGGATCGTTTTTTCAATGGAGAGGATCTCCAAACAGACTTTCGCCTGAGCAGGGACTCTTTCAGAGTGTTGCTGAACCTCCTGGACCAAGACCGACGACATGGATGGGGTGTCGAGATAGAGGTCCTTGTCTTTCTCTTCTGGCTGGCGAGTGGGGCATCATATCGGGTGGTGGCACGAGCATTTGGGATGCCGCGGTCCACCGTCCACTACATCATCCACCGGGTCACTGGGGAAGTGGTGGCTCTTCGCCACAGAGTCATCCACTTCCCCAACACTGCAGGAGACCTTCAGGCAGTGACCCAGGCATTTGCAAGAGCTGCTGGAGCAATAGATGGTTGTCATGTCCGAATCAAGCCTCCAAGTGGCCCTGATGGTCATGACTACAAGAACCGCAAGCTTTTCAGCAGCATAATCATGCAAGCTGTGTGTGACCATCAGGGTCGCTTTCTGGACATATTCTTGGGTTGGCCTGGATCAGTCCACGACTCCAGGGTCCTCCGGCACAGCCCTCTTTACCAAAGAGGGCTGTATCCTCCTCCAGGGCACTTCATCTTGGCAGATGAAGGGTATCCGTGCCTCCAGCGACCACTCCCCGTCATCACTCCTTACAAGCGGCCGGTGCAGGGCGTGGGGGCCCGGCGCTTCAACGTTCATCATTCCAAGGCACGCTCAATAATTGACAGCACAATTATTGAGCACAGCCACACAAACATGGCAAAATATCAGAAGATGGAAAAATAGATTCAAATACAATGTAATGAATGGTTAATAAATCTATCCCATCTTTTGTAGTGACATTCACTTTGGAATGATGAAGGTGAGATTCCGGGCCATCTTTTTCCACGCCCTGGAGGTGCACCACACCTTTGCACCACATGTAAGTAAATAAAAAAAAAATGTATAATTGATACTTATACTTTCAATATGTTGCTCTTTATTCAGGATCAAATCATGTCCTGTTCAGTGCAATAACTATCAAATATAGCTAATATAGAGCATTTCCTTTTTATTTCTTTTAGGTCATCGCTGCCTGTGCCGTCCTCCACAACATCTGCCTTGGGGTGGGAGACCTCATGGCCTCGGAGGACGAAGGGGAAGAGGAGGCTGCTGTGGAAGAGGTGGCTGACACAGTCGCTGGAGTGCAGTGGAGGGACCACCTGTCTGCTCAGGTGTCTGCCCTGGAGGAGGTACCAGAGGACCACGAGTATATTTAGGTATTTAAATACTTTTAACTGCACAATGGTATTTGAGCAATCATCCCATCAAATATGCCACAAAATAATCTTTAACTGAATCATCAAACAGCACAGCCACACAAACATGGCAAAATATCAGAAGATGGAAAAATAGATTCATATACAATGTAATGAATGGTTAATAAATCTATCCCATCTTTTGTAGTGACATGGCAGCCATCTATTGCCCCAGCCACCCCTGCAAACCCCCACGTAATGGATGATGTAGTGGACATTGCAACTGGTATGATGCCCCACTTCAAGTCACGAGAGGAAGATCAGGACTCTTGCTCGTGCCCCATCCATGTCATGGGTCTTGGAACAAAGGTTCCATCCATGCTCCAAATGAGTCCCTGCTCAGGCGAGAATTGGCAAAACAGCACTGACACACTCAGGTTTATCCTGCAACAGTTATGAACTGGGGAATGCTTTTTATTTTCTGTGAATAGTTACTGTGAATTATAATGTACTTCATTTATGCCTTGTTTGTCCACCAGTTTTTCAATGAATTAAGTTTGTAAGCAAAACAGACATGGTGGAGTCTTCATATTATTGTAAAAGTTTTGGTCTTTCACAAACCTGGGCTTTTTCACTTTTGTCTGAAGAAGCTGATCTCAAGATGTGACTGGGATACGAACTAGTTCATCTGTTTTGAAAGTACCCCGGTTTTTGTTTACTCTTAAATGAATGTTATCTAAATTTCAGTCTTGAACACCAAGCATATTTCACTCATTTTTTATTTTGATCTATCAACTTTTCCATCAAACTGAAAAACCTTTCAAATGTCTCCCTCCTCTCAGTTGCCCTTCCCTCCTCTGCCAACCTCTGTCTCTCCAATTCCTGTCTCCGCATTGCTAAATCACGTCTGTATAGTTCAATCAATTCATCCTCTCTCCTTCGCTTTCTCCCTCTCAGTCGTTGCTCCGGCTGTTGGCCTCGCTCTTCTTCCTCTTCTACGACCACGACTTCTTCCTCCTCCGACCACGACTTCTTCCTCCTCCTCCTCCTCCTCTTGCGTCACCCTGGCCCGACTTGGCCCTGGGAGTTCTTCCGGGCTGGCCTGACTTGGCCCTGGTCTTTCCTCAGGGATGGAGGCAATTAGGACAGGGGGGGTGATGGACGGTCTCTGTCCGAGCACTCCATCCATAAGTTCGAACCAGGGCCAAGTATCGGCAGTAGCTCTCCCTGCCACTCTTCGCCAGTGCCTGGGTTTTTGCAATCCTTTATATGAAAAGAAGCAAAAAGATAAAACAATTATATCTTCATTTTCACACACAAGAAAAAGAAATGTGGACTTCCATACTTTATACTTCATTTTTAAATTATCCCATTTTTTTTTGCCTGCAGGGGCGTCACTTTGCCCTGCAGCTCAAGTTTTTCCACGATGGTCCTGTATTAAATAAATAAAAATGCATGCAAAAATAAAGGATGAAAAAAAGGGTAAAAAGATGCAAACATTAGTCAGAAATCCTGGTGTTATGGGTAACATGCAGATTTATGCACTTCAGTACATTAGTTCATGACCGTTTCAGTGCGTTTTATCATGTTACTGTGGAGGGTGATTCATCTATTATTCATGAATATCAGTAATTGGGGAGCACATTGCAGGAGGTACATGGAATTTATACAGGGCACATTCTGTGCTAGGATAAATAAACAGCTGCGTGTTAGCGCAAATCTAATTCAAACACAAATGGCTGATGAATGGAAACTAAAATTGCTATAGTGGGTCTCGCCATTCTTATGCGTTTTCCTTTTGATATTTTGAGTTTAAATGGATGTTAATAAGACAATAACCCGTCAAATATTTTTCCCGATAGTAATTGTATTTTTACCTCCATGCTGTGGCTGCGGAGAACTTGGCCCCCGTAAAGAGGCTGTCGTACTCCCCGCGCAGCTTGATCAGCCGCGCGGTCATCTCCTTGCTCCCTAAAACATAAGGAAAAGATTAAATAAAATAATGCTAACATGCAGAAATAAGACAATTCAAATGTTTCAGCCGTACCTCCTATGCAATAGTTCTTAGAGCTACCTTAGTTATATTTGGCCGATTTCGCAACTAACAAAATTATCTTAAGCTGGAGCTAAATATCCAAACATTGCTGCCCAATATTTCTCATGAGTGATGTTTTAATATTGCATATAAAGAACTTATACTTACATCTGAAAGTGCACTCGGGTGAGGCGGAAGACTTGGCTTCGGTAGTTTGCATCTTGCGAGTGTAGAACGGCGTAGAAGAAGAGCGAGGCTTTTAAGGCTGCGAAGGTTGCATGCTCGTAGCCTTCACTCAGGGCCCGTTTCCATGGAGTTTCCACGGAAACGAGGACAGATTATAAAGCCAGTACTCGGAGGCCGCGTGAATTTGGACACCGGCGTAAGCGTCCTTGTCGCACCGGAAATGACGTCTTCTGTCCGCCATATTAGACATCGAAGGACGCAGCCTAGTTATTTGTACGTAGCTATCGAGCCTGTCCAAATTCACCACGGGTTATGCGGTCCATATAAGGCTACATGAGGAGGAGCCTTCTTAGGCTTCGAGGACCCAGCCTGGGAACTGGCCTTCGGAGGTCGCAGCCTGTTAATTTGGACACGGCCAGATTGTCAATAAAATATCCATAAACTAAGCTAAATTGATAATAAATATAATTTTGAGAACTATTATTGTGAGGATCTCGAAACTCGGTACTCTGTTTTGCAAATATTGATGAGATGATAAATATTTACTCATAGTTTTTTGTATCAACTTTATTGACATTTGCAAACCAAACACAGTTATTAATACGTACATAATATAGAAAAGACAAAAAGAAGAGCCAGGGGGATTTTAAACAAAAATTCTTTGTAAATAACATAAAGCAACAGCTTTAGTATGTTTACGATACGTTTTTTAAAAAAACAATTTTATTGTTACTATACGTTTTTTTTTAATGGTTACTGTAATGTTCCGTCTTCTATCTTAAGAAGTCACGCTGGTACAGTGATGCTGCAAGCTTGTGTCTCTTTATTTATTGACTTGCATTCTCGTCTATGTGCAGACACACGAGTTCGTCTGGTAACCAAAACACACATCAGGCAATACTGCCAACTAGTGACTAATGATATAACGGCTATCATTACATCTCCCTTTCAAACGTTAATCAATGCCTATGCCTTTTTTTTAATAAACATTTTTTATTTTATAATTATTATTATAATAATTTTGTTTTGTTCGCAATTATTTTCACTTCTTTTCAATATCTACCCATTTTTTTTCTGACAACAAGCAGCTCTACAACAATTTTAGCAACAATAACACAACATTAAACATTTTCAATCAGCCTGTCCGGTTGTCGTCTAACTCTTGTTGATCTTCGAAGAGGTTCAGTCATCCCAGAAGTTGCTGGTGGTTGAGGTCTGTGCTCCTTCGATGTATCCACCTGCTTTGCAGCCTCAGCCTTATCAGAAGATTTCTCACAGTCCTCGGGAACCTTCAGCAAACTCCTCCTGTTCCTCCTCACTCTTTGTCCATCCTTTGTTTCCACAATGTAAGATCTCGGTTCGGCTTCGCTGAGGACAGTCACTTTTTCTGTCCCAACAATTAGGTCCCTCAATCCTTACAGTGTCTTTCTCAGAAAGAGGTTCCAGATGTTTTGTAGCTCTGTCATATGCAATTTTCTGTTTGAGTTTGAGCATTCTCTTCTTTTCAATCCAAATGTTGTGGTCATGTCCTTGTGGTATTTGTGGAAGCGTGGTGCGAAGCTTACGGCACATGAGTAGGTCAGCAGGCGAAGCTCCCAACTCCAGAGGCGCAGCTCTGTAACTCAATAGGGCAAGGTAAGGATCAGATGCATCATCCTTGGCCTTCCTTAGCAGTCTCTTGATGATTTGCACTCCCTTCTCAGCCTGGCCATTTGCCTGTCGGTATAAAGGGCTTGAAGTGTTGATGTGAGCCTCAGCCTCCTCCGCCGTAACGCAGTCCTTGATGTCACTGTTATGGTGCGGCGCTCGGGATAACGCATCAGCAAGCACTATGTATTTTCCAGGCGTGTATATTAGCTCAAAATCATAGCGCTGCAATGTCATCATCATGCGTTGAATTCTGGGCGTCATGTCATTGAGATTTTTCTTCCTAATTGAAATCAGTGGCTTATGATCAGTCTCTGCTATGAACGTGGGCAGTCCATAAACTATACTAAATTTGCCAAATCCAAACACTAGACCCAGTGACTCCTTTTCGATCTGAGCAGAGCGTTTTTCAGTCTCTGACATTGACCTGGATGCATAGGCTACAGGTTGCCAAGTGTCTCTCGCCTTTTGCAGCAGTACGGCACCTAGCCCATCTTTCGACGCTTCAGTGGAAATTTTGGTTGGTTTTGATGGATCAAAGTAGGCAAGGACTGGCTCAGCTGTCACAGTTCTCTTTAGATCTTGCCATTCTTCGTCATGTTTTGTTGTCCACTCAAAGACTACGTTGTGATGCAGCAGCAAACTTAGGGACTTTGACTTGAAGAGAGGTTTGGAATGAACTTGCCCCGGAAGTTTATCATCCCCATTGCTCGCAGAAGTCCTTTTTTCTCAGTTGGAACTGGCATGTCCAGTATTGCTTGCACTTTGGTTCTGTCTGGCACCACTCCATCTGCTGTGAGCTTGTCTCCCAAGAATGTCAATTCTGTAACTCCAAACAGACATTTCAGAAATCAGAAATCCCTTTTTTGACATTGTACTCAAGTGTGCAACGAGATTAGAAATTTCTCTCGTTTTAGTTTAAGTCCATTCATTTTAACTCTTTGTAGCAGTTCCTCAAGTCTCTCATTGTGTTCTTGTTCCGTGTTTCCCCACACAACCAAATCATCAATGTACACACAGGTTCCTTCCAGACCTTCTATGATTGACTCCATAGCTCTGTGAAAGATCTCAGGCGCAGACTTTATGCCAAATGGCAGTCTCAGAAAACAGAAACGCCCAAATGGTGTGTTGAAGGTGGTGTACCTGCTGCTTTCGGTGTCCAGCTTCAGCTGCCAAAATCTATGCGATGCATCTCATTTGCTGAAGTACTTAGCACCTGCCATGTCACTCAGGATTTCTTCACGCTTGAGAATCTGATAATGTTCTCTTTTAATGTTCTCATTCAGATCTTTGGGTCGAGGCAAACACGTAACTCTGGGAAGTTCCTCTTTTTAACACACGTGATGGAATTTACCCAGTCGCTGGGTTCTTCCACTTTCTCTCTGACTCTTATTGGTGTCATTCTGCTCAGTTCCTTTTTTAATCTATCTTTGAGAGGGGCTGGAACTCTTCTCGGGGCATGTACTACAGGTTTAGCATCTTCCTTGAGCTGTATTTTGTAAGTGTAAGGTAGCGTACCTTGTCCTTTGAAGACAGAAAAGTATTTGTTCACTATACTCTTACTACCTTCACTCTTCAACACTTTGTTGTTCTTATTGACATCCTTGCTGTTGATTTGGTAAATTCTTTTTACCAGTCCAAGCTCTTCAGATGTCTTGTCTCTCAGGATTGACTCCAGTCCACTTGGCACAATTGTGAATGTTAATTTGTGTTGTCTTCCCTTTGCTGTCACTTTTAGCCTACAACATCCCTTTGTTTTTATTGGCTGATTGTTGTCGGTTTTCAATTTCACGGCCTTGTCTGTGACTCTTTCCGGTTTCTCTTCAAGTGATTTCAAGACTTTTTCATTAATTGTTTGCTTTTGCTCCTGTGTCAATTTTAAAAGTAACAAGTGTCCCATTGACAAGCAGTGGTGCAATCCATTTATCTTCTTTTACTGCTTGCTCTGGGTCTCCTCTAGTTTGTTGTTGCACATCGCGTTTGTCATGTGACACGATTTTGATGAAAAAAGTGTCACTTAGGTCATCACTATCATCTGTGTCTTCCTGCACGTTGTGCACTTTCTTCTTGGTGTAGCACATCTTAGCAGAGTGATTTTGCTTTATACACTTAGTACATGTTCTCCCAAATGCAGGACACCGTTTTGGCTCGTGCATTTCTCCACACTTTTTACAGCTGAAATGAGCTTGATCATTTTCATTGTTTTTGGTCTTTTTCTTGAATCGCAGTTTATCTTTCCTCATCACTGCCTTCACGGACTCTGTTTTTTCATAAGATGGTGCTGCTTGGGAAGTTAGCACGTGCTGCTTTGCTAGCTCGTTAGCTTGGCAAGTCTTTATTGCACTTTCCAATGTTGGGTCGGCTTCCCTCAACAGCCTCTCTCTTAGTTTCTTTTCGTTCGTCCCGAACACAATCTGATCCCTTATCATTGAGTTTTTCAGATCACCAAAGTTACAAGACTTAGCTTTAATTTTGAGATCAGTGGGGAAATTGTCAAAGGACTCACCGGGCTGTTGGAGTCTTGAACGAAACACGTATCTCTCATAAGTTCCGTTTTTCTTAGCTAGACAGTGTTCATCAAATTTTTGTAGGACCTTTTCAAACTTGTCTTTATCTTCGGGTTCATTGAATACCTCGATGGCCTCGGCTCCGGCATTGGTTCTCAAAAGGGCTATTTTTCTTTCGTCCGTTCTGTTTCCGACTCCCACGGCAGCAAGGGAGAGCTGGAATTGTTGCTTGAAAGCCGTACATAATTTCAACAGGAGGTGCTGCTGTCAGACCCAAAGTGTATCCTCAACCTGAGCTTCATTCTGTCTTAACTGGGGCCGGTCTGTCATCACTACCAGCAGGTGTACAACGTGAAACTATTCCAACAATACAGAGTGACCAAGCTTCACCAACAACCTGATCGTTTGCTTACAGCACTGGAGAAGCAAAATGAAATTACATCTTCACTTTTCAAACAACAATCACTTTTGCTGTTACCCAAACGAGATTTGCAAGTTTTTGATGGAGATCCATTACAATACCTAAGTTTCATAAGAGCCTTTGAACACAACATCGAAGAAAGAACTCCTAATCACAAGGACTGTTTGTACTACCTCGAGCAATATACCAGAGGCCAGTCCCTGGATCTGGTCCGAAGCTGTCAACATCTGCCACCTTCTCGTGGATTCATTAAGGCGAAGTCTTTGCTACAAGAACATTTTGGAGATCCGTTTAAAGTAGCTTCTGCATACATGGACAAGGTACTTTCATGGCCTTTGCTAAAGGGAGAAAATCTCAAGGCGATGCAGGCCTACAGTTTATTGCTTCGTGAATGCTGTAATTCAACGGGAGATTCTGTAGGTGACCTAAACGTGCCCACCAATATGCAAAATATGGTGAAAAAACTGCCTTACGAGCTTAGAGATAAGTGGAGAAGTGTGGTCTGCCATCTGCAAGAAACGTACCATCGCAGAGCCACATTTCATGACATTGTGGAGTTTGTGGAGAAGCAAGTTAAGATTGCAAGTGACCCTCTCTTTGGAGATATACAAGATTTGCCTGCAACAGGAAAAAGAGTTTAATCCTGTGACTTTTCGGACTGGTACGAAAGCTAAAGGGAGTAGCTTTGCCACTTCATGTGGAAAAGAAAATGGAGCCTGTAAATAAAATGGAGAAGAACTTACCTGTAAAGGCATGTTTGTTTTGTGGAGCTGGACATTCTTTGGATGTTTGCCTTCTATTGGATAAAAAGACGCAAGTCGAAAAGATGTCTTTTTTTAGGGAAAAAGGAATGTGCTTTGGTTGTTTGTGCATTGGGCACAGAAGCAGAGAATGCAAAGGACGTTTGGTGTGTAGAGTATGCAATAAGAAGCACCCTACCTTGTTGCATATTTATTCCCAAACGAAGCAAATAAGTTCAACACAGGCCGATGTTGATTTAGAAAGTGTCAGAGACGGACGGTGCTGTGGTGTCAATTCAGTCCAGTGGCTTGACTGGGACCAGTAAACAGGACTATGTGTTATCAATACTACCCGTCCAGGTGAAATCCAAAAGAGGTAACAAAACTTTGTCTTCTGTTGGGTACAGAGGCGCGCAGAACTTTGTTGAGAGGGCTTTTGTACTTGATCTCCTGTGAGGAATAAATCGGCTCCTGTGTGAAGTTGCCGGCTTCCTGGTCATCTTTCTCTCAAAACGAGCGCGCATAATTGTTGGATGAATGTCGGTCATGTTTGGTTAATCATTAATGGAATCAGATAATTAATTCGAATAATTTGGTAAAAGTTATGCTACAGTCTTAGAGTTAAATTCCAACGGCACCAAGAGAACAAAAATAATATACTTGCTTAGGAGGAAAGGTAAACAAATTCAAAATCTTTGACTTAAACAAACTTGTGAAACATTAATGTCTATTCAAGACATGAGAGAGGCAATTAACCTTGAACGCATTTCCCCAAACAACTTAATGTTGTGATGCATATTTCTAATGATAGAAAGTCGTTCTTTACAAAGCAAATGAGAGTAAGACGTGTACAAACCTGCTTTGTGTAGCACAACACGAGGCTGCTTGCAAACTTCGCCCAGCAGTTGAAGATGTTGCTCGTTCTCTTCTTTTATTCCACAAAGTTCCTCTTTGTACTTGGGTGTCGTTCTTGCACACATTTTCAAACGCCAATCCCAACAAATCCGCACTTGATCTCTGCTTGGCGATAACTCGTGAGCTTCTCTTTGTTCGACGAGACGAATTAAAGATGGCGTCGATTTTTAAAGTAGCGCTGAATGGATTTCCTGCGTGAAAACTGCAGTCTGTTCCGCACGAAATCCGAAGAACAGGACACACCCCGCTGTGATATGATTGGCTGCTGGCCATGTGGAGCACTGTCACCGCTCACCGACAGATGTCGCCATTTGCGATGTAAATCATTGTTATCTTTTTCTAAACATTGGAAAAACGTACGATTTGAAAAAAGAAAAAACGAAAGATTTAAACCGTATGCATTTGACCAAACATTTTAGTTCCCAAATATGAACTTTAGAGAATTTTACTTTTGTTGCTGGCTTTGTTAAAACATCTGACACCATGTCGTCGGCTGGACAGTATTCCAAATGTATTTCCCTATTATTAAGAGTTGACATGATAAAGTGATACTTTATGTCAACATGTTTGCACCTTTGCCTTTTTACAGGGTTTTACGCCAGCGACGTTGTTGCGAATTTTAAATTAAAATACGTCACTGTTTCATTATCTAAATATCTAAATATTAGAGTGTTAAAAATGATTTCAGTGTTGATATAAGCACTTAAATATTTCATTATTCGTCTCAGTATTCATTAAACTACGCCGATTCACTATTATTTCAAGATTCATTCAACTGTTTGAGTAATAATTTAGTATTCAATGTTTAATCGTTTCTTTTTAAATATTCGTGTCAATATTTTGTTCAATCTTAATGTTATGGAAAACTATATAGCAAGTAAGGTTTTTGTTATTTATTGTGGCCACCTGCTTTTGAGAAAGTGCCTTTCGCTTCTTGTACAACACGACTTTGACTGATAAGTATGCTCAATGCAGAAAAAATATCTGTTTTAAGATTACACTGTCAAATAAATCTTCATCTTCCTGTGTGCATCAGTATCTTCCCACGCACTTCTCCCACTGAGATCACTCTGCAGACTGACCCAAAAGACAATTTATTTTCCAGACTATCTCATTGATCTTCCCTTACTGCTGAAAATTCCACAACAATTTGGGGTCAGACGTGGGATAGCTGAAGATCTGCCGGTGAAATTCAGGACGCAAATTCAGACAGCAGCAGCAACGAACTGCGTGATGCGGATCATCTCCTCCGTGGTGACAAATAAACGTTGACTCCAGTCACCATCAAGTTGCCAACTCCTGACATTCCAAAACCTTTGAGAGAAACTGAGACTACTTGCGTTTCTCTTTCTGGTTCTTTTTATCGTTCAACTTCTTGTTCAGTTTTTCACCTTTTCACACAGCGTAATGAAGACCAGTTGAGCAAGTGGAACAAGTGATTTTATTGATGATTGTGGAAGATACCGATTTCATAAGCACCGTTTCATCTCACACCTTTTCCATTAGGATTAAAAAGACAACTGAAAAGCATAACGTTAACAAATGTTGTTCCAGGAAAAGGTAATTAATTTCATTGATAATGTTTGATATAAAAACAAAACAACTCATCATCACTCAGAGACAATGGTTATTCTGGCACTGATCACATTGGCTTAATGTCAATAAAAAAAGCTTTTCAAAATTAAATTTATCATATTTTATTCAAAATCACATTTACATCGTTTTTTTTTTAAGCTTCAAGGATTGCTGCAATTCTCACCAGCACAATTGTGACTCTCAGCACCCTGTTTAGTGAAGAATTTTTTAGCACAAACACTGCAACTGAATGGCTTTTCGCCACCGTGTGTTCTTCTATGATTTGTTAAAGTTGATTTTTGAGTGAAACCTTTCCTACAAACTGAGCAGGAAAAAGGTTTTTCACCACTGTCTATTCTTTTATGTTTTGTTAAAGTTGACTTTCCAGAGAAGCTTTTGCCACAAACTGAGCATGAAAAGGGTTTTTCTCCACTGTGTGTTGTTGTGTGTTCTATTAAATTAAACTTTCCAGAGAAGCTTTTGCCACAAACTGAGCAGGAAAAAGGCTTTTCTCCACTGTGTCTTCTTAAGTGGCTTGTTAAATTATACTTTTGAGAGAAGCATTTTCCACAAACTGAGCAGGAAAAAGGTTTTTCTCCACTATGTATTGTTGTGTGTTTTATTAAATGCGACTTACGATAGAAATTATTTCCACAAATTGAGCAGGAAAAAGGTTTTTCACCACTGTGTGTTCTTGTATGTTCTGTTAATCGTGACTTTTGAGAGAAACTTTTCCTACAAACTGAGCAGGAAAAAGGTTTTTCTCCACTGTGTATTGTTGTGTGTTTTCTTAAATATGACTTTAAAGAAAAGCTTTTGCCACAAACTGAGCAGGAAAAAGGCTTCTCTCCACTGTGTGTTCTTGTGTGTTCTGTTAAATGTGACTTTTGAGAGAAACTTTTTCCGCAAACTGAGCAGGAAAAATGTTTTTCTCCACTGTGTATTGTTGTGTGTTTTATTAAATATGACTTTAAAGAATAGCTTTTGCCACAAACTGAGCAGGAAAAAGGCTTCTCTCCACTGTGTGTTCTTGTGTGCCTTGTAAATTGTGCCTTTTGTGAGAAGCTTTTGCGACAAAATGAGCATGAAAATGTTTTTTCTCCACTGTGTGTTCTTGTGTGTGGTTTTAAAGACAACTTTGAAGTTAATGAATCAGTGTGACGTGCCCTTTCACCTTTGGCTTGCCCATCATCGTCATCATCATCATCGTCATGAGCGTCTGATAATGTGTCCTCATTATGTGCTTGTGATGGCCCCCAGTGGTCTTCATCACCTTCTGTTGTCACGTGATGACTTGAACTGCTGCTTGTAGGCTCCGCCCCTCTGTTGTCCTCACTCACATCCTTGTTTTCATCTTCAGTCTTTATAGGGAGAACGTTCACTGGTGACTTGTTGATCTCCTCCTCCTCCTCCTCCTCCTCCTTTTTGATGTGAGTCAAGTCTGGCTCCTCTTTCACAGAACAGAGATCATGTTGTCTGACGTCTGCAGGACACAAAAAGACTAATTTGGTTTGGTCAAGTCAAAGCTCAGGCGGCGACTTTGTCTTATATTGTTTCTACCATGCTACCTTGACTTGTGCCCGCCGCACACGGAGCAATGCGTGCGACCCCAACTTGGACCGGACCATGGGGACACTTCACAAAATTCCGTCCTACGATGTAAACCTCCTTTCGCAGCACAACGGTGATAAACGAGCATTTAAAAAGGAAGCATGTTGCGGCTGATGCCCGATTTCATTCCTGAATTAGTCACAGACGTTTCTGGAAGCGAGCTGAAGTTAGCACACACAGGCTATTGTGTGCGTCTGATGGAACACCTGTTGTGGGACCCTAACATATTGATGCAGACCACTGGGGGCCATCGCAACATAATGTCATTGATAGAATAGGAATCCTTCAAGTGAAATATCTTTACAAGTTTTTCATTTTGCATTCAGAGACACAGTGGAACCTCGGTTCTCGAACGACTCGAAGGTCGAACAAATCGGAGTTCGAACAAAAAAAAGAGAAATTCTTGCTTCGCAGTTCAAACAAACCTCGGAGTTCGAACGCCGGTACGACGCGTGAGTGTGCGCACGCGAGGGTGGGATGCTGAGCGGCGTACGGGTGTAGATCGCTCTCTCTCTCTCTTCGTGACCAACTGTTGTCGCGTGCGGACGTGCTGCGTTTTGCTCTCGCGTTTTATATAGGTGTACGAAGTGTTTTAGCCCCTAATCATGCCTCCAAAGAAAGTCAGTGCAAGCAGCAAAGGAATGGTTTCGGTGTTCGAACAATTCGCTTTTCGAACAGGGTTCTGGAACGGATTATGGTCGAGAACCGAGGTTCCACTGTAGTTTCATCGTGGGTACTTTTTGGTTCCATTATAATCTGGATACCTGAAAGAATTAAAGGGGCCCTGGTAGAACAGGGGGTTGTGACGTTCTCCCTTTTTAAACCCATAGTAAGCCAAATGAGCAGATGCATTCCTTACAGCATGCGCTTGTTCACTGATGAGATCCGTGCAACCCTGGATGGATGCATTAAATGTATTTTAAATGTTTGGATGAGGTGAAACTATGCACATGTGCACAAAACTGTGCAGGGCCACCCGAGGTTCATTGACCGAGCCAGTAAAATTTTCATAAATAAGACCAACACGTACTTGATTTTTTAAAAATCGTAATCCTTTGTGTTATATCCACGAAAATTCATCAACCGCCATTGATCATTTTGCCCCAGTGTGTACAGTTTTTAGAGTCAGATTGAATCATTCCATAAGGAATTGCTTGAACAAGATTTGTCAAAGAAGTTTTCAAAAACGAGACACGCCTTCATAAATGAATCACCCAGCCAAGATTGTCTTTGTCACTTGCGAGGAGCAGTCCGGGAAAGAAAAAAGCTTTCCCGCTCCTGTGCGGCGTTTTATTGAAGCACAGCAAAGCAATTTGAATATGCAAACTCATAAAGAATGGAAAAACATGAACACTTTGACTTTATCACACCCGTCCACACGCTTCCTGTTGTTCGAACGGTTTCAGCTTACAAGACATGTTTGGGTCACAATTCTGTTAAATGCGAGCTAAACGGTTTCCTGTCAAACACGGTTAAAGACGTGCATCTGTTTTTGTTGCTTCCTGCTAAACTGCCAGCATAGACACAACCCTGTTACCGCTGAACTCACGTTTTCCTGTTTAAGAGGTCCATGTTTTTGTGACCTTCTATTAACCTGTGTGGTATATTTAGTTGTTGATGTGTGGGTCTGGCTCAGCTTCCCTCCGCACAGGTCGCTGGGCATGACAGAATTGGTGATGGAAAGAACCTCTCTGACACAGCCATTTTGGTTCGAAAGAGATTTTATTTTCGTCACATGCTGATGTCAAAAGAAGTCTCCCCAAAAAAGAGAAAAGGGAAAGGGTGTCCCCTCACGTTCCTTCTTATCGGGAATGGCCAAACCGGACATGAATGTCTAACTTTACCTTGTTGCATATGCATTCTCATTGTACTAGTCTTCGATTTTGCCCTCAAAGCTCCCTACGGCGAGAGCAGATGTGGTTGCTCTTTGAAGTGGCCTTCTGGTGCCATCTTGACTGCTTCTATCACCTCGAGTGCTCCACACCTAGAGCTGGTCAAGCCTTTTGTCCTCCTGGACACCATCTCGTTCACATTGGAATTTCAAAACCAAAACTGGTCACTTCTTTAGTCTCCAATCCCCTCATAGTTAAAGAGAATTACTAAAATGTTCATAAGAGTGAATAAAAAAAATACACTACATATTTCCCCCCTCGAGGCAATCTTGTCCTGATAAAGCAAAAACGACACCAGCATGTCACCAAAAATCCCATTCCAACCTTTTATATGAATCCATTGCCTAAAATTTGGGAAACCTAATTGACTAAAACCTAAATCATGCTCAAGGCATGCTACATAAGGGTAGTTTAACTAGGAAAACTAAGTGTATGGCCAAATTGCTCCCTGGTGTCACTCTAACACCTCCTGCAGGACCACACATAAATCCAGCAATAATTCCAAAAAATCCCAAATCAACCACCTCGGTCACGAAGGAGTTCCCCCCGCAATGTTAGATCTTTAAGCAAACCGGCAGTAACACTTTCCAGTTTAGTCCATATGGAGGCATCAAAGCTTCGCTGAACCTTTCTAGTGAAGCTGCATCCACAAGGCAAGTAGGATGAAGGAACACCGTTACAGAACAGAATAAATCCACAGCGTGATAAAGGCATGATAGGACAAGAAACAAACACACAAAATACAAACACGAGTCAAATGATGTGCAAAAACATAGTTGAGGCCACGCTCCAGTGTGAGAATCCCATGGCATCGTCTCCCTCGAGAGATGCCAAGCCCTCGTCACCGACGAGCTCTTGCAAACAGTATTGTTTCAGATTATCACGTCCACATCCTATGACCCTCATAGGAGTCCTCCTCGTCGCTTGCTCCAAGTGAGATTGCAGTCTACATCCAACTCCATCTACACTTTAACTGAAACACAACAAGCAGACACACTCCACACAAAAATTGAGCACCAGAGATGCCAAAGAAACCATTTTCCACAAGAATGAGTCCATTCCAGGATGTGGAGGGCACCAAGCCATTATCTCCGGAATGCCCCCTTTTGCCCCCAAGCTGTGCCGGCATTAACTCTGTCAAATGGGGAAGGCGCAGACATAGCAAAAACAAATTGGAGAAGCTGTGGAGCAGAGCACAACATCAGTCAGACCCCGGGTCCACAACCCCTCTGGCAGAGACGCAAACAGAGCTTTCGCTTCAGAGTGACCCATTCACTGCCTACCATAATGTCGAAATTCGGAAAATGTTCCAGAACAGAGAAATTCGTAATGGGTGCTGAAACACCACACCCTGCTAGTGACATGGAGTATTCAACATCTGAAATTAATTCTGCCAAAAGTCTTCACCAATGGGCCGAAACCTTTAGTATGATGATGCGCACCAATAGTTAATGTGATTTGTGGCTCAGCGAACAGAGACAATTCATACGGTTTCCTCTGCTCTGGGGCAAGGCACACATCCAAGGCAGCACCGGTAGACATCACAAATACATAATCCTAATGCAAGATGCACTTCTGACCCTCGAAATTGGGTGAATGCATCCCGACAAACCAAATAATCATAACTCAGTGTCCAATGCAAAGGACCAATTGGTGGTTTGAAGGGGTGGAGGCGGCTACACCGCGCAGATCAGAGCAGGAACAAGGACGTACCACCCGCGGGAGGATGGAGACCCTGGTCTCAGAGCTGCCCAGTCTACCGGAACGGACGACGACATATGCTTCCCCCGCCGGATGTGCACAGTCAAATTCAGTCCCTTCTGGAAATTCAGTCCCACTCGAATTCCAGTGTTTGTTTCACAGGTGCGGGTTCGGACCACGGCAGTGACTCGGCCAATCTCAAGAGTCCCACAAGGGTGACAGTGTTGTTGCTCACTGGGATATGCAGAAGGAGCTTGCAAAGCGTGGAATATCTTGTTCCACCATCAAAAACTGTTGTCCATCAATCGTCACCGGAATGCCAAGACCTGCCGGTCCTTGAATGCTGAGGCGCCACGGGCACCCCTATCGTGGAATGTGGTCCCAATCGGGTTGAGGCGTCAAGTGTGCATTTGGAAGCCATAGAAGCGTTGTCGGAGGAGGGGGTAGCGATGGCGCCCCCGTGCTAGTGGACCTCTTTGTGACTGGCATGGCGCTGGACCACAGGATGGTACATTTCAGGAAGTGGCTCGGTTTGGACCGCTCATCACCCAGTGACCCCACAACCCACAGCAAGAGCACGTCCCACTCACAACCCATCTCTATAACCACCCCTACTTCTGTCTGACCTTGTTGACCGGCAGGTGCGGACAACAAGCCTGCTGTGGCGCTGCGTCACCAGAACCTGGCCCAGGAGCAGCGGAAACGGAAAGAGCAGACGCAATGGGAGCTGCATGCGTCGGCGGCTGCATTAACTGCTTCCCCCCGCTTTTATTTAATTTTTTTTCCCATATTCTTTTTTCCTTTCCGGGTGAATTAGCACTCTTGGCGCCCTGAACCCGCAAGTGTAACAATTCTTTTTCTACATCCAATACAATATTTTCTTTCATCGATGCAGAAACGGGGGTTCTACTCATACTGATTAGCAGTTTCTCATTGACGGACTGTTTCGCTTGATGTCAGTAACTGGGAGGCGCACGCCCTCAAGGACGGCCACCCGGCACAGCTGTGTGGTGGTGACACTATTGGACGGGTCACTGGCGGAAGCTTCAATCCATTCGCGTCTCGCCTTGTCTCCCATAAGAGCTCACAAACTTAATATTTTACATATATTTTACAAATGCCAATTGGTTTTGTCTTCTGTTTATGATTCATATTCAATCCCCATGAACACGTCAACTATAATTTAGCTCCTCTTTTTTAACCAACTAATACAGTGATTCTCAAATAGTGGGGCGCGGTGCGATGCTGAGGGGGGCACGTGGGACCCTGGGGAACATGATTTGCATGGTTTTGGGACCAAAAAATTCGATCTCAGGCAACAAGTTTGAGCTCGTCAATTTTGTTTGTGCCCCGAGTTCACGCAGTACTGGTTTTTAAAAAAATGTGTTGCCCTGTCACGCAGTACTGATTAAAAAAAAAAAAAGCGTCGCCCCATCGCTCGTTGACCCGGAAGTGATTTCTTTCGCCGCTCCTTAAATGTCCCGCGCCAAGCTATCTTGCGCTGCAGCTGAGCGAGCAAGGAGGCGCTAATCGCTAAAATGAATTGCTCGATGGACGCTCGACTTTGAAAAGAAGTCTGACTCAAACCGCGTTCGGGCGGAGAGCCAGCAGCTATGAACAGAAATGTTGTATTGCAACCATGACGTATCCAAAAAAATAAGACGATGGCTACGTGAGCAATTTAGCAGACGCTCTCAGGCTGGAACACGGAAATGGCTGACGTCATCACAACGAAGCCGTTTGACGTCAAACGGATTATAAAAATTAAAAAAAATGTATAGTCAACATATTAAAACTGTTGCTTTATGTTATTTATATAGAATTTTTGTTTGAAATCCCCCTGGCTCTTTTTGTCTTTTCTATATTATGTACGTATTAATAACTGTTTGGTTTGTTCATGTTAATAAAGTAAAAAAAAACTAAACAAAAACGTATAGTAAATATTTATCATCCCATCAATATTCGCACCACAGAGTGCTGAGTTTCGAGATCCTCACAATAGTCGATCTCAAAATGATAGATTTTTTTTCGATTTATCTTTGTTAAGGGATATGTTATTAACAATCCAACATTAATATACAAAGAACATGTACATTAGTACGAAATGTAAAAAAAAACTGTAGTGGGGGGGCGCAAATTTATTTTCTTCTTGGTAGGGGGGGCGTGACAGGAAATAATTGAGAACCACTGAACTAATATAACCCCGTTTTCCTCAACCAATGAGTCAGTATTCTTTGAAGTGGATTATGCGCAGACTAAAAATTTCTAATTTAATTTATATTAATTAACTGTATATGAAAAGTCCCCTCATAACATGATAATTCAGTCATTTCCATCTCAAAATGTCGTTCCATTAATTGAATTACCGTAGTACATCCGTCGCCAAACTGAAGTATGGAACATCAGATGTTTTTTTTTTGTTTTGCATGACCTTTAACCTTGCATGTTCTGTTTCAACAAAATTGTATCTCTTATCAGTTTCCCTGTTTCATGAGTTCCTGCCGGGGGCAAAAAGGAGGAGTTCAGAGAGGAATTTCACCCTCAGGGGCAATCCCAAACTTTTGTTTGCAGGACATTGTAACACTCTGGGCTGGTTTGTTGTTCTTCTTATTGCAATTTTACTGCATTCAGTCTTCCTCGAGACTGAATACGTTCTAGTGTTTGCCAAATAGTTAATCCTAGTTTCTCACTTTAGCTTTTCACAGTCAAGATATGAACTTTTTCAACTGCACAATCACTTCATTGAGGTCTAATTATCAATTGTTTACCATAGTCAGACTTTTGCAGTCAAAGAGACCTGTTCCTTCACCGTACGTTAACGTTTTTATCACTCAGGGCGTTTCCGTGTTGACAAATCACATTCCATGGAACATGCATTCATCCTTTTATGATCTTAGATTTCTCCATTTAAATCACCCCTTCTTGCAATTAAGATTAATTTCACCCCAATGATTATGTAGCCAATTATCTTTCTCATTCTAATTTTGCTTTAGTTATTATCCAAATTTTTGAACATTTTTTATGCTGCATCTTTCAATGCACACTAAGACGCACATGCGTTAGTTGAACTGATAAAACGGAATATTAATGCAATAACATTTGGGTTTTAGAAGGGGCAATTCGGCACTGGTTTATAACTATCACCCCTTATCTCCTGCGTGGGGGCTGCCTGACTTCCTGGTCCCACAGTAGATGGAGGTGAGACCACAACGCTCTGCTTGCATTCTTCCTGCTGGGCCCAATCTTCAACTCTTTCACCTCTGCATGATCATTGTTGACATGTCCTATTGACACCTAAAAATCCTTCCATGCAAAAAACAATTATGAAAACAAAATACTGCACCTATCTCCCCCCTTTGACACATGCCTCACATGTGTCAACACAAATAACAATAAAAACAAACGAAGCAGCAACCCCCCTAATTAGGCCGAACTTCGACGTACTTTCATCTCATCTCTTCACAAACCCCTGCGTACATCCTGTGCCAATACAGGACGGACCGCAGCCAGGTTTTTGATTTTGCGCGGCCTTGACCAGAACACGATTAATCACAGGGAACGTATCTGAACAGCGGAATCGAACCGGCCCAGACTTAATGCATTACTATTGCTACGTACCAGCGAAACCGTTGGGCCCTCCACACAACGGTACGCCTCGATCCTTACTGTGTTCCATGCCACAAAGTGCCCAATATGATACGTGGAAGCGCGCTTCTCTTCATTATTTCTATTTTCAGCTCATAATTTTCCTGCTAAAATTTACACCATGGCCAGAGTCTGTGCTCAAACTGATCTTATTCACGACTATGTTGTCTATAGCTATAATTGTACACTTCTTATTTCTCATCTCTTTAACCACAAGACCTTTCTTTTCTTTATCTTCTGCACATTTCTCCCCATTTACTTAGTTCCTATCATCAATTTTTAAATGTATTTATTTTTTTTTTATACTTTTTATAATGTTCTTTCAAAGTGCGGTGACTTTGACATATTTTAATGTCTTAATCAATCATTATAGAGGCCTCTTGTTTAAACAATAACTGAAACTAACACAGGCACATTTTCCATGACCAACCAGAGAGCAGACCCACACGCACAAGCTCTCTTTAACAACCCCAAAAGCCCCGACCGCTTGGACACAGGCGCACAACACCCATTGTGAGTAAAAGCATCTCACCAAAAGTTCAGCCGGCCGGCTGTTGAACGCCTGCGCCCCAGCACCCTGAGACCCTCAATGGAGCAAAATGCCAAAAATGTGGTATATTTTGTTGTTGATGTGTGGGTCTGGCTCAGCTTCCCTCCGGACAGGTCGCTGAGCATGGCAGAATTGGTGATGGAAAAAAATTCTCTGACACAGTCATTTTGGTTAGAAAGAGATTTTATTCTCGTCACATGCTGATGTCAAAAAAGTCTCCCCCAAAAGAAAAAAGGGAAAGGTGTCCCCTCTCTCTGGCCTTCCCTTCTTATAGGGAATGGCCACACCGGACATGAATATTGAAGGTTTGTACAGTGAAACCCCGCAACTTCGCGGTTCACCTTTCGCGGGTTCAGTGCTTCGCGGGTCTAAAAAATATTCGGGGGCATTGTAGTTTCGCCGAGCGGCACGACGGGGCGCTGGAGCGGTTAGACGGCCGGCGTGCGCCGAAGAAGAGCGTGGGAGAAGAAGAGAGTGGACAGAGAAGAGCGACATTTCGCCTCGCTCGGGGCCTTGCGAGAGTTCCGGAGGAGACCGGCCGGCGTGCGTGCGTGGCAGTCGAGCCGTAGAGGAACAACCTCCGCCCGTTTCGTTCGGGACCGGTGTCGTGCCAAAGTACTTACCCCCTGCCAAAATCTGCATCCCCTGTCGCGGGAGCGCGCACGCATTGACTGAAGGCGGCGCGATGTTACTACGTTTGTTTTCATTGAAAGGCACGAAGAATGTATGAGTTTGTGTTTTTGATTTGCTTTCATTTAAACTAGGGTTTCCATCAGTGGTAGTCTTAGTCGGTGCGGTTTTCAGCACACCATTCGCTACAATTCAACACGTCAAGTAAGCGTTAGACTGCGCCAAAATCGGGTGGGGTGGGGGGGGGGGAATTCCCTCCATTTGCATTCGTTAGACCAAAGAAATTTCGCAATCAATGAAGCTACCATACGGGAATTTCAGTGATTAAAACACGATGAAAAGGGGAGAGGATTAGTGACGTGGGCTATATCGTGTTTCCAGCGAGATCAAATTAAGTGTCAACATACACATAGGTGGTATCCTGTTAGAGAACACGTAATTGTATTCCAATTGACTGATTTGTTTATTTTTTATAACCACCGATAGCTGCGTCAAGAGTAGCAAAAGAATAAAAAAATAAAGTCACTCGCGTTCTGCGTCGGACTCGAGGTGCATTCACTGACCACTTACGCAGTAGGAAAGTTACCAGGGGTGACTGATTCTGGCAGCCCCCCCCCCTGATAACTTTGCCTAGAAAAGAGAGATCCTGCTCAAATTTGCCACACATACTCAAAATGACCCAATAGGTACACAGAATAAGTCACTTGATGGTTGGGGTCAATTTTTGTGATTAGAGGGGGGGGTACTTATTGTGGCAGAGGCTGCCAGAATCAGTCATATATATATATATATATATATATATATATATATATATATAACCGGGGGTTCACTGTATTTCGATTGCTGGCATTATTTTAAACACTTACGGGACCGAAGGTCAATTATTTAATTTAGCAGGTTCATATTTACTGAATATGTTCAACATTGATTGTTAAAGATGTGCTCTCAAAGTCCTTACTTTGTTACGTATGTTTATGATGTATTACTTTGTCACATGCATGCTTATGATGTGCCGCCCCTTTCATCCCTTTTATCCTTTGTAGCCTCAGAATAAAATCACTTCTTCCACACTGTCAGACGAGACAGGTTGTGTGCAGTTATTCCTCTGTCAATACAGAAATTCTGGTTTGCTGATCCTGAAAATAGTTGGACGCGATACTACTGCTGCGTAGTACCACTCTGCCAACATTGATTCAACAAAAAGCATTTTTCAAATGTATGTACAAGTACAGTGCATCGATAAGATTGACTGGGATTGTAGTCATGGTGTTTACTGATGCATTCATATGCTAAATTTATATGACTTAGTTTCAATGGAAGACCTCAAAATTGCACACATAGTATTTTCATGACCCACACTCTCATTCAGAACAGATTCAGTCTGCTCAGGTTAAACTGATGACAAACCAGATAGCACATCATGGACAAATACGACAAAACACATTCTCCACATAGGCCATAGAAGATACAAACATATCAAGTTGGGCAGGGGAGGACGTCACCGGGACGCGATCAGGAACACCAAAAACACAATTTGATCTGGGAAAACATACACCACACAATCTGTACACTGACGAGATTACAGGGGAATGTGAGCAGGAGAGACGGAGAGACTGCCTTCACCTGAGAAGGTCAGCCTTGGACGTGGAACGTGGGAAGGAGCAAGGACGACCGATTCAACCTACATGACCCTTGACATAGAAAACCTCCTATAAAATGTGAGGCTGGGCTGAGATCAGCGCGCCATTTTTCGATTGTACTCGTCTGAGTACAGTTTCTCGTCAGATTAAGAAAAAGCCGCCCAGATATCTGTATTTGTACTATTTCCTGAACTCCAGAAATCAAAGAAACTAAAATATCGGAACTCTAATCAGTTGTTGTTGAGTCTTGATTTGAGTACAAAAAACGAACACGCATTGGAGTAAGTTTGGCTTTGAAGATTCATTTACTAAATGTTTCTCATTTTCTCAGTGGCTCAACTCCAACAGTGGATATAAAAATACACTTCATCTGTCAGCATAGTTTTGAAACTTGATGACATGACAAACTTAATTTCTTTAGCAACATATAAAAACCGGAATATGTAAAATTTTAAATATCAGTTCAAATTTTAAACCGGGAAAAAAAACACGGAGTTTACCCCCCACTAATAGTTATTCTTCGGCATCCATGTTCTGCACTGATTTCATTTGGAATAAACAAATGTTCAGCAAACCGACAAGTAAAAGGCAATATTTAAAAATAAAACGGCAATAACCTTGAACGATTTCCCCAAACAACTTAATGTTGTGATGCATATTTTTAACGATAGAAAGTCGTTCTTTACAAAGCAAATGAGAGTAAAACGTGTACAAACCTGCTTCGTTCTCTTCTTTTATTCCACAAAGTTCCACTTTGTACTTGGGTGTCATTCCTGCACTCATTTTCAAACGCCAATCTCAACAAATCCGCACTTGATCTGTGCTTGGCGATAACTCGTGTGCTTCTCTTTGTTCGACGAGATGAAAGAAAGATGGCATCGTTTTTCAAAGTCGCACTGAAAGGATTTCCTTCGAGAAAACCGCAGTCTGTTCTACACTAAAGCGGAAGAGCAGGACACACCCCGCTGTGATATGATTGGCTGCTGGCTTTGTGGAGCACTGTCACCAACTCACCGACAGATGTCACCATTTGCGATGCAAATCATTGTTATCTTCTTCTCAACATTGGAAAAACGTACGATTTGAACCGTATGCACATGAAGAAACATTTTAGTTCCCAAATATGAACTTGAGAGATGTATTGAATTTTACTTTTGTTGCTGGTTTTGTTTTCACATCTGATGTGGTGTATTGTATTGTTTGGGACTGACGGTGCTGTGCATGAGACAGGTTCATCTGGGCTGCAGCTGATCCTTGATTACGGCCTGCAGCTGATCCTGATTACGGGGATGGTATATATTGGGGAGGCACTGTTGCTTTAGGTTGATGTGTAAGCAGAGACAAATAAAGCCACCGACAAACCTGCAGTTGTTCCCCCGTCTACTTTGTTCCGTTGAAGAACACGACATCTGACACCATGTTGTTGGTTGGATAGTGTTGGAGCAGTTTTCTTTTGAGTAATGCAGTATGGCAACACCACCACTAGGGCAATTGATGACGTCAGCGCCAGTTGCGCTCATCCATCAATAACGAATGCAGGGAGAGAGCCAAGATGGCTGCGACGTAAGAGAACGTATGTTGTTCAGATAGTCAAGGGGTTTTGTGATTAACACCAAGTTATGTAAGTACAAGTTGATTTTTTTTCAGCTTTCACGCATCCAACCTTGTATTTTGAAGTGAGACACGTTTTCTTTGGATGGGAAAGGGAGTTAAAGGGAAGAAAAGGAAGAAAAGCAATAACTTGTCGACAGCGGAGTCCTCAGTCATGCCCAGCGACGACACAACTGCCGCGGTAACAATGGAAGAAGTTGATGGAAATATGGAACTTTCAAGCTTTAAAATGCCCCAGAACGGTACTCCAAAGAAA
This sequence comes from Idiotropiscis lumnitzeri, assembly GCF_059441095.1. NCBI lineage: Eukaryota > Metazoa > Chordata > Actinopteri > Syngnathiformes > Syngnathidae > Idiotropiscis > Idiotropiscis lumnitzeri. The sequence continues at coordinate 11,863,286 of NC_142392.1, forward strand.
CCGGCACCGAAAAGAGCAAAGCAAAGCGAAGATGAAGGTGGTATACTAGCGGCAATTAAAGCTCTATCTGCTAAACACGATGAGACCTTTCAGAAAATTTCAACCATTGAGAAAACAACGGTGGCCACTTCACAAGAGCTTGCAAAACTAAATGCGACAGTCCAACAACTAACGTTAGATGTTAGACAACAAAAAGAAAAAGCAGTACAAATGGAGAAGGAAATTAAGAAACTCCAGGCTGAAAATAAACTCCTGAAAGCAAGTATTGCAGAGAGCCATCGCTACAGCCGTCGCTGGTCATTGAAGATTCACGGAATAAAGGAAGAAGACAACGAGAATATCAGGTCCAAAGTTATCACCATCCTGGAGGGAACTGCACCATCCACCCGAGGTTGCTTGAAGGAGGGGATTGACATCGTTCACCGCATTGGACAGAGCCGTCCAGACGGCTCGACGCGCTCAACTATAGTCCTGTTTGCTTTGCGACGACACCGGGATGCTGTTTGGAAGGAGGCGAGAGATTCCAAGTTTCTTCTTGACAACAAGCTGAGGATCACCGAAGCTTTGTCCCCAGAGGATAAAGCTGCAAGAGAAAAGCTTTGGCCTTTGGTTCAGAAAGCAAGAGAAAGCTGTTTTCCGTGGTCCTTTCGTCTTCATAAATGGGAAGAAGATGGACTTTCCACAGGTAACTTAAAATAAATTGGTCTTTTTGACTAAAGTGGGCTAATCCGGAACAAAACTGTAGAATGTTTGAGACTGTGCAGACTTTCATGGGACCCCTTTTGGAGACAATTATTATTTAATGTGAACTTGATTTTAAATAATTTGTTATTTTAATTATTTGGTTGTTTTATAGTTTATAATTTATTTAATTTCTACACTAGTATATTTCGAATACAAGGTTGTTTTGAATTTTATAGAAAAGATTCGTTTTGATTACAAAAGGTTCCTTATATTTATGTGCGTGTGTGTGTGCGTGTATGTGTGTTTGTTTGTTGTTTTTTTTTTATATATCTTCTGTCTTACTTATTTATATATATTAATATACACATTTTATTTAATTATTATTCATTTATTTATTTTCTTTTTATATATTTATTTATTATTACGAAACTCTTTTTTTTTCTACAAACCATTTGTAGACGCCAAATAGGGGTCAAATGTGTGTGTGTGTATTACTTTTGTTGAGCACTGTGTGGCGCTCTGACTGATTATATAAAAGGGAAGAGCAAGAAGGTATGCCCAGGTACGGACTTGAAGGGCATACAGGTTTTTGACCGCTTGGGCGGAGCATGTGCAACTTTATGGTGTTTTAGATTGATTTTAATATTGACGATTGATAAATAAACCTAACCTTTTAACAAGATACTCATGGACTCTTTGGTGAATAACATCGCAAAGCAATCACAGGTAGCAAAGCCGCCAGCGCGTCAAGCCAAGCCAATCTAAGCAAACAAACAGACAGTCAATACCTCACTAGCCTACTAGTATACTGGCTAGTATACCATTCCTATACTTTGTTGCACTAATCACTCGTCCTACAACTGTCTGACATCTTCAATCACTAAATAGTCTACACATACTTTAGATCCTTTATTCTTCAAATTTGTTTAACTCACGATTGTGCCGTGAGAGCAAAATGTTCTTTTACTAAATGCTTAGATAATTTAAATGGTTGTTAATCGCCACCTCTTCAGATCTTTATTTTCTAAAAGCGCATTTCTTGTCTGGTATTTCAAATTTCAAGTGTTCTACTCTGTTTTCATGGATCATTTGTTTAAGTCTCTTAATGTTGTGTCCTTAAATGTTAAAGGTCTGAGGGATATTACTAAGCGTAAGGCAATTTTTTTGTTTTGTAAAAAATCAGAAGCTGACTTAATTTTGCTTCAGGAAACACATTCTGGCGAGTCAGACGTTAATTTTTGGAAAACACAATGGGGGAATCTATCTTATTTTAGCCACGGCACTAATCATTCTGCAGGGGTCTTGATTTTCTTGCATAAATTCAAGGGAGAAGTTCTTGAGACAATATCTGCTAGTGATGGTAGATGGATTCTGTTGATAGTTAAACAAGACAATGCTAAATTTATCATTTGCAACATATACGGATTTAACTCTCACAGTCTTAATAAAATATTATTTGAATTAATAAATTTAAAATTAAAGGACCTCAACAAAAAATACCAAGGAGCTGTCACCATTATTTGTGGAGATTTTAACGAGTGCCCAGACGACACAAAGGATCAATATCCTCCTAGATTATCCCAGAGATCAACAAATAACCTTCTGTCATTACTTTGCTCTAATCTCTCCGTGACTGATGCTTGGCGATTTTTTTAACCCCAATGTGGTGGAATTCACTTGGTGTAATAGAAATGCAACACTGAAATCTAGAATAGATTTATTTTTAATATCATCTATTCTTCAATTTGTAAAAGAAGTTTATCATAAATATGCCCCATTAACAGATCACATGCAAATAATTTTAAAATTGGGTAAAACCCAAGAAAACTCTGGTTTAAGAGGATACTGGAAATTTAACAACTCTTTACTTAGTGACGATTCATTCAATAACTCCATCAAATCCTTAATAAATGACATTCTAAATGATCGGGCGGACAACAACTTTAGTAGGAAATGGGAGTTTTTCAAATTTAAGGTCCGCTGTGTTTCTATAAAAAGAAGTAAAGAATTAAAGAAAGAGAAAAACCTCCATGAATCTGATCTGCTGGATAAGCTTGACTATTTATTAAAAACTAACAATCTAACCGAAGAAGAACAACTTGAATTGAAAGAGATTCAACTACAATTGGACCAAGTGTATTTAGATATGGCAGAAGGAGCATTTTGGGCCCGGTGGTTAGAGGATGGGAAAAGAAATACTAGTTATTTCTTTGCTCTTGAGAAAAGAAACATTAAAAGAAACTCAGTTACTGCTCTTAATATTGATGGAACTCCCTCCTAAGATCAAAAGTTGATATCTGATTTTATCAGTAAATTTTACAAAAATTTATATGAAACGAAATTTAACGAAAACGACTGTGAGAGGTTTATGAAGAAAGTCCACAGTATTCCTATGATCAAAGAGGATTTTAGATTATCTTGTGACTCAAATTTGTCCATGGCAGAAATTCAAGATGCTCTCGTATCCATGAAAAAGGGGAGATCCCCCGGAATTGACGGACTCTCTGTTGAATTCTACGTCCATTTCTGGGATCACATCAATGTTCCTTTAAATTTAATGTACAGCGAGTGCGTCAGTCGGGGAGAGATGACAACTACAATGAAGCAAGGAGTTATATCGCTTATTCCCAAACCTAATAAAGATCCTTTATTAATAGAAAATTGGCGCCCCATTACACTATTAACAATAGATTATAAGATCTTGGCTTTAGTTTATGCAAACAGGCTGAAAAAAGACCTGAACTCCATCATTGCAGAAACACAAACAGGATTTATGAAAAATCGCCACATCAGCTGTAATATAAGACTAGTCTTGGATTTGCTAGATGACGCCGATGATGTCAAATCTAAGGCTCTTATTTTGTTCCTGGACTTTTATAAAGCCTTTGACACGGTTGAACACGCATTTCTTTTCCAATCTCTTCGGGCTTTTGGTTTTGGGAACAACTTTGTTAACGTTGTCCGTATGTTTTACAAAGATATCAATAGCTCTGTGATGGTAAATCAGAAAACATCTAATAGATTCTCTGTCAACAGAGGGGTCAGACAGGGCTGCCCAATTTCCCCCTTCTTGTTTATTATTGTTACAGAGCTATTATCTATTTATATTCGTAATGACAGAATACTGGAAGGGATCACCATTTTTGGCAGGGAACTTAGAATTTCTCAACTTGCAGATGACACCGCCTTATTCCTAAAAGACAAAAACCAGATAGCTCATTCTATAGCATTGATTGATGACTTTTCCAAGGCTTCGGGATTAAAACTAAATAAAACCAAATGTGAAATTCTACCCTTACATGACTACGAAGATTCTGTATTGGATGATATCCCTTTGAAATCGTCAGTTAAGTATTTAGGAATTTTCATATCTAAAAATCTTATAGTTAGACAGCATTTACACTTTTCAGACAGACTTAAAAAATCTCGACAGATATTTGGTTTATGGCTCCAAAGGGATTTATCTTTTATAGTAAGGGTACTCCTCTCAAAAGCAGAAGGTTTATCTCGTCTTGTTTATCCATCTTTGTCTGTTTTTGTGAAAGAGTCAACAGTCACTGAAATAAATAAGATATTTTTAGATTTCATTTGGAAAAATAAATCCCACAAACTCAAGAATAGAGTACTAGCTAATTTGTCTCTAAAGTGTCTCTCGAATCCAAATTCAATCTGGTATTTTATCCCTAATTACATCTTCAGCAAAATTGGAGGACTTCACTTTCTTCTTCAGTGTAATTTTGTGCCAACCAAATTACCTCTCAAACTCTCCACATTTTATCAACAGGCCCTGCTTGCGTGGGTATTGGCCTTTGTCCACAATTTCTCACCTCACAAAACTCTCCTTTGGAACAACTCCAATATACTTGTTCGAAACAAGTCTCTATTTCTTCCCAAATGGCACGAAAAAGGAATTAATCACCTCCTAAATTTATTTGATGAATTGGGTAATATGCTATTTTATGAGCAATTCATGTCTGTACACAACTTTCCAATTCCTTTCAAAATCTTTAATTTAGTAATACGTGCCATTCCTAATGGTCTGATTCATTTTATGGCAAACCACTTAAAATATAATAAAGCTGTTCCTACAGATTCTATTTTAACACTAGACGGAATTGAATTAATAGACATAAAATGTAATAATCAGCATATACGACGAATTCTATTAAAAAATAACAAAATTGTGCCCAGAGGGAAATCTTTTTGGAATTCTCAGATTATGGACGTAAATTGGAAAAAAGCATGGCTTTTACCTTATAAATACTGTATTACTAATAAAGCCAAGGTGATACATTTTAATATCTTACATAATATATATCCGGTTAATTCCTTAATTTCCAAATTTATTGATATTAGCAATATTTGCTCTTTCTGTGGGAATGAAACTGAGACAATATCTCATTTATTCTTTGACTGTATGATTTAACGTTTCATTTCTTTAAACCATCTGAAACCCCCTGTGTTCTTAATCTGAAGGATATTGTTTGCTATTATAGTAACCCAAATGATAACAATTTTGCATACTTAATTAATTTCATCATTCTTTATGCAAAATTTTTTATCCACAAACAGAAATTCTCAAGATCCTCTCCCAGATTTACGCCTTTCCTGATAGAATTGAAATCCATATTCAACTCGATTAAATTAATTAACAACAAGAAAAGCAACAAGATATTGACATTTTTGAATGCCTTTTTCCTTTAAAAGCCTTAATTACATATATCCAAAGACATTGTTCCTGTTTTACTGTGTATTTTTATTTTATTTTATAATATACATTTTTTTCTACATGCATTACCCTTCGTTGTAAATTATATTTAAAGATGAAAATGTATATGTTAGTTTAATACCTGAAGTGAACTTGTGATACTGTTGTGTTGTACTGTCTATTTAAAATGTTCAATAAAGTTTGTTATTTAAAAAAAAAAAAAACAAAAAAAAAAAACGACGCCATCTTTCATTCGTCTTGTCGAACAAAGAGAAGCACACGAGTTATCGCCAAGCAGAGCTCAAGTGCGGATTTGTTGAGATTGGCGTTTGAAAATGTGCGCAAGAACGACACCCAAGTACAAAGAGGAACTTTGTGGAAAAAAAGAAGAGAACGAGCAACATCTTCAACTGCTGGGCGAAGGTTGGAACCAGCCTCATCTTGTGCTACACAAAGCAGGTTTGTACACGTCTAACTCTCATTTGCTTTGTAAAGAACGACTTTCTATCGTTAAAAAATATGCATCACAACATTAAGTTGTTTGGGGAAATCGTTCAAGGTTATTAACGTTTTATTTTTAAATATTGCCTTTTACTTGTCGGTTTGCTGAACATTTGTTTATGCCAAATCATCAGTGCAGAAAATATATGCCAAAGAATAACCAATAGTGGGGGGTAAACTCCGTGTTTTTCACAGTATAAATTTTGAACTGAAAATTTAACATTTTGCATTTTCTGTTTTTTATATCTTGTTCAAGCAATTCCTTATGGAAGGAATTCTGCTTGAATGTAAAATATGTGCACACTGCGGCGAAAACATTAATGGCGGTTGATCAATTTTAGTGGATAAAACACAATAAGTTAAAAAAAAAAGTACGTATTGGTCTTAATTATTTATGAACTTTGTACTGGCGTAGTCGGGTGAGTGTCAATGAACCTCGGGTGGCCCTGCACAGTTTTGTGCACATGTGCGTAGTTCACCTCATCCAAACATTTAAAATACATGCGCAGGCTCGCTCGCTCGCAATCCTTTATATGGAAAGAAGCAAAAAGATTAAAACAATTATATCTTCATTTTCACACACAAGAAAAAAAAATGTGGACTTCCATACTTTATACTTAATTTTTAAATTATCCCATTTTTTTTTTGCCTGCAGGGGCGTAACTTTGCCTTGCAGCTCAAGTTTTTCCACGATGGTCCTGTATTAAATAAATAAAAATACATGCAAAAATAAAGGAAGAAAAAACGGGTAAAAAAGATGCAAATATTAGTCAGAAATCCTGGTGTTATGGGTAACATGCAGATTATATCATTCATTAATATCAGTAATTGGGGAGCACATTGTCGGGGGTACATGGAATTTATACAGGGCACATTCTGTGCTAGAATAAACAGCTGCGTGTTAGCGCAAATCTAATTCAAACACAAATGGCTGATGAATGGAATAAAATTGCTATAGTGGGTCTCGCCATTCTTATGCGTTTTCTTCTTGATATTTTGAGTTTAAATGGATGGAAATAAATAAGACAATAACCCGTCAAATATTTTTCCCGCTAGAAATTGTATTTTTGCCTCCATGCTGTGGCTGCGGAGAACTTGGCCCCTGTAAAGAGGCTGTCGTACTCCCCGCGCAGCTTGATCAGCCGCGGTCATCTCCTTGCTCCCTAAAACGTAAGGAAAAGATTAAATAAAATAATGCTAACATGCAGAAATAAGGCAATTCAAATGTTTCAGCCGTACCTCCTATTAGGGCTGGGCGATATGACCTCAAATCAATATCGCGAGAAATTGACCAATTTTACCTCGATAACGATAAATTCCCCCGTGGACTAAAAAAAATCAAAATAAATGCAGGAAATGCATATTGACTGTTTTTATTATTGACCAACTGGTACACATTACTTTCAATGAAAAATAAAAGTACAAAAATCATTTGTATAAATTCCAAAATAGCTTGCTTTGCATGACTTGAACAATGTCACAAAAAAAAGGGTACCTCTTGCAAAATCTTTTTCTGCAAATAGATTGCGCCAAGATGCTCTCATGATGTAAATAATGTCAAATAAAAAAATGCTAAATAAAATGAAAGAAAATGTCAATGCAAGCCAAATAAACAAGTGGGCATCATCGGGAAAATGTGCCGTCTCGAGTACTCTGGTGCGCAGTCGCCACTTGTCATCTATGTAATGCACAGTCAGGCTCAATCAGGGATCCATGTTGCGACCCGACCACAAGTCGGATGTAGGTGCAAAATGCTTGACATGTCTAAGCTCCCGGCCCGATGTAGTCCATATCGGGAAATACGGCTTTCATGAAGCGTTTAAATCCTGTGCGCTCCTCTGTAACTAGAGGAGCTTTATCTTTAGCTATGTGCTAGGCCAGACATGTCCAAAGTCCGGCCCGGGGGCCAAATGCGGCCCGGGGTCTAACTTAATCCGGCCCGCAGCCTCTGTAATAAAATTAATACATTCTGGCCCGCACATATACAGTACTGAGTGTGCGCTCTTCCTGATTGCTGTTCCTAATTTACCCACTAGAGGCAGTATCACTACACAACATCAGCCCGGGTGACCTTTACCCCCAATTTCTAAAATGGCGACGATAAACAAAAAAAGGAAAGTTGACTGCGAGGGTCGACGCTTCAAAGATGTGTGGAAATTGGACTATTTCTTCACAGAAATACGTAACAACTGTGTCTGTCTCATTTGCAAAGAGATCGTGGCTGTTTTTAAAGAGTTCAATGTCAAACGACATTACCAAACGAAGCACGCTGACACGTATGACAATTTGACCGGGGAGGAACGCAGCAAGAAATTGACGCAACTTGAAGCGAGTTTATTCTCACAGCAGCAGTATTTTGCAAGAGCCCGAGAGTCAAATGAGAATGCCACGAAAGCTAGCTACGAGGTAGCAACACTGATCGCGAAGCATTGCAAACCTTTCACCGAGGGTGAATTTATCAAAGACTGCATGATGACTATGGCGAAGAAAATATGTCCTGAGAAGCTGCAAGAGTTTGCCAAAGTTTGCCTGGCACGTAATACCGTAGCACGCAGGGTTGAGGAAGTGTCGTCAGACATCAAAAGACAATTGGGGGTCAAAGGAAAGGAGTTTGATTTCTTTTCGCTGGCTTGCGACGAAAGCACTGACGCCTCGGACACTGCCCAGTTGCTTATTTTTTTGAGAGGAGTGGACAATGAAATGAACGTTACTGAAGAACTACTTGACCTGCAGAGCCTGAAAGCCCAAACAAGAGGAATAGACCTATTGTCTTCTGTTTGCGCTGCCGTGGATGACCTAAAACTCCCGTGGAATAAAATTTCTGGGATTATTACGGACGGCGCACCATCCATGGCTGGCGAACGAAGTGGATTAGCGACACTAATATGTAACAAAGTAAGTGAAGAAGGGGGTAACGCTGTAAAACTCCATTGTATCATTCATCAGCAAGTTCTGTGTGCCAAACATCTCCAATACGAACATGTTATGAAACCGGTGATAAAGGCTATTAACTATATTCGCTCCAGAGCGCTATGCCACCGCCAGTTTCAACAGTTTCTCAGCGATGTCCATGCAGAATATGGAGATGTTGTCTATTTCACTGACGTGCGATGGCTTAGTCGAGGTTCTGCACTGTCGCGCTTCTACTCTCTTAAGCAGCAAATCTGTGAGTTTTTGGCTGAAAAGGGACAACCTATGCAAGAACTAAGTGACCCCATGTGGCTAGCTGATTTGGGTTTTCTAGTTGACATTACAAAGCACCTTAATGTCCTGAACACCAGTCTCCAGGGACCAGACGGAGTCATAAACCAACTATTTTCACACATCAAAGCCTTTGGAATCAAGCTCAAACTGTTTGAAAGACACCTGTCGCAGACCCAGCCCAATACAGCACATTTCTCAGCGCTGCAAGAAATCATGGTCAGATTCCCAGAGAGCAACATCAGTGCACAAACGAAGAGGTACGCATCAGATATGAAATCTTTGGCTGAAGAGTTCACACAACGCTTTCGGGATTTTGCAGCTATTGAGAAGGATATCTCTCTTTTTTCATCACCTTTCTCCGTGGACACAGACAATGTTCCAGCCCATTTACAGCTGGAGCTCATTGAGTTGCAGTGTGACGCCGAGAGCCGTAGTCGGTACCAGCAACTTTCTCTTGCCAACTTTTACAGAGAGCTGGATAAAGGCAGGTTTCGAGAGATTCGAGAGTTTGCTAAGAAAATGTTGAGCTTGTTTGGGTCGACGTATTTGTGTGAAAAGACATTCTCGGTAATGAACTTAAATAAGAGTCGTGTGAGGACACGACTCACAGACTCTTATCTGCGAGACATCTTGCGCATCAATACTTCTGCCTTTGAGCCAGACCTGGCCTTTGTGCTGCAGTCCAGATCTCAGTATCACCCGTCACATTAATGCAGGCAAGTCATGTCATTAAAATAACTCTCTGACTTAATTTTGTTTTGTTCAGTCACAAATTCAGACCAGTTGTCGGTTTTCATTCCAGAATAGAATTTTCAATCAACATTTATATTTGATGATATGTCATGTATATCAAATTAGTCCTGCACTTGTGGTAATCATTTCTGTTATTCAAACATTCTGTGAACATTGAACTCCCATAATGATAATATAATTCATGTTCAAATATTATTTGCACTCAAGAGTATAATTACTTCTGTTTAAGAATAAAAAGTTAAGCAAATATTCAATTGCATGTGATGTTCATATTTCAAATCAACCAAAATACATGTTTGATGGTTTAAATGCAAATAAAAAAGCAAAATGTGAAACACAGAATCGCTTGCTAAAATGTTTTTGAATATATTGTTGTTTATGTAGTGAATGTCAGCCGAGGTCGGCCCCCCCACATTTTGCAACATCAAATCCGGCCCGCTTTGCAAAATGTTTGGACATCCCTGTGCTAGGCTATCGCGTCCACCTCTGAGACGTTCTCTCGTATGGTGTCGCCTCCGTTCATGGGCTGTTGTCACTTGTCGAACCTTGCTTCTCACTTTGAACTTTCAGCACAGCATGGTTGTGTTGTGGGTGGTGAAAAAGCTTCTGGATTTGAATCCCAGCTACGACAGCGACGTCTGTTTTCTTTCTCGATCAGGCGGGTGGAGTCACGTGACTAGAGGCGCTGTATATGTCTTAAAGGGGCATGAACATTGCCGCAGACAGAAAAGGCTTTTCTTTTTTCTTTTTTTTAAACACCGAATTTACCGACATGGGCAAAATGATTTCAGTCATTGTACTAAATTTCGGTAACGGTAAATTTTCGGTTTATTGCCCAGCCCTACCTCCTATGCAATAGTTCTTAGAGCTACCTTAGTTACATTTGGCCGATATCGCAACTAATAAAATTATCTTAATCTGGAGCTAAATATCCAAACAATGCTGCCCAATATTTCTCATGAGTGATGTTTTAATATTGCATATAAATAACTTATACTTACACCTGAAAGTGCACTCCGATGAGGCGGAACACGTGGCTTCGGTAGTTTGCATCTTGCGAGTGTAGAACGGCGTAGAGGAAGAGCGAGGATTTTAAGGCTGCGAAGGTTGCATTCTCGTAGCCTTCACTCAGGGCCCGTCTCCATGGAAACGAGGACAGATTATAAGGCTAGTTCTCGGAGGCCACGTGAATTTGGACACTTGCGTAAAGTGTATATATGCAGGGTTCGCGGTTAACTTTAAAAACTGCTTGCCCATAGGGCAAGTGCCACTAAAATTTGACTTGCCCGAGTGGCCAAATTACGTGCCCGACTTGGCCAAGTGACAATTTTTTTTCTCTAAGAATAAAATGTTTATGGTTGTAAAATGTGCGCCACAAATGTAAATAAACATATAATCTGATAAACATAAATTAATCTTGTTTTCATCATCAACCATGAAACCCTACTCACAACAGCATGTATCATCCTGTGGAGTTATTGAAAATGTTAATTGTAGTTTTAATAATTAAAATAAATTGGGAAAACGATATTACAGCAATCCAGATTATCAATTTTAAGTCCAGGAGAGCCTATTAATTGAGTAATCACATGAGTAAATTGTGAGTGTGGGAAATTTGTGTATTCCTTTAAGACCAGTGGTGGTGGTGCCTCCATAAGTTTCATAGCATAAACAGAACACAGTCACTGACACTATGTCAGGTCACATCATGGAGCTAATGAATTAACAGCCAATAATCAAATATTACTCCCTTTCTTACTCACAACTGAATTGTCTACTTAAAAATATTTGAGCTATTTTAGTCATGTCAGAGGAATCCGAAATGTTCGGACGAACTCGTCGCCACTTGTAAACATGCGCAGAAGGGAAGAAAACTTCCGACTGTCAATTTTCGGCCGAAATATCGTAGGTTTTTGTTGTGTTTTTCAAACTTCAAATGAGGATGCAACTACAGCGAGTTCCAATACTGCGGGATTTATTGTCGTCCACTTTAACTCGACATTCACTGAACTAACTGATCCCCGTAGCGCCCGCCCATTGCCCCCGATAAGGCCAATGGACCAAACCATAACATAAGGGGGTGTCTGGGTTAAACCATCACCATACAGTGCACACAAACAGATCACATCACAGTTTTCGGCGAAATTAAAGATATTTGGCTGCTTTAAAAAATGCTTGCCCGGTCGGGCAAGTTGCCCATAATTTTACCTTGCCCGTGGCCAAATTTCACTTGCCCCGGGCAATCGGGAAGTGGTTAACCGCGAACCCTGATATATATAAAGTGTTCGCAGTTCGAACAAACATCGGAGTTCGAACGCCGGTACGACGCGTGAGTGCCAACGCGAGGGTGGGATGCTGAGCGGCGTACGGGTGTAGATCGCTCTCTTGCTCTCTTCGTGACCAACTGTTGTCGCGTGTGGACGTGCTGCGTTTTGCTCTCGCGTTTTATATAGGTGTACGAAGTGTTTTAGCCCCTAATCATGCCTCCAAAGAAAGTCAGTGCAAGCAGCAAAGGAATGGTTTCGGTGTTCGAACAATTCGCTTTTCGAACAGGGTTCTGGAACGGATTATGGTCGAGAACCGAGGTTCTACTGTATGTATGTATGTATGTATGTATATATATATATGTATATATATGTATATATATATATATATATATATATATGTGTGTATATATATTTATATATATCCCCATCTTCTGTACCGCTTCTGCTCACTTTGAGTCGCTGGAGCCTATCCCAGCTATCTTCGGGCAGTAGGCGGGGGACACCCTGAACTGGTTGCCAGCCAATTGCAGGGCACACAGACACGAACAACCATCCGCCCTCACATTCATACCTAGGGGCAATTAAGAGTGTTCAATCGGCCTCCCATGCATGTTTTTGGAATGTGGGAGAAAACCGGAGTACCCGGAGGAAACCCACGCAGGCACGGGGAGGACATTGAACCCACAACCGATGATGTCTCTCACTGTGAGGCCATCATGCGAACCAGTCGGCCACCGTGCCGCACTGTAGAAACAATATAAGACAAAGTCGCCGCATGAGCTTTGACTTGACCAAACCAAATGTGTGTTCGTCTTTTTGTGTCCTGCAGACGTCAGTGAATATGATCTCTGTTCTGTGAAAGAGGAGCCAGACTTGACTCACATCAAAAAGGTGGAGGAGGAGGAGGAGGAGATCAACAAGTCACCACTGAACGTTCTCCCTATAAAGACTGAAGATGAAAACAAGGATGAGAGTGAGGACAACAGAGGGGCGGAGCCTCCAAGCAGCAGCTCAAGTCATCACGTGACAGAAGGTGATGAAGACCACTGGGGACCATCACAAGTACAAAATGAGGACACATTATCAGACACTCATGACGATGATGATGATACTAATGATGATGATAATGGGCAAGCTAAAGGTGAAAGGGCATGTCACACTGACTCATTCACTTCAAAGCTGTCTTTAAATGGACACAGAAAAACACACAGTGGTGAAAAACCTTTTTCTTGCTCAGTTTGTGGAACGAGTTTCTCTCAAAAGCCAAATTTAACAATCCACACAAGAACACACAGTGGAGAAAAACCTTTTTCCTGCTCAGTTTGTGGCAAGAGTTCCTCTCAAAAGATAAATTTGACAATCCACACAAGAACACACAGTGGTGAAAAACCTTTTTCCTGCTCAGTTTGTGGCAGAAGCTTCTCTGATAGGTCAACTTTAACAAAACATAGAAGAACACACAGTGGAGAAAAACCTTTTTCCTGCTCAGTTTGTGGCAAGAGTTTCTCTCAAAAGCCAAATTTAACAATCCACACAAGAATACACAGTGGTGAAAAACCTTTTTCATGCTCAGTTTGTGGCAAAAGCTTCTCTGATAGGTCAACTTTGACAAAACATAGAAGAACACACGGTGGAGAAAAACCTTTTTCCTGCTCAGTTTGTGCCAAGAGCTTCTCTCGAAAGTCGCATTTACGACGCCACACAAGAACACACAGTGGAGACAAGCCATTCAGTTGCAGCGTTTGTGCTAAAAAATTCTCCACTAAACAGCATGCGGAGAGTCACAATTGTGCTGGTGAGAATAGCAGCGATCCTTGAAGCTTCAAAAAAAGACAACAAAAAACTGAAGGAACTGACTCTTTGTGGTAAGATGTAAATGTGATTTTGAATGAAATATGATAAATTTAGTTTTGCAAAGCTCTTTTATTGACACTAAGCCAATGTGATCATTGCCAGAAGAAGCAATGTGTCTGAGTGATGATGATTTTTTTGTGTGTTTACATCAAACATGTAAATGCAATTAATTGTCTTTGCCTGGAACAACATTTGTTAACGTTATGCTTTTTAGTTGTCTTTTTTATCGTACTTAATGGAAAAGGTGTGAGAAGAAACGGTGCTTATGAAATCGGTGCCTTCCACAATCATCAATGAAATCACTTGTTCCACTTGCTCAACTGGACTTCATTACGCCGTGAAAAGGTGAAAAACTGAACTAGAAGTTGAACTATAAAAAGAACCAGAAAGAGAAATGCAAATAGTCTCAGTTTCTCTTAAAGGTTTTGGTATGTCAGGAGTTGGCAACTTGATGGCGACTGGAGTCAGCGCTGGTTTTCTCGCTGTGTTTGGCTGGCTCGTGTATATGTATGGTCCATTGAACAAAACTCAAACTCTTCAAATATCCCCTCACATACATTTAATATTTCGCTTTCTGAATAAATTTCTGACGAGCTAAAACCACTTTCTAGGTTGAGCTCTATCAAGCGTTTGGGGTTTGTTGCTAAGCAGAATCTCACTTTGGAAAAACTCATTTTGTCAAATCTACCAAATATTTTTTTTCATGCTATATTATATTTTTTATACATTGGATTATTTATATATTGATATAGGGAAATATTAAAATTTAAAATTGGCAACCACCTACAGACTTAATTCAATTAATAAGAAATATAGAAACATTTTATAAATATTGAACTAATTCAAAAGAGTCCTAATCGTGAAATAAATTTTGAATTAGAAAAAATACTTATCTATTAAATAAATTCAATAACCCGACCCTGGATGAGCGGCAGAAAATGGCTGGATGGATGGAATAATTTAAATTGCACACATATTCAAAAGAACAAATTTGTTCAGAAATATTCAAGAGTGAAATAAAAAGGTTTAAATTAATATTGATATAATTTTACATTAAAATAATTGAATAAGTATTGTATTATTACATAAGCAAGCTTAAATATAAATTGAAATAAATGAAAAAATAAGTTGTGTATTTTTAAATGGCCTAATTTAGATATGGGAAGTAATTCTCTTTATGAAACTATGAAGGGACTGGAGCTCACAGAAGTGACCGGTCTTGGTTCTGAAGTTCCGATGTAACCAGATACTGCCCTGAGAGAAAATAGGCCTGAGCATTGTTTATGGTGGGGGCAATTCTCTCGCCAGGTCAGTGACCTTCCAGGGTATGGAAGTCATTTAAGGTGTCTTCAGTGAAGTCCTACTTTGTCCTACTTGAATGAATCCACATCAAAATACCATCATTTATGACACCAAATAATATCCAGAAACACACTCACGCACCACTGAGTGAGTGTTGGACGATATAGCTTCTCTTGAAAGGTCCGACTTGAAAATGTCCTTGCAAGTGTATCTGCAATTAAATCCATGCTTTTCCCTCCTTCGGCCATTGTGGTTTAAAAAAAGCAAGAATATATTTTAGATTTTCGAACGGTCTCCAATTACGACTTTCAGGTGTGTTCATTCGGCATCGCGCCGCCCCCTCACAAGTGAGTATCCAATCACAAAACGCATTCATCACCCTCAGCATAAGGCCAGCGAGAAGGCTCACTGTAACCAACTCGTGATCTGATTGGCTATCGCAACCGTCTAACAAATTTGAAAGCTCATTGACTTTGACAGAAGAGATGCTCGCACAATTGCATCTTAAGGCCTCGGAATGCATAATGCCCACTCCTGCTATTGTGAAACCTGCCTGGCAACACGAGCGAGCGGAATTCTGATTGGTACAACGCTCAGCTATAATATGACATCAATGCAACGATGATGATCATTTTTTTTTTATATTGGTTATGTTTGGCCAGCTGAGAAGACCTTGAAGGCCCACCACTGAGTTACTTAATAGCCTAAATTAAACTTTACTTTCATCAATAGAGTTAAAGTTATGCTTTATTGTAGGCGTTATGTGATTAATAGTGAAGGATTGTATTACGATTGCTGCCATTATTTTAAACACTTATGGGACAGAAGGTCAATTATTTAATTTAGCAGGTTCACATTTATTGAATATGTTCAACATTGATTAAACAAAAAGCATTCATCAAATGAAAATAGAAGTACAGTGCATCGATAAGATTGACTGGGATTGTAGTCATGGTGTTTACTGATGCATTCATATGCTAAATTCCTATGACTTAGTTTCAATGTAAGACCTCAAACTTGCACACATAGTATTTTCACGACCCACACTCTCATTCGGAACAAACAGATTCAGTCTGCTCAGGTCAAGCTGATGACAAACCAGATCGCACTTCATGGAAAAATACGACAAAACACATTTTCCACATAGGCCATAGAAGATAGAAACATATCAAGTTGGGCCGGGGAGGACGTCACAGGGACGTGATCAAGAACACCCCAAAAACATAATCTGATCTGGGAAAACATAGACCACACAATCTGTACACTGACGAGATTACAGGGGAATGTGAGCAGGAGAGACGGAGAGACTGCCGCCTGCCTGAGAAGGTCAGCCTTGGACATGGAACGTGGACCGGGGGAGGGAGCAAGGACGACCGATTCAACCTACATGACCCTTGACATAGAAAACCTTTAAAATGTGAGGCTGGGCTGAGATCAGCGCGCCATTTTTCGATTGTACTCGTCCGAGTACAGTTTCTCGTCAGATTAAGAAAAAGACGCCCATATACTATTTCCTCAACTCCAGAAATCGAAGAAACTAAAATATCGGAACTCTAATCAGCTGTTGTTGAGTCTTTATTTGACCCTTTTCTTCTTGAGTACAAAAAACGAACACGCATTGGAGTAAGTTTGGCTTTTCAGGTTCATTTACGAAATATTTCTCGTTTTCTCGATGGCTCAACTCCAGCAGTTTTGGTGACCCCGACGTGATTTTCTCAAAAAGGGAGTCCTTGCGGCTTGTTCTTCACACTCTACAATATTCCAGGCCTGGACAATCAGAACAAAGGTAGGGGAGAGCCTGTTTATTAGAAGGCTCCTGATTTGTTATATTGCAGAGTGGAAAGACGTGGCCGATTTATTTTTAATTTTGTCAGTGTTTCTGGATATATTGTTTCTGGACTTCAGGAATGGTTGCATGCTTTGTATAGAATGTAGATTGCGCATGGATTACTAGTAATATTGGAAGCGTACGCAGGTGAAATAAGTAGGGGGCTCCTGTTGTCGGCCGGCAACAGAAATTAGCACCCGGAGTCAAAAAGGAGGACTCCTGCTCTGGCAGTCGAAGAAGGGGATGCACAGCTGACTAGCAGAACGTGTGCACGGCGATCCCAATAAAGTGACGCTCAGTCTAGTTAGTATATAAGTGGACTGAGGCTGGGAAAGATTGGATCTTTCGGACCGCCATTATTTGTCGCTGCAGAGGCATACACAGTGGAGGGAAGTGCACAGCTGACGAGCTGATGGTCGCACTGCAACCTCAAAAAAGAGTGCGCAGTCACGGTAAAAGAGCGGGCAGTCACGGTATACGTGGTTGACCGAGGCGTGGAGCGTTCCGGTTGCTGGAATATAGAATAGATTTTAAGGTGTTCCGATATTGTTGACAGTTTCTTGATTTCAGGGTGTTCCAATGTGGTTCACTTGCTCTGTTGTGTGTTTGTGCTGTTGTCTGTATGTTAATTGTGACATGTATTTGTGGTGCAATTGTCTATACGTTGTGTGTCCCGTGGCAATTTGTGGCCCTTGCTGTGCTGCGTTCTACTGGGTTGTTTATAATTCCCGGGTCTATGTCTTATGATGCTCAATTGGTTTAATGTTAGGGTGTGTAGGAGAAAGTAGAGTGTTAATGTCTGGTGAGTGATGATAAAATGGAGAGAGTGGGGTTTGCGTCCCACACTCACAACAAAACATGCTTAAAGTAACGTGTGGTGCATACAATATATCGTGTGAAAGTTCAAGCGATCGTGTGAGTGAATGCAACCCTGAAGCAGAACAGAACACTTTGTAGACCGGGGCGGGACGCCGACAGCGGTCAGCGATCCGCCGATTGCGCTCGGCGGTGCAGGACAGGGCCGCCCTGGCCTCCCTCTAGACGCAATGCGCCCGCTTAAGATGGAACTGGATGGACGGAACCTCCACCACCACCTCCTGGGATGGAAACAGCGGAGGCTGGTAGCCATAGGCGGTCATGAAGGGAGAGCGCTCCGTGGCAGACGAGACCAGCGTGTTGTGCGCATACTCCACCCATGGCAGATGGTCGGCCCACAAGGATGGCCGATCGAGACACATCCACCGCAGAGCAGCTTCCAGGTCCTGATTTGTCCTTTCAGACTGTCCATTGGACTAAGGGTGGTACCCGGATGACAGGCTTGACGTAGCCCCCAGGGACCGGCAGAATCGCTTCCACACCCGGGACACTAATTGTGGGCCTCGGTCGGACACCAAATCCGTCGGGATTCCGTGAAGCCTAAAAACATGAAGCACAAGCAGGTTGGCCGTCTCTAGGGCAGACGGAAGCTTAGGCAAGGCGACGAAGTGAGCAGACTTGGAGAAGCGATCCACAATGGTGAGTATGACGGAGTTGCCCCGAGAGGCAGGCAGACCCGTGACAAAGTCCAGGGCTATGTGTGACCAAGGTCGTGGAGGTATTGGCAAGGGGTGCAGAAGCCCCGCTGGAGGCTGATGCGTTGCTTTACTCGATGCACAGATGAGCCCGAGGGTACGACGAACCCCGGGATGGCATGCCACCTTGGAGGATTGGCCCCACTTTAGTACTTCTGTGCGAAGTTGGGCCGGCACAAATAACCGGCCCACTGGGCACCCGGACGGGTTGTTGGCATCGTCCTGTGCCCCTTGGATTTGTTGCTCTATCTCCCACTGCAAGGATCCCACCAAGCAATGGTCTGGCACCACGCTGTCAGGTCCCGGCCTTTCCTCCACTGGATCATGGATGCGTTACAGGGCGTCCGGCTTGGTGTTTTTGGACCCAGGGAGATATGTTAAGGTGTAATTGTATCGGCTGAGGAGCAAGGACCAACGTGCTAGGCGAGGATTAAGTCTTTTTACAGTCCGGATGTATGAGAGATTCTTATGGTCAGTGTACACGGTGAACGGTTCTATGGAGCCTTCTAGCCAGTGTCTCCATTCTTGAAGCGCGAGGACCACCGCCAACAGTTCCCAATTCTCCACATCGTAGTGGCCTCAGCCGGACTGAGCCGGCGGGATAAGAAGGCGCAGGGATGGAGTCTCTGGTCGACTGGAGAACGCTGAGATAGCACCGCCCCCACTCCTGAATCAGAAGCGTCCACCTCTACAACAAAAGGAAACTCAGGGTTAGGGTGACGCAATATAGGCGGGTTGGTGAAGGCTCGTTTGAGGCCACGGAACGCGGTTTCAGCCCTTTGATCCCAGATAAAGATTGTCTTGACGGATGTGAGACGAGTGAGGGGTAATGCTTGGTGACTGTAATTCTAAATAAAGCGGCGGTAAAAATTCGCGAAACCCAGGAAACGCTGCAGCTGTTTAGGGTTAGTGGGTGTCGGCCAATCTACCACAGCGCGGGTCTTGGCCGGATCGGCCTAATTCTTGTGTAACTCACACTTCTCCACCTTGACGTACAACTTGTTTTCAAGTAAACGTTGCAAGATGGCCCGGACGTGTCGTTGGTGTTCTCCACGGAATTCAAGAAGATTAAAATGTCATCAAGAGAAACAAAACAACAGACGTTCAACATATCTCTTAAGACGTCATTGATTAGGCTCTGAAAAACTGCGGGGGCATTGGTCAATCCGAAAGGCATTACCAAATATTCAAAATGCCTAAAGGACGTCTTGAAGGCTGTCTTCCATTTATCCCCCTCGCGTATTCTCACCAAATGGTAAGCACTTTGTAAATCTAATTTGGAAAACACTGTTGCTGATTGCAACGGAGCAAAAGCAGAGTCCAGCACCGCAAGTGGATAGCGATTTTTAACCGCGATGTGATATCGTTCAGACTCTTGTAGTCCACACAAGGGCGTAATGTCTTATCCTTCTTTTCTACAAAGAAAAATCCATATCCCACCGGGGATTTTGAAGGCTGAATCAATCCCACCGCAAGGGAGTTGGTGATATATTCTTTCATTGCTGTTTGCTCGGGCTGGGATACTTATACAGGCGAGCAGAAGGAAGGGTCGAGTTCGGAAGGAGCTCGACGGCGCAATCATATGGAAGGTGCGGGGGTTAGGATTGAGCCCTATCTTTGCTGAAAACGGAGCGGAGGTCATGATAAACTTCAGGAACATTATCTAAGCAAATAATTTCAAGTGGCGTGGCACGGGTACTTAGTCCTTCTTCCACTGAGCGTAAACAATGGGCATAACAATAAGGGCTCCAATTTTCAAAAGACAGCCTACCCCAATCTATTACCGGTTTGTGAGACCTCAACCAGGGTAACCCAAGAACAATCGGGGCTGCTCTGGAGGGCATGACAAAAAAAGGACCATTTCTCTACGTGGTTACTTGATAATTTTAAGGTTAACGGTTGCGTTACCCGTTTAATATCCGCCAGGAGTCGCCCGTCGAGATCGCAAACTCTCTCGGGTTTTCCTAATTCTCTGACCGAGCAACCTAATTTAGCGACCAACCCGGGGTCAATGAAACAATCATCCGCTTCCGAATCAACGAGGGCACGAATGTGGATACTAGTACTTAGTCCAATAATTTCCCCGTCCATCTCAAGTCTTTTAGTGTCCCCAGGTCGTATGTCCATTTGTCCTCTGACCTCGAGGCTTGAGTTCTCTTCCCCGGAGTCGGGGTGCTCAAGGTGGCGGATAGCCGACTTACAGAATTATCCTTGCTTCTGTGGTGGTGCCCGGCGTGAGGGTCGTGTCGGACATGAAGACACCCGGTGGCCCAGTAAGCCGCAGTAGAAGCAAGACCCGACCTGAGCCATCGCTGTCGTTCCACCTCATCCAGGCGACCTCCTCCCAGCTGCATAGGTTCATCAGAAGGAAGAGGCACTAGGACCCGGGGGTGCGCTGGCTCAGTGTGAAGCTGCTCTGCTCCTCTCTCTCGGCTTCTCTCTCTCAGGCGTTTGTCCAGACGGATCGCCAGGCTGATGAGCTCCTCCAGTGATGCCGTAACCTCGCGGACGGCGAGCTCATCCTTTAAAGCCGAGTTTATTCCTCGGCGGAACACGGTTCGTAAGGCACAGTCATCAAAACCACTTTCCGCCGTGCAAATGCGTAAAGAAATGGAATAGTCGGCCACCGATCGGCTGCCCTGAGTGCAATCTAACAGTTCACCTCCAGCCTCCTTTCCCTCAACTGTGTGATGGAATGCCCGCTGAAACTCAGCCAGGAAAGCAGGGAAAGAAGACCGGAGGTCTGGTCGGGCATTGCTCACAGCCATGGCCCAAGCACTAGCTTGGCCAGTCAATAGACTCATCATAAATGCTACCTTGGTGCTGTCATGAACATACGTGAGGGGCTCTTGATCGAAATTTAACCTACATTAATGAATAAACTACCCACAAAGGCCAGGTTCCCCCCCATAATGGGAGGGGTGAGGTAAATTTGGCTCGCGACTGTGGTAGCCGGGCGGGAGAGCTCCGGTCGCAAAGGCAATCGGGTCGGAACCCGAGACAGTGCGTGACAGCAGGCTACCTATGCGGGCATCGAAATTCTCAAAACGGTGGGCCAGCTGGCCAACTGCGTTGCGGGGGTCCGCAAGCTCAGTCTCCTGCTGTCCCACCAATCGTCCTTGGCTGGCCAGAGCCTTGTAAATCTTCTCTGTGTCCGCAGAGTCCTTGGTCGGAATATTTTGTTATGGTATTTTCCATCACAGCTGGAAAATAGGATCAGGACTCTTCAAGCGCAGACACAGAGAGATGAATTTTAACAAAGATATTTATTTTTACAAAAACAGGAACACTATATATATATAAAATCATACGCAATACCGACAAAGTGCAACTAAAGACGCGAGTGGAAAAACTGACACCAGGGGAATAACGACGGGAACGAAAAAGGCTTGCAAAAGGCAAGGAACAAAATGAACAAAAATCGCTTACCACAGAAGGGCAAGGGAAACCAATTGAGCTCAACTGAGAAGATCAATAAATGAAAACGGAAACACAAACAATGATCGGGAACAAGGTACACGGAATGCAATAACAAGGTGTCTAGAATTCACAACTTGGGGCATGAGCAAGATGAATATTCCGACGCTGAGTAGTCAGCGTGGAGTGTTTAAATAGTGCAGTAATCAATGACTTGACGAGTGACAGGTGCGTGGCTGGTGGGCGCGTCTCTCCAGCCATGACGACATGAACAGGAACAAGCGCTGGAAGGAAACGCCCCCACTCCAGCTGGGCAAACACAAAACAAAAACATGACAGGACAAAACGGACCATGACACAAAAGGATTAGGTTTTTGGGAAAGGTTTTACTTGAAGCATTTTCTGATCATGTTTAAAGAAAGTCTTTAGAACAGGAGATGTCTCGCAATTGATGAGAGGTTTGCCAAGTATAAAGTTGGATTAAATAGTTTGGCAGCTGATTTATGAACTGATGTGTATCAAATGTAACAAAGGTGGACGACAGATGTTTTATGACTTTGCGACACCAGCCCTGACATGACAACTTTTAAGGGCCAAGACAGCATTCCAGAAATACTAGAATGCTAACGTCCACATCTATGAGCTGTTTGACGTCACAGGTGCAGGATCGTCAGCCACGTCCAGGAGGAACAGGAGAAACTACATCGCGGGGACTGAATGGGAAAAGCAAGAGACCCACAGTTGTAAATTTTGGCATACGCTGGCTAAATTGAGGCAAAATTAAGGTTCTGCCAGCACAAATCTCAGTGTAATCAAGGCGGACGCGCTGAGGGAGGGGTCTTTGTGTGGAATTGGAAAGTACATTTTTGGTGAATGAAAGTGTGAAAGAAAAAGGGTTTGCATGTCTATGAGGTTTGAGAGAATGTTTAAGGGACGGGCCTCAGGAAAGAAACCTGATTGAGGGCACCGGCAAGCCCTAACAGCACGTAGGATGCAATGGGCGGACAGGTCTGATCAACCTGAATCCCTATTGCACTCCCAAGTACTGATTTTCAAATTGCTATTGGAGGCAGATTGGACTAATTAAATTCAAGCATCAGGTGAATAATTGATTGACGTTAATACACAAAATTTATGCAAAACTGAAAGTGTCAGAATGGAGGTAATTTACCCCTTCTCGCTTGCAAGTGCCACTCCTCCAGTTCTCTCCACAGGTTTGAGGTGACATGTGACCTGTGTGACCAGAAGGCCAGAGAACGCTTCAAAAAGCGCCGCATCACGCCCATCCCGGAGGTTCTCCTCAACAAGGAAGGAGATATAAGATATTGTAATTTAGGGTCCACAAAAACAGATTAAGATATAGTTGTCGCTTTAGCCTGCTCATGTGCCTCGCAGGTTTTATTATTCACATTGGGTGCGCGACTAGATAACACACACCCAGTCCAGGATAGGGCAAAATTTTGGTGTATTGTTTAGACTTTTCCATAATATACGGCACCACAGCGGTGATACTTGAAGTTAATTTCAGTTAAGGGGGCGGTGGCGCTGTTTTTATGAAAAAAAATACTCATTTAACGCAGGCACGAGCATTTGGGATGCCGCGGTCCACCGTCCACTACATCATCCACCGGGTCACTGGGGAAGTGGTGGCTCTTCGCCAGAGTCATCCACTTCCCCAACACTGCAGGAGACCTTCAGGCAGTGACCCAGGCATTTGCAGGGCTGGCGAGGCACCATGCATTTGCAAAAGTTGCTGGAGCAATAGATGGTTGTCATGTCCGAATCAAGCCTCCAAGTGACCTTGATGGTCACGACTTATAAGAAACGCGAGCTTTTCAGCAGCATAATTATGCAAGCTGTGTGTGACCATCAGAGTCGCTTTCTGGACATCTACATGGGCTGGCCTGGATCAGTCCACGACTCCAGGGTCCTCCGCCACAGCCCCCTTTACCAAAGAGGGTTGTATCCTCCTCCAGGGCACTTCATCTTGGCAGATGGAGGGTACCCGTACCTCCAACGACCACTCCCCGTCATCACTCCTTACAAGCGGCCGGTGCAGGGCGTGTGGTGTGCGCTTCAACGTTCATCATTCCAAGGCACGCTCTATTATTGAGCGTGCCTTTGGAATGATGAAGGTGAGATTCCGGGCCATCTTTTTCCACACCCTGGAGGTGCACCACACCTTTGGCACAAAATAATCTTTAACTGAATCATCAAAGAGCACAGACACACAAACATGGCAAAATATGAGAAGATGGAAAAATAGATTAATATACAATGTAATGAATGGTTAATAAATCTGTCCCATCTTTTGGAGTGACATGGCAGCCATCAATTGCCCCAGCCACCCCTGCAAACCCCCACGTAATGGATGATGTAGTGGACACTGCAACCGGTATGATGCCCCACTTCAAGTCACGAGAGGAAGATCAGGACTCTTGCTCGTGCCCCATCCATGTCATGGGTCCTGGAAGAAAGGTTCCATCCATGCTCCAAATGAGTCCCTGCTCAGGCGAGAATTGGCAAAACAGCACTGACACACTCAGGTTTATCCTGCAACAGTTCTGAACTGGGAAATGCTTTTTTATTTTCTGTGAATAGTTACTGTGAATTATAATGTACTTAATTTATGCCTTGTTTGTCCACCAGTTTTTCAATGAATTAATAGTTTGTAAGCAAAACAGACATGGTGGAGTCTTCATATTATTGTAAAGGTTTTGGTCTTTCACAAACCTGGGCTTTTTCACTTTTGTCTGAAGAAGCTGATCTCAAGATGTGACTGGGATACGAACTTGTTCATCTGTTTTGAAAGTAACCCGGTTTTTGTTTAATTTTAAATGAATGTTATCTAAATTTTAGTCTTGAACACCAAGCATTGATTTTTATTTTGATCAATCATTTTTTCCATTAAACTGAAAAACCTTCGTCTCCCTCCTCTCAGTTGCCCTTCCCTCCTCTGCCAACCTCTGTCTCTCCAATTCCTGTCTCCGCATTGCTAAATCGAGTCTGTAAAGTCTGATAATTTCATCCTCTCTCCTTCGCTTTCTCCCTCTCTGTCGTTGCTCTGGCTGTTGGCCTCGCTCTTCTTCTTCTTCTACTTCTTCTTCTTCTTCTTCTTCTTCTTCTTCCTCCTCCTCCTCCGCCTCTTGCATCACCCTGGCCCGACTTGGCCCTGGTATTTCCTCAGGGATGGAGGCAATTAGGACAGGGGGGGTGATGGACTCTGTCCGAGCACTCCATCCATAAGTTCGAACCAGGGCCAAGTATCGGCAGTAGCTCTCCCTGCCACCCCTTCGCCAGTCCCTGGGATTTTTGCAATCCTTTATCTGAAAAGAAGCAAAAAGATAAAACAATTATATCTTCATTTTCACACACAAGAAAAAAAATGTGGACTTCCATACTTTATACTTCATTTTTAAATTACCCCATTTTTTTTTGCCTGCAGGGGCGTCACTTTGCCCTGCAGCTCAAGTTTTTTCACGATGGTCCTGTATTAAATAAATAAAAATGCATGCAAAAATAAAGGTTGAAAAAAAGGATAAAAAAAGATGCAAACATTAGTCAGAAATCCTGGTGTGATGGGTAACATGCAGATTATATTATTCATTAATATCAGTAATTGGGGAGCACATTGTCGGGGGTACATGGAATTTATACAGGGCACATTCTGTGCTAGAATAAACAGCTGCGTGTTCGCGCAAATCTAATTCAAACACAAATGGCTGATGAATGGAATAAAATTGCTATAGTGGGTCTCGCCATTCTTATGCGTTTTCTTCTTGATATTTTGAGTTTAAATGGATGGAAATAAATAAGACAATAACCCGTCAAATATTTTTCCCGATAGAAATTGTATTTTTGCCTCCATGCTGTGGCTGCGGAGAACTTGGCCCCTGTAAAGAGGCTGTCGTACTCCCCGCGCAGCTTGATCAGCGCGGTCATCTCCTTGCTCCCTAAAACATAAGGGAAAGATTAAATAAAATAATGCTAACATGCAGAAATAAGACAATTCAAATGTTTCAGCCGTACCTCCTATGCAATAGTTCTTAGAGCTACATTAGTTATATTTGGCCGATATCGCAACTAATTAAATTATCTTAATCTGGAGCTAATTATCCAAACATTGCTGCCCAATATTTCTCATGAGTGCTGTCTTAATATTACATATAAATAACTTGTACTTACATCTGAAAGTGCACTCGGATGAGGCGGAACACGTGGCTTTGGTAGTTTGCATCTTGCGAGTGTAGAACGGCGTAGAGGAAGAGCGAGGATTTTATAGGGGCAATTTAGAGTGTTCAATCGGCCTGCCATGCATGTTTTTGGAATGTGGGAGAAAACCGGAGTACCCGGAGGAAACCCACGCAGGCACGGGGGGGACAGGCAAACTCCACACAGGATGGCCGGAGCCAGGATTGAACCCACGCCCGATGATGTCTCTCACTGTGAGGCCATCGCGCTAACCAGTCGGCCACCGTGCCGCACTGTAGAAACAATATAAGACAAAGTCGCTGCATGAGCTTTGACTTGATCAAACCGAATGTGTGTTTGTCTTTTTGTGTCCTGCAGACGTCAGTGAAAAATATCTCCGTTCTGTGAAAGAGGAGCCAGACTTGACTCGCATCAAAAAGGAGGGGGAGCAGATCAACAAGTCACCAGTGAACGTTGTCCCTATAAAGACTGACGATGAAAACAAGGATGAGAGTGAGGACAAGAGAGGGGCGGAGCCTCCAAGCAACAGTTCAAGTCATCACGTGACAACAGAAGGTGATGAAGACCACTGGGGGCCATCACAAGCACATAATAAGGACACATTATCAGATGCTCATGACGATGATGATAATGAGCAAACTAAAGGTGAAAGGGCATGTCACACTGACTCATTCACTTCAAAGCTGTCTTTAAAAGGGCACAGAAAAACACACAGTGGTGAAAAACCTTTTTCTTGTTCAGTTTGTGGAAAATGCTTCTCTCAAAAGGGAAATTTAACAGAACACACAAGAACACACAGTGGAGAAAAACCTTTTTCCTGCTCAGTTTGTGGCAAGAGTTTCTCTCAAAAGACAAATTTAACAACCCACACAAGAACACACAGTGGAGAAAAACCTTTTTCCTGCTCAGTTTGTGGCAAGAGTTTCTCTCAAAAGACAAATTTAACAATCCACACAAGAGCGCACAGTGGAGAAAAACCTTTTTCTTGCTCAGTTTGTGGTAAAAGCTATTCTCAAAAGTCAAATTTAACAAGTCACACAAGAATGCACAGTGGAGAAAACCCTTTTTCCTGCTCAGTTTGTGGAAAATGCTTCTATGTAAAGTCAAATTTAACAAGTCACACAAGAACACACACTGGAGAAAATCCTTTTTCTTGCTCAGTTTGTGGTAAATGCTTCTCTCAAAAGTCAAATTTAACAAGTCACACAAGAATGCACAGTGGAGAAAACCCTTTTTCCTGCTCAGTTTGTGGAAAATGCTTCTATGTAAAGTCAAATTTAACAAGTCACACAAGAACACACACTGGAGAAAATCCTTTTTCTTGCTCAGTTTGTGGTAAATGCTTCTCTCAAAAGTCAAATTTAACAAGTCACACAAGAATGCACAGTGGAGAAAACCCTTTTTCCTGCTCAGTTTGTGCCAAGAGGTTCTCTCAAAAGTCGCATTTACGAAGCCACACAAGAACACACAGTGGAGAAAAGCCATTCAGTTGCAGCGTTTGTGCTAAAAAATTCTTTTCTAAAAAGGGTGCTGCGAGACACAATTGTGCTAGTGACAAAAGCAGCGATCCTTGAAGCTTAAAAAAAAGACAACAAAAAACTGAAGGAATTGACTCTTTGTGGTAAGATGTAAATGTGATTTTGAATGAAATATGATAAATTCAATTTTGCAAAGCTTTTTTATTGACACTAAGCCAATGTGATCAGTGTCAGAAGAAGCAACGTGTCTGAGTGATGATCTTTTTTTTGTTTTCATATCAAACATGATTAATGAAATTAATTGTCTTTGCCTGGAACAACATTTGTTAACGTTATGCTTTTCAGTTGTCTTTTTAATCGTACCTAATGGAAAAGGTGTGAGAAGAAACTGTGCTTATGAAATCGTTGCCTTCCACAATCATCAATAAAATCACGTGTTCCACTTGTTCAACTGGCCTTCATTACGCTGTGTGAAAAGGTGAAAAACAGAACTAGAAGTTGAACGATAAAAAGAACCAGACCGAGAAACGCAAATCGTCTCAGTTTCTCTCAAAGGTTTTGGTATGTCAGGAGTTGGCAACTTGATGGCGACTGGAGTCAGCGCTGGTTTTCTCGTTGTGTTTGGCTGGCTCGTATATGTATGGTCCATTGAACAAAACTCACACTCTTCAAATATCCCCTCACATACATTTAATATTTCGCTTTCTGAATAAATTTCTGACGAGCTAAAACCACTTTCTAGGTTGAGCTCTATCAAGCGTTTGGGGTTTGTTGCTAAGCAGAATCTCACTTTGGAAAAACGTATCATTTTGTCAAATATACCAAATATTTTTTTCCCATGCTATATTATATTTTTTATACATTGGATTATTTATATAATGAAATAGGGAAATATTAAAATTGGCACTCACAGACCTAATTTAATTAATAAGAAATATAAAACATTTTATAAATATTGAACTCATTGAGAAGAGTCCTGATCTTGAAATAAATATTGAATTATAAAAAATACTAAAAAATTAATTCAATAACCCAACCCTGGATGAGCGGCAGAAAATGGCTGGATGGATGGAATAATTTAAATTGCATACATATTCAAATGAACAAATTTGTTCAGAAATATTCAAGAGTCAAATAAAACGGTTTAAATTAATATTGATATAATTTAACATTAAAATAATTTAATAAATATTGTATTATTAAATATAAATTCTAATAAATAAATAAAAAAGTTGTGTATTTTTAAATGGCCTAATATAGATCTGGGAAGTAATTCTCTTTATGAAACTATGAAGGGACTGGAGCTCACAGAAGTGACCAGTCTTGGTTCTGAAGTTCCGATGTAACCAGATACTGCCCTGAGAGAAAATAGGCCTGAGCATTGTTTATGGTGGGGGCAATTCTCTCGCCTGGTCAGTGACCTGGCGAGGGTATGGAAGTAATTTCAGGTTGTCACGAGTAGACTGGTCGTATCAAAGGGGAGACGCATCTGCTCTCCCTCTGGGGGACTTTTGGAGGGAAATCCCGAAGACTAGCGGGATGGGAATGCATATGCAACAAGGGAAAATTAGATATTCATGTCCTATTTGGGCATTCCCTGTAAGAAGGGAATGTCTGAGAGGGGGCTCGCACGTTTTTGGGGAGACTTCTTTTGACATCAGCATGTGACGAGAATAAAATCTTTTTCGAACCAGTTCTTTTCCATCACCAATCCAGCCTTGCTCGGCTGCCTCTCCGGAAGGCAGCAAGGACCCACACTTCAAAGACAAAATATACTACATATTGAAAGAAAAATAATACTCAAATATTGAAATAAGTATAGAATTGAATGAATTAACAACAAAGAAATAAATACCTCCTGGAAAATATAATTATTTTCAACATTTGTCAAAGCACAACATTTCGATCAGATTGAGTTCTTGCTTGCACATTCTTAATCGTAATTTTTTTACTTTTAATTTTGAAGTTACCGTATTTTCGCAGTCATAGGACGCGCTGCCTCAAAGGGCGCAACACCTGTTGAGGGTGCTATTTCTGTCTTTGGAGCACACACTGGACGCTAGTTCAGCTGCTTTCAGCATAGCAATAGCTCGGCTGCTCGCGCTGACTCACTCAGCCCATGGCAATTCACCTTGCCTCAATACCATAAGCAATCGCCACATTTCAAAGAGAGTTGCCATGATACCATTGACAATTACTACCATTAACAATGACTCTAACCAATAATAGGTATCATGGCAATAGTCTACGAGACTACGTCAGGGGAGGGACTTCACTGGTCACGACACTCCTTAGAGTCACGGTTTCAAAAAAAAAAAAAAAACTCAGCATACAAGCAAACAATGAAACTAAGAAATAAGATTAACACAAAACGTATCTCTCATGCCATCAATATACCCAAAAGAAATAAAAATAACACAAAATGATTAGAGCAATGCCTTCTGGGAGCCACTCAGACTCAGCCAAATCACATGGCTGTTTAGAGAGATGTGCTGTTATGCTTTGGGCTTTTTGTCTGTTGTCTAAACCTGGGACGTTTCTTGCTTGCAATAACATAAATGATAAGACAGACTACAACATTGTGGACAGCTGCCCTTTTGTCCAGCTTTCTCCTACACCATCACCCAAACACCATAGTCACATAATGTATAGTCATGGTCACTTTGAAGCATAGATGACTCACACTTTGTCCAGCAGGGTGTGCTAACATGCACTCCGAACAGCCCAATGAGTAAAAGGGTTGATGGTCGCGAGTGATACTTTGTCCATATAATGAGCGCAGTTGCCTTACAAGGCGCTTTGTTAGTTTAGGGGAAGATTTGGGACTTTTAAGTGCGCCTTATGACTGCGAAAATATGGTACTTCAGTGCATTTCACACCTGTGCCTTCAAAGAAGTCCTACTTCGTCCTACTTGAATGAATCCACATCAAAATACCATCATTTATGACACCACGGCTGGACAAATAATATCCAGAAACACACTTACGCACCACTGAGTGAGTGTTGGACGATATAGCTTCTCTTGAAAGGTCCGACTTGAAAATGTCCTTGCAAGTGTATCTGCAATTAAATCCACACTTTTCCCTCCTTCGACCATTGTGGTTTAAAAAAAAGCAAGAATATATTTTAGATTTTCTAACGGTCGCCAATTACGACTTTCAATGTGTTGATTCGGCATAGTGCTGCCCCCTCACAAGTGAGTATCCAATCACAAAACGCGTTCATCACCCTCAGCATAAGGCCAGCGAGAAGGCTCACTGTAACCAACTCGTGATCTGATTGGCTATCGCAACCATCGAACAAATATGAAAGCTCATTGACTTTGACAGAAGAGATGCTCGCACAATTGCATCTTCAGGCCTCGGAGCGCATAGTGCGCGCTCCCCGTATTGTGAAACCTGCCCGGCAACACGAGCGAGCGGAATTCTTATTGGTTTCAAAACTCTCACCTAAAATTACAACGCTCAGCTATAATATGACATCAATGCGATGATTATGATCATTTTTTTTATTGATTTTGTTCGGCCAACAGAGAAGGCCTTGAAGGCCCACCACTGAGTTACTTAATAGCCTAAATTAAACTTTACTTTCATCAATAGAGTTAAAGTTATGCTTTATTGTCGGATTTATGTAATTAATAGCCTTTGATGGACTTTAGTGTACTTAATGTAAACTGGTAACGCTGAAAAAACAAAACAGACAGCAATTCAAGTTTAAACCCATATACGTGAAATGCGCTTTAGAAATAAAGTATATTTTTGCACACATTACGAGTTCCTCCAGATCGACGCTGACCTCAATGATGAAGAGAGCCAATCAAAAATCGCAACCCAAAACACAAGCAAACAGGAAAAAGTGACAAACAAGAAAGCTGGGAAAGTGAAGCGTGTGAAACAGGTGAGAAACCCAACAACATTTTATGTTTGTATTTCCATACGTTGTAATTTATGGACGGGAATAATTCTTCATTTCTACTTCTAACATAGCGCAACTGTTGGTCTGGTGAATGTATAATCTTGCGTTGAGCCGCCACTACAATGAGTTACGATTCTGAACTGCAGTGGGCCTCAACATAGTTTATGTCAGGTCAGGGATTTCGACAGGGGTCCCCGACTTATCAAAGGATGGATATACAGGAATGGGTCCCGGGTTAGACGAGATGGCGCAGAGGAGCAACATAAGGGGAGTCCACATCTGTTCTCGTCCTTGAGGGTTTTGGATGGCCATGTAAGGGCAAGTAGGATGAGAATGCATATGTAACAGGGGAGAACTGGATATTTATATCTTTTGTTAGCTTTCCCTATAAGAAGGGAAGGCTCGAGAGGGGGCCGGGGGGGGGGGGGGGGGGGGGACACACACCCTTTCTTGGGGGAACTTCTGGCATCAGCCAATTTGACACCAATCAATCTTTTTCCAACCACCGGAGTGTCTCAGAAGTTTTTTTATATCACCACTCCAGCCTTGCTTGTCGACCTGTCCGGAGGGAACCTGGGCCAGACCCGCACATCTCCAACAATAATATACCACAAAGGTTAACAGTCGTTGTTTATTAAACAGTAGGTGGCGAGAAAACCCGTCTTCACTCATTCAAAACTGTGGAAAATATTGCCACCTGCAGGCGAGAAAACGCAATTGCATTCTTTCAATTTGTCCCTCTCTGACCACTTCCAGGAATCTCAAATAAATAGAAAAGCCGTTTTTCCATTTTTGCTCGTGTGATATTCTATTTTCGTAGTCGAAACAAAATTTTAAATTCAAACTGTTTTGAGATGTTTCCTTCCTTGTTGCAGAAAACAAACAAGCTGTATTTCATTTGGGAATTTATTTTTTAAAATGAAAATCAAATAACCAGTCGTTTTTCCTTTGTTAATATCTGCTTCCAAATGTAATATAACTACTTTTCAACAAACACGTCCTTCACTAACTCATACATCATTTTTATGCCATTATGGGCGTGGTCTGGAATAGTTACTTCAACAGGCACTCGGTGTTACTCCTTTCGAGTTCAATCAAGGCTCAACTTTGTTCTTCGGTTTTAACAGATGTGATGTGTTGATTGTAGTCGTTTCTCATTGAGAATGCAGTGGTGCCCCCTGGGTAACTTGATGATGACGTAAGTTGTTGTTGAGCGCTGAACGAAAAATACTGTAACGTTGTATAATAAGTCAGGCCAATTTGTCCATCCATCCATTATTAAGCCAAAAACGGCTGCTGTTGGCCGCAACCACGCCGATCAGACCACAACCAAACACAACGACAACAACAGCGGGACAAAGACCAGGAACCTTCTCGAGGTGTCCCGCGAAGGGCTTCTTCATGGAGGAGCCCTGCGAATCCTGGCTACTACACTCAGACTCGCGTCGTGGGAGGCGCCCTTTCCCCTTATCGGAGCTGCATTGCCCGTCCTGCATCTCCGATCTCTTCTTCTTAGGGCGGGCGACATCGACTGTGCCGCCTGTCGACGGGGGTTCCACAGGAGCTGCTCCGGCCTGTCCCGATATTCAATGGACATACAAGGCTTCGTCTGCAGAATCTGTTTGGGCTCTCTCCGCCTGCACGGGTGGCACGGGCCAGTCGTAGCATCCCCACTTCATCTATAACTATCACCCCGTCATCTCTTGCCCCCAACTCTACGTCAGCCATTCCCCCCGCTACTCCCACACGCGAGTCTTGCGCTTCTGAGGATTATCCTCAGGCGCCTCGAGTGATTTAACAACAACAACAACGACAACAACATAACGTTCACTCCCCTGCTGCCTTCACAGCCTCCACAGAAAAGAGGAAAACACAGAACCCTTGAACTATTTACAAAGTCGTTACACTGCCCTCCCCTTTATCAAGAACCTCGTCCCGAGGGCGTCATTCAACAAAGTCACTGAGGTGACCCGGTGGTCTCCTCTGTCGCTGAGGCCGCCCCAAGCCATGTCCGCTCGGAACAGCCAGTGTAGCATCAGGCGATGAGTGCTCAACTGTAGCCGCCTATGGGGGTGGGAGTGGAGGTACAATCCGCCGTCTTGGAGGGTTGGGATTCAAAACCCACTGTGAGTGTGTCCGCGACCCAGACTGCTGCTGTGGAACGGCACCACCTCTATATAGGGCCAGTCTGTCTCTGTGGAGGGCTACCCGTCTGCCACCAGGTGGCAGCTGCACCCTATACACCACCTCTCCTATCCTCTCCAGCACGCCACACGGCCCCACCCAGTGCCTGTCCAATTTAGGACACCTGCCCTTTTTCCTTTTTGGGCTGGACACCCAAACCAGGTCTCCAGCCTTAAAGTCCGTCCCTCTGGCCTTCATGTCATAATTCCTTTTCTGCCTTACACCTGCCTTCTGTAAATGGTCGCGAGCAAAGACACGTGCTGACTCCAACCTTTCTTGAAGTCTCCTGGCATACTCTGGTCCTGGTGGCTCGGCTGGTGTATCAGGGGTCTGCCAAAAGCCATTTCCACCGGTGTCCGTAGCTCACGCCCCAGCATGAGCAGGGCAGGTGTACATGAAGTGGAATCCTGTACAGCGGACCTGTAGGCCCACAAAACCAGAGGGAGATGCCTGTCCCAATCTCGTTGGTGCTCCGCTATGAGAATTGCGAGTTGTTTTGCCAAGGTCCTATTAAAGCGCTCAATGAGCCCATCACTTTGAGGATGCAGAGGTGTTGTGCGCGTTTTCCTCGTGCCCAGTCGCTCACACATTGCAGTGAACACTCAAAGTTTCTCCCTTGGTCGCTGTGAATGACCACAGCTGCCCCAAACCTTGTAAACATGCCTTCAACCAGCGCGTCTGCAACAGTCTCTGCTTCTTGGTCGGGGATGGCATATGCTTCGGGCCATTTCGTAAAATAGTCCAGAGCAGCTAAGACATAACGGTTGCCTTTGTCAGTGTGTGGAAATGGGCCCATTATGTCCACGGCAATCCTCTCCATAGGAGCGCCCACTGCTAGCTGTTGGAGGTGGGCACGAGACCGGCCTGGTGGACCCTTGTGCGCGGTGCAGAGGTCACAACGGCGACAAAAGTCCTCAACATCTCGCCTTAGTTGGCTCCAATAGAAACTTTGCCGGAGTCTGCGAAGTGTTTTCGACACACCAAAGTGTCCTGCCCCTGCAGGCCCATGAGAAGCTTTCAACACAGCCTCTCTCAGAGCCCTGGGGACGACCACCTGCCATCTATCCACCCCAGTAGCAGGCTCCTTCCAAGCTCTCTGGAGCACCCCATCCTTGACCTGAAGAGTCCCAATCTTTGAATACAGTCCTTTAGTGGCAGGCGAGTGTCCAGCGACCTCCTCCCACTTAGGGTTTCGACCCGACTCAACCCACTGCAATACAGGTCGGAGGTCAACATCCTGTTGCTGCTGCTTCCTCTATTCAGGTGCCCCCACAACCTTGACCTCCTACATACGGGGTCGACATGATCATGTGCGGGACTTTGCTCATCACCACAAAGTTCCTTCTCTCGGGTCTCTCTCTTCTCGCAGAAGCGGCAGCCAGAAAGAGCACAAGGGCGTCGAGACATAGCGTCAGCGTTGGCATAGTGATTTCCAGCCCTGTGCTCAACTTGGAAGACATATGGGGCCAGTTCTTCAAGCCAGCGTGCAATCTGTCCTTCAGGCTCCTTAAAAGACAATAGCCACTGGAGTGCCGCATGGTCAGTGTGTACAATTAGGGGAAACCCGACAGACAATATCGAAAATGGCTAATGGCTCTCACAATTGCCAGCAGTTCCCTTTGTGTGACACAATAACGCCGTTCAGCCTTATTCAAGGTTTTGCTGAAGTATGCCACTACTCTCTCCCCGTCTGCCCCCACTTCACTCAAAACCGCCCCAATTCTGACATTGCTGGCATCAGTGTCCAGGACAAACGGCAGGTTGGCATCTGGGGGGACGAGAATGGGTGCCTCCATCAGCACCTTCTTTAGCGTGCTGAAGGCCCGTCTGCACTCGGGAGTCCAGTCAAAATCAGTATCCTTCCGCTGCAGGTAGAAAAGCGGTGCAGCTAGACATGAGAAACCCCGCACGAATCGCCTGTAATAGGATGGCAGCCCAAGGAAGCTCTTCAGTTCACGCGGGTTGCTGGGAGTAGGCCAGTCCCTCACGGCTCGCACTTTCTCCTCCAAAGTGCTAATGCCTTCCCTTCCAACTTTGTGTCCCAGGAACTCAAGCTCTCTTCTCATGAAGCAGCACTTGTCAGTACAGAAAGCAGTCTTTGGCCTGATTTCCGAGCTGAGAGGCACCTGCCAATATCCACTGCGCAGGTCTAATGAGGAGAACCAGGACGATCCAGACACCAGATCCAGAGTCTCATCAATGCGGGGCAGTGGATAGGAGTCTTTCTTGGTCACGCTGTTTAAGGGTCTATAGTCCACACAGAACCTTTTCTTCACTGTCTTTTTTTTTTTTACCTTGACAACCCCTGAGGCCCAAGGGTTGTCAGATGGCTCAATGATACCAGCTTTCAGCATCTCCTCAATTGCGCTGTCCACTTCTGCCTGATGTGCAAGGGGAAGGCGGCGGGGGCGTGCTTTGATAGGTCGTGCATCCCCGTGTCAATTTTGTGCTGCACCAAGTCTGTTCGGCCCACCTCCTCTTCTGTCAGCGCAAAAATGTCCTTAAAGTCCCACAACAGTTGCCACAGCTCGTCCTGTTGCTTGGGTTCTAAACCATCACTGTTGCGCTTCCACACTTCGCGCACTGCCGTCAATCTGTCCACTCCACCTGTCATGGACCACGGGGCCGGGGGAGAGGAATGCTCATCAATGTGGGCATCTGATGTGGGTGGAGAAGTCATAGGAGCCAGCGGTTCATGGGTGGGATCAGACTCCTGCTGTGCAAAGGCTGCGCTCAACGTCGGAAGGAATGACTTTTCAGGCTGTGTAGGGCGCACCATTTCAACTGTGGGGCCTCCTGGAAAAGCCAACGTGTTCCTCCCCAGGTCAAGGACGCACTGGGCTGTTCGTAGAAAGTCCAGTCCTATGATGCAGGGGTCGCGTACCGCGGCAACCCACACCCGAAAGTTCATGCATAGTCCCCCCACTTGGATAGTCACCACCCCCCTTCCAAGCATAGGGGTGAGCTTTGTTCTTTTTATAGTTCAACTTCTAGTTTAGTTTTTCACCTTTTCACACGGCGTAATGAAGGCCAGTTGAGCAAGTGGAACAAGTGATTTTTATTGATGATTGTGGAAGGCAACGATTTCATAAGCACAGTTTCTTCTCACACCTTTTCCATTAAATACGATTAAAAACACAACTGAAAAGCATAATGTTAACAAATGTTGTTCCAGGCAAAGGCAATTAATTTTATTTACATGTTTGATGTAAACACCAAAACAAATCATCACTCAGACACATTGCTTCTTCTGGCACGGATCACATTGGCTTAATGTCAATAAAAAAGCTTAGCAAAATTAAATATATTATATTTCATCCAAAATCACATTTACATCTTACCACAAAGAGTCAGTTCCTTCAGTTTTTTGTTTTATTTTTTTCAAGCTTCAAGGATCGCTGCTATTCTCACCAGCACAATTGTGACTCTCAGCACCCTGTTTAGTGAAGAATTTTTTAGCACAAACGCTGCAACTGAATGGCTTGTCTCCATTGTGTGTTCTTGTGTGGCTTCGTAAATGCGACTTTTGAGAGAAACTCTTGGCACAAACTGAGCAGGAAAAAGGTTTTTCACCACTGTGTCTTCTTGTGTGGATTGTTAAATGCGACTTTCGAGAGAAACTCTTGCCACAAATTGAGCAGGAAAAAGGTTTTTCACCACTGTGTGTTCTTGTGTGCCTTGTTAAATGTGCCTTTTTAGAGAATCCTTTGCCACAAACTGAGCAGGAAAAGGGTTTTTCTCCACTGTGTGTTGTTGTGTGGATTGTTAAATGTGCCTTTTGAGAGAATCCTTTGCCACAAACTGAGCAGGAAAAGGGTTTTTCTCCACTGTGTGTTCTTGTGTGGATTGTTAAAAGCGACTTTCGAGAGAAACTCTTGCCACAAACTGAGCAGGAAAAGGGTTTTTCTCCACTGTGTGCACTTGTGTGGATTGTTAAAGGCGACTTTCGAGAGAAACTCTTGCCACAAACTGAGCAGGAAAAGGGTTTTTCTCCACTGTGTGTTGTTGTGTGGATTGTTAAATGTGCCTTTTGAGAGAATCCTTTGCCACAAACTGAGCAGGAAAAGGGTTTTTCTCCACTGTGTGTTCTTGTGTGGATTGTTAAAAGCGACTTTTGAGAGAAACTCTTGCCACAAACTGAGCAGGAAAAGGGTTTTTCTCCACTGTGTGTTCTTGTGTGGATTGTTAAATGAGACTTTTGAGAGAATCCTTTGCCACAAACTGAGCAGGAAAAAGGTTTTTCTCCACTGTGTGTTCTTGTGTGACTTGTTAACGTTGCGTTTTGAGAGAAGATTTTTCCACAAACTGAGCAAGAAAAAGGTTTTTCTCCACTGTGTGTTCTTGCGTGCCTTTTTAAACTTGACTTTCGAGAGAAACTCTTGCCACAAACTGAGCAGGAAAAGGGTTTTTCTCCACTGTGTGTTCTTGTGTGCGGTTTTAAAGACAACTTTGAAGTTAATGAGTCAGTGTGACATGCCCTTTCACCTTTGGCTTGCCCATCATCGTCATCATCATCATCAGGAGAGCATGATAATGTGTCCTCATTTTGTGCTTGTGATGGCACCCAGTGGTCTTCGTCACCTTCTGTTGTCACGTGATGACTTGAGTTGCTGCTTGTAGGCTCCGCCCCTCTGTTGTCCTCACGCTCACCCTTGTTTTCATCTTCAGTCTTTATAGGGAAAAAGTTCAGTGGTGACTTGTTGATCTCCTCCTCCTCCTTTTTGATGTGAGTCAAGTCTGGCTCTTCTTTCACAGAACGGAGATCGTTTTCACAGACGTCTGCAGGACACAAAAAGACAAACACACATTTGGTTTGGTCAAGTCAAACCTCATGCGACGACTTTGTCTTATATTGTTTCTACCGTGCTACCTTGACTTGTGCCTGCCGCACACGGAGCAATGCGTGCGACCCCAACTTGGACCGGACCATGGGGGCATTTCACAAAATTACGTCCTACGATGTAAACCTCCTTTTAGCAGCACAACAGTGATAAACGAGCATTTAAAAAGGAAGCACATTGCGGCTGATGCCCGATTTAATTCCTGACATGGTCACAGACGTTTCTGGAAGCGAACTGAAGTTAGCACACACAGGCTATTGTGTGCGTCTGATGGAACACCTGTTGTGGGACCCGAACATAATGATGCAGACCACTGGGGGCCATCGCAACATTATGTCATTGATAAAATAGGAATCCTTCAAGTGAAATATGTTTACAAGTATTTCATTTTGCATTTCGAGATAGAACTAAATGTTCCTGGGCTTGTTGGTAGAAAAGGGGGTTGTGACGTGTTCCCTTTTTAAGACCATTGTAAGCCAGTACAAAGTTCATAAATAAGACCAATACGTACTTGATTTTTTTAAAAAACTTAACCCTTTGTGTTTTATCCACTAAAATTTATCAATCGCCATTGATATTTTTGCCGTAGTGTGCAGAGTTTTTAGAGTCAGTTTGAATCATTCCAGAAGGAATTGCTTGAACAAGATATGTCAGAGAAGTTATTGTAAAAAAACGAGACAAGCCTGCACAAATGAATCACCCAGCCAAGATTGAGGAGGAGCAGTCCGGCAAAGAGAAAAGCGTTCCCGCTCCTGTGCGGCGTTTTATTGAAGCACAGCAAAGCAATTTGTATATGCAAACTCATAAAGAATGGAAAAACATGAACACTTCGACTTCATCACACCCGTCCACACTCTTCCTGTTGTTCGAACGGTTTCAGCTTACAAGACATGTTTGGGTCACACTTTTGTTAAATGCGAGCTAAACGGTTTCCTGTCAAACACGGTTCAAGACGTGCATCTGTTTTTGTGGCTTCCTGCTAAACTGCCAGCATAGACACAACTCTGTTACCACTGAACTCACGTTTTCCTGTTTAAGAGGTCCATGTTTTTGTGACCTTCTATTAACCCGTAAGCACAATAATAATATAAAAACTTTTGCAGATATAGCAAAAACAAATTGGAGAAGCTGTCAGTCAGACCCCGGGTCCACAACCCCTCTGGCAGAGACGCAAACAGAGCTTTCGCTTCAGAGTGACCCATTCACTGTCTACCATACTGTCAAGAAATTCGGAAACTGTTCCGTAACAGAAGAATTCGGAATGGGTGCTGAAACACCACACCCTGCTAGTGACGGAGTTTCTACATCTGAAATTAACTCTGCCAAAAGTCTTCACCAATGGGCCGAAATCTTTAGTATGATGATGCGCACCGATAGTTAATGTGATTTGTGGCTCAGCAAATAGAGACAATTCATACCGTTTCCTCTGCTCTGGGGCAAGGCACATATGCGAGGCAGCACCGGTAGACATCACAAATACATAATCCTAATGCAAGATGCACTTCTGACCCTCGAAATTGGGTGAATGTATCCTGACAAACCAAATAATCAGAACTCAGTGTTCAATGCAAAGGACCAATTGGTGTTTTGAATGGGTGGAGGCGGCTACACCGCGCAGACCAGAGCAGGAACAGGACGTACCAGCTGCGGGAAGATGGAGACCCTGGTCTCAGAGCTGCCCAGTCTACTGGAACGGAGGACAACATATGCTTCCCCCGGCGGAAGTGCACAGTCAAAT
Source organism: Idiotropiscis lumnitzeri (assembly GCF_059441095.1). Classification (NCBI taxonomy): domain Eukaryota; kingdom Metazoa; phylum Chordata; class Actinopteri; order Syngnathiformes; family Syngnathidae; genus Idiotropiscis; species Idiotropiscis lumnitzeri. The sequence continues at coordinate 11,903,744 of NC_142392.1, forward strand.
TCAGTCCCACTCGAATTCCAGTGTTTGTTTCACAGGTGCGGGTTCGGTCCATGGCAGTGACTCGGCCAATCTCAAGAGTCCCACAAGCATGACAGTGTTGTTGCTCACTGGGATATGCAGAAGGAGCTTGCAAAACGTGGAATATCTTGTTCCACCATCAAAAACTGTTGTCCATCAATCGTCACCGGAATACCAAGACCAGCCGGTCGTTGAATGCTGAGGCTCCGCGGGCACCCCTATCGTGGAATGGGGTCCCAATCGGGTTGAGGCGTCAACTGTGCATTTGGAAGCCATAGAAGCGTTGTCGGAGGAGGGGGTAGCGATGGCGCCCCCGTGCTAGTGGACCTCTTTGTGACTGGCATGGCGCTGGACCACAGGATGGTACATTTCAGGAAGTGGCTCGGTTTGGACCGCTCATCACCCAGCTACCCAACAACCCACAGCAAGAGCACGTCCCACTCACAATCCATGTCTATAACCACCCCTACTTCTGTAACGTGACCTTGTTGACCGGCAGGTGCGGACAACAATCCTGCTGTGGCGCTGCGCCACCAGAACCTGGCCCAGGAGCAGCGGAAACGGAAAGAGCAGACGCAATGGGAGCTGCATGCGTCGGCTGCTGGATTAACTGCTTCCCCCGGTTGTCATGACCCGTGCCGGTCACGCCTGTTTTGTTGTTGTTTTCGTCACCTCCCTGCCATGTGCACTTTTGTTTATGTTTCTCAGCTGAGCAGGGGCGTCTCCTCCGACGACCGACTCCGCCCGCGTCATCACGAGCGGGAGACCAGCCCACCGGCGCCGCACCTGACATCCATCCACTGACTAATTACACACACTATTTAAGCCACCTACACTGACTGCCCGGCGTCGGATAATTTTCCTGCACTGCTCACGTTCATGACCCTGGTATCGATTGTTCTCATGTTCATGCATTTTTGCTCTTGCTATCTCTGTGTTCCACGTTTTGCCAGCTATTGCTCGGTCTCTTTTTGTTCCTCGTTTTCTCCAATTGGTTTTCCCTCTTGCCCTTTTGGCAAGCTATTTATGTTGATCGTTTTTCCTTTTCCTTGCCTGTGCAAGCGCTTTTCGTTCCGTCGTTTATCTCCTTCCTGGTGTGAGCTTTTCTCCGCCAGAGCTTTGTGTTTTCTCCTGATTTATCGACGGATGTAATGCTAAGATAGATATATTTGCCTTAATTGATGATTGGACTTCCACTATTGTGAATCAATAAACACTCTTTGTTAAACTGATTTTCCTGTGTCCGCGTTTGGAGAGTCCTGCCACCTTCTTCCCAGCGTTTCGCTGGCAAGACCCTGACAGAATTATCCGACCAGAACACGAGTAATCACAGGGTACGTATCTGAACAGCTCTCCACACAACGGTACGCCTCGATCCTTACTGTGTTCCATGCCCCAAAGTGCCCAATACGATACGTGGAAGCGCGCTTCTCTTCATTATTTCTATTTCCAGCTAATAATTTTCCCGCTAAAATTTACACCCTGGCCGGGGTCTGTGCTCAAACTGAGCTTATTCACAACTATGTTGTTGATAGCTATAATTTTACACTTCTTAGTTCTCATTTCTTTAACCACTAGACCTTTCTTTTCTTTACCTTCTGCACATTTCTCCCGCGCTAGTCCCCATTTACATAGTTCCTATCATTATTTTTTTTCATTTATTTATTTATTTTTTTATACATTTCCGTATGTTCTTTCACAGTGCGGTTACTTTGACATCTTTTAATGTCTTAATCAATCATTATAGAGCCCTCTTGTTAAAACTATAATTGAAACTAACACAGGGACATTTTCCACGACTAATCAGCCAGCAGACCCACGCACAAGCTCTCTTTAACGACCCCAAAAGCCCCGACCGCTTGGACACAGGCGCACAACACCCATTGTGAGTAAAAGCATCTCACCTGAAGTTCAGCCGGCCGGCTGTTGAACGCCTGTGCCCCAGTACCCTGAGACCCTCAATGGAGCAAGAATCCTATTTGTGACGCCAAAAATGTGGTATATTTTGTTGTTGATGTGTGGGTCTGGCTCAGCTTCCCTCCAGACAGGTCGCCGAGCATGGCAGAATTGGTGATGGAAAAAAATTCTCTGACACAGCCATTTTGGTTATTTTTGTCACGTGCTGATGTCAAAAGAAGTCTCCCCAAAATGCAAAAAGGGAAAGGTGTCCCCTCTCTCCGGCCTTCCCTTCTTATCGGGATTGGCCACACCTGACATGAATATTGAAGGATTGTATTATGATTGCTGGCATTATTTTAAACACTTACGGGACAGAAGGTCAATTATTTAATTGAGCAGCTTCATATTTATTGAATATGTTCAACATTGATTAAACAAAAAGCATTTATCAAATGAAAGTAGAAGTGCAGTGCATAGATGAGATTGACTGGGATTGTAGTCATGGTGTTTACTGATGCATTCATATGCTAAATTTATATGACTAAGTTTAAATGTAAGACCTCAAAATTGCACACATAGTATTTTCATGACCCACACTCTCATTCAGAACAAACAGATTCAGTCTGCTCAGGTCAAACTGATGACAAACCAGATAGCACTTCATGGACAAATACGACTAAACACATTCTCCACATAGGCCATAGAAGATACAAACATATCAAGTTGGGCAGGGGAGGACGTCACAGGGACGCGATCAAGAACACCAAAAACATAATCTGATCTGGGAAAAAATACACCACACAATCTGTACACTGACGAGATTACAGGGGAATGTGAGCAGGAGAGACCGAGAGACTGCCGCCTGCCTGAGAAGGTCAGCCTTGGACGTGGAAGGAGCAAGGATGACCGATTCAACCTACATGACCCTTGACATAGAAAACCTCCTATAAAATCTGAGGCTGGGCTGAGATCAGAGCGCCATTTTTCGATTGTACTCGTCTGAGTACAGTTTCTCGTCAGATTAAGAAAAAGCCGCCCAGATACGATTTCCTGAACTCCAGAAATCGAAGAAACTAAAATATCGCAACCCTAATCAGCTGTTGTTGAGTCTTTATTTGACCCTATTCTTCTTGAGTACAAAAACGAACAGGCATTGGAGTAATTTGGCTTTGAAGATTCATTTACTAAATGTTTCTCATTTTCTCGGTGGCTCAACTCCAACAGTGGACAAACTTTTTTTGTTTCACACCATTTAAAAACCGGAATATGTAAAATGTTAAATAATCAGTTCAAATTTTAAACTGGGAAAAAAACATGGAGTTCACCCCCCACTATTGTTTTTTTCTTTGGCATTTATTTTCTGCAATGATTTCATTTGGCATAAACAAATGTTCAGCCAACTGGCAAATAAAAGGCAACATTTAAAAATATAACGGCAATAACCTTGAACACATTTCCCCAAACAACTTAATGTTGGGATGCATATTTCTAACGATAGAAAGTCGTTCTTTACAAAGCAAATGAGAGTAAAACGTGTACAAACCTGCTTTGTGTGGCACAACACGAGGCTGGTTGCAAACTTCGCCCAGCAGTTGAAGATGTTGCTCGTTCTCTTCTTTTATTCCACAAAGTTCTTCTTTGCACTTGGATGTCGTTCTAGCACACATTTTCAAATGATAATTCCAAAAAATCCGCACTTGGTCTTTGCTTGGCGATAACTCGTGTGCTTCTCTTTGTTCGACGAGATGAAAGAAAGTCCCACTGAAAGGATTTCCTGTTCCTCACGAAAGCGGAAGATCAGGACACACCCCGCTGTGATTTGATTGGCTGCTGGCTTTGTGGAGCACTGTCACCAACTCACCGACAGATGTCACCATTTGCGATGCAAATCATCGTTATCTTCTAAACATAGAGAAAAACCCAAGATGCACATGAAGAAACATTTTAGTTCCCAAATATGAACTTGAGAGATGTATTGAATTTTACTTTTGTTGCTGGTTTTGTTTTCACATCTGACACCATGTTGTTGGTTGGATAGTATTCCAAATGTATTTCCCTATTATTAACAGTTGACATGATAAAGTGATACTTTATGTCAAGATATTTGCACCTTTGCCTTTTTACAGGGTTTTTCGACAGGTTGCGATGTGATTGCGAATTTCAAATTAAAATATGTCACTGTTTTATTTATTTGTTATTTCGGTATTTATTTAAGGACTGTAATATTTCATTATTCGTTTCAGTATTCATTAAACTACAATAATTCACTATTAATTTCAAGATTCATTGATCTGTTTTAGGAATAATTTAGTATTCAATGTTTAATAGTTACAGTATTTACTTTTTAAATTTTTGTTTCACCATTTTGTTCAATCTTAATCTTATGGAAAATTATTTTGCAAGCACCAACACAAGGTTTTTAAAGATAACGATAAAGATGTCCTTTAATAGTCACACAATGGGGAAATTTGCAGTGTTACAGCAGCAAAGATATAGATCACACCGAGGCGGCGGTGCAATGTGGCCGTTAATGTATAACATTAGCAGCAGACATTCAGAAAAAGCAAACCTATGCGAATATACACAGTATATACGTAAACACACAAATCCCCATGTGTATATACACACTTACATCCCACAACATTTACAAGTGTAAGGAAACACTCCGAATGTCTGTCTATATGGTACAGAGGGAAAATTAATAAAATGCTGCAATGATAAAAAATACTGCTGTCATAACCCGTGTCGGTCATGTCAGTGTTTTTGTTATTATTTTCTTCACCTTCCTGCCATGTGCTCATTCTGTTTATTTAGTCAGCTGAGTGGGACGTTCCCTCCAGCACTCGTTCCCCACCAGCCACGCACCTGTTCCCCGTTACCCTCACACACCTGATGCCCATCTGCTCCCCTAATTACTGGACTATTTGAACACCTCACTCCAACAACTCATTGTGAGTGCATTGCTCCGTTACGGACTGTCACGACCGCTCTCTGATCTCGTTCATGGTCTTGTCCTCGCCCCCGCTCTCGCCCCCGCTCTCGCCCCCGCTCTCGCCCCCGCTCTCGCCCCCGCTCTCGCCCCCGCTCTCGCCCCCTAGCATTTGTCCCTGTCCTTGCTCCTCACTCTTGTGATCCAGTTTGCCACGTTAAGTTCGTCTTTCTTATTTTGCACCCTGCCCCGTTGTCTGTCATTATTTTGGTCCCCTAATAAATTGCTTAAGTTACACCTTCTCCAGCTTCCTCGCATTCTGGGTCCACCTCCTCCTCGCCGACCGGCGACCCTGACAACTGCAATGATAAGACGACTGCAATAAATGAAGGATTGTATTATGATTGCTGGCATTATTTTAAACACTTACGGGACAGAAGGTCAATTATTTAATTTAGCAGGTTCATATTTACGGAATATGTTAAACATTGATGAAACAAAAAGCATTTATCAGATGAAAGTAGAAGCACGGGTCACAAGAATAACTGGGATTGTAGTCCTGTTTTCTGATTTATTATATTTTTCTCATATGCTAAATTTATAGTACTTAGTTTAAATATGTGAACTTTATTGAAATTTTGGGTAGTGAGAACAAATTTGCACACATAGCATTTCCATGACTTGCATTCACATTCACAGCACTTCATGGTCAAATACGACGAAGCACATTCTCCACATTGGCTGTAGAGATGCAAACATACCAAATTGGGCACTGGAGGACTCACGCAGACGCTATAAAAAAACACATTCTGAAAGACGGAACAATTGGAGATCAGAGCACATGCACATACGCATGCATATACACAGACACACCCTTACACCTGCACATACACATGCACATACACGTATACCTGCATATACATGTGCCCATACACACGTACACATGCACACCGACAAGATTCCAGAACAATGCCAGCTGGAGAGACGGAGAGACTGCCCGCCGGAGAAGGCCAGCCTTGACGTGCCAGTCTTGGGGACCAGACAGGAATCAACTATCCAGACGATGACTAACCAGGGGAGGACCTTGCCTTGGACGTGGACCCGTGCCGTGGGAGGGAGCGAGGACGACCGATTCAACCGATTCAACCTACATTACTCGAACATAAAAAACTCCTATAAAAACTGAAGCTGGGCTGAAAGATGGTGCACATTTTTTGACTGTGCTCGCCCGAGTGCAGTTTCTCGTGAGATTAAGAAAAAGCCACCCAGATATCTGTCTTTGTACTATTTCCTGAACTCCAGAAATGGAAGAAACTAAATATCGGAACTCTAATCAGTTGTTGAGTCTTTATTTGACCCTTTTCTTCTTGAGTACAAAAACCGAACACGCATTGGCGTAAGTTTGGCTTTTAAAAGTTGATTTACTAAATACTTCTCATTTCCACGGTGACTCAACTCCAACAATACTAAAGCTGTTGCTTTATGTTATTCATATAGAATTTTTGTTTAAAATCCCCCTGGCTCTTCTTTTTGTCTTTTCTATATTATGTACGTATTAATAACTGTTAATGTTAATAAAGTTTTTGGCAAAAAACGTATTAGTAAATATTTATCATGTCACTGATGGTGTAGTGGTACACTCGCCTGAGTTGTGTGCAGGCAACGTGGGTTCAGTTCCCACTCAGTGACGGTGTCTATGTCTGCCCTGTGACTGGCTGGCGACCAGTTCAGGGTGTAGTACGCCTTTCGCCGGTAGTCAGCTGGGATAGGCTCCAGCACTCTCCCGCGACCCTGTTCAGGATAAGCCGTGAGGATAATGACATGACATGACAAATATTTGTCATCTCATCAATATTTGCACAACAGAGTACTGAGCTTCGAGATCCTCACGATAATAGTTCTCGAAATTAAATTTCTTATCAATGTAGGTTAGTTAAGGGATATTTTATTGACAATCTAATCTCAATATACAAAGACAGAAAAAAATGGTGGTGGGGGGGCGCGAATCTTTTTCTTCTTGGTAGGGGCGGGCGTGAAATAATTGAGAGGCACTGCGAGTATATGCAGACATTATATCCATACAATCTTGCAGCCCGATTGAACAGCAGCATTGTTGCTTCGTTCGGTAGGAGAAACGTAACCTTCCCACTGCTGTTCCAGCAGCGGCTTCTCCGGGCATAGGGGGAAGTGACGTCGGAGCTGACTCGCTTTTGTGGCGTTATTTTAATTATTTTGTTACATTTTTTTATCAACCGAATTAAAATCTTACATAGAATATATATTAAAAGAGAACAGCCAGGTGTAAAAACAAACACAGAGGCAAAGAAATATATTTGAAAAATACGTGCTTAAAGCATGACGTCATTAGCAAGCGCGCAGCTTCCGAAGGACCTTGACCACATCCACCGACCCGTCCACACCGGAACAAAAACACCCACCGCTAAATTCTTCTGATTTAGTGTGGAACTGACTGTAAATTTCTCAAAGGATGTCCAGTGCTACTCTAAAGGACTACGACATAATTCATTAAGTCTTTGTGTCCCGATAACCTCATTTTCGCGCGTTGATGCTTTTCGGCGTAGTTAGCTTACCTTGTTAGCTAGCTAGCCGCTAACGAAAAGAGGCACATGACTCATCGCCAAGCAGAGATCAAGTGCGGATTTTTTGGAATTATCATTTGAAAATGTGTGAAAGAACGACACCCAAGTACAAAGAGGAACTTTGTGGAATAAAAGAAGAGAACGAACAACATCTTCAACTGCTGGACGAAGTTTGCAACCAGCCTCGTGTTGTGCCACACAAAGCAGGTTTGTACACGTTTTACTCTCATTTGCTTTGTCAAGAACGACTTTCTATCGTTAAAAATATGCATCACAACATTAAGTTGTTTGGGGAAATGCGTCCAAGGTTATTGCCGCTTTATTTTTAAATATTGCCGTTTACTTGCAGGTCTGCTGAACATTTGTTTTTGCCAAATGAAATCAGTGCAGAAAATATATGCCAAAGAATAACCAATAGTGGGGGGTGGACTCCATGTTTTTTTTTTTTTAATAAAATTTCAACTGATTATTTAACATTTTACATTTTCTGGTATTTATATCTTGTTCAAGCAATTCCTTCCGGAAGGAATTCTGCTTGACTCTAAAAAATGTGCACACTGCGGCGAAAACATCAATGGCGGTTGATCAATTTTAGTGGATAAAACACAAAATATTAAGTTTTTAAAAAATATCAAGCACGTAATGGGCTTATTTATTTATTAACTTTGTACTGCCTTCGTCGGGTGAGAGTCAATGAACCTCCGGTGGATCTGCACTGTTTTGTGCACATGTGCGTAGTTTCACCCCATCCAAACATTTAAAATACATTTAATGCATCCATCCAGGGTTGCACGGATCTCATCAGTGAACAAGCGCATGCTGCAAGGAATGCATCTGCATCTTTGGCTTACTATGGGCTGAAAAAGGGAGAACGTCACAACCCCCTTTTCTACCAACAAGGCCAGGAACATTTATTTCCCGGTCATAAAGTTCCTGTGGCCCAGGTGGTTTGCATCTCCCCCGCAACTCATAGTTCTTGGTAATTTATGCAAATGACAATGTTGTGTTACTTTGTTACTCATTACTGACACCCTATGGCTGTTAAGCATCGTTGCAGTTCTAAAATAATTCAGTGAACTCTTCAAATATTATGGTGGATCTTAGTCGAATTTGAATACATATTGGATAACTTTAAAATATACAGTCATTATTCAAATATGTCAACATGAAAGTCACAGTGAAAGTGTTGTTGCTTAATGCTTATGTGTAGGGATTTTGACTCTTCAAACATAATGTTGTTTTCAAATTAATTTAAAAACAGAAATTTTATAAAAAATAAAAAGGGGAATGTTGGAATGTACTTGCAGGCTAAATGTCATTTTGGGCAAAAAAAACCCCCAAACGTAAATCATGCAATAAATAGCGACTCTGATGCCAGGGCCCCTTTAATTCTTTTAGGCATCCAGATTATAATGGAAGCAAAAAAATACCCACGATGAAACTATCTCGAAATGCAAGAAGAAATACTTGTAAACATATTTCACTTGAAGGATTTCTATTCTATCAATGACATTATGTTGCGATGGCCCCCAGTGGCCCCCATTAATAAGTTAGGGTCCCACAACAGGTGTTCCATCAGACGCACACAATAGCCTGTGTGTGCTAACTTCAGCTCGCTTCCAGAAACGTCTGTGACTATGTCAGGAATGAAATCGGGCATCAGCCGCAACGTGCTTCCTTTTTAAATGCTCGTTTATCACTGTTGTGCTGCTAAAAGGAGGTTTACATCGTAGGACGTAATTTTGTGAAATGCCCCCATGGTCCGGTCCAAATCGGGGTCGCACGCATTGATTCGTGTGCGGCAGGCACAAGTCAAGGTAGCACGGTAGGAACTATATAAGACAAAGTCGCCGCCTGAGCTTTGACTTGACCAAACCAAATTTGTCTTTTTGTGTCCTGCAGACGTCAGACAAAATGATCTCTGTTCTGTGAAAGAGGAGCCAGACTTGACTCACATCAAAAAGGAGGAGGAGGAAGAGGAGATCAACAAGTCACCACTGAACGTTGTCCCTATAAAGACTGAAGATGAAAACAAGGATGAGAGTGAGGACAACAGAGGGGCGGAGCCTCCAAGCAGCAGCTCAAGTCATCACGTGACAACAGAAGGTGATGAAGACCACTGGGGGCCATCACAAGTACATAATGAGGACACATTATCAGGCGCTCGTGACGATGATGATGATAATGAGCAAACTAAAGGTGAAAGGGCATGTCACACTGACTCATTATCTTCAAAGTTGTCTTTAAAACTGCACAAAAAAACACACAGTGGAGAAAAAACATTTTCCTGCTCAGTTTGTGGCAAGAGTTTCTCTCAAAAGTCAAGTTTAAAAACGCACACAAGAAAGCACACTGGAGAAAAACCTTTTTCCTGCTCAGTTTGTGGTAAAAGCTTCTCTCAAAACTCAACGTTAACAAGCCACACAAGAACACACAATGGAGAAAAACCTTTTTCCTGCTCAGTTTGTGGTAAAAGCTTCTCCCAAAATTCTCATTTAACAAGGCACGCAAGAACACACAGTGGAGAAAAACCTTTTTCCTGCTCGGTTTGCGGTAAATCTTTCTCTGTAAAGTCAAATTTACGAATCCACACAAGAACGCACAGTGGAGACAAGACATTCAGTTGCAGCGTTTGTGCTAAAAAATTCGCCACTAAACAGAGTGCTCAGAAACACGATTGTGCTGGTGAGAATTGCAGCGATCTGAAGCTTAAAAAAAGGACAAAAAAACTGAAGGAACCGACTCTTTGTGGTTTTGTGATTTTGAATAAAATATAATAAATTGAAATTTGCAAAGCTTTTTTATTGACACGAAGCCAATGTGATCATTGCCAGAAGAACCATTGTGTCTGAGTGATGATGATTTTTTTTGTTTTTATACTACACCCTGAACTGGTCACCAGCCAGTCACAGGGCAGACATAGACACCGTCACTGAGTGGGAACTGAACCCACACTGCCTGCACACAACTTGGGCAAGTGTACCACTACACTATCAGTGGCTTTATATCAAACATAAATAAAATTAATTGCCTTTGCTTGGAAGAACATTTGTTAACGTTATGCTTTTCAGTTGTCTTTTTAATCGTACCTAATGGAAAAGGTGTGAGAAGAAACGGTGCTTATGAAATCGGTGCCTTCCACCATCATCAATAAAATCACTTGTTCCACTTGCTCAACTGGCCTTCATTACGCTGTAAAAAACTGAACTAGAAGTTGAACTTTAAATAGAAAATGAAAGATAAATGCAAGTAGTCTCAGTTTCTCTCAAAGATTTTGGAATGTCAAGAGTGTAGCTACACCGGTCCAGCGAAAAGGCCACGATTCAGACTGATGTCCAGATTTTCTTTTTTTATTTCTCTTCCTTTGATGGCGTTAGGAAATCACGTGACAGTGAAAACTACAAATACATACACGCCGAATGAGTCCTTGAGGCTAATGCAAACAATGTACATTAATAAACAAAGTAAAAATGAAGAAAGGCACAAATATCGTGTGCGCCTCCTGAACACAGTGTATTTATCGCTCTGCTGATGCACGGTTTGTTCCTGCTTTCGTAAATCTTCCCGCTTCTTTTTTTTCGTCACCACGGAGGAGAGGATCCGCATTACGCAGTTCGTTGCTGCGCGTCTGAATTGCAAAAGTGAATCACCGTAATTTAATGAATACTGAAACGAATAATTAAATATTTAAGTACCTAAATAAATACCGAAATATTTTTTAACACTCTAACATTTACATAATAAAACAGCGACATATTTCAATTTAAAATTCACAACCACATACTGAGTTAATTAAATTCATAATAAATATAGAAACATTTAATAAATATTGAACGAATTTTGAAAGATAAAAAATAATGAATGAAATTTTAAGTATTAATTATTGCAATAAATAAATAAAATAATTGCACTCATATTTAAATGAACAAATATGTTGACAAATATTCAAGATTTAAATAAAAATAATTAAAAAATATTGAAATAATTTTTATGTATTAAAGAAAATGAATAAATATTGTAGTATTACATAAGCAAGCTTAAATAATTCCATGAAAATCGAATTAAATACTGATAGAGGTAAAGAATAGTAAAAGAAAAAAATACTTAAATAGTGATGTGCAAATAAATGAAAAACAACAGACAAATCCCGAATGAAAAATACAATTTATCAACATTTGACAAACGACAATGTGAAATGTTGATCTGAGAGATTTATTTCTTGCATATTCATATTCTTAAAGAACCTTAATTATTTTTTTCTTTTACTTTTTTAGTTACTTAAGAGCTCAATCCACGTGAAATATCCCCTTGGGAGATAAAAAAAAAATATCTCATGCAAAAAAATAAAGAGCGACTAATTGTTTTTGAGGACAATCAAGGCACCATAGCACTGGCGAAAAAGCCTGTAAAAGGCAAAGGTGCAAATATGTTGACATTAAGAAAAACTTTATCACGTCAGCTCCAGCACCCTCCCGCGACCCAGTACAGGATAAGCGGTGTGGATAATGACATGGCATGACATTTGGAATACTGTCCAACCGACAACATGGTGGCAGATGTTTCAACAAAACCAGAAACAAAAGTTAAGTTTAATTCATCTGTCAAGTTCATGTTTGGGAACTAAAATGTTTGTTCATTTGCATACGGTTTAAATCTTAAGTTTTTCCGATGTTTAGAAGAATATGACAATGATTTGCATCGCAAATGGTGACATCTGTCGGTGAGTTGATGACAGTGCCCCACACGGCCAGCAGCCAATCATATCACAGCGGGGTGTGTCCTGTTCTTCCGCTTTCGTGCCGAACAGACTGCCGTTTTCAAGCAGGGGATCCATTCAGCGCTACTTTAAAAAACGACGCGATCTTTCATTCGTCTCCTCTAACAAATAGAAGCACAGAGATCAAGTGCGGATTTGTTGAGATTGTCAGGGGAGGGATTTCACTGGTCACCACACCATAGAGTCATGGTTTCAAATCAAAACCATAAATATCTCTGAACATCTTACAAGCAAACAATGAAACAAAGAAATAAAATTATCACAAAACATGCATCTCTCATGCCATTCATATCCTCATAAGAAATAAAAACAACACAAGAACAGTACTGATGCATTCTGGGAGCCTCAGCCAATCAGATGGCTGGTTAGAGAAATGTGAGTCGTGTGCTTTGGGTAGTGTGTTTTTATTTATATTTTTGCAGTCTGTAGTCTAAACCTGTGATGTATCTTGCTTGCAATAACATGAATGATAAGACAGACTACAACATCGTGGACAGCTGCCCTTTTGTCCCGCTTTCTCCTGCAGCATCAGCCAAAGAACGTATTCACATCATGTTTATGTCACAGTCAATTTGAAGCATAGATGTCTCAGACTTTGGCCAGCAGTGTGTGCTAAAATGCCCTCTGAAACACCTCAAGGGGAACAAGCCCATGGTCGAGAGAGTTTCTCAGTCCATATAATTGGCGTGTCACATTACAAGGCGTCTCGTTTGTTTTGGGGAAGATTTAAGACTTTGAAGTGTGCCTTATGGTCGTGAAAATACGATACCCACGATGAAACTATCTCTATGCAAAAAGAAATACTTGTAAACATATTTCACTTGAAGGATTTCTATTCTATCAATGACATTATGTTGCGATGGCCCCCAGTGGCCCCCATTAATAAGTTAGGGTCCCACAACAGGTGTTCCATCAGACGCACACAATAGCCTGTGTGTGCTAACTTCAGCTTGCTTCCAGAAACGTCTGTGACTATGTCAGGAATGAAATCGGCATCAGCCGCAACATGCTTCCTTTTCAGATGCTCGTTTATCACAGCTGTGCTGGTAGAAAAGGGAGGTTTACATCGTAGGACGTAATTTTGTGAAATACCCCCATGGTCCGGTCCAAATCGGGGTCGCACGCATTGCTCCATATGCGGTAGGCACAAGTCAAGGTAGCACGGTAGAAACAATATAAGACAAAGTCGCCGCATGAGCTTTGACTTGACCAAACAAAATGTGTGTTTGTCTTTGTGTCCTTCAGACGTCAGTGAAAACGATCTCCGTTCTGTGAAAGAGGAGCCAGACTTGACTCACATCAAAAAGGAGGAGGAGGAGGAGGAGATCAACAAGTCACCAGTGAACGTTCTCCCTATAAAGACTGAAGATGAAAACAAGGATGTGAGTGAGGACAACAGAGGGGCGGAGCCTCCAAGCAGCAGTTCAAGTCATCATGTGACAACAGAAGGTGATGAAGACCACTGGGGGCCATCACAAGCACATAATGAGGACACATTATCGGACGCTCATGACGATGATGATGATGATGGGCAAGCCGAGGGTGAAAGGGCATGTCACACTGACTCATTAACTTCAAAGTTGTCTTTAAAACCGCACACAAGAACACACAGTGGAGAAAAACCTTTTTTCTGCTCAGTTTGTGGCAAAAGCTTCTCTGGAAAGTTTAATTTAATAAAACACACAACAACACATAGTGGAGAAAAACCCTTTTCCTGCTCAGTTTGTGGCAAAGAATTCTCTCAAAAGGTACATTTAACAAGTCACACAAGAACACACAGTGGAGAAAAACCTTTTTTCTGCTCAGTTTGTGGAAAGAGTTTCTCTCGTAAGTCGCATTTGACAAGCCACACAAGAACACACACTGGTGAAAAACCCTTTTCCTGCTCAGTTTGCGGCAGAAGCTTCTCTCAAAATGCAACGTTAACAAAACACACAAGAACGCACACTGGAGAAAAACCCTTTTCGTGCTCTGTTTGTGGTAAAAGCTTCTCCCAAAATTCTCATTTAACAAGGCACGCAAGAACACACAGTGGAGAAAACCCGTTTTTCTGCTCAGTTTGGAGGAAAAGTTTCTCTCAAAAGTCACGATTAACAGAACACACAAGAATACACGCTGCAAAAAAAACCTTTTCCTGCTCAGTTTGTGGAAAGAGTTTCTATCGTAAGTCGCATTTAACAAGCCACATAAGAACACACAGTGGAGAAAAACCTTTTTTCTGCTCAGTTTGTAGGAAAAGTTTCTCTCAAAAGTCACGATTAACAGAACATACAAGAATACACTCTGCAGAAAAACCCTTTTCCTGCTCAGTTTGTGGAAAGAGTTTCTATCGTAAGTCGCATATAACAAGCCACACAAGAACACACAGTGGTGAAAAACCCTTTTCCTGCTCAGTTTGCGGCAAAAGCTTCTCTCAAAATGCAACGTTAACAAAACACACAAGAACGCACACTGGAGAAAAACCCTTTTCGTGCTCAGTTTGTGGTAAAAGCTTCTCCCAAAATTCTCATTTAACAAGGCACGCAAGAACACACAGCGGAGAAAACCCTTTTTTCTGCTCAATTTGGAGGAAAAGTTTCTCTCAAAAGTCACGATTAACAGAACACACAAGAATACACGCTGCAAAAAACCCTTTTCCTGCTCAGTTTGTGGAAAGAGTTTCGCATTTAACGAGCCACACAACAACACACACTGGAGACAAGCCATTCAGTTGCAGCGTTTGTGATAAAAAATTATTTTCTAAAAAGGGTGCTGAGAGACACAATTGTGCTGGTGAGAATTGCAGCGATCCTTGAAGCTTAAAAAAAAGACAACAAAAAACTGAAGGAACTGACTCTTTGTGGTAAGATGTAAATGTGATTTTGAATAAAATATTATAAATTTAATTTTGCAAAGCTCTTTTATTGACACTAAGCCAATGTGATCAGCGCCAGAAGAACCAACGTGTCTGAGTGATAATTAGTTTTTTTTGTTTTCATATCAAACATTATCAATGAAATTAATTACCTTTGCCTAGAACAGGGGTCTCAATCTCGCGGCATGATAGTTTGCGGCCCCCGCCTTATTATGAAAGTTTAATGTTCGTGCGGCCCGCGAATTTGATATGACTGGCACGTTACAGTGTTTTGTGCGGAGCTGAACGAACCTACTAATCACGGTGGAGTATATGGCTCTCGAGGGTGGGACATCGGCCGGGCTTGACGTAAGCAGAGAGTTACAGCAGCAAGTTCATTCGTGTGCTGGGATGAGACTGTGACTGGTGATGTTGAAGATGTGCGGACGGATTATAGCAGGTTATGGATTTAGAAATGGACTATGAAGTGAAACTGTATCACTCAAACAGATAGTTGTCAGGATATGATTATACGTCTATGCGGGGTCTAATGATCCGCTCGCAACGTAGTTAATTCTCTGTGGGTTAATGCTGCACTTTCATCAATGGGATCCTCATCAAAAGGATATGCCATGTTCGTAATAGTAGTGAAAAGTGATGAACAATATTTTTTTTTATTCAAGACGACGGAACTACGGCAAAATTGGCCGGCTGTTTGATTGAATAAGGAAATGATTTCTCGCCTGTGCCTGTGAAAGCTGGCGGAGACAGACTCGGTTTCATTCATGAAACTTGGTCCCGACCAGTTTAGTGTCAGAGAGTCCCAGGGGCAGTTATCTGTTATTATGAAATAGGTTGTAGTTATCCTTATCTCTCTCTGTAAAAGTAGTCAAAATAAATGACAACAACGGTCCGTAAGCAGTCGCCTTTTTGCGCTCGCCATCCCGGTCCTTACCATAGAAACACCATGGCCTTCATGGGGAGCGTATCTATGTTCCCCGCTTTGTATGGGACCGGGGAATATAGGACCCTTTTTCTAAATATAAGTCCGATGTTCCCCGCTTTTCCCCAAAAGGGTCCTATGTTCCCCGCTTTCCGCCAAAAGCCTTGAAATTGTGTTGTATTTCATAATTAATCCTTACCTCACAGCTAATCCTCATCTCCTCCTCCCACCCTCCCCCTCTGTCTCGCCACGAAATAATCAAAAATTCATGTTCAGAAGAAGATTGGGCTGCCAGGATGGCCGAGTGATCTAAGGCGCCGCGTTCAGGACCCAGACTCCCCAGGAGGCCTGGGTTCGAATCTCGAATTTCCCCATTGTGGGACTAATAAAGGGAATATTATTATTATTATTATTATATTATTAAAGAACTCTTAATACAGACATTTGACTCATTATTATTATTATTATTATTATTGATTACTGATTAATTTGATTAATTCCTTATTTATTTTCTTATTAATTCCTTATTTATTTTTAAATCTTATTTTGTGTTAAAAAATAAAAATAAAGACATTTGAGAAGATTAGATATTTTGAATTTTTTTCTTGCGGAAAACCTGATGCGGCCCAGCCTCACCCAGAGTCTGCCTCTAGTGGCCCCCAGGTAAATTTAGTTTGAGACCCCTGGCCTAGAACAACATTTGTTAACATTATGCTTTTCAGTTGTCTTTTTAATCGTAGTTAATGGAAAAGGTGTGAGAAGAAACTGTGCTTATGAAATCAGTGCCTTCCACAATCATCAATAAAATCACTTGTTCCACTTGCTCAAGTTGCCTTCATTATCCATCCATCCATCCATTATCCGCCGCTTATCCGGGTCGGGTTGCGGTGCAGCAGGGAAGCCCAGACTTCCCGCTCCCCAGCCACATCTTCCAGCTCTGCCGGAGGGATGCCCAGGCGTTCCCAGGCCAGCCGGGAGACGTAGTCTCTCCAGCGTGTCCTGGGTCGTCCTCTGGGCCTCCTGCCGGTGGGACATGCCCGGAACACCTCACCAGGAGGCATCCTAAACAGATGCCCGAGCCACCTCATCTGGCTCCTCTCTATGTGGAGGAACAGCGGCTCGACACTGAGTCCCTCCCGGATGGCCGAGCTTCTCACCCTATCTCTAAGGTAGAGCCCAGACACCCTGCGGAGGAAACTCGTTCCGGCCGCTTGTATCCGAGATCTTGTTTTTTCGGTCGCGACCCACAGCTCGTGACCATAGGTGAGGGTAGGAACGAAGATCGACCGGTTAATCGAGAGCTTCGCCTTTTGGCTCAGCTCCCTCTTCACCACGACAGACCGATACAGCGTCCGCATCACAGCGGAGGCTGCACCCATCCGCCTGTCGATCTCTCGCTCCATCCTCCCCTCACTCGTAAACAAGACCCCAAGATACTTAAACTCCTCCACTTGGGGCAGGATCTCCTCCCCAACCTGGAGAGGGCATTACACCCTTTTCCGACTGAGAACCATGGTCTCAGATTTAGAGGCGCTGATCTTCGTCCCAACCGCTTCACTCTCAGCTGCGAACCGCTCCAATGAAAGTCGGAGATCACGCCCTGACGAAGCCAACAGTACCACATATTCTGCAAAAAGCAGAGAGGAAATACTGCGGTCACCAAACCGAATCCCCTCATCGCCTCGACTGCGCCTAGAAATTCTGTCCATAAAAGTTATGAACCGAATCTGTGACATAGGGCAGCCTTGGCGGAGTCCAACCCTCACTGGAAACGAATCCGACTTACTGCCGGCAATGCGGACCAAACTCTGACATCGGTGGTACAGGGACCCAACTGCCCATATCAAGGGGCTCGGTACCCCGTACTCCCGAAGCACGCTCCACAGAACTCCCTGTGGGGCACGGTCGAACGCCTTCTCCAGGTCCACAAAACACATGTAGACTGGTTGGGAAAACTCCCATGCACCCTCAAGGACCCTGTAGAGAGTGTAGAGCTGGTTCACTGTTCCACGGCCAGGATGAAAACCGCACTGCTCCTCTTGGATCTGAGCTTCAACCTCCCGACGGACCCTCCTCTCCAGTACCCCAGAGTAGACCTTACCAGGGAGGCTGAGGAGTGTGATTCCTCTATATTTGGAACACACCCTCCGGTCCCCCTTCTTAAAAAGGGGGACCGCCAATCCAGAGGCACTGTCCCCGATGTCCACACAATGTTGTAGAGGCGTGTCAACCATGACAGCCCCACAACATCCAGAGCCCTAAGGAACTCCGGGCGGATCTCATCCACCCCCGGGGCCTTTCCACCGAGGAGCTTGTTAACCACCTCGGTTACTTCAGCCCCTGAGATAGATGAGTCCACCACGGAGTCCTCAGGCTCTGCTTCCTCAATGGAAGGCGTGTCGTACAATTGAGGAGGTCTTCGAAGTATTCTCCCCACCGACTCACAACGTCCCGAGTCGAGGTCAGCAGCACCCCATCTCCACTATAGTGTTGATGGTGCACTGCTTCCCTCTCCTGAGACGACGGATGGTGGACCAGAATTTCTTCGAAGCCGTCTGAAAGTCGTTTTCCATGGCCTCACCGAACTCCTCCCACGCCCGAGTTTTTGCTTCGGCAACCACCGAAGCTGTATTCCGCTTGGCCAGTCGGTACCTGTCAGCTGCCGCCGGAGTCCCACAGGCCAGAAAGGCCCGATAGGCCTCTTTCTTCAGCCTGACAGCATCCCTTACCGCCGGTGTCCACCAGCGCGTTTGGGGGTTGCCGCCATGACAGGCACTGACCACCTTATGTCCACAGCTTCCATCGGCTGCCTCAACAATGGAGGCACGAAACATGGTCCACTCATACTCAATGTCCCCCGCCTCCGCCGGTACGTTGTCAAAGTTCTGGTGGGAGTTGAAACTCTTTCTGACAGGGGATTCTGCCAAGCCTTCCCAGCAGACCCTCACAATACCCTTGGGTCTGCCGGGTCGGACCGGCATCGTACCCCAACCTCGGAGCCAACTCACCACCAGGTGGTGATCAGTTGACAGCTCCGCCCCTCTCTTCACCCGAGTGTCCAAAACATGCGGCCGCAAATCCGATGACACGACTACAAAGTCGATCATCGAACTGCGGCCTAGGGTGTCCTGGTGCCAAGTGCACATATGGACACCCTTATGCTTGAACATGGTGTTCGTTATCGACAATCCATGACGAGCACAGAAGTCTAGTAACAGAACACCGCTTGGGTTCAGATTGGGGGGGGCCATTCCTCCCAATCACGCCCTTCCAGGTCTCACTGTCGCTACCCACGTGAGCATTGAAGTCCCCCAGCAGAACGAGGGAGTCTCCAGGGGGAACGCTCTCCAGCACACCCTCCAAAGACTCCAAAAAGGGTGGGTACTCTGAACTGCCGTTTGGTGCCTAAGCGCAAACAACAGTCAGCACCCGTCCCGCCACCTCTCATCCACCGGGGTGAACCCCAGTGTACTGGCGCCAAGCCGGGGGGCAATAGGTATGCCCACACCTGCTCGGCGTCTCTCACCTTGGGCAACTCCATGGTGGAAGAGTGTTCAACCCCTCTCAAGAGGACTGGTACCAGAACCTAAGCTGTGTGTGGAGGTGAGCCCAACTATATCTAGTCGGAATTTCTCTTCCTCGCACACCAGCTCAGGCTCCTTCCCCGCCAGAGAGGTGACATTCCATGTCCCAAGAGCTAGTTTCTGTAGCCGGGGATCCGAGCGCCAAGGTCCCTGCCTCTTGCCGCCACCCGACTCACATTGCACCCCACCCCTTTGACCCCTCCCACAAGTGATGTGCCCATGGGAAGGGGGACCCACGTCGCCTTTTCGGGCTGTGCCCGGCCGAGCCCCATGGGTGCAGGCCCAGCCACCAGGCGCTCGCCGACGAGCCCCACCGCCAGGACTGGCTCCAGAGGGGGGCCCCGGTGACCAGCGTCCAGGCAAGGAAAATCGTGGTCCAATAATTTTGTGCTTCATAAGGGGGTTTGGTGAGCCGTGCTTTGTCTGGACCCTCACCGAGGACCTGCTTGCCATGGGTGACCCTACCAGGGGCAAAAGCCCCCGACAACTTAGCTCCTAGGATCATTGGGACACGCAAACCCCTCCACCACGGTAAAGTGATGGCTCGCGGGGGGAAAATGAATATTGAATGGAAATTAAATAATTGTATAGATTCTTAAATAGTTTTTGTAAGCTTCGATACTTGTGATGGCTTTATTGTCCCTGTGTTTAGTTTGTGACCAAATACATACTTTTACATATAGCAAAACACCAGAATACCACTAGAGAGTTTAGGGCCAGAGTTATTAAAATTAAGTTGGTGATAATGTCGGAATTATGCAAGCAAATCAAACAAATACAATAATTCATGCGTTCATTTTCTTTTTTATTCAAAACATTAACAGCCAAGAAGTCCAAACTGCAGGATAAACCTGGATCTCCAACCGGACTTTCGCTCGAGCAGGGACTCTTTCAGAGTGTTGCTGAACCTCCTGGACCAAGACCGAAGACATGGATGGGGTGCCGAGATCGAGGTCCAGTTCTTTCTCTTCTGGCTGGAGAGTGGGGCATCATATCGGGTGGTGGCACGAGCATTTGGGATGCCACGGTCCACCGTCCACTACATCATCCGCTGGGTCACTGGGGAAGTGGTGGCTCTTTGCCACAGAGTCATCCACTTCCCCAACACTGCAGGAGACCTTCAGGCAGTGACCCAGGGATTTGCAGGGCTGGCGAGGCACCATGCATTTGCAAAAGTTGCTGGAGCAATAGATGGTTGTCATGTCCGAATCAAGCCTCCAAGTGACCTTGATGGTCACGACTTATAAGAACCGCGAGCTTTTCAGCAGCATAATTATGCAAGCTGTATGTGACCATCAGAGTCGCTTTCTGGACATCTACATGGGCTGGCCTGGATCAGTCCATGACTCCAGGGTCCTCCGGCACAGCCCCCTTTACCAAAGAGGGTTGTATCCTCCTCCAGGGCACTTCATCTTGGCAGATGGAGGGTATCCGTACCTCCAACGACCACTCCCTGTCATCACTCCTTACAAGTGGCCGGTGCAGGATGTGTGGGCCCGGCGCTTCAACATTCATCATTCCAAGGCGCGCAAACATGGCAAAATATCAGTAGATGGAAAAATAGATTCATACACAATGTAATGAATGGTTAATAAATCTATCCCATCTTTTGTAGTGACAGGGCAGCCATCAATTGCCCCAGCCACCCCTGCAAACCCCCACGTAATGGATGATGTAGTGGACACTGCAACCGGTGTGATGCCCCACTTCGAGTCAGGAGAGGAAGATCAGGACTCCTCATTGTGCCCCATCCATGTCATGGGTCCTGGAAGAACGGTTCCATCCATGCTCCAAATGAGTCCCTGCTCAGGCGAGAATTAAAAAATAGCACAGGCACACTCAGGTTTATCCTGCAACTGTTATGAACTGGGGAATGCTTTTTATTTATTTACTGTGAATAGTTATTTCTGTGAATTTACTGTGAGTTATGATGTACTTAATTTATCCATTTTGTTTGTTCCCAACAGTTTGCAAGCAAAACAGACACATGGTGGCATCTTCATATTATTGTAAAAGTTTTGGTATTTTATAGTGATGGGTCCAGCGACACTGAGACGTCGATGCGCGCGCCGAGCTTCCAGGGCAAACCCCGTGTCGGTGCGCGTACCGCTTTAAGAAAGTCACGTGACCACTACCGGAATCGTGTCGACACGGCGGTCGCGCGCCAAACCGTGTTCATAGGGACGCGCATCTGTCAACAGGATGGACGCTCAAAACAAGCATCGAGTTATTGGCGCATTACTTTGCGTTAAATATCCACAAGATGGAAGACGTCACTGTTGATGCGCACTCAGAGGTGCAGCGCTATATGTCAGCAGGACACGTTGCACGTACGGAAGACCCGCTCTTATAACTGGAAGTCCATGGAGGCAACGTTCCCTCACCTATTTATATTAGCCACACAGGCGTTGTGCACACCGGCCTCTTCAGTGCCTTGTGAGAGGATTTTCTCAAAGGTGGGGGAAATTGCCTCAAAAAAAGAAATAGACTGAATAACAAAACGCTGGAGAAACTAATTTTTTTAATAAAAATCTTTAATTACAATGAGTCCATTGTCATTCACAACACTTTTATTTGGGCATTCAGACAGATGTTCTCTTAATTTATCAACTGCGTCTCAAATATCAAAGATTTTTTTTATGAAATTGCATGTATGTAAAAATAATGTGAAAGGAAATGCCTAATCAGAATCAGAAATCCCTTTGTCATTGTACTCAAGTGTGCAACGAGATTAGAGAGCTCCTCTCTCCAGTGCAATACAACAATAATTCAGTTAAATATATAAATTAGATAAATATGAAAATAAATAGTGCGATGGAATGTAATACGAAATAGGATATATAAAAACACATCACGTCGCTAATCAATGGAATTGGATAAAATTAGTTTGACAGATCAGTGTCAGATGACCCTGTCAAATGTTTCCTGCAAGTCCACCAGGTGTCAGTATTCAGCAACACAGTGTCAACACAGTGTCAATACATTGTGTCACTGTGTCGAAACGATACAGGATGCCTCATCTACCCATCACTAGTTGTTAGAATAATATTTGGAGGTTATTATACATTTGCCATGACACAACTTTATTTCAATACATGGTGCACATATCATGTTGAAAAGAAGGGCGGTGGCACTTCTTCAGAAATGAGGATGAAGTAAACAACATCGTGATGAGTCCTGATAAAGAAGTTGGCCTCAAAGTCTGAAGCAAGCAACATCGTGCTAGGTCCTGATAAGAGATGCTGACGTCAAAGTCAGCTGCGACCCACGACGACACACCAATGATAAACCGGACCAAACCAGCTTTTGAGAAGACGAACTGTACCACCCTTTAATGTAATCTGATTTCTCGAAGTGTAATCTGATTCCTCGATGTTATAAAAGGGAATGTATGAAAAACATCGAGGAACAGAAGGGAGATGAAGTTGCCAAATAAACTTTGTTAACCTTTCTGTCTCCACTTGGGCTGCGTGTCTCTCCTTTTCAGCTATGAACCCTATATGTCAAATTGGCGAACCTGACATAAAATTGGTCCTTCAGAGCCGTGAACCCAACATACTGGAGGCGTCCAGGGGCGAAGCCGACGACCGGGGACAATCGTGGCCACGACAAGATAAGGATTCTTTCTTTTTTTTGGACCTGGTCCTCGACTTTGCTACTGGATGCTGAAAGTTGAAGGGAGGCTGCGGGGAGAGACGTTCAGCTCATCTTGGGTGAGTGTGTGAAGTCCGAATGTGATGAATGAGTGTGATAAATGTGTGCATGTGAAGGTACGTAGTTAAATTCCGCATTAACAGGAGGGCGGACTCCTCTGCAAGTAAGTAGTTAAATTCCGTGGGGATATTGTGGGGACTAGACAGAGTAAGTCTTTAAAACTGTGTAAAACCGTAAGGATACTAGTCAATGTTACGTGAAGAGACAGAGATAGTCTATAAAACTGATAGAGGATAACAGGGGTGTATCCTCCACGCGCGTTTGAAAGGGAAAAAAAAAAAAGAGGGAAAAAAGGGAAGAGAAATAATGGAAAGAGAAAACAGGGGAAAAGGAAAAGGGGGAAAAAAATAGTGTGAATGGAAAAGTGTGCATGGAGGCTTGCAACCTCATTTTGGAACAGGAAATTTAACTGACAACTGTCTGGGAAGCAGAAGCTTGGGAATTACCTAAAACAGAGTAATTGTCAGCCTGTTCAGGGACTGGAGGACAGGTTAGTCACTCTAGGTGTACCATTGTCTTGCAAAATGGGGAAATCAAACAGTAAAAAAGCTAGCAAAAAGGATCCGAAACAACAATTGACGTGTAAGGACTGGAAATTTATAGAAAGCCAATGTCCGGAAAAAGTAAAACATTTAAACTCATGGATAACAAAATATAAATTCGCTGGTCAGCTTAATACACAAAAAATAGTCGACTTACAAAATAAAACGAAGAGAGGAGAGAAAGAAAAAAAAAAAAAAGAGGTGAATAAAGACGGATATGAAGATACAGAATTTTGGATGACAATGGCACAAAGACGGAAACTAGATAAAAATAACAAAACCAAATTGCAACATTTAAATGTTCCGCACATACTGTGGATACTGATGACATTACTTTAGGAAAGATAAGACAGCAAAAGAAGCAGCTACCAAGCCATTCATAGGTGTGGCTGTGTGTGCGCTGATAGATAACGTTCTGCGAGGCAACATCATTGCAGACATACAACAACAAAGTCTTATGCAAGAGAAAATCTATGGCTAGAAAAAGGAGCTACTTTGACTAATGGCATATATGTCAGTTCAGAAAAAAAAAAACAAAAAAAAACAATTCTTCCAAAAAATATTTTTCGCAATATTGACACATGTTGACACACATGTCAAACAGGAGGGATGGTATGGTAAGACAGATAAACCAATTTTATACAACATATGGGTTTAATTTTTTCTCAAAAGATTTTTTGAAGAGCCTGTATGATCTGTGCTCGACACAATTGTCAGGGAAACATAAGCCCAAAACGAGGACAGTTTCCCCAAGCAACATACACCTTGTGCATTGTAAAAAGTCATCTCAACCCTACCCTATTAGGGGTCTCTCGGTTGACATGATTTTCGCGTGGATAAAAAATTGAGATTTTGTGTTGTGTAGTTTTGGTTGCACTAAAAGCTGTGTTTCATGCATGTGTCCGAGACCATTACTATGAGTAATTCCAACAGCTCTTCCATCAACATGCCTTTTAGAAGTAATGATGAAATTAACACCTAATGCGGACTGCATTGCTTGGAATGATGTGTACGCTGCGATTAAGGCAACGAAAGATAAGCCTATCTTTTCTACCGATGTGGCAGTGGCTAACTTTACTTGTGTGAATCTCACAGGAACACAAGTGGTGTAAGACAACTGTGCTCCAAGCAGGTACACTACTGCCACGCAGCGATGTGTGGTGGTGGTGCGGGGTACTAAATTATTTGATTCATTAAAGGACGCAGTTGGAACTTGTGCATTGGTGTCACTTCTCTTACCAGTGTCTATTTTTCCATCCACAGCAGGGGACATTCGGAAGGCAGTTGAAGCCCACGAATAACCCTATTATTACGCCAGGAAAAGACGAAGTGCTTCCTGGAGGGATGGTGATATGACCTATTTGGATGCATTTGGCCAACCAAGGGGCGTGCCAGATGAGTATGAGTTGGTAAATCAAATCGCGGCAGGGTTCGAGTCCATTCTTCTTTGGATTACACCGAATAAGAGTGTGGATCGAATAAATTACATACACTATAACGTGCAAAGATTGGGGAACTTCATTGAAGAAGGATTTATAGCTATTAAAGAACAATTGGTCCTTCGTCGTCCTTCCATCTGGGGTGACGTAAAATTGGTCCAAAAGAACAATTGGCAGCAACATCACTCATGGCATTTCAAAACCGCATCGCGGTGGACATGCTGTTGGCAGAGAGAGGAGGGGTTTGCGCCATGATTGGGGATCAATGTTGTACTTTCATTCCTAACAACACTTCTCCGGAAGGGTCCCTCACAAGAGCCATTGCAGGCTTGCGCACCCTGAAGCATAAGCTGAAGGAACACTCAGGTGTGACTACCTCTGCATGGGATGAGTGGTGGAACAAAACGTTTGGTAAATATAAAAATATGGTATTTTCGGTAATGATTTCTATAACAATGTTCACCTCAATCCTTGTACTGTGTGGATGTTGTTGTATTCCCTGCATTCGCGTTTTGATTGTCCGACTTATCTCAACAGCTCTCGCTCCAACAAATTCCAAACTACAGGAAATATATCCTTTGATTAATTACAGAAGTGCTGGTGATGGAGGAGACACTGATGACCAAGTTGATGACGACGACTGAATTTACCTGGGAGATACTATTCGTTAATCCAAAACGCTCAAATAAAAAATAAAAAAAAATAAAAAATAAAAAAATTAATAAATAAATAAATAATGATAAAGGGGTCTACATTCGCTATCAAGCTAATGATTTGATGGAATTAAATCCTTGGAAGTTCCATTGATGATAATTTTTTGGGGCAAATGTAGAATAAACAGGAGGGAATGTTAGAATAATATTAAGAGGTTATTATACATTTGCCGTGATGCAGCTTATTTTAATATGTAGTGCATATAACATGTTGCAGTTTAATATAGTGAACTATGCTGAGTGTTTGCAGTGTGAGGGGTGATACAGGGAGACACCTCTACTGCAGGGAGGTGTCTGCAATTGGCGGGGCGGTGGCACTTCTTCAGAAGTGAGGTTGAAGTAAACAACATCTTGAAGAGCCCTGATAAGTTGGCATCGAAGTCTGAAGCAAGCAACTGGGTCCTGATAAAGGATGTTGACGTCAAAGTCAGCTGCGATCCATGGCGACACCCCAATGATAAACCGGACTGAACCAGCTTTTGAGAAGACGAACTGTACCACCCTTGAGTGTAATCTGATTTCTTGAGTGTAATCTGATTCCCCGATGTTATAAAAGGGAATGTGTGAAAAGCATCGAGGAACGGAGGCAGATAAAGTTGTCAAATAAACTTTGTTTAACCTTTCTGTCTCCACAAGAGCTGTTTGTCTCTCCTTTTAGCTCACGAACACTATATGTCAAATTGGCGAACCTGACACTCCACCATGTCTGTTTTGCTTACAAACTATTAATTCATTGAAAAACTGGTGGACAAACAAGGCATAAATTAAGTACATCATAATTCACAGTAACTATTCACAGTAAATAAAAAGCATTCCCCAGTTCATAACTGTTGCAGGATAAACCTGAGTGTGTCAGTGCTGTTTTGCCAATTTTCGCCTGAGCAGGGACTCATTTGGAGCATGGATGGAACCCTTGTTCCAAGACCCATGACATGGATGGGGCACGAGCAAGAGTCCTGATCTTCCTCTCGTGACTTGAAGTGGGGCATCATACCGGTTGCAGTGTCCACTACATCATCCATTACGTGGGGGTTTGCAGGGGTGGCTGGGGCAATAGATGGCTGCCATGTCACGACAAAAGATGGGATAGATTTATTAACCATTATTTTTCCATCTTCTCATATTTTGCCATGTTTGTGTGTCTGTGCTCTTTGATGATTCAGTTAAAGATTATTTTGTGCCAAAGGTGTGGTGCACCTCCAGGGTGTGGAAAAAGATGGCCCGGAATCTCACCTTCATCATTCCAAAGGCACGCTCAATTATTGAGCGTGCCTTGGAATGATGAACGTTGAAGCGCCGGGCCCCCACGCCCTGCACCGGCCGCTTGTAAGGAGTGATGAGGGGGAGTGGTCGCTGGAGGCACGGATACCCTCCATCTGCCAAGATGAAGTGCCCTGGAGGAGGATACAACCCTCTTTGGTAAAGGGGGCTGTGGCGGAGGACCCTGGAGTCGTGGACTGATCCAGGCCAGCCCATGTAGATGTCCAGAAAGCGACCCTGATGGTCACACAGAGCTTGCATGATTATGCTGCTGAAAAGCTTGCGGTTCTTATAAGTCATGACCATCAAGGTCACTTGGAGGCTTGATTCGGACATGACAACCATCTATTGCTCCAGCAACTTTTGCAAATGCATGGTGCCTCGCCAGCCCTGCAAATGCCTGGGTCACTGCCTGAAGGTCTCCTGCAGTGTTGGGGAAGTGGATGACTCTGTGGCGAAGAGCCGCCACTTCCCCAGTGACCCGGTGGATGATGTAGTGGACGGTGGACCGCGGCATCCCAAATGCTCGTGCCTGCGTTAAATGAGTATTTTTTTTCATAAAAAGAGCGCCACCGCCCCCTTAACTGAAATTAACTTCAAGTATCACCGCTGTGGTGCCGTATATTATGGAAAAGTCTAAACAATACACCAAAATTTTGCCCTATCCTGGACTGGGTGTGTGTTATCTTGTCGCGCACCCAATGTGAATAATAAAACCTGCGAGGCACATGAGCAGGCTAAAGCGACAATTATATCTTAATCTGTTTTTGTGGACCCTAAATTACAATATCTTATATCTCCTTCCTTGTTGAGGAGAACCTCCGGGATGGGCGTGATGCGGCGCTTTTTGAAGCGTTCTCTGGCCTTCTGGTCACACAGGTCACATGTCACCTCAAACCTGTGGAGAGAACTGGAGGAGTGGCACTTGCAAGCGAGAAGGGGTAAATTACCTCCATTCTGACACTTTCAGTTTTGCATAAATTTTGTGTATTAATGTCAATCAATCATTCACTTGATGCATGAATTTAATTCGTCCAATCTGCCTCCAATAGCAATTTGAAAATCAGTACTTGGGAGTGCAATAGGGATTCAGGTTGATCAGGCCTGTCCGTCCATTGCATCCTACGTGCTGTTAGGGCTTACCGGTGCCCTCAATCAGGTTTCTTTCCTGAGGCCCGTCCCTTAAACATTCTCTCAAACCTCATAGACATGCAAACACTTTTTCTGTCACACTTTCATTCACCAAAAAGATACTTTCCAATTCCACACAGAAACCCTTCCCTCGGCGCGTCCGCCTTGATTACACTGAGATTTGTGCTGGCAGTTCCTTAATTTTGCCTCAATTTAGCCAGAGTATGCCAAAGTTTACAACTGTGGGTCTGTTGATTTTCCCATTCAGTCCCCGCGATGTAGTTTCTCCTGTTCCTCCTGGACGTGGCTGACGATCCTGCACCTGTGACGTCAAACAGCTCATAGATGTGGACGTTAGCATTCTGGTATTTATGGAATGCTGTCTTGGCCCTTAAAAGTCGTCATGTCAGGGCTGGTGTCGCATAGTCATAAAACATCTGTCGTCCACCTTTGTTACATTTGATACACATTAGTTAATAAATCAGCTGCCGAACTATTTAATCCAACTTTATACTTGGTAAACCTCTCATCAATTGCGAGACATCTCCTGTTCTAAAGATTTTCTTTGAACATGATCATAAAATGTTTCAATTAAAACCTATCCTAAAAACCTAATCCTTTTGTGTCATGGTCCGTTTTGTCCTGTCATGTTTTTGTTTTGTGTTTGCCCAGCTGGAGTGGGGGCGTTTCCTTCCAGCGCTTGTTCCTGTTCATGTCGTCATGGCTGGAGAGACGCGCCCACCAGCCACGCACCTGTCACTCGTCAAGTCATTGATTACTGCACTATTTAAACACTCCACGCTGACTACTCAGCGTCGGAATATTCCTCTTGCTCATGTCCCAAGTTGTGAATTCTAGACACCTCGTTATTGCATTCCGTGTAACTTGTTCCCGTTCATTGTTAGTGTTTCCGTTTTCTTTTATTGATTTTCTCGGTTGAGCTCGCTCATCAATTGGTTTTCCTTGCCCTTCTGTGGTAAGCGATTTTTGTTCATTTTGTTCCTTGCCTTTTGCAAGCCTTTTTCGTTCCCGTCGTTATTCCCCTGGTGTCAGTTTTTCCACTCGCGTCTTTAGTTGCACTTTGTCGGTACAGTGAACCCCCGGTTATCGCGGTTAATGGGGACCGAGACCACCCGCGAAAACTGAAAATCCGCGAAGTAGCGTCGCACCTTCAAAAAAAAAAAAAGACAAAAAAAAACACAGTGTATATATATACTTCGCACCTATATATATATATATATATATATATATATATATATATATATATATATATAAATATATATATATATATATATATATATATACATATAAATATATATAGGTGCGAAGTAGCGGCACACCTTCAAAAATGCTTAAAAAAAATATATATATATATACTATTGCGTATGATTTTATATATATATATAGTGTTCCTGTTTTTGTAAAAATAAATATCTTTGTTAAAATTCATCTCTCTGTGTCTGCGCTTGAAGAGTCCTGATCCTATTTTCCAGCTGTGATGGAAAATACCAAAACAAAATATTCCGACTATGGACTCTGCGGACACAGAGAAGATTTACAAGGCTCTGGCCAGCCAAGGACGATTGGTGGGACAGCAGGAGACTGAGCTTGCGGACCCCCGCAACGCAGTTGGCCAGCTGGCCCACCGTTTTGAGAATTTCGATGCCCGCATAGGTAGCCTGCTGTCACGCACTGTCTCGGGTTCCGACCCGATTGCCTTTGCGACCGGAGCTCTCCCGCCCGGCTACCACAGTCGCGAGCCAAATTTACCTCACCCCTCCCATTATGGGGGGGAACCTGGCCTTTGTGGGGAGTTTATTCATTAATGTAGGTTAAATTTCGATCAAGAGCCCCTCACGAATGTTCATGACAGCACCAAGGTAGCATTTATGATGAGTCTATTGACTGGCCAAGCTAGTGCTTGGGCCATGGCTGTGAGCAATGCCCGACCAGACCTCCGGTCTTCTTTCCCTGCTTTCCTGGCTGAGTTTCAGCGGGCATTCCATCACACAGTTGAGGGAAAGGAGGCTGGAGGTGAACTGTTAGATTGCACTCAGGGCAGCTGATCGGTGGCCGACTATTCCATTTCTTTACGCATTTGCACGGCGGAAAGTGGTTTTGATGACTGTGCCTTACGAACCGTGTTCCGCCGAGGAATAAACTCGGCTTTAAAGGATGAGCTCGCCGTCCGCGAGGTTACGGCATCACTGGAGGAGCTCATCAGCCTGGCGATTCGTCTGGACAAACGCCTGAGAGAGAGAATCTGAGATAGAGAATCCGAGAGAGAGGAGCAGAGCAGCTTCACACTGAGCCAGCGCACCCCCGGGTCCTAGTGCCTCTTCCCTCTGATGAACCTATGCAGCTGGTAGGAGGTCGGCTGGATGCGGTGGAACGACAGCGATGGCTCAGGTCGGGGTCTTGCTTCTACTGCGGCTTACTGGGCCACCGGGTGTCTTCATGTCCGACACGACCCTCACGCCGGGCACCACCACAGAAGCAAGGATAATTCCTTAAGTCGGCTATCCGCCACCTCGAGCACCCCGACTCCGGGGAAGAGAACTCAAGCCTCGAGGTCAGAGGACAAATGGACATACGACCTGGGGACACTAAAAGACTTGAGATGGACGGGGAAATTATTGGACTAAGTACTAGTATCCACATTCGTGCCCTCGTTGATTCGGGAGCGGATGATTGTTTCATTGACCCCGGGTTGGTCGCTAAATTAGGTTGCTCGGTCAGAGAATTAGGAAAACTCGAGAGAGTTTGCGATCTCGACGGGCGACTCCTGGCGGATATTAAACGGGTAAAGCAAACGTTAACCTTAAAATTATCAAGTAACCACGTAGAGAAATGGTCCTTTTTTTGTCATGCCCTCCAGAGCAGCCCCGATTGTTCTTGGGTTACCCTGGTTGAGGTCTCACAAACCGGTAATAGATTGGGGTAGGCTGTCTTTTGAAAATTGGAGCCCTTATTGTTATGCCCATTGTTTACGCTCAGTGGAAGAAGGACTTAGTACCCGTGCCACGCCACTTGAGATGATTTGCTTAGGTAATGTTCCTGAAGTTTATCATGACCTCCGCTCCGTTTTTAGCAAAGATAGGGCTCAATCCTTACCCCCGCACCTTCCATATGATTGCGCCATCGAGCTCCTTCCGAACTCGACCCTTCCTTCTGCTCGCCTGTATAAGTATCCCAGCCCGAGCAAACAGCAATGAAAGAATATATCACCAACTCCCTTGCGGCGGGATTGATTCAGCCTTCAAAATCCCCGGTGGGATATGGATTTTTCTTTGTAGAAAAGAAGGAAAAGACATTACGCCCTTGTGTGGACTACAAGAGTCTGAACGATATCACATCGCGGTTAAAAATCGCTATCCACTTGCGTTGCTGGACTCCGCTTTTGCTCCGTTGCAATCAGCAACAGTGTTTTCCAAATTAGATTTACGAAGTGCTTACCATTTGGTGAGAATACGCGAGGGGGATAAATGGAAGACAGCCTTCAAGACGTCCTTTAGGCATTTTGAATATTTGGTAATGCCTTTCGGATTGACCAATGCCCCCGCAGTTTTTCAGAGCCTAATCAATGACGTCTTAAGAGATATGTTGAACGTCTGTTGTTTTGTTTCTCTTGATGACATTTTAATCTTCTTGAATTCCGTGGAGAACACCAACGACACGTCCGGGCCATCTTGCAACGTTTACTTGAAAACAAGTTGTGCGTCAAGGCGGAGAAGTGTGAGTTCCACAAGAATTCAGTTCAGTTCTTAGGCTTTATTATCAAGAAAGGGCAGATTTAGGCCGATCCGGCCAAGACCCGCGCTGTGGTAGATTGGCCGACACCCACTAACCCTAAACAGCTGCAGCGTTTCCTGGGTTTCGCGAATTTTTACCGCCGCTTCATTTAGAATTACAGTCACCAAGCATTACCCCTCACTCGTCTCACATCCGTCAAGACAATCTTTATCTGGGATCAAAGGGCTGAAACCGCGTTCCGTGGCCTCAAACGAGCCTTCACCAACCCGCCTATATTGCGTCACCCTAACCCTGAGTTTCCTGTTGTTGTAGAGGTGGACGCTTCTGAATCAGGAGTGGGGGCGGTGCTATCTCAGCGTTCTCCAGTCGACCAGAGACTCCATCCCTGCGCCTTCTTATCCCGCCGGCTCAGTCCGGCTGAGGCCACTACGATGTGGAGAATCGGGAACTGTTGGCGGTGGTCCTCGCGCTTCAAGAATGGAGACACTGGCTAGAAGGCTCCATAGAACCGTTCACCGTGTACACTGACCATAAAAATCTCTCATACATCCGGACTGTAAAAAGACTTAATCCTCGCCTAGCACGTTGGTCCTTGCTCCTCAGCCGATACAATTACACCTTAACATATCTCCCTGGGTCCAAAAACACCAAGCCGGACGCCCTGTCACGCATCCATGATCCAGTGGAGGAAAGGCCGGGACCTGACAGCGTGGTGCCAGACCATTGCTTGGTGGGATCCTTGCAGTGGGAGATGGAGCAACAAATCCAAGGGGCACAGGACGATGCCAACAACCCGTCCGGGTGCCCAGTGGGCCGGTTATTTGTGCCGGCCCAACTTCGCACAGAAGTACTAAAGTGGGGCCAATCCTCCAAGGTGGCATGCCATCCCGGGGTTCGTCGTACCCTCGGGCTCATCTGTGCATCGAGTAAAGCATCGCATCAGCCTCCAGCGGGGCTTCTGCACCCCTTGCCAATACCTCCACGACCTTGGTCACACATAGCCCTGGACTTTGTCACGGGTCTGCCTGCCTCTCGGGGCAACTCCGTCATACTCACCATTGTGAATCGCTTCTCCAAATCTGCTCACTTCGTCGCCTTGCCTAAGCTTCCGTTTGTCCTAGAGACGGCCAACCTGCTTGTGCTTCATGTTTTTAGGCTTCACGGAATCCCGACGGACTTGGTGTCCGACCGAGGCCCACAATTCGTGTCCCGGGTGTGGAAGCGATTCTGCCGGTCCCTGGGGGCTACGTCAAGCCTGTCATCCGGGTACGACCCTTAGTCCAATGGACAGTCTGAAAGGACAAATCAGGACCTGGAAGCTGCTCTGCGGTGGATGTGTCTCGATCGGCCATCCTTGTGGGCCGACCATCTGCCATGGGTGGAGTATGCGCACAACACGCTGGTCTCGTCTGCCATGGAGCGCTCTCCCTTCATGACCGCCTATGGCTACCAGCCTCCGCTGTTTCCATCCCAGGAGGGGGTGGTGGAGGTTCCATCCATCCAGTTCCATCTTAAGCGGGCGCATTGCGTCTGGAGGGAGGCCAGGGCGGCCCTGTCCTGCACCGCCGAGCGCAATCGGCGGATCGCTGACCGCCGTCGACGTCCCGCCCCGGTCTACAAAGTGTTCTGTTCTGCTTCAGGGTTGCATTCACTCACACGATCGCTTGAACTTTCACATGATATATTGTATGCACCACACCTTACTTTAAGCATGTTTTGTTGTGAGTGTGGGACGCAAACCCCACTTTCTCCTTTTTATCATCACTCACCAGACATTAACACTCTACTTTCTCCTACACACCCTAACATTAAACCAATTGAGCATCATAAGACATAGACCCGGGAATTATAAACATGAGACACAACAACCCAGTAGAACGCAGCACAGCAAGGGCCACAAATTGCCACGGGACACACACAACGTATAGACAATTGCACAACAAATACATGTCACAATTAACATACAGACAACAGCACAAACACACAAAAGAGCAAGTGAACCACATTGGAACACCCCGAAATCAAGAAACTGTCAACAATATCGGAACACCTTAAAATCTATTCTATATTCCAGCAACCGGAACGCTCCATGCCTCGGTCAACCACGTATACCGTGACTGCCCGCTCTTTTACCGTGACTGCGCACTCTTTTTTGAGGTTGCAGTGCGACCATCAGCTCGTCAGCTGTGCACTTCCCTCCACCGTGTATGCCTCTGCAGCGACAAATAATGGCGGTCCGAAAGATCCAATCTTTCCCAGCCTCAGTCCACTTATATACTATACTATACTAACTATACTGAGCGTCACTTTATTGGGATCGCCGTGCACACGTTCTGATAGTCAGCTGTGCATCCCCTTCTTCGACTGCCAGAGCACGAGTCCCCCTTTTTGACTGCGGGTGCTAATTTCTGTTGCCGGCCGAGCCCCCTACTTATTTCACCTGCGTACGCTTCCAATATTACTAGTAATCCATGCGCAATCTACATTCTATACAAAGCATGCAACCATTCCTGAAGTCCAGAAACAATATATCCAGAAACACTGACAAAATTAAAAATAATCGGCCACGTCTTTCCACTCTACAATATAACAAATCAGGAGACTTTGAATAAACAGGCTCTCCCCTACCTTTGTTCTGAATGTCCAGGCCTGGAATATTGTAGAGTGTGAAGAACAAGCCGCAAGGACTCCCTTTTTGAGAAAATCACGTCGGGGTCACCAAAACTGCTGGAGTTGAGCCATCGAGAAAACGAGAAATATTTCGTAAATGAACCTGAAAAGCCAAACTTACTCCAATGCGTGTTCGTTTTTTGTACTCAAGAAGAAAAGGGTCAAATAAAGACTCAACAACAGCTGATTAGAGTTCCGATATTTTAGTTTCTTCGATTTCTGGAGTTGAGGAAATAGTATCTGGGCGGCTTTTTCTTAATCCGACGAGAAACTGTACTCGGACGAGTACAATCGAAAAATGGCGCGCTGATCTCAGCCCAGCCTCACATTTTAAAGGTTTTCTATGTCAAGGGTCATGTAGGTTGAATCGGTCGTCCTTGCTCCCTCCCACGTCCACCAGGATGGCCGAGTGGTCTAAGGCGCCGCGTTCAGGACCCAGTCTCCCCAGGAGGCCTGGGTTCGATTCTCGAATTTCTCCATTGTGGGACTAATAAAGGGAATATTATTATTATTATTATTCCACGTCCAAGGCTGACCTTCTCAGGCAGGCGGCAGTCTCTCCGTCTCTCCTGCTCACATTCCCCTGTAATCTCGTCAGTGTACAGATTGTGTGGTGTATGTTTTCACAGATCAAATTATGTTTTTGGGGTGTTCTTGATCGCGTCCATGTGACGTCCTCCCCGGCCCAACTTGATATGTTTCTATCTTCTATGGCCGATGTGGAAAATGTGTTTTGTCGTATTTTTCCATGAAGTGCGATCTGGTTTGTCATCAGTTTGACCTGAGAAGACTGAATCTGTTTGTTCCGAATGAGAGTGTGGGTCATGAAAATACTATGTGTGCAAGTTTGAGGTCTTACATTTAAACGAAGTCATATAAATTTAGCATATGAATGAATCAGTAAACACCATGACTACAATCCCAGTCAATCTTATCGATGCACTGTACTTCTATTTTCATTTGATGAATGCTTTTTGTTTCATCAATGTTGAACATATTCAATAAATGTGAACCTGCTAAATTAAATAATTGACCTTCTGTCCCATAAGTGTTTAAAATAATGGCAGCAATCGTAATACAATCCTTCACTATTAATTACATAACGCCTACAATAAAGCATAACTTTAACTCCATTGATGAAAGTAAAGTTTAATTTAGGCTATCAAGTAACTCAGTGGTGGGCCTTCAAGGTCTTCTCAGCTGGCCAAACATAACCAATAGAAAAAAAAAATGATCATCATCGTTGCATTGATGTCATATTATAGCTGAGCGTTGTACCAATCAGAATTCCGCTCGCTCGTGTTGCCAGGCAGGTTTCACAATAGCAGGAGTGGGCATTATGCATTCCGAGGCCTTAAGATGCAATTGTGCGAGCATCTCTTCTGTCAAAGTCAATGAGCTTTCAAATTTGTTAGACGGTTGCGATAGCCAATCAGATCACGAGTTGGTTACAGTGAGCCTTCTCGCTGGCCTTATGCTGAGGGTGATGAATGCGTTTTGTGAAACTCACTTGTGAGGGGGCGGCGCGATGCCGAATGAACACACCCGAAAGTCGTAATTGGCGACCGTTCGAAAATCTAAAATATATTCTTGCTTTTTTAAACCACAATGGCCGAAGGAGGGAAAAGTGTGGATTTAATTGCAGATACACTTGCAAGGACATTTTCAAGTCGGACCTTTCAAGAGAAGCTATATCGTCCAACACTCACTCAGTGAGTGTTTCTGGATATTATTTGGTGTCATAAATGATGGTATTTTGATGTGGATTCATTCAAGTAGGACAAAGTAGGACTTCACTGAAGACACCTTAAATTACTTCCATACCCTGGAAGGTCACTGACCTGGCGAGAGAATTGCCCCCACCATAAACAATGCTCAGGCCTATTTTCTCTCAGGGCAGTATCTGGTTACATCGGAACTTCAGAACCAAGACTGGTCACTTCTGTGAGCTCCAGTCCCTTCATAGTTTCATAAAGAGAATTACTTCCCATATCTATAGGCCATTTAAAAATACACGACTTTTTTTTTTCATTTATATTTAAGCTTGCTTATGTAATGATACAATATTTATTCAATTATTTTAATATGTAAAATTATCAACAATTTAAACCTTTTTATTTCACACTTGAATATTTCTTAACATATTTGTTCTTTTGAATATGTGTGCAATTTAAATTATTCCATCCATCCAGCCATTTTATGCCACTCATCCAGGGTCTGGTTATTGAAGTAATTTTTTAGTATTTTTTTATAATTCAATATTTATTTCAAGATCAGGACTCTTCTCAATGAGTTCAATATTTATAAAATGTTTCTATATTTGTTAATTGAATTAAGTCTGTAGGTGGTTTCCAATTTTACATTTGAATATTTTCCTATTTCACTATATAAATAATCCAATGTATAAAAAATATAATACAGCATGAAAAAAAATATTTGGTATATTTGACAAAATGATAGTTTTTTCCAAAGTGAGATTCTGCTGAGCAACAAACCCCAAACACTTGATAGAGCTCAACCCATTAAGTGTATTTTGCAGAAATTTATTCAGAAAGCATAATATTAAATGTGAGGGGATATTTGAAGAGTTTGAGTTATGTTCAATGGACCATACATATACGAGCCAGCCAAACACAGCAAGAAAACCAGCGCTGACTCCAGTCACCATCAGGTTACCATCTCCTGACATTCCAAAACCTTTGAGAGAAACTGAGACTATTTGCGTTTCTCTTTCTTGTTCTTTTTATAGTTCAACTTCTAGTTCAGTTTTTCACCTTTTCACACAGCGTAATGAAGGCCAGTTGAGCAAGTGGAACAAGTAATTTTATTGATGATTGTGGAAGGCACAGATTTCATAAGCACAGTTTCTTCTCACACTTTTTCCATTAGGTATGATTAAAACGACAACTGAAAAGCATAACGTTAACAAATGTTGTTCCAGGCAAAGGCAATTAATTTTATTTACATGTTTGATGTAAACACAAAAAAAATCATCATCACTCAGAAACAATGGTTCTTCTGGCACTGATCACATTGGCTTAATGTCAATAAAAAAGCTTTGCAAAATTAAATTTATCATATTTTATTCAAAATCACATTTACATCTTACCACAAAGAGTCAGTTCCTTCAGTTTTTTGTTTTATTTTTTTTAAGCTTCAAGGATCGCAGCAATTCTCGCCAGCACAATCGTGTCTCTCAGCACTCAATCTTTAGTGGAGAATTTTTTAGCACAAACGCTGCAACTGAATGGCTTGTCTCCACTGTGCGTTCTTGTGTGGATTCGTAAATGTGACTTTACAGAGAAGCTTTTGCCACAAACTGAGCAGGAAAAGGGTTTTTCTCCACTGTGTGTTCTTGAGTGGATCCGTAAATGCAACTTTCGAGAGAAACTCTTGCCACAAATTGAGCAGAAAAAAGGGTTTTCTCCACTATGTGTTCTTGTGTGCCTTGTTAAATGTGCCTTTTGAGAGAATCCTTTGCCACAAACTGAGCAGGAAAAGGGTTTTTCTCCACTATGTGTTGTTGTGTGTTTTATTAAATTAAACTTTCTCGAGAAGCATTTTCCACAAACTGAGCAGGAAAAAGGTTTTTCACCACTGTGTGTTCTTGTGTGGATTGTTAAATGCAACTTTCGAGAGAAACTCTTGCCACAAATTGAGCAGGAAAAAGGGTTTTCTCCACTGAGTGTTCTTGTGTGCCTTGTTAAATGTGCATTTTGAGAGAATCCTTTGCCACAAACTGAGCAGGAAAAGGGTTTTTCTCCACTATGTGTTGTTGAGTGACTTGTTAACGTTGCATTTTGAGAGATTTTGCCACAAACTGAGCAGGAAAAGGGTTTTTCTCCATTGTGTGTTCTTGTGTGGATTGTTAAATGCGACTTTTGAGAGAAACTCTTGCCACAAATTGAGCAAGAATAAGGCTTTTCTCCACTGTGTGTTCTTGTGTGGCTTGTTAAATTTGCCTTCTGAGAGAAGCATTTTCCACAAACTGAGCAGGAAAAAGGTTTTTCTCCATTGTGTGTTCTTGTGTGGATTGTTAAATGCGACTTTTGAGAGAAACTCTTGCCACAAATTGAGCAAGAAAAAGGCTTTTCTCCACTGTGTGTTCTTGTGTGGTCTGTTAAATGTGACTTTTGAGAGAAACTTTTCCCGCAAACTGAGCAGGAAAAATTTTTTCCTCCACTGTGTATTGTTGTGTGTTTTATTAAATATGACTTAAAAAAAAAGCTTTTGCCACAAACTGAGCAGGAAAAAGGCTTCTCTTCGCTGTGTGTTCTTGCGTGCCTTGTTAATTGTGACTTTCGAGAGAAGCTTTTGCGACAAAATGAGCATGAAAATGTTTTTTCTCCACTGTGTGTTCTTGTGTGCCCTTTTAAAGACAGCTTTGAAGTTAATGAGTCAGTGTGACATGCCCTTTCACCTTTAGCTTGCCCATCATCATCATCATCATCATTGTCATGAGTGTCTGATAATGTGTCCTCATTATGTGCTTGTGATGGCCCCCAGTGGTCTTCATCACCTTCTGTTGTCACGTGATGACTTGAACTGCTGCTTGTAGGCTCCGCCCCTCTGTTGTCCTCACTCTCATCCTTGTTTTCAACTTCAGTCTTTATAGGGACAACGTTCAGTGGTGACTTGTTGATCTGCTCCTCCTCCTCCTCCTTTTTGATGTGAGTCAAGTCTGGCTCATCTTTCACATAAAGGAGATCGTTTTCACTGACGTCTGCAGGACACAAAAAGACAAACACACATTTGGTTTGGTCAAGTCAAACCTCAGGCGGCGACTTTGTCTTATTTTCTACCGTGCTACCTTGACTTGTGCCTGCCGCATACGGAGCAATGCGTGCGACCCCAATTTGGACCGGACCATGGGGACATTTCACAAAATTACGTCCTACGATGTAAACCTCCCTTTAGCAGCACAGCTGTGATAAACGAGCATTTAAAAAGGAAGCATGTTGTGGCTGATGCCCGATTTCATTCCTGACATAGTCACAGACGTTTCTGGAATATGTATTCAAATTCAACTAAGATACACCATAATATTTTAAGAGTTCACTGAATCATTTTGGAACTGCAATGATGCTTAACAGCCATAGGGTGTCAGTAATGAGTAACAAAGTAACACAAGACCTCCCACTGATACATCATCATTGTCATTTGCATAAATTATCAAGAACTTTGAGTTGCGGGGGAGATGCAAACCACCTGAGCCACAGGAACTTTATTACCAGGAACTAAATGTTCCTGGGCTTGTTAGTAGAAAGGGGGGTTGTGACGTTCTCCCTTTTGAAGCCCATAGTATGCCAAAGATGCAGATGTATTCCTTGCAGCATGTGCTTGATCACTGATGAGATCCGTGCAACCCTGGGTGGATGCATTCAATGTATTTTAAATGTTTGGATGGGGTGAAACTATGCAAACGTGCACAAAACAGTGCAGGGCCACCCGAGGTTCTTTGACTCTCACCCGACCAAGACAGTACAAGGTTCATAAATAAAAAAAGACCGATACGTACATATTTTTTTTTTAAACTTAATATTTTGTGTTTTATTCACTAAAATTGATCAACCGCCATTGATGTTTTCGTCGCAGTGTGCACATTGTTTAGAGTCAGGCAGAATTCTTTCCGTAAGGAATTGCTTGAACAAGATATAAAAACCAGAAAATGTAAAATGTTAAATAATCAGTTCAAATTTGATACTGGGGAAAACATGGAGTTTACCCCCCACTAATGGTTTTTCTTTGGCATTTATTCCCTGCACTGATTTCATTTGGCATCAACAAATGTTCAGCAGACCTGCAAGTAAAAGGCAATATTTAAAAATAAAACGGCAATAACCTTGAACGCATTTCCCCAAACAACTTAATGTTGTGATGCATATTCCGAACGATAGAAAGTCGTTCTTTACAAAGCAAATAAGAGTAAAACGTGTACAAACCTGCTTTGAGTGGCACAACACGAGGCTGCTCGCAACCTTCGCCCAGAAGTTGAAGATGTTGCTCGTTCTCTTCTTTTATTCCACAAAGTTCCTTTTCGTACTTGGGTGTCGTTCTTGCACAAATTTTCAAAAGATAATTCCAAAAAATCCACACTTGATCCCTGCTTGGCGATGAGTCATGTGCCTCTTTTCGTTAGCGGCTAGCTAGCTAACAAGCTAAGCTAACTACGCCGAAAAGCATCAACGCGCGAAGATGAGGTTATCGGCACACAAAGACTTAATGAATTATGTCGTAGTCCTTTAGAGTAGCACTGGACATTCTGCGAGAAACTTACAGTCAGTTCCACACTAAATCAGAAGAATTTAGCGGTGGTTGTTTTTATTCCTGTGTGGACGGGTCGGTGGATCTGGTCGAGGCCCTTCGGAAGCTGCGCGCTTGCTAATTACGTCATGCTTTAAACACGTATTTTTCAAATATATTTCTTTGCCTCTGTGTTTGTTTTTACCCCTGGCTGTTCAGTTTTAATATATATTTTATATAATAAATAAAATTATCGGTTGATAAAAAAAATTAACAAAATAAATAAATTCACGCCACATTGGGGCGTCATCTCTCGCGTCACTTCCGCCTATGCCCCGAGAAGCCGCTGCTGGAACAGCAGTGGGACGTTTACGTTTCTCCTCCCGAACTTGCAACAATGCTGTGGTTCACTCGGGCTGCAAGATTGTATGAATATAATGTCTGCATATACTCGCAGTGCCTCTCAATTATTTCACACCCGCCCCTACCCAGAAGAAAAAGATTCGCCCCCCCACCACCAAATTTTTTTCTGTCTTTGTATATTGATGTTAGATTGTCAATAAAATATCCCTTAACTAAGCTAAATTGCTAAGAAATATAATTTTGAGAAATATAATAGTGAGGATCTCGAAACTCAGTACTCTGTTGTGCAAATATTTATAAGATGACAAATATTTACTCATACGTTTTTTGTAAAATCTTTATTCACAAAAGCAAACCAAACACAGTTATTAATACCAAAATCCATGCGATGCATCTAATTTGCTAAAATACTTAGCACCTGCCATGTCACTTCTTTTTTAATGTTTTCATTCAGATCTTTGGGGTCGAGGCAAACACGTAATTCAGTTCCTTTTTTAATCTATCTTTGAGAGGGGCTGGAACTCTTCTCGGGGCATGTACTACAGGTTTAGCATCTTCCTTGAGCTGTATTTTGTAAGGACAAGGTAGCGTCCCTTGTCCTTTGAAGACAGAAAAGTATTTGTTCACAATACTCTTACTACCTTCACTCTGCAACACTTTGTTGTTCTTATTGACATCCTTGCTGTTGATTTGGTAAATTCCTTTTATCAATCCAAGATCTTCAGATGTCTTGTCTCCAAGGATTGACTCCAGTCCACTTGGCACAATTGTGAACGTTAATTTGTGTTGTCTTCCCTTTGCTGTCACTTTTAGCCTACAACATCCCTTTGTTTTTATTGGCTGATTGTTGTAAGTTTTCAATTTCACGGCCTTGTCTGTGACTCTTTCCGGTTTCTCTTCATGTGGTTTCAAGTCTTTTTCGTTTATTATGTTTGCTTTTGCTCCTGTGTCAATTTTAAAAGTAACTTGAGTCCCATTGACAAGCAGTGGTGCAATCCATTTATCTTCTTTTACTGCATTAACAGCTTGCTCTGGGTCTCCTCTAGTTTGTTGCTGCGCTTCGCTTTCGCCATGTGACACTATTTTGATGAAAAAAGTGTCACTTAGGTCATCACTATCATCTGTGTCTTCCTGCACGGTGTGCACTTTCTTCTTGGTGTTGCACATCTTAGCATAGTGATTTTGCTTTTTACACTTAGCACATGTTCTCCCAAATGCAGGACATCGTTTTGGCTCGTGCATTTCTCCGCACTTTTTTCCAGCTGAATGGAGCTTGATCATTTTCATTGTTTTTGGTCTTTTTCTTGAATCGCAGTTTACCTTTCCTTGTCACTGCCTTCACGGACTCTGTTTTTTTCATAAGATGGCGCTGCTTGGAAAGTTAGCACGTGCTGCTTTGCTAGCTCGTTAGCTTGGCAAGGCTTTCCTTATTATTGAGTTTTTCAGATCACCAAAGTTACAAGACTTAGCTTTAATTTTGAGATCGGTGAGGAAATTGTCAAAGGACTCACCGCGCTGTTAGAGTCTTGAACAAAACACGTATCTCTCATAAGTTTCGTTTTTCTTAGCAAGACAGTTTTCATCAAATTTTTGTAGGACCGTTTCAAACTTGTCTTTATCTTCGGTTCATCATAAACAAAGGTGTTGAATACCTCGATGGCCACGTCTCCAGCATTGGTTCGCAAAAGGGCTATTTTTCTTTCGTCCGCTCTGTTACCGACTCCCACAGCGGCAAGGTAGAGCAGGAATTGTTGCTTGAAAGCGCGCCAACTCGCGTCCACATTTCCCATCTTTTTCAGCGCTTCTGGTGGCCTTACGGAGTCCATCTCGCGTCAGTCCTTTTCTTGACCCGCGACCTGGTACCATGTAATGTTCTGTCTTCTAAGAAGTCACGCAGGTAATGTGATGCTTCAAGCTTGTGTGTCTTTATTTACTGACTTGCATTCTCGTCTATGTGCAGACACACTTGTTCGTCTGGTAACTAAACACACATCAGGCAATACTGCCAACTACTGACTAATGATATAACTGCTATCATTACAGTTACTTTACGTTTGACATCAAACCACTTCGTCGTGATGACGTCAGACATTTCCGTGTTCCTTTCATTTTATGTTTAGATACTTAATGGTTGCAATACAACATTTCTGTTCATAGCTGCTGGCTCTCCACCCAAACGCAGTTCAAGTCAGACTTCTATTAAACGTCGAGCGTACATAGAAACAATTCATTTTAGCGATTAGCGCGCTTATCACCTCCTCGCC
Source organism: Idiotropiscis lumnitzeri (assembly GCF_059441095.1). Taxonomy (NCBI): domain Eukaryota; kingdom Metazoa; phylum Chordata; class Actinopteri; order Syngnathiformes; family Syngnathidae; genus Idiotropiscis; species Idiotropiscis lumnitzeri. Next base: position 11,947,419 of record NC_142392.1, read on the forward strand.
TCCTCGTTTAGCACGCTACTTGTTAGTGGAGTCGTTTATTTGCCATCACGTAGCTTGTTGCTGTGCATGTACTTACATATAGTTCAAATAAAGTCCGTGCTGCTGTGGCACAAGATAGCTTAGCGCAGGGCATTTAAGTAGCGGCGAAAGAAATCACTTCCGGGACAACAAGCGACAGGGCGACGCAATTTTTTTTTTTTTTTTTAATCAGTACCGCGTGAACTAGGGGCACAAACAGTTTTGACGAGCTCAAACTCGTGTTGTCTGAGATCGCCTTTTTCAGTCCCAAAACTATGCATCGTTCAGCTGGACTACGGCGGACAAAAGCATGTTCCCCAGGGTCCCACGCGCCCGCCTCAGCATCGCACCGCGACCCACGATTTGAGAATCACGGCTTTAAAGAGTGAAGATGAAGACAAGGGTGAGAGTGAGGACAACAGACACGCGGAGCCTCCAAGCATCACGTGACAACAGAAGGTGACGAAGACCACTGGGGGCCATCACAAGCACATAGTGAGTACACATCGTCCCACGCTCCTGAAGACGACAATGATGATAATGAGGATGATGATTTTCGGCACCGCGCAAGTGGCTGCCTGTTTCAGCAGCACTGGCTCACCGTTGAGCCTTCTTCGTGTGTTTTTCCCTCTACCCTGTTTATTTATTTATTTATTTCACCTCATCACAGCAATGTACATCCAACTTGTGGTGGTTTTATTGCTGCTGGGGGCTGTTTTTTGCGCGACCATGTCCGGAGACATAACTCTGAGCTACGGATCGATCGTGTACACAAGAGATCACCTGTTAGCACTCCGTGCTAACCCCGCACCGGCTGCCGGAGCGAGACCCGATATCCCCCGGGAGCTGAGGAGGAAGAGACGGGGATGCGGGGGCTAAACACCAGTCAAGGAGGAGACGAAAGCACCCTGTCCTCCCGTCCGTTATTATGGGGAATGTTCGATCTGTTCCCAATAAAATGGACAAGCTAACAGCGTTAACCCGGCACGTGTGGAATTTCCGGGAGGATGTTCACGAAGTCTTGGCTAACAGAGCTAACGCCGGACACCGTCGTCGAATTGGACGGCTTCCAAATTCTACGTGCGGACAGGACACTGGAAAGCGGTAAGAAGAAAGGAGGAGGGCTGGCTGTGTTTGTTCATGATAGATGGTGTAATCCTGGGCACATCACTATTAAGGAGCAACTTTGCAGTCGGGACATTGAACTTCTAGCTGTTAGCGTGCGTCCGTATTACATCCTACGAGAGTTCAGTCATGTGATCTCGGTGGCGGTGTACGAACCTCCGTCAGCTAAGAGTGAGACAGTCTGTGACGTACTGACTGCTGCTGTGAGTAGGCTACAAACAAAGCACTCAAATGCCCTGCTCCTGATCACTGGCGACTTCAATCATGTTCTCCTTCCTCCTCTCTGCCTTCATTCACACAATATGTAACCTGCCACACCAGAGACAATAAAATATTGGACCTTTTCTATGCCAACACCAAGGAGGCGTACACATCACTGTCCCTCCCCCCGCTGGGCAAAGCTGATCACAACTTGGTGGCTCTCCTTCCTGTGTACAAACCTCTGGTCCGCAGGCTGCCGGCTGTGACAGGCACAGTTCAGAGATGGTCTGGAGAAGCAGAGGAGGCCTTGAAGGACTGTTTCAACACAACTGTGTGGGAAGTAATCAGCGAAGCCCACTGGGAGGGCATTAATGGTCTAACGGACACATTTACAGACTATAATAATTTCTGCATGGAGAACACCATTCCCACCAGGACAGTAAGATGTTTCTCCAACAACAAACCATGCATCACACCAGACATTAAACCTCTCCTGAAGGAGAAAAAGAGGGCTTTTGTGTCAGGCGACAAGGAAGAGCTGAAGAGAAACGTCAGCTGAGAAGGAGGATCAGAGAGGGGAAAAAGTCCTATGGGATGCGGATGGAGGAAAAGCTGCAGAGTAATAATGCCATGGATGTCTGGAGGAGCCTGAAGACCATTTCAGGCCACAGACAACCAAAGCCCCAGAAGGGGGGGGACCTTCATTGGGCAAATGAGGTGAATCTATTTTTCAATATATTTGATCAGATGCGTGCCCCCGCTCGGTCTCAACTGCTGCAGCACCCACCAACCCCTCCTGCCGGTGCGGTGAGGACACAGGACTGTGTGTCTGACGTGCTCCTCTGCAGCACGGGAGCGCCGCAGGGAACTGTTCTGGCTCCCTTCCTGTTCACCCTCTACACCTCGGACTACAAATACAATTCCACAACCTGTCACCTGCAGAAGTTCTCTGATGACTCCGCGATTGTTGGCCTCATCACTGACGGAGACGATCGGGAGTACAGAGGGGCTACGCAGGGTTTTGTGGACTGGTGTCAGCAGAACCGCCTCCAAATCAACGCTAGGAAATCCAAAGAGCTGGTGGTGGATTTCTGCAAGCGTCGGTACTCTCCACCTGCACCAGTGAATATCCAGGGAACAGACGTTGAGAGGGTCTCAACTTACAAGTACCTGGGTGTTCATCTGAACAATAAACTGGACTGGAGCGACAACACAGACGCTCTCCATAGGAAGGGTCAGAGCAGACTCTTCCTACTCAGGAGGCTGAGGTCCTTTGGCGTTCGGGGAACACTCCTCAGGAACTTCTATGACTCTGTGGTTTCCTCAGTCATTTTCTATGGAGTGGTCTCCTGGGCAGGAGGCATCTCGGACCGGGACAAAAAGAGACTGGACAAACTAGTGAGGAGGGCCAGCTCTGTCCTGGGCTGCTCCCTGGACTCTGTGGACTCAGTGGGGGGCAGGAGGATGACGGCAAAACTGGCATCAATGCTGAACAACCCAGCCCACCCACTCAATGACACTCTTGGAGCACGCCACAGTTCCTTCAGTGATAGAGTGAAGAGATTGTTCCGCTCCTTCCTGCCGGCTGCTGTCAGACTTTTTAACAAGAACACTAGGTCAGGTCTACAAATCATCATCATCATATCGTGTCACACCAGTGGTTTATCCATATTTTTGCCCTGTCTGTGACCTTTTGTAGGTCTGGTGGAGTGATATATACAGGGCTTATTGGACATTCAAGTTGGATATGTTTCATATTTTGGTTTAGGAAACCACAGTCACATACTGAGGATGTGGCAAGGCCCCATTTTGTTAGGTTGTCTTTGGTTTTCCCAACACCAGATCTTGCACGGTTTAGGGTACACCATTTTTTCCTTTCAAGGTTTGTGCCCTTGGGTAGTTTTTCTTTTGGTTTTGGGACACACGGTTGTTCTGGTCCCATGTTTTCTTTTTCTCTCCATTTATTCATTCTGTACCGTCTAGGGGTGATGTTTTCAGGCAGACTTTAAGTTGAAATGAAACTTTTCCTAGATTTCAGCCTGGGAGGGACTGGTACATGGGAGAAGAGTGGATGGCGATTATCATTTTCTTGCTTACGTTTTTCCACTTTGGTGTGTGTTTCTCTTCTCAAGGCAGGAGGTGGAATGCCCGAGAGCCTGTGGAGGATATTGACTGGTGTTGGTCTTAATGCTCCAGTTATCACACGGCAAGCTTCATTAAGGATAGGATCTATTTTGCTGGCATGGGCAGATCGAGACCATACGGGGGCACAATATTCTGCTGTTGAGAAACACAGAGCCAAAGCAGTTGTTCTCAATGTCTTTGGATCTGTGCCCCATTTTGTTCCAGCCAGCTTTTTCAATAAGTTGACTCGAGAGGACACCTTGCTCCTAAGTTTCTCTAGGTGTTGTTTGAAGGAGAGAGTCCTGTCTAGTGTTACACCCAGATAAGTTGGATGGTCATCATGGGTGAGATTTTTCCCATTCCATTCAATATTTAGTTTTCGATATGCTTCCCGGTTGTTTAGGTGGAAAGCACATATCTTTGTTTTCCCTGGGTTGGCATTTAATGACCATTGCTGGTAATATTTGCCAGTTACACTTAGTGCTCCAGTCAGACAGTTTTCAATGTCTTTAAAGTCCTTTGCTTGGGTGGCAATGCAAAGATCATCTGCATAAATGAAGCGTTTAGTGTTGGGATATGATGGTTGGTCATTAGTGTAAATGTTGAAGAGCAGAGGGGACAGCACTGATCCTTGTGGGAGTCCGTTCTTTTGACTTCTCCATCTGCTCCTTTTGCCATCCATTTCAACATAAAATCTCCTGTTGTTAAGGATGGTTCTGATGACATTTACAATGTGGCCATTTATTCCCATTGTGGCCATTTGCGATGCAAATCATCGTTATCTTCTTCTAAACATTGGAAAAACGTACGATTTGAACCGTATGCACATTAAGAAACATTTTAGTTCCCAAATATGAACTTGAGAGATGTATTGAATTTTACTTTTGTTGCTGGTTTTGTTTTTACATCTGACACCATCGTGTTGGTTGGACAGTATTCCAAATGTATTTCCCTGTTATTAACAGTTGACATGATAAAGTGATACTTTATGTCAACATATTTGCCTTTTTACAGGGTTTTTCACCAGGTTGTGATGTGATTGCGAATTTTAAATTAAAATATGTCACTCTTTTATTACTTAACTGTTATTGTGTTTGAAAATGATTTCGGTATTTATTTAAAGTACTGTAATATTTCATTATTCGTTTCAGTATTCATTAAACTACAATAATTCACTATTAATTTCAAGATTCATTGAACTGCTTTAGGATTAATTTAGTATTCAATGTTTAATCGTGACAGTATTTACTTTTTAAATTTTTGTTTCACCATTTTGTTCAATCTTAATCTTATGGAAAATCATTTAGCAAGCACCAACACAAGGTTTTTTAAGATAAAGATAAAGATGTCCTTTAATCGTCCCACAATGGGTAAATCTGCAGTGTTACAGCAGCAAAGGTATAGATCACAGAGGCGGCGGCGCAATGTAGCCGTTAATGTATAACATTAGCAGCAGACTTTCAGAAAAAGCAAACCTATGCGAATATACACAGTACAGTATATACGTAAATACACAAATCCCCATGTGTATGTACACACTTACATCCCACAACATATACAAGCGTAAGGAAACACTCCGAATGTCTGTCTATGGTAAAGGAAATTAATAAAAATACTGCAATGAGAAGACGACTGCAATGGTAAATGAAGGATTGTATTGTGATTGCTGGCATTATTTTAAACACTGATACAGGACAGAAGGTCAATTATTTAATTTAGCAGGTTCATATTTACGGAATATTTTAAACATTGATGAAACAATAAGCATTTATCAAATGAAACTAGAAGCACTGGTCACAAGAATGACTGGGATGGTAGGCCTGATGTTTACTGATTAATTATATTATTCTCATATGCTAAATTTATAGTACTTAGTTTAAATGTGTGAACTTTATTGAAATTTTGGGTAGTGAGAACAAATTTGCACACATAGCATTTCCATGACTTGCATTCACATTCACAGCACTTCATGGTCAAATACGACGAAGCACATTCTCCAAATTGGCTGTAGAGATGCAAACACACCAAATTTGGCACTAGAGGTGTCACATAGACACTATCGCAAAAAATACATTCCGAAAGACATAACAATTGCAGATCGGAGCACATGCACGTACGCATACACACACACAGACATGGATACATACACCTGCACATAGACGTGCACATAACATTCCCTTTATTAGTCCCACAATGGGGAAATTCGAGATTCGAACCCTGGCCTCCTGGGGAGACTGGGACTGAACGCGGCGCCTTAGACCACACGGCCAACCTGGCAGCCTCCTCATACACGCACAGACGCTTGGACATACACACGCACACACCAACAAGATTCCAGAGGAATGCCAGCGGGCAGAGAGACGGAGAGACTTCCTGCCGGAGAAGGCCAGCCTTGGCGTGCCAGTCTTGGGGACCAGACGGGAATCAACTTATCCAGACGATGACTAACCTGGGGAGGACCTTCCCTTGGACGTGGACCCGTGCCGTGGGAGGGAGCGAGGACGACCGATTCAACCTACATTACCCTTGACATAAAAAAAACTCCTATAAAAACTGAAGCTGGGATGAAAGCTGGTGCGCATTTTTCGACTGTGCTCGCCCGAGTGGAGTTTCTCGTGAGATAAAGAAAAAGCTGCCCAGATATTTGTCTTTGTACTATTTCCTGAACTCCAGAAATTGAAGAAACTTAATATCGGGCCTCTAATCAGTTGTTGAGTCTTTATTTGACACTTTTCTTCTTGAGCACAAAAAAACGAACACGCATTGGAGTAAGTTTGGCTTTTAAAGGTTGATTTACTAACTACTTCTTATTTCCACGGTGACCCAACTCCAACAATAACATGACAAATATTTGTCATCTCATCAATATTTGCACAACAGAGTACTGAGTTTCGAGATCCTCACTATAATATTTCTCCTAATTATATTTCTTATTAATTTAGCTTAGTTAAGGGATATTTTATTGACAATCTAACATCAGTACACTCAGACAAAAATATAATGGTGGTGGGGGGGAGCGAATCTTTTTCTTCTTGGTAGGGGCGGGCGTGAAATAATTGAGAGGCACTGCGAGTATATGCCGACATTATATTCATACAATCTTGCAGCCCGAGTGAACCACAGCATTGTTGCAAGTTCGGTCGGAGAAACGTAAACGTCCCACTGCTGTTCCAGCAGCGGCTTCTCGGGGCATAGGCGGAAGTGACGTGAGAGATGACTCGCCAATGTGGCGTTAATTTAGTTATTTTGTTAATTTTTTTTATCAACCGAATTAAAATATTATATAAAATAAATATTAAAATAGAACAGCCAGGTGTAAAAAAACCCACTGAGGCAAATAAATATATTTGGAAAATACGCGCTTAAAGCATGACGTCATAAGCAAGCGCGCAGCTTCCGAAGGACCTCGACCACATCCACCGACCCGTCCACACCGGAACAAAAACACCCACCGCTAAATTCTTCTGATTTAGTGTGGAACTGACTGTAAATTTCTCACAGAATGTCCAGTGCTACTCTGAAGGACTACGACATAATTCATTAAGTCTTTGTGTCCCGATAACCTCATCTTCGCGCGTTGATGCTTTTCGGCGTAGTTAGCTTAGCTTGTTAGCTAGCTAGCCGCTAACGAAAAGAGGCACATGACTCATCGCCAAGCAGAAATCAAGTGCGAATTTGTTGGAATCATCATTTGAAAATGTGTGCTAGAACGACACCCAAGTACAAAGAGGAATTTTGTGGAATAAAAGAAGAGAACGAGCAACATCTTCAACTGCTAGGCGAAGGTCGCAACCAGCCTCGTGTTGTGCTACACAAAGCAGGTTTGTACACGTTTTACTCTCATTTGCTTTGTCAAGAACGACTTTCTATCGTTAAAAATATGCATCACAACATTAAGTTGTTTGGGGAAATGCGTCCAAGGTTATTGCCGCTTTATTTTTAAATATTGCCGTTTACTTGCAGGTCTGCTGAACATTTGTTTTTGCCAAATGAAATCAGTGCAGAAAATATATGCCAAAGAATAACGAATAGTGGGGGGTGAACTCCATGTTTTTTTTTTTTTATAAAATTTTCACTGATTATTTAACATTTTACATTTTCTGGTTTTTATATCTTGTTCAAGCAATTCCTTCCGGAAGGAATTCTGCCGGACTCTAAAAAAATGTGCACACTGCGGCGAAAACATCAATTTTAGTGGATAAAACACAAAATATTAAGTTTTTAAAAAAAATCAAGCACGTAATGGTCTTATTTATTTATTAACTTTGTACTGGCTTCGTCGGGTGAGAGTCAATGAACCTCCGGTGGCCCTGCACTGTTTTGTGCATATGTGTGTAGTTTCACCCCATCCAAACATTTAAAATACATTTAATGCATCCATCCAGGGTTGCACGGATCTCATCAGTGAACAAGCGCATGCTGCAAGGAATGCATCTGCATCTTTGGCTTACTATGGGCTTAAAAAGGGAGTACGCCACAACCCCCTTTTCTACCAACAAGGCCAGGAACATTTCGTTCCTGGTAATAAAGTTCCTGTGGCCCAGGTGGTTTGCATCTCCCCCGCAACTCATAGTTCCTGGTAATTTATGCAAATGACAATGTTGTGTTACTTTGTTACTCATTACTGACACTCTATGGCTGTTAAGCATCGTTGCAGTTCCAAAATAATTCAGTGAACTCTTCAAATATTATGGTGTATCTTAGTCGAATTTGAATACATATTGGATAACTTTAAAATATACAGTCATTATTCAAATATGTCAACATGAAAGTCAGAGTGAAAGTGTTGTTGCTTAATGCTTATGTGTAGGGATTTTGATTCTTCACACGTAATGTTGTTTTAAAATTTACTTAAAAACAGAAATTTTATAAAAAATAAAAAGGGTAATGTTGGAATGTACTTGCAGGCTAAATGTCATTTTGGGCAAAAAAAACCCAAACGTAAATCATGCAATAAATAGCAACTCTGATTCCAGGGCCCCTTTAATTCTTTTAGGCATCCAGATTATAATGGAAGCAAAAAAATACCCACGATGAAACTATCTCGAAATGCAAAAAGAAATACTTGTAAACATTTTTCACTTGAATGATTTCTATTCTATCAATGACATTATGTTGCGATGGCCCCCAGTGGTCTGCATCAATATGTTAGGGTCCCACAACAGGTGTTCCATCAGACGCACACAAGAGCCTGTGTGTGCTAACTTCAGCTCGCTTCCAGAAACGTCTGTGACTATGTCAGGAATGAAATCGGGCATCAGCCGCAACGTGCTTCCTTTTTAAATGCTCGTTTATCACTGTTGTTGTGCTGCTAAAGTGAGGTTTACATCGTAGGACGTAATTTTGTGAAATGCCCCCATGGTCCGGTCCAAATCGGGGTCGCACGCATTGATTGGTGTTCGGCAGGCACAAGTCAAGATAGCGCTGTAGAAAATAAGACAAAGTCGCCGCATGTGGTTTGACTTGACCAAACCAAATTTGTCTTTTTGTGTCCTGCAGACGTCAGACAAAATGATCTCTGTTCTGTGAAAGAGGACCCAGACTTGACTCACATCAAAAAGGAGGAGGACGAGGAGGAGATCAACAAGTCACCAGTGAACGTTGTCCCTATAAAGACTGAAGATGAAAACAAGGATGAGAGTGAGGACAAGAGAGGGGCGGAGCCTCCAAGCAGCAGTTCAAGTTGTCACGTGACAACAGAAGGTGATGAAGACCACTGGGGGCCATCACAAGCACATAATGAGGACACATTATCAGACGCTCATCACGATGATGATGATGATGATAATGAGCAAACTAAAGGTGAAAGGGCATGTCACACTGACTCATTATCTTCAAAGTTGTCTTTAAAAGGGCACAGAAAAACACACAGTGGTGAAAAACCTTTTTCCTGCTCGGTTTGTGGCAAAAGCTTCTCTCGGAAGTCTCATTTAGTAAGGCACACAAGAACGCACAGTGTTGAAAAATCTTTTTCCTGCTCAGTTTGTGGAAAATGCTTCTCTCAAAAGGCAAATTTAATAGAACATGCAAGAACACACCGTGGAGAAAAACCTTTTTCTTGCTCAGTTTGTGGCAAAAGCTTTTCTTTTAAGCCAAATTTAAAAACACATACACGATTACACACTGGAGAAAAACCATTTTCATGCTCAGTTTGTGGAAAAAGCTTCTCTCAAAAGGCACATTTAACAAGCCATGCAAGAACACACAGTGGAGAAAAACCTTTTTCCTGCTCAGTTTGTGGCAAGAGTTTCTCTCGAAGGTCTCATTTAATAAATCACTCAAGAACACACAGTGGTGAAAAATCTTTTTCCTGCTCAGTTTGTGGCACAAGCTTTTCTTTTAAGTCAAATTTAAAAAGACATACACAATTACACACTGAAGAAAACCCTTTTTCATGCTCAGTTTGTGGAAAATGCTTCTTGAGAAAGGAAAGTTTAACAGAACACACAAGAAAACACAGTGGAGAAAACCCTTTTTCCTGCTCAGTTTGTGGCAAGAGTTGCTCGCGAAAGTCTGATTTAATAAGTCACACAAGAACACACACTGGAGAAAAACCTTTTTCTTGCTCAGTTTGTGGCAAAAGCTTTTCTTTTAAGCCAAATTTAAAAACACATACACGATTACACACTGGAGAAAAACCATTTTCATGCTCAGTTTGTGCCAAGGGGTTCTCAATGCCAGGGATGTCTGGAGGGGCCTGAAGACCATCTCAGGCCACGGACAAGCAGGTAAGACCCAGAAGGGGGGGGGGCTTCAGTGGGCAAATGAGTTGAACCTATTTTTCAATAGGTTTGATCAAATGTCTGACCCCGCTCAGGCTTCCCTGATGCAGCCCCCACCCACCCCTCCTGCCACTGCGAACAAGACCCTCTCTCCCCCTCTCTCGCCCCTCTCTCTCTCCACAGGCTCCAGTTCCCAGCCTCATCAGACAACCACCACTTCCTCCTGCTCAGCCTTGTTCCTCACAACATCTCAGGTGAAGAACCAGCTGAGGAAGATGAAGGCGAGGAAGGCGGCAGGCCCAGATGGGATCAGCTCCCAGCTCCTCAAATCCTGCGCAGACCAGCTGTGTGGAATCGTCCAGCACATGTTCAACCTGAGCTTGAAGCTGGGCAGAGTCCCCCAGCTGTGGAAAACATCCTGCCTGGTTCCGGTTCCAAAGACACCCCATCCGAAGGAGCTCAACAACTTCAGACCAGTGGCGCTGACGTCTCATCTGATGAAGACCCTGGAGAGACTGGTCCTCGTCCATCTGCGCCCCCTGGTCAGCTCCTCAATGGACCCACTCCAGTTTGCATACCAGCCTGGCATCAGTGTGGATGATGCCATCATCTACCTGCTCCACACTTCACTCTTCCACCTGGAGAAGGCGGGGGGCACGGTGAGGATCATGTTCTTTGATTTCTCAAGTGCTTTCAACACCATCCAGCCCGCCTGATTGGGAGACAAGCTGGAGCAGGCGGGAGTGGCCCATCACCTCATCACATGGATTCACAACTACCTCACAAACCGGCCACAGTACGTGAGAACACAGGACTGTGTGTCTGACGTGCTCCTCTGCAGCACGGGAGCGCCGCAGGGAACTGTGCTGGCTCCCTTCCTGTTCACCCTCTACACCTCGGACTACAAATACAATTCCACAACCTGTCACCTGCAGAAGTTCTCTGATGACTCTGCGATTGTCGGCCTCATCACTGACGATGACGATCGGGAGTACAGAGGGGTTACGCAGGGGTTCGTGGACTGGTGTCAGCAGAACCGCCTCCAAATCAACGCTGGGAAATCCAAAGAGCTGGTGGTGGATTTCCGCAAGCGTCGGCACTCTCCACCTGCACCAGTGAATATCCAGGGAACAGACGTTGAGAGGGTCTCAACTTACAAGTACCTGGGTGTTCATCTGAACAATAAACTGGACTGGAGCGACAACACAGACGCTCTCTATAGGAAGGGTCAGAGCAGACTCGTCCTACTCAGGAGGCTGAGGTCCTTTGGCGTTCGGGGAACACTCCTCAGGAACTTCTATGACTCTGTGGTTTCATCAGTCATCTTCTATGGAGTGGTCTCCTGGGCAGGAGGCATCTCGGGCCGGGACAAAAAGAGACTGGACAAACTAGTGAGGAGGGCCAGCTCTGTCCTGGGCTGCTCCCTGGACTCTGTGGACTCAGTGGGGGGCAGGAGGATGACGGTGAAACTGGCATAAATGCTGGACAACCCAGCCCACCCACTCAATGGCACTCTGAGAACACTTTACAGCTCCTTCAGTGACAGACTTTTACACCCTCGCTGTACCAAAGAGAGATTTCGCCGCTCCTTCCTGCCGACTGCTGTCAGACTTTTTAACAAGAACATTGGGTCAGGCCTACAAACGGGAGGGCATTAGTGCAATTGTGCAGTCCTAGGATGCAATATTAACTACTACTGTACTTTCAGCCAAGGGTGTACTTAAACAACGACCAATGATGTATTTTGTTTACCATTACAGTATTCTTATTACAATACTTCTATCACTGTAGTATTTCTACCACTGCAGGATGTTCACTATTACAGTACTTTTATCATTGCAGTACTTTTATAATTGCTGTATTTCCTATCATTGCGGTACTTTTACTATTACAATACTTTCATCATTGCAGTATTTTTCTATCATTGCAGTACTTTCCTGTCATTTCAGTACTCTCACCATTACAGTACTTTTATCATTGTAATATCTTTATCATTGCAGTATTTTCAATCATTCAGTAGTTTTTATCATTACCGTGTTTCCCCCTCTGTATAATGGACAGGCATTAGGAGTGTTTCCTTACACTAGATACGTTTATACTGTGTATATTTGCATGCTTTTTATGAATGTCTGCTGCTAATGTTATACATTAATGGCTACATTACGCCGCCGACTCTGTGTGATCTATATCTTTGCTGCTGTAACACTTCAAATTTCCCCATTGTGGGACTAATAAAGGACAACTTATCTTATCTTATCTTTGTACTTGGGTGTCGTTCTTTCACACATTTTCAAACGCCAATCTCAACAAATCCGCACTTGATCTCTGCTTAGCGATAACTCGTGTGCTTCTTTTTGTTAGACGAGAAGAATGAACGGCGTTGTCGTTTTTTAATGTCGTGCTGAATGGATTTCCTGGGTGAAAACTGCAGTCTGTTCAGCACAAAAGCGGAAAAATAGGGCACGCCCCGCTGTGATATGATTAGCTGCTGGCTGTGTGGAGCACTGTCATCAATTCATGCGCCCCCCTTAGCATCGCACCGCGCCCCACTATTTGAGAATCACTGTATTAGTTAGTTAAAAAAGAAGAGCTAAATTATAGTTGACGTGTTCATGGGTGTTCTGAAAGTTCGCATGTTTATTGAATCATCCCTTTGAGTTGTGATTCAGAAGGGGATATTTTCTGAACTAATGTTAATTGTGATGGCTTTATGATATACACAGTTATATGGTTAATAATTGTGCATCGTTTGACATTCTGCTGTATTGTTAATACTGTTTGCCTTTGATTGGTGTGGCGCATGTAATGGACAATGTGCTTATTTTGTCGGTCGCGGGATGTCTCGCGCAATCCCGATTGATGACGTGAGAGAGTGTGCACTTGAAGAAGGGGAGTGTGCGAGTTGCGGAAGGAGTCAGTTGGAAGGACAGTAAAAACCCGGTTATCGCGGTGAATGGGGACAGAGACCACCCGCGAAAACTGAAAATCCGCGAAGTAGCGGCACACCTTCAAAAATGCTTAAAAAAAATATATATATATACAGTGGAACCTCGGTTCTCGAACGACTCTGAGGTCGAACTAATCGGAGTTCGAACAAACATCGGAGTTCGAACGCCGGTATGACGCGTGAGTGCGTACGCGAGGGTGGGACTGAGCGGCGTACGGGTGTAGATCACTCTCTTGCTCTCTTTATGACCAACTGTTGTCGCGTGCGGACGTGCTGCGTTTTGCTCTCGCGTTTTATAGAGGTGTACGAAGTGTTTTAGCCCCTAATCATGCCTCCAAAGAAAGTCAGTGCAAGCAGCAAAGGAATGTTTCGGTGTTCGAACAATTTGCTTTTCGAACAGGGTTCAGGAACGGATTATGGTCGAGAACCGAGGTTCCACTGTGTATATATATACAGTGGAACCTCGGTTCTCGAACGACTCTGAGGTCGAACTAATTGGAGTTCGAACAAAAAAAATAGAGAAATTCTTGCTTCGCAGTTCGAACAAACATCGGAGTTCGAACGCCGGTATGACGCGTGAGTGCGCACGCGAGGGTGGGATGCTGAGCAGCCAATTGACCAATTGTTGTCGCGTGCGGACGTGCTCCGTGCTGGGAAGTGTTTTAGCCCCTAATCATGCCTCCTAAGAAGGTCAGTGCAAGCAACAAAGCTGCTACTAGCGAAAAAAGAAAAGTAGTGCGTACAACTATTGCATTTGAATCGGTTCTCGAACAGGGTTCTGGAACAGATTATGGTCGAGAACCGAGGTTCCACTGTATATATATATCTCTTTGGCTTACGATGGGCTTAAAAAGGGAGAACGTCACAACCTCCTTTTCTACCAACAAGCCCAGGAATATTTAGTTCTATCTCTTAATGCAAAAAGAAATACTTGTAAACATATTTCGCCCCCAGTGGTCCCCATCAATAAGTTAGGGTCCCACAACAGGTGTTCCATCAGACGCACACAATAGCCTGTGTGTGCTTACTTCAGCTCGCTTCCAGTAACGTCTGTGACTATGTCAGGAATGAAATCGGGCATCAGCCGCAACGTGCTTCCTTTTTAAATGCTCGTTTATCACTGTTGTGCTGCTAAAGGGAGGTTTACATCGTAGGACGTAATTTTGTGAAATGCCCCCATGGTCCGGTCCAAGTTGGGGTCGCACGCATTGCTCCGTGTGCAGCAGGCACAAGTCAAGGTAGCACGGTAGAAACAATATAAAACAAAGTCGCCGCCTGACCTTTGATTTGACCAAACCAAATTTGTCTTTTTGTGTCCTGCAGACGTCAGTGAAAACGATCTCCGTTCTGTGAAAGAGGAGCCAGACTTGACTCACATTAAAAAGGAGGAGGAGGAGATCAACAAGTCACCAGTGAACATTGTCTCTATAAAGACTGAAGATGAAAACAAGGATGAGAGTGAGGACAAGAGAGGGGCGGAGCCTACAAGCATCAGCTCAAGTCATCATGTGACAACAGAAGGTGATGAAGACCACTGGGGGCCATCACAAGTACATAATGAGGACACATTATCAGACGATCATGACGATGATGATGATGATGGGCAAGCCAAAGGTGAAAGGGCATGTCACACTGACTCATTCACTTCAAAGCTGTCTTTAACAGGGCACGTAAGAACGCACAGTGGAGAAAAACCTTTTTCCTGCTCAGTTTGTGGTAAAAGCTTCCCTCAAAATTCAAGTTTAACAATCCACACAAGAACGCACACTGGAGAAAAACCTTTTTCCTGCTCAGTTTGTGGCATAAGTTACTCTCGAAAGTCATATTTAATAATTCACACAAGAACACACACTGGAGAAAAAACATTTTCCTGCTTGGTTTGTGGTAAAAGCTTCTCTCAAAATTCAAGTTTAACAATCCACACAAGAACGCACAGTGGAGAAAAACCTTTTTCCTGCTCAGTTTGTGGAAAATGCTTCTCTCAAAATTCAAGTTTAACAATCCACACAAGAACGCACACTGGAGAAAAACCTTTTTCCTGCTCAGTTTGTGGTAAAAGCTTCTCTCAAAATTCAAGTTTAACAATCCACACAAGAACACACACTGGAGAAAAACCTCTTTCCTGCTCAGTTTGTGGAAAATGCTTCTCTCATAAGGCAAATTTAACAATCCACACAAGAACACACACTGGAGAAAAAACATTTTCCTGCTTGGTTTGTGGTAAAAGCTTCTCTCAAAAGTTTGATTTAACAATCCACACAAGAACACACAGTGGAGAAAAACCTTTTTCCTGCTTAGTTTGTGGCAAAAGTTTCTCTGATAAGTCAAATTTCACAAAACACACAAGAACACATAGTGGAGAAAAACATTTTTCCTGCTCAGTTTGTGCCAAGAGGTTCTCTCAAAAGTCGTATTTACGAAACCACACAAGAACACACACTGGAGACAAGCCATTCAGTTGCAGCGTTTGTGCTAAAAAATTCTCCACTAAACAATATGCGGAGAGTCACAATTGTGCTGGTGAGAAAAGCAGCAATCCTTGAAGCTTAAAAAAAAGAAAACAAATAACTGAAGGAACCGACTCTTTGTGGTAAGATGTAAATTTTGATTTTGAATAAAATATGATATATTGAATTTTGCAAAGCTTTTTTATTGACATTTAAGCCAATGTGATCTGTGCCAGAAGAAGCAATGTGTCTGAGTGATTATGATTTGTTTTGTGTGTTTACATCAAACATGTAAAGGAAATTAATTGCCTTTGCCTGTAACAACATTTGTTAATATTATACTTTTCAGCTGTCTTTTTAATCGTACCTAATGGAAAAGGTGTGAGAAGAAACTGTGCTTATGAAATCGGTGCCTTCCACAATCATCAATAAAATCACTTGTTCCACTTGCTCAACTGGCCTTCATTACGTTGTGAAAAGGTGAAAAACAGATCTAGAAGTTGAACTATAAAAAGAACAAGAAAGAGAAACGCAAATCGTCTCAGTTTCTCTCAAAGGTTTTGGTATGTCAGGAGTTGGCAACTTGATGGCGACTGGAGTCAGCGCTGGTTTTCTCGCTGTGTTTGGCTGGCTCGTATATGAATGGTCCATTGAACAAAACTCAAACTCTTCAAATATTCCCTCACATACATTTAATACAGTGAACCCCCGCTACTTCGGGAACATTGTAGTTTCGCCGAGCGGCACAAGGGGGCGCTGAAGCGGTTAGACGGCCGGTGTGCGCCGAAGAGGAGAGTGGACGAAGAAGAGAGTGGCCGAAGAAGAGCAGGTTCCCCCAGACACGATTGGTGGGGACGTACACAATCGGACACCGTGCGTGAGCTCCGAAGGAGACCGGCCGGCGTGTGTGGCTGTCAAGCCGAAGATAAACAACTTCCGCCCGGGCACTCGCGCGGCGACATTTGGCTTCGTTCGGACCGTGCGTGAGCTCTGAAGGAGACCGGCCGGCGTGCGTGGTAGTTAAGCCGAATAGGAGCACCTTCCGCCCGGGCAACGGCGGAGAGCGAGGCTGTCAGTTATGAATGAATAAATGAATAAATAAATAAATGAAGAATGCCACCTTTCATTTCACTGTCATGATCCGTGCCTGTCATGCTGCGTGTGTTTTTGTTTTTTCAGCTGTGTGGGCGTTCCTCCAGCGATAGTCTCGCGCCATGCCATCCTGTAACCCAGTAGAGAAAACGCCATTTTATTTTGAAAAAACATTATTTTGTTAAGAGGAAGTGTACATCTCTCGTCTACTTGATTTCCTGTTTGGAGTGTCATTCATCTGATTATGACTTTCTGATTCGTCAAAGTCAAGTTGTCCCGCCTTCTTGAGACGCTATCTCGAGATTAGCTGTGTATATCGTTCTTTTACGCCTGGACGCCCTACTGAAAGGTTGCGTGACGATATCTAATGCTAATGTGCCGTTCGGTGAGTGAAATACTTAGTGAAGTTGATATAAATGTGACCAATAATAAAATGTTAATTGGGAAATGTTTTATCTTAAGTGTGGATCCCAGTGAGAACTGAGGGTCTGTGACAAATCGACCGTGTTCGTACTTGAACGTCGTCTTGGTGAGTCGCCATGCACTTGCTATGGACTGTCGTAAAAACGTTTATGTGAGGCTAACGCTAAGCTAACGTTAAGCTAATGCTAATCGCGAGTGGAAATGTACTGCTTGTTTACAGTGAAAGAGTTGATTTTACTTGTTTTAAGGTCTTTCTAAAGCAAGGTTTATGTTGACAAACAAATGTATAACTGCTCATTTTGATGTAATATGAGTTAAAAGTGAAATGTTGAATTGACTCAGTTATGTTTGTTATACAATTATTTCTTTATTGAAGTGATTGATATGTAAACCATAAAACATGGTTATTGAGAAATTTGACATATTGAGAAATGTGTTTATTGTTAGCTCATGAGTTCATTTCATGTGTTACAATGACAATTTGGAAAACATGCATGTATATTAAATCTGTTATAAATGTGATATTTAGATGCAGTATTTATGATAATTGAAAACTATAGAGCTATAGCGACTGATGATACTGGAAACTGATAATAGACTTATTAGCTGCATACAATAATTTCATGATTGTTATGCAGGCTGGGTTTTTTGTCTTGGCATTAAACCAAGATCCGAAACTGAATGGATTCTCCTTTGATGGAGATGGCGAGCCTGAGCCCAGAACCACATCTGCGATAAAGGAACCACAGTCTTCACCAACTTCTTTGTGAACATCACGTGGTAACACACCTAATTACCACCACGACAAGACTTTTTTCCCCAAGACTACCGGAAAGAACATTGACTGACTTAAACAAAATATTACTGAGCTCAGTAGGACTTTGGGATTATTATTTCTAATTTTTGGGATTTGTGATTTATTTTATGTATATGATGCCGGCTGTGAATTTGTAAATAATTGTTTTGTTTTTCATGTAATACAGTTATTGTTATTGCTCATTTCTGCCTCCAGCTATTTCATTCACACACCTATCAATTATCACTATTGTAGCCTTCGAGAATCTAGAGTCTGGTCCAATTTATTAAATATCAAACTAACACTATCTTTAAGTAATCGGGGGTTACACTTAGTTTGTGGTAAAAGCTTCTCCCAAAAGGCTCATTTAACAAGCCACACAAGAACACACAGTGGGGAAAAATCTTTTTCCTGCTCAGTTTGTGGCAGAAGCTTCTCTCATAAGTCAACTTTAACAAGGCACACAAGAACTCACAGTGGAGAAAAACCTTTTTCCTGCTCATTTTGTGGAAAATGCTTCTCTCAAAAGTCTTATTTAAGAAATCACACAAGAACACACAGTGGAGAAAAACCTTTTTCCTGCTCAGTTTGTGGAAAATGCTTCTCTGAAAAGTCACATTTACAAAGCCACACAATGGAGACAAGCCATTCAGTTGCAGCGTTTGTGCTAAAAAATTCGCCACTAAACAGCATGCTGCGAGACACGATTGTGATGGTGAGAATATAGGGCTGGGCGATATGACCTAAAATCAATATTGCGATAAATTGAGCAATTTCACCTTGGTAATGATCGATGCACGATAAATTCCCCCCAAAATCAAAATAAATGCAGGAAATGCATATTAACAGTTTTTTTTTTTTTAACCAACTCGTACACATTACTTTCAATGAAAAATAATAGTACAAAAACCATTTGTATAAACATTCCAAATATCTTGCTTTGCATGATTTGAACAATGTCACAAAGAACAGGAGAAAAAGGGTACCTCTCACAAAATCTTTTTCTGCAAATCGATTGTGCCGAGATGCTGTCATGCCATTTGCAAAGGCCTAGATTTATGTAAAGGTATGTTGAAAACAATATAAATAATGCCATGTGCAAAGGAGCTAGTCGCCCGTAAACAAAATGCTCATTAGAATGGAAAAAAATGTCAATGCAATGCCAGTGCCAAATAAACAAGTGTGCTTCATTAGGAAAATGCCGTCTCGAGTACTCCGGTGCGCAGTCGTCACTTGTCATCTATGTAATGCACATTCAGGCTCAAACAGGGATCCATGTTGTGACCCGCCCACAAGTCTGATGTGGATGCAAAATGCTTGACATGTCTCCGCTCCCGTCCCGGTGTTGTCCATATCGGGAAGTGCTGTTTGCAACAAATATTTTCGTACCTCTCGTCGGCTACTTTCATGAGCCGTTTAAATCCTGTGCGCTCCACTGTAACTAGAGGAGCTCTATCTTTAGCTATGTGCTCGGCTATCGCGTCCACCTCTGAGACATTCTCTCGTATGGTGTCGCCTCCGTTATGGGCTGTTGTCACTTGTCCAACCTTGCTTCTCACTTTGAACTTTTAGCACAAGCTCCAACAAGCTCCAAGTCAACAGCATGATTGTGTTGTGGGTGGTGAAAAAGAAAAGATTGGGCGCGCTGTTTCAGGTGCTTACGACGCACTTTGTAGTTCGTGTTCTTTTGCTCAAACATCGTCTTTTTGGAACCCAAAACATTTCTTAACGACAGATGTCGGAATTTCTTTTCGGGACAAGCGAGTCAGGAACAATTTCAACGAACATTACGTCGTCTTCAGCCGTGTCAGCTGCTTCTAGATTTGAATCGACAGCTACGACCGCGTCGTCAGTTTTCTTTCTTGTTCAGCTGGGTGGAGTCACGTGACTACAATCGCTCAAGCCGTCTTACAGGGGCATGAACATAGCTGCAGACTAAAAGGACTTCTTTTTTTTTTTAAACACCGAATTAACCGACATGGGCAAAATGATTTTATGAAATTTCGATCACGGTAAATTTTCGGTTTATTGCCCAGCCCTACGAGAATAGCAGCGATCCTTGAAGCTTAAAAAGACAAAAAAAAAAAAACCTGAAGGAACTGACTCTTCGTGGTAAGATGTAAATGTGATTTAGAAAATATGATATATTGAATTTTCAAAGCTCTTTTATTGACACAAGGCCAATGTGATCAGTGCATTGTGTCTGAGTGATGATGATTTTTTTTGTGTTTACATCAAACATTTAAATGAAATTAATTGCCTTTGCCTGGAACAACATTTGTTAACGTTATGCTTTTCAGTTGTCTTTTCAATCGTACCTAATGGAAAAGGTGTGAGAAGAAACTGGGCTTATGAAATCGGTTCCTTCCACAATCATCAATAAAATCACTTGTTCCACTTGCTCAACTGACCTTCATTACGCCGTGAAAAGGTGAAAAACAGATCTAGAAGTTGAACTATAAAAAGAACCAGAAAGAGAAACGCAAATAGTCTCAGTTACTCTCAATGGCTTTAGTATGTCAGGAGTTGGCAACTTGATGGCGACTGGAGTCAGCGCTGGTTGTCACCACGGACGAGATGATTCACATCACGCTGTTCGTTGCTGCTGCTGTCTTAATTGAACACTGGAGGTCACCTGCCAGCATCCCTGAATTTCACCGGCGGATCTTCAGCTATCCCACGTCTGACCCCAGATTGTTGTGGAATTTTTAGCAGTAAGGGAAGATCAATGAGATAGTCTGGAAAATAAATTGTCTTTTGAGTCAGTCTGCAGAGTGATCTCAGTGGGAGAAGTGCGTGGGAAGATACTGATGCACACAGGAAGATGAAGATTTATTTGACAGGAACTGTGTAATCTTAAAACAAAAAGATACTTTTTCTGCGTTGAGCCTACTTATCAGTCAAGGTCGTGTTGTTTTGGCTTCACAAAGAATCCTCGAGTACAAGAAGCGAAAGACACTTTCTTCAAAAGCAGGTGGCCACAATAAATAACAAAAACCTTACTTGCAAAATAATTGTCCATAATATTAAGATTGAACAAAATAGTGACACAAATATTGAAAAAGTAAATACAGTCACGATTAAACATTGAATACTAAATTATTACTAAAGCAGTTCAATGAATCTTGAAATAAATAATGAATCACCGTAGTTTAATGAATACTGAAACGAATAATGAAATATTTAAGTTAGTTAAGTTATAAGCACTGAAACCATTTTTTAAGACTCTAACATTTAGAGAATAAAACAGTGATGTATTTTAATTTAAAATTCGCAACCACGTCGCTGGCGAAAAACCCTGTAAAAACGCAAATATGTTGACATAAAGTTTCACTTTATCATGTCAACTGTTAATAATAGAGAAATACATTTGGAATACTGTCCAACCAACAACATGGTGTCAGATGTGAAAACAAAACCAGCAACAAAAGTAAAATTCAATACATCTCTCAAGTTCATATTTGGGAACTAAAATGTTTGTTCATGTGCATCTTAGGTTTTTCTCTATGTTTAGAAGAAGATAACAATGATTTGCATCGCAAATGGCGACATCTGTCGGTGAGTTGGTGACAGTGCTCCACAAAGCCAGCAGCCAATCATATCGCAGGGGGGGGGGGTGTCCTGTTCTTCCGCTTTCGTGACGAAGGAAAAAAACGACACCATCTTTCATTCGTCTCGTCGAACAAAGAGAAGCTCACGAGTTATCGCCAAGCAAAGACCAAGTGCGGATTTGTTGAGACTGGCATTTGAAAATGGGTGCAAGAACGACACCCAAGTACAAAGAGGAACTTTGTGGAATAAAAGAAGAGAACGAGCAACATCTTCAACTGCTGGGCGAAGGTTGGAAGCAGCTTCGTGTTGTGCTACACAAAGCAGGTTTGTACACGTCTTACTCTCATTTGCTTTGTAAAGAACGACTTTCTATCGTTAAAAATATGCATCACAACATTAAGTTGTTTGGGGAAATGCGTTCAAGGTTATTGCCGTTTTATTTTTAAATGTTGCCATTTACTTGCCGGTTTGCTGAACATTTGTTTATGCCAAATGAAATCAGTGCAGAAAATAAATGCCAAAGAAAAAACAATAGTGGGGGGTGAACTCCAATGTTTTTTTCCCAGTTTAAAATTTGAACTGATTATTTAACATTTTACATATTCCGGTATTTATATGTTGCTAAAGAAATTAAGTTTGTCATGTCATTATGTTTCAAAACTATGCTGACAGATGTAGTGTATTTTGATATCCACTGTTGGGGTTGAGCCACCGAGAAAATGAGAAACATTTAGTAAATGAATCTTCAAAGCCAAACTTACTCCAATGCGTGTTCGTTTTTTGTACTCATAAAGAATAGGGTCAAATAAAGACTCAACAACAACTGATTAGAGTTACGATATTTTAGTTTCTTCAATTTCTGGCGTTCAGGAAATAGTACAAATACAGATATCTGGGCGGCTTTTTCTTAATCTGACGAGAAACTGTACTCATCTTGAGTACAATCGAAAAATGGCGCCCTGATCTCAGCCCAGCCTCACATTTTATAGGTTTTCTATGTCAAGGGTCATGTAGGTTGAATCGGTCGTCCTTGCTCCTTCTCCTGTCCACGTCCAAGGCTGACCTTCTCAGGCAGTCTCTCCGTCTCTCCTGCTCACATTCCCCTGTAATCTCGTCAGTGTACAGATTGTGTGGTGTAAATTTTCCCAGATCAAATTATGTGTTTTTGGTGTTCCTGATCGCATCCCTGTGACGTCCTCCCCCGCCCAACTTGATGTGTTTGTATCTTCTATGGCCTATGTGGAGAATGTGTTTTATTGTATTTGTCCATGAAGTACTATCTGGGGTGTCATCAGTTTGACCTGAGCAGAATCTGTTTGTTCGGAATGAGAGTGTGGGTGATGAAAATACTGTGTGCAAATTTGAGGTCTTACATTTAAACTAAGCCATATAAATTTAGCATATGAATGCATCAGTAAACACCATGACTACAATTCCAGTCAATCTTATCGATGCACTGTACTTCTACTTTCATTTGATAAATGCTTTTTGTTTAATCAATGTTTAACATATTCAGTAAATATGAACCTGCTAAATTAAATAATTGACCTTCTGTCCCGTAAGTGTTTAAAAGAATGCCAGCAATCGTAATACAATCCTTCAATATTCATGTCCGGTGTGGCCATTCCCTATAAGAAGGGAAGGCCGGAGAGAGGGGACACCTTTCCCTTTTTTCTTTTTGGGGAGACTTCTTTTGACATCAGCATTTGAAGAGAATAAAATCTCTTTCCAACCAAAATGGCTGTGTCAGAGAATTTTTTTCCATCACCAATTCTGCCATGCTCGGCGACCTGTCCGGAGGGAAGCTGAGCCAGACCCACACATCAACAACAAAATATACCACATTTTTGGCATCTTGCTCCATTGAGGGTCTCGGGGTGCTGGGGCGCAGGCGTTCAACAGCCGGCCGGCTGAACTTTCGGTGAGATGCTTTTACTCACAATGGGTGTTGTGCGCCTGTGTCCAAGCGGTCGGGGCTTTTGGGGTCGTTAAAGAGAGCTTGTGCATGTGGGTCTGCTGGCTGATTGGTCATGGAAAATGTCCCTGTGTTAGTTTCAATTATTGTTTAAACAAGAGGCCTCTATAATGATTAAGACATTAAAATGTGTCAAAGTAACCGCACTATGAAAGAACATTAGAAAAAGTATTTAGAAAAAATAAATAAATGAAAAAAATATGATAGGAACTCAGTAAATAAAGATAAAGATGTCCTTTATTAGTCCCACAATGGGGAAATTTGAAGTGTTACAGCAGCAAAGATATAGATCACACAGAGTCGGCGGCGTAATGTAGCCGTTAATGTATAACATTAGCAGCAGACATTCATAAAAAGCATGCAAATATACACAGTATAAACGTATCTAGTGTAAGGAAACACTCCTAATGCCTGTCCATTATACAGAGGGGGAAACACTGGAATGATAAAAACTACTGAATGATTGAAAATACTGCAATGATAAAGATATTACAATGATAAAAGTACTGTAATGGTGAGAGTACTGAAATGACAGGAAAGTACTGCAATGATAAAATATACTGCAATGATAAAAGTACTGTAATAGTAAAAGTACTGCAATGATAAAAGTACTGGAATAGTGAACATCCTGCAGTGGTAGAAATACTACAGTGATAGAAGTATTGTAATAAGAATACTGTAATGGTAAACAAAATACATCATTGGTCGTTGTTTAAGTACACCCTTGGCTGAAAGTACAGTAGTAGTGTATATTGCATCCTAGGACTGCACAATTGCACTAATGCCCTCCTGTTTGTAGGCCTGACCCAATGTTCATGTTAAAAAGTCTGACAGCAGTCGGCAGGAAGGAGCGGCGAAATCTCTCTTTGGTACAGCGAGGGTGTAAAAGTCTGTCACTGAAGGAGCTGTGGAGTGTTCTCAGAGTGTCATTGAGTGGGTGGGCTGGGTTGTCCAGCATTGATGACAGTTTTGCCGTCATCCTCCTGCCCCCCACAGAGTCCAGGGAGCAGCCCAGGACAGAGCTGGCCCTCCTCACTAGTTTGTCCAGTCTCTTTTTGTCCCGGCCCGAGATGCCTCCTGCCCAGGAGACCACTCCATAGAAGATGACTGATGAAACCACAGAGTCATAGAAGTTCCTGAGGAGTGTTCCCCGAACGCCAAAGGACCTCAGCCGCCTGAGTAGGAAGAGTCTGCTCTGACCCTTCCTATAGAGAGCATCTGTGTTGTCGCTCCAGTCCAGTTTATTGTTCAGATGAACACCCAGGTACTTGTAAGTTGAGACCCTCTCAACGTCTGTTCCCTGGATATTCACTGGTGCAGGTGGAGAGTGCCGACGCTTGCGGAAATCCACCACCAGCTCTTTGGATTTCCCAGCGTTGATTTGGAGGCGGTTCTGCTGACACCAGTCCACGAACCCCTGCGTAACCCCTCTGTACTCCCGATCGTCACCGTCCGTGATGAGGCCGACAATCGCGGAGTCATCAGAGAACTTCTGCAGGTGACAGGTTGTGGAATTGTATTTCTAGTCCGAGGTGTAGAGGGTGAACAGGAAGGGAGCCAGAACAGTTCCCTGCGGCGCTCCCGTGCTGCAGAGGAGCACGTCAGACACACAGCCCTGTGTCCTCACGTACTGTGGCCGGTTTGTGAGGTAGTCGTGAATCCATGTGATGAGGTGGTGGGCCACTCCCGCCTGCTCCAGCTTGTCTCCCAATAAGGCGGGCTGGATGGTGTTGAAAGCACTTGAGAAATCAAAGAACATGATCCTCACCGTGCCCCCCGCCTTCTCCAGGTGGGAGAATGAAGTGTGGAGCAGGTAGATGATAGCATCATCCACACTGATGCCAGGCTGGTATGCAAACTGGAGTGGGTCCATTGAGGAGCTGACCAGGGGGCGCAGATGGACGAGGACCAGTCTCTCCAGGGTCTTCATCAGATGAGACGTCAGCGCCACTGGTCTGAAGTTGTTGAGCTCCTTCGGATGGGGTGTCTTTGGAACCGGAACCAGGCAGGATGTTTTACACAGCTGGGGGACTCTGCCCAGCTTCAAGCTCAGGTTGAACATGTGCTGGACGATTCCACACAGCTGGTCTGCGCAGGATTTGAGGAGCTGGGAGCTGATCCCATCTGGGCCTGCCGCCTTCCTCGCCTTCATCTTCCTCAGCTGGTTCTTCACCTGAGATGTTGTGAGGAACAAGGCTGAGCAGGAGGAAGTGGTGGTTGTCTGATGTGGCTGGGAACTGAAGCCTGTGGGGGGCGGGGGGGGGGGAAGAGAAGAGAGAGAGGGGGAGAGAGGGTTTCATTCGCCGCGGCAGGAGGGGTTGGTGGGTGCTGCAGCAGTTGAGACTAAGCGGGGGCACGCATCTGATCAAATATATTTAAAAATAGGTTCAACTCATTTGCCCAATGAAAGTCCCCCCCCTTCTGGGGCTTTGGTTGTCTGTGGCCTGAGATGGTCTTCAGGCCCCTCCAGACATCCCTGGCATTGTTCCGCTGCAGTTGTTCTTCCATCCGCATCCTGTAGGACTTTTTCCCCTCTCGGATCCTCCTTCTCAGCTGACGCTGCACTCTCTTCAGCTCGTCCTTGTCGCCTGAAACAAAAGCCCTCTTTTTCTCCTTCAGGAGAGCTTTAATGTCCGGTGTGATCCAGGGTTTGTTGTTGGAGAAACATCTTACAGTCCTGGTGAGAATGGTGTTCTCCATGCAGAAGTTAATATAGTCTGTAACTGTGTCTGTCTGTAACTGTGTCTGTTAGACCATTAATGTCCTCACCGTGAGCTTCGCTGAATACCTCCCACACAGTTGTGTTGAAACAGTCCTTCAAGGGCTCCTCGGCTTCTCCGGACCATCTCTGAACTGTGCCTGTCACAGCTGGCTGCCTGCGGACGAGAGGTTTGTACACAGGCAGGAGAGCCACCAAGTTGTGATCATCTGTGCCCAGCGAGGGGAGGGTCAGTGATGTGTACGCCTCCTTGGTGTTGGCATAGAAGAGGTCCAATATTTTATTGTCTCTGGTTTGGCATGTTACATATTGTGTGAATGAAGGCAGAGAGGAGGAAGGAGTAGCATGATTGAAGTCACCAGAGATAAGGAACAAGGCATTTGGGTGCTGTGTTTGTAGCCTGCTCACAGCTGCATTCAGTACATCACAGGCTGTCTCACCGTTAGCAGAGGGAGGCACGTACGCCGCCACCGCGATCACATGACTGAACTCTCGCGGTAAATAGAGCGGACGCATGGTAGCAGCGATCAGCTCAATGTCCCGACTGCAAAGTTGATCCTTAACAGTTATGTGCCCAGGGTTGCACCATCTATCATTAACAAACACAGCCAGCCCTCCCCCTTTTCTCTTACCGCTCTCCAGTGTCCTGTCCGCGCGTAGTATTTGGAAGCCGTCCAATTCCACGACGGCGTCCGGCGTTAGCTCTGTTAGCCACGACTCCGTGAACACCAGCAAGCTAGCCTCCCGGACAATCCTCTCGTGCCGGGTTAGCGCTGTTAGCTCGTCCATTTTGTTGGGGAGGGATCGAACATTCCCCATAATAACGGACGGGAGGACGGGGTGATATCGTCTCCTCCTTGCCTGGCGTTTAGCCCCCGCACGGAATCCCCGTCTCTTCCTCCTCAGCTCGCGGGGAATATCGGGTCTCGCTCCGGGAGCCCACGCGGGGTTAGCACGGAGTGCTAACAGCTGATCTCTTGTGTACACGATCGATCCGTAGCTCCGAGTTTCGTCTCCGGACACGATCGCGCAAAAAACAGCCCCCAACAGCAGTAAAACCACCGCAAGTTGGATGTCCATTGCTGAGGTGAGGTAAAAATAAAATAAAAAAGGGTAAAGGGAAAAAACACACGAAAAAGGCTCAATAGTGAGCCACGCTGCTGTAAACAGGCAGCCACTCGCGCGGCGCCGGAACAGGAAGTCAAAGTGTTCATGTTTTTCCATTCTTTATGAGTTTGCATATTCAAATTGCTTTGCTGTGCTTCAATAAAACGCCACACAGGAGCGGGAACGCTTTTCTCTTTGGCGGACTGCTCCTTGCAAGTGACAAAGACAATCTTGGCTGGGTGATTCATTTATGAAGGCTTGTCTCGTTTTTGACAAACACTCTGACATATCTTGTTCAAGCAATTCCTTATGGAATGATTCAACCTGACTCTAAAAACTGCACACTGCGGCAATAAGATCAATGGAGGTTGATCAATGTTCGTGAGTAAAACACAAATTATTACGTTTTTTAAAAAATCAAGTTCGTATTCGTCTTATTTATGAACTTTGTACTGGCTCGGTCAATGAACCTCCGGTGGCCCTGCACAGTTTTGTGCACATGTGCATAGTTTCACCACATCCAAGCATTGGTCCGTGTGCAGCAGACACAAGTCAAGGTAGCACGATAGAAACAATATAAGACAAAGTCGCCGCATGAGCTTTGACTTCACCAAACCAAATTTGTCTTTCTGTGTCCTACAGACGTCAGTGAAAACGATCTCCGTTCTGTGAAAGAGGAGCCAGACTTGACTCACATCAAAAAGGAGGAGGAGGAGATCAACAAGTCACCACTGAACTTTGTCCCTATAAAGACTGAAGTTGAAAACAAGGATGAGAGTGAGGACAACAGAGGGGCGGAGCCTACAAGCAGCAGTTCAAGTCATCACGTGACAACAGAAGGTGACGGCGACCACTGGGCGCCATCACAAGCACATAATGAGGACACATTATCAGATGCTCATGACGATAATGATACTAATGATGATGATGCTGATGATTGGCAAGCCAAAGGTGAAAGGGCATGTCACACTGACAGTTGGGTATGTTCTCACTGTGGGAAATCATTAACTTCAAAATTCTCTTTAAAATGGCACATAAGAACACACAGTGGAGAAAAAACTTTTTCCTGCTCAGTTTGTGGCAAGAGTTTCTCTCAAAAGTCTAATTTAGTAAATCACTCCAGAACACACAGTGGTGAAAAACCTTTTGCTTGCTCGGTTTGTGGCGAAAGCTTTTCTGTAAAGTGTCATTTAACAAGGCACACAAGAACACACAGTGGTGAAAAACCTTTTTCCTGCTCAGTTTGTGGCAAAAGCTTCTCTTTTAAGTCAAATTTAACAAGTCACACAAGAATACATAGTAGAGAAAACCCTTTTTCTTGCTCAGTTTGTGGAAAATGCTTCTCTCAAAAGGCAAATTTAACAGAACACGCAAGAACACACACTGGAGAAAAACCTTTTACTTGCTCAGTTTGTGGTAAAAGCTTCTCTCAAAATTCACAGTTAACAAGCCACACAAGAACACACAGTGGAGAAAAGCCTTTTTCCTGCTTGGTTTGTGGTAAATGTTTCTCTCGAAAGGAAAATTTAACAATCCACACAAGAACACACAGTGGAGAAAAGCCATTCAGTTGCAGCGTTTGTGCTAAAAAATTCTCCACTAAACAGAATGCTGAGAGACACAATTGTGCTGGTGAGAATTGCAGCGATCGTTCAAGCTTAAAAAAAAGACAAAAAAACTGAAGGAACTAACTCTTTGTGGTAAGATGTAAATGTGATTTTGAATAAAATATAAATTTAATTTTGCAAACCTCTTTTATTGACACTAAGCCAATGTGATCAGTGTCAGAAGAAGCAATGTGTCTGAGTGATGATGATTTGTTTTGGTGTTTACATCAAACATTATGAATAAAATTGCCTTTGCCTGGAACAACATTTTTTAACATTATGCTTTTCAGTTGTCTTTTTCATCGTACTTAATAGAAAAGGTGTCAGAAGAAATGGTGCTTATGAAATCGGTGCCTTCCACAATCAATAAAATCACTTGTTCCACTTGGTCAACTGGCCTTCATTACGCTGTGTGAAAAGGTGAAAAACTGAACTAGAAGTTGAACTATAAAAAGAACAAGAAAGAGAAACGCAAATCGTCTCAGTTTCTCTCAAAGGCAGTTAAGTTGAATACGTTTTTCAAATTCATATTTGGGAACTGTCAAAGAAGTTTCTGCAAAACAACCGGACTAGCCTTCTGACTGTACAACTGAATCAACCAGCCAAGATTGTCTTTGTCACTTGCGAGGAGTGGTCCGCCAAACCTCTCAGTGAGAAGGTCCAGAGAAAAGCTTTCCCACTCCTGTGCAGCGTTTTATTGAAGCACAGCAAAGTGTGACCCACGAAATATGTGGTCACAGTTTGGTTCATTTGGGATGGTTGATGTGAAGGGAAATCCATTTTCCAGGTTGATTTGAAACATGTGCGTGTTTCGACAGCGGTGGGCAGTAAAGGAACAGCACAGTACCAGCGATGTGATTGTATCTTCACAACAGGCTGCAGTAAAGTGGCGTTGTGTCGTAGTTTCTATGAGTTCGTGATTCTGACAAGATCCGTTGAAAAGGCAACAATGATCTCCGTTCTCATCATTTTACCTGCATTTGCAGGATTATTATCTGTCAACACGCCTGCCAACCTGGGGCCTGGAACAAAAGCAATTTGAATATGCAAACTCATGAAGAATGGAAAAACATGAACACTTTGACTTTATCACACCCGTCCACTCGCTTCCAGTTGTTCGAACGGTTTCAGCTTACAAGACACGTTTGGGTCACACTTCTGTTAAATGCGAGCTAAACGGTTTCCTGTCGAAAACGGATCAAGACGTGCATCTGTTTTGTGCCTTCCTGGTAAACTGCCAGCATAGTAAAGGATTTGATACATTTGACTATAAAGGATTTTATACAATTGACTACAAGTTTATTCAGTTTAATGCAATAAAGATATTTACTGACTAGGCATTAATTCAACGTACAATAAAAGGTCAGGACAGGCTGTGTGAAATGAATAGGTGGCAGATGTTTTGTACAGGACGAGCTGCACTGCTGAGAACTGGGTGTGCTGACGCAGAATGTTCCAGACATCAAGGCGCTGTTGTGTGAGATTGGTAAAATGGCGACCGCAAAAGCAGAATAACAGATCCAGTGGCTCATTGGCAGTTGAGCACAAACAACTGCCTTGGCGCGCACATGGGAAGAGCCGACATGCCACCCTGCGGGGAAGACAACCAATAAGAGAAAGCTAAAGTTAGTTGAAGATGACACATAGCAAATAGGAGAGTAGTAGGATGTCTTTGCTTTGTTTGTTGAAATGTATAAATGATCCTGGGCAACTCAGGGGGGGGGGGGCACAGAACGTGCACCGCCGGAGTAGGAGCTTGAGGAACTGGCAAGGGGCCGGCACTCGGGGCGGCAGCAGGCGAGGGGCCGGAACGGGAGACTGCAGCTGTCGAGGAGCCGGAACGGGAGACTGCAGCTGTCGAGGAGCCGGAACGGGAGACTGCAGCTGTCGAGGAGCCGGAACGGGAGACTGCAGCTGCCGAGGAGATGGGTCTGGGAGCTGCAGCTGGCGAGGAGACGGCACTGGGGGCCTCATCCCTATCAGTCTGCCGCCATAGGGATTTAGGGGAACGAGGGACCGAGACTACAGGTGCTGATGAACGTGGTCTACAAAATGTGGGTGGAACGGGACAAGGTGCAGAAAATGATAGTGGACGAGGTGAACAAAGTGGCTGTGAAGAATGTGCCTCAGGGTGTGAAAAGCGGGTGTTCCGATGACTGGTGGCAGTTCCTTTACTTGGGCACCGACATTGACCACCCCGCGGAGGTCCGGGATAGATGGCCAAACGTGTGCCCAAGTAAAGGTCTGATGGACTAGACTCAAAGGAATCAAAAGAAAAAGGTAACAAAAACTAATAGTGGGTAGGAAACTGACTGGGCCTAACAAAATCTGTGTCGCACTGGGAGTCTAGAAGGTTGTAAATGTATTCAAAATCAGAATCTACAAAAATGTGGGGAGGTGAAATGGCTGGGTGCTGTGAGTCATAACTAGACGAAGAGGGAGAAACAAGCGTGGAATAAAAAGCACGTGAAGGGTTTGAGGTTGGTTGACAGGCTGAGGGGGTACCAGCTAGAGCGGCGACGGCAAACTCGTCGGCGTGTGCTTCCTGCTGGATCCGTTGTTGGTTAGTCCATTCTGTCATGTTGCGCTGGAGGTTGAGGAGGACCCAAACGCAGGGAAGCGAGGAGTGGGAAACTTAAAGGGTATTCATTAAACAAAAATAAAAGGCCAAAGTTGGAAGGGAAGGCATTAGCACTTTGGAGGAGAAAGTGCGAGCCGTGAGGGACTGGCCTACTCCCAGCAACCCGCGTGAACTGAAGAGCTTCCTTGGGCTGGCATCCTATTACAGGCGATTCGTGCGGGGTTTCTCATGTCTAGCTGCACCGATTTTCTACCTGCAGCGGAAGGACACTGATTTTGACTGGACTCCCGAGTGCAGACGGGCCTTCAGCTCGCTAAAGAAGGTGCTGACGGAGGCACCCATTCTCGTCCCCCCAGATGCCAACCTGCCGTTTGTCCTGGACACTGATGCCAGCAATGTCAGAATTGGGGCGGTTTTGAGTGAAGTGGGGGCAGACGGGGAGAGAGTAGTGGCATACTTCAGCAAAACCTTGAATAAGTTATTGTGTCCCACGAAGGGAACTGCTGGCAATTGTGAGAGCCATTAGCCATTTTCGATATTATCTGTCCGGTTTACCCTTCACTGTACGCACTGACCATGCGGCACTTCAGTGGCTTTTGTCTTTTAAGGAGCCTGAAGGACAGATTGCACGCTGGCTTGAAGAACTGGCACCATATGTCTTCCAAGTGGAGCACAGGACTGGAAATTGCCATGCCAACGCTGACGCTATGTCTCGACGCCCTTGTGCTCTTGCTGGCTGCCGCTTCTGCGAGAACAGAGAAACCCGAGAGAAGGAACTTTGTGGTGATGAGCAAAGTCCCGCGCATGATCATGTCGACCCGTATGTAGGGAGGTCAAGGTTGTGGGGGCACCTGAATGGAGGAAGCAGCAGCAACCGGATGTTGACCTCCGACCTGTATTGCAGTGGGTCGAGTCGGGTCAAAACCCTAAGTGGGAGAAGGTCGCTGGACACTCGCCTGCCACTAAAGGACTGTATTCAAAGATTGGGACTCTTCAGGTCAAGGATGGGGTGCACCAGAGAGCTTGGAAGGAGCCTGCTACTGGTGAGGATAGATGGCAGGTGGTCGTCCCCAGGGCTCTGAGAGAGGCTGTGTTGAAAGCTTCTCATGGGCCTGCAGAGGCAGGACACTTTGGTGTGTCAAAAACACTTCGCAGACTCCGGCAAAGTTTCTATTGGGGTCAACTAAGGTGAGATGTTGAGGACTTTTGTCGCCGTTGTGACCTCTGCACAGCGCACAAGGGTCCACCAGGCCGGTCTCGTGCCCACCTCCAACAGCTAGCAGTGGGCGCGCCAATGGAGAGGATTGCGGTGGACATAATGGGCCCATTTCCACGCACTGACACAGGCAACCGTTATGTCTTAGCTGCTATGGACTATTTTACGAAATGGCCAGAAGCATATGCCATCCCCGACCAAGAAGCAGAGACTGTTGCAGATGTGTACAGGATTCCACTTCATGTTCACTTTCCCTGCTCATGTTTGGGCGTGAGCTACGGACACCAGTGGAAATGGCTTTTGGCAGACCCCCTGATACACCAGCCGTGCCACCAGGACCGGAATATGCCAGGAGACTCCAAGACAGGTTGGAGTCAGCACATGTCTTTGCTCGCGACCATCTACAGAAGGCAGGTGTAAGGCAGGAAATGAATTATGACATGAAGGCCAGAGGGATGGACTTTAAGGCTGGAGACCTGGTTTCGGTGTACAGCCCAAAAAGGAAAATGGGCAGGTGTCCTAAATTGGACAGGCACTGGGTGGGGCCATGTGGAGTGCTGGAGAGAATAGGAGAGGTGGTGTACAGGGTGCAGCTGCCACCTGGTGGCAGACGGGTAGCCCTCCACAGAGACAGACTGGCCCCATATAGAGGTGGTGCCGTTCCACAGCAGCAGTCTGGGTCGCGGACACACTCACAGTGGGTTTCGACTCCCACCCCTCCAAGACGGCGGATTGTGCCTCCACTCTCACCCCCACAGGCAGCTACTGTTGAGCACTCATCGCCTGATGCTACACTGGCTGTTCCGAGCGGACAGGCCTCGGGGCGGCCTCAGCGACAGAGGAGACCACCGGGTCACCTCAGTGACTTTGTTGAATGACGCCCTCGGGACGAGGTTCTTGATAAAGGGGAGGGCAGTGGAGCGACTTTGTAAATAGTTCAAGCGTTCTGTGTTTTCCTCTTTTCTGGGGAGGCTGTGAAGGCAGCGGGGAAGCGACGGGAATGAATGTTATGTTGTTGTCGTTGTTGTTTTAGTTTTCTGATCGGCGTGGTTGCGGCCAACAGCAGCCGTTTCTGGCTTAAAAATAAAAGTGTTCGCTGATGGACAAATCGGCCTGATTTATTATACAACGTTACAATATTTTAGTTTTTCCAAGTTCCTTGTTTGCCTTTTGTTTTGTTTATTAAATACCCTTTAAGTTTCCCTCTCCTTGCTTCCCTGCTTTTGGGTCCTCTTCAACCTACTCCACAACTTGACACAAACATGTTGACATAAAGTATCACTTTGTCACGTCAACTGTTAATAATAGGGAAATACATTTGGAAGACTGTCCAACTGACGACATGGTGGCAGATGTTTTAACAAAACCAGCAACAAAAGTAAAATTCAATTCAATTCAAGTTCATATTTGGGAGCTAAAATGTTTGTTAATGTGCATACGGTTTAAATCTTACGTTTTTCCTTTGTTTGGAAGGAGACAACAATTATTTGCATCGCAAATGGCGACATCTGTCGGTGAGTTGGTGACAGTGCTCCACAAAGTCAGCAGCCAATCATATCACAGCGGGGTGTGTCCTATTCTTCCGCTTGAGTGCTGAACAAACTGCAGTCTTCACGCAGGAGATCCATTCAGCACTACTTGGAAAAAAAAGACGCCATCTTTCATTCGTCTCGTCGAACAAAGAGAAGCTCACGAGTTATCGCCAAGCAGAGATCAAGTGCGGATTTGTTTAGATTGGCGTTTGAAAATGTGTGCAGGAATGACACCCAAGTACAAAGTGGAACTTTGTGGAATAAAAGAAGAGAACGAGCAACATCTTCAACTGCTGGGCGAAAATTGCAACCAGCCTCGTGTTGTGCTACACAAAGCAGGTTTGTACACGTCTTACTCTCATTTGCTTTGTAAAGAACGACTTTCTATCGTTAAAAATATGCATCACAACATTAAGTTGTTTGGGGAAATCGTTCAAGGTTATTGCCGTTTTATTTTTAAATATTGCCTTTTACTTGTCGGTTTGCTGAACATTTGTTTTTGCCAAATGAAATCAGTGCAGAAAATAAATGCCACAGAATAAACAATAGTGGGGGGTAAACTCCATGTTTTTTCCCAGTATAAAATTTTAACTCATTATTTAACATTTTACATTTTCTGGTTTTTATATCTTGTTGAAGCAATTCCTTCTGGAATGAATTCTACCTGACAATGGCTGTTGATCAATTTTAGTGCATAAAACACAAATTATTAAGTTCAAGTACGTATTGGTCTTATTTATTTATAAACTTTGTACTGGCGCAGTCGGGTGAGAGTCAATGAACCTCGATGGCCCTGCACAGTTTTGTGCACATGTGCGTACTTCACCTGATCCGCGCATGCTAGCTAGCGCATATGGCAAGACCTTTGAGCATTTAATCCATATCCTTGATATCAGACATTTGCGTATTTCACTAGTGCGGTCTTTTCCAGCACTAGTTATACATTCAGCCACACTAGTGATGCCCTTTGTTGTTGTAGTAGTTGCACAGAAACTCTGACAAGTGACTCATTTTCAGCAACATGTTAAATAGTAAAACGTGGATTATTCCAACATGTTAACTAGTGACATATGATTTCCTCCACTAGTTAACTAGTGAGAGCGAAAAAACCCAATAGTTAACTTGTAATGGCTAGAATACTTCCTAGTCGACTTGTGAAAGCCCTTTAAGCCTTAATATTTCACTAGTAACTTTCAAAAATGTTACTTGTCAACTAGTGATGCCCCAAATTTCCACTAGTTACACTAGTGAGAAATTTTGACTGAACTAGTTCAACTAGTTGGCGGCACGGAGGCCGACTGGTTAGCACGATGGCCTCACAGTGAGAGACATCATCGGGCGTGGGTTCGATCCCGGCTCCGGCCATCCTGTGTGGAGTTTGCATGTTCTCCCCGTGCTTGCGTGGGTTTCCTCTGGGTACTCCGGTTTCCTCCCACATTCCAAAAACATGCATGGCAGGCCGATTGAACACTCGAAATTGCCCCTAGGTATGAGTGTGAGCGCGGATGGTTGTTCGTCTCTGTGTGCCCTGCAATTGGCTGGCAACCAGTTCAGGGTGTCCCCCGCCTACTGCCCCAAGATAGCTGGGATAGGCTCCAGCACCCCCCGCGACCCAAGTGAGGAGAAGCGGTATAGAAGATGGATGGAAAGTTCAACTAGTGAGGTCCAAAATGTTTACTAGTAGAACTAGTGGATGCCAAACTGCTCACTAGTCAACTAGTTACACAAAAAACTAATGAGAAGGTGGGGCAGATGTGTGCATCCAGGATTCCTATTGGCTCTACAGTTAAATACACGAATCAGAATTCAGATTTTGTCATTGTCCCACCCAATTTATTTGCACATGTTTTATACAAGTTGACAAGTGTTCCTGGGGAACTGCAGCTAGTTAACTAGCAGCTGCCTCTCATGGGCTACATGTTGACGAGTGAATGCATGAAGCCAAACTACTTAAAGGCTTGCAATCTATTTTGGCCTTCCAAGTTAACTAGAGAGGCTCAAAATATTAACTAGTACATGCTGAGATATCCACTAGTTACACTAGTTGTGCTCATTTTGACCTCTCTTGTTAACTTGTAAAGCTCATGTATTCTAACTAGTAAAGTATTTGGGTTCAAAGTGAGTCACGAGCAAACAAGTGACAATTATTTTCACATAACTAGTTCACAAGTGGATGACAAAATTGCGCACTAGGTGACATGTGCACACAACAAGTTAACTTGTGAAATCATCAAATTTGAGAAGTTGATTTGTTTCCCAGTTACAACGATACAAGTTCACAAGTTGTGCACACATATCCACTAGTAAGCAATTTTGGTTAACTAGTATGATATAAATGCCAGCTAGTATGCAAAAACATTAGCTAGTATACCAAAAATCCCCACATGTTAGATATTTGTTGTGCACAATGCATCACTCGTGATGCATAACCTTTAACAAGTAAAAATAAAAGGCCAACATGTAGGATAAAATTCAAACATGTTCAGTCAAATCTTGCACAGGTTCTTTCTGTGTCTGACAAGTG